>NC_056625.2:75566699-76219516 GCF_002870075.4 Lactuca sativa | reverse complement strand
ACGAAAACCCACCGTAGATTGTTTTGGATGAAGATACCCCTACGCCCAAATGTTCAAAATTACTGAGAACCGCATCAAAAAAAATCGTGTTGAAAATAATGACATTGATCTTAGTACACTAGAACGAGATCCTGCTTTGCGTAAGCAAATTTATGATTATCTAGTAAATCAACGAGATACTATTATACGAGCATATATTAATCATGGTCCCTTTCAGCAAACACTTTCTGTATATCCAAAATCTGGTCCAGAAACCCATAAACATAGTTTTCAAGCTTCTTGGTTTAAGTTATATCCTTGGCTTGAATATTCAGAGAGCTTAGATGATGCGTTTTGTTTTTCGTGTTTTCTATTCAATAAGCCTTTTGGAATCGGACACTACGGCCAACGAGCATTTACTATAGATGGATTTCAGAACTGGAAGAAAGTTGGTGGAAAAAGTTGTGCCTTTTTGCATCACATAGGGACTGAGTGGACATCTTTTCACAATGTTGCACAAAAATCATGTCATGATTTGTTAAATGAGGCGCATGATATACAAAATGTCTTTGAGACATTTACAGAAGAAGAGCGTATAAATAATAGATTGAGATTGAAGGCTACTATTTATACAGTCCGTTTGTGTGCCTTTCAAGGAATTGCATATAGAGGTCACGATGAAGGATCATATTCCATAAAAAAGGAAATTTTCATGAAATCTTGAAGGGAATTGGCTATTTTAACACAGAGATGAAATAATTGTTCCGTACTGCTCCTAAACATGCATTATATACATCACCGTCAATTTAAAAAGAGATTCTAAACCTTATATCAACTAGGGTGAGGAGGATGATTTGTGAGGAGATTAATGGTGCAAAATTTTGTTTAGTTGTTGATGAAGCACGTGACCAGTCTAATAAAGAACAAATGTCAATTGTTTTTAGATTTTTAAATAAAGATGGCTTTATTATGGAGCGCTTCTTTGGGCTTGTTCATGTAGCTGACACTACATCACAAAATCTTAAAAATGCAATTTATTTTGTATTGTCACGTAATAATCTTGATCTTAAGTCAATCCGTGGTCAAGGGTATGATGGTGCAAGCAATATGCGAGGTCATTTCAAGGGTTTTCAAGCATTAATTTCCAATGATTGTCTATATGCGTATTATGTTCATTGTTTTGCCCATCGATTACAATTAGCATTAATAGCTGCTTCACAAGGAGTTGTGGCATTACAGAAGTTTTTTACTCGATTATCTTTTGTTATCAATGTTATTGGTGCTTCCTCCAAGCGTATCGACCAACTTAGAGATGCACAGGCTGAGGAAATTGCATATAAGATTTCTATTGACGAGTTAGATGGAGTTCTCACCTCAAATTTGTTTCGATCTTAATCAAAATGTAGTCAAACTTGTGAGGTTTTACTTAAAATTATTAAGGATGGCACTGGTCCAAGCGACGCAGATTCAACATATGAGTCTATTACTACATTTGAGTTCATTTTTGTTCTTCATCTCGAGCAAGAAATAATGGAGATCACTGATTTACTTTGTCAAGCTTTACAAAGACAGTCTCAAGATATTTGTAATGCATTGAGGCTAGTTGCATCCACCAAATTGTTATTGCAAAAAATGAAAGATGAAAGATGGGATGGTTTGTTGTCTCTTGTTATGTCGTTTTGTCAAGAATGCAACATTGATATCCCTGATATGACTTCTCTATACTTTACTAGAGGGGCCCGAGTGCGTAATGAGCTTAGTGATCATACACTAGAACATCATTACTAAGTGGATATATTTTACGAATCAATTAATTGTCAGTTAATGGAACTAAATCATTGATTCAGTGATAGATCAACAGAGTTGCTTCGACTTTCAACAACTTTAGATCCTAAAAGTGTTGATGAGCCTTTTCGAAGTGGTGATGTAATTATGTTAGTAGAGAAGTTTTATCCTGGAGATTTTAATGAACTAGAGAAACTAGTTTTGAAAATACAACTTCAACATTATGAGATTGATGTTGTTCAACATGCAGGTTATAAACTATTAACATCTATGTCAGAATTGTGCCAATGGTTGATAAAGACTAGAAGAGTAGCGAACTTTCATCTTATTTATTGAGTTACTAGTCTCATACTTACTCTTCCAGTTTCTACTGCTACAACGGAGATGTCATTTTCGGCAATGACCCTCATTAAAACAAGGTTACGGAACAAAATGGAAGACGAGTTTTTGAATGACTCATTGGTTTTGCACTTCGAGCGGGAACTTGCTGAAAAGATTAGTTTAGAGACGGTTTTAGAAGACTTTAAAAATGCAAAAGATCGTCGCGTTCCACTTTGATAAATGATTTAACGATCTATTAGTTTTCTTGTTTACACTTTTGATACGTCATAATTTCGAAATAAATAAAACTTCTTTACATATTTCAATTATGAAGTTTTGATTCCGGCCCCCCTAGTTGTAGTGCTGGTGTTCCGCCCCTGGGTATGACAATGGTTCAAGTCATTTCTTTCATCTTATGTTGCATGTATGAAATTGATTATATATTAAATTATTATTCTTTTGAAAATATTTTATTTTAAAATTTGTTAACCGTGTGGTATATGAGTTATAACCTAGTTGAAGTAATATAAGATCATATACACATGATAATCTCGATATTAGTAATAATATAAAACTAAATTAACGAACGAAAACTAAACCTAAAAAAACCAAAACTACTCAAAGTGCTTGGAGGTATAGTAAAAGAACTCACGATTCAATGCATTCAAATACAATGAATTTATGAAATCAGTGAACAAACTGAAATAGAGTCAAGTACCAAGTGAATCTTTTTTTGTATACATATTAAGTAAAACAATTCTGCCGGAAACTATTTCCCACGCCCCTTTTTACCGCATTACTTTTTTCAACGGAAATTTGCCACATGATGGGTTACATTCTCAGAAGACTGAAATGTAGAATCAGCGTACAACACATTTGCACGACACTAGACTATTTGAGTATTTCTATTTCTGAAGTAAACTTGAAATTGGAACAAGAAACTAAAAGAATAATATGAAATTAAAAATGAAACATTGAAACTCATAGAAAAAATAGGGAGCGGGTTAGAAAAAAGAAAGATGTTCGCAACTTGCTAACCAAGGGAACAAATGGAACTTTTTTTTCAATTTTTTAATTTTTTTTCAATTTTTAATTTTTTTTTTGTGGTGTGTATGACTTGGTCACCTTAAAGGAAAAAAGATATAAATCCACTTATTGGACTCATGAATTGCGTTAGAGAAAAAAAGTATAATGGCTCATGAATTAGGTTTAATGAAACTTAAGTGAAACTCATTAGTAAAAAAATAGAGCAGATGATGGGGAAGCAAGATTCGATACCCTGTAAACAATAGGAGGGAACAAAAGACGGGTCTATTATCCAAATCATATACTACTAAAGACGTTCACATTGGTTTACATAAATGATAATAAACTAAATAATTTTGTTCAATCTCATACCTTATTTTTTCAGGTCCTGTTTGCACACCTTGCATACCATCAGGGTCAACCCTGCACATATTATTAATATATAAAAAGTATTAAGTATTATTAATACGGTAAAGGAGTAAAATCTATCAATTAATAATGGATTCCGAGATATTTGGAAAATAAAATAAATACACCAAACAGCAGGTATTTTTTCTTTAATAACTTTAATAATCATGATTACTATAAGGCATGCACATCTAATTAAACATGTATCATGTGATCAAACAATACTTTATAAATACTATGAGTATATAATGTTTGTTATCTTTATCAATAGTAAGGTTATTAATTAATTATTAGGTAGTGGGGAATGGAGGATATTGATCGATCTATAAATTGTGACGACAGGAGCAAGTAACTCTAATTCAAGCTCTAACCTAGAGAAATATGGCACTTAGTACATGAAAATAAATTGGATCGAATGAACTCCTTGATAATAGGAAGAGACTATAAATAGATACAATAAATACAACAAAGGAATGAACAAATAGAAAATTACAGGAACAACCCCTACACATATCAACTATGACAAGTTGTATATATGTTATCCCCCCTCAAGGTGAGGGGCAGAGGGCCTAGCCGAAGCTTGTCTCTGAAGAAATCAAACTGACGCCTAGGAAGGATTTTAGTGAAAATATCAGCAACTTGAAGTTTTGATGGTATGAACTTGGTGTGAAGTTTCCCCGAACAACGATTTCTTGGACAAAGTGGTAATCTAAATCAATGTGCTTCATTCGCTTGTGAGCAATTGGATTTTGAGTGAAGGAGAGAGCACTCTGATTGTCACATAAGAGTGTAGGTCGAACCGTTGGAAGAGTGTGAAGCTCATGAAGCAAATGAGTGATCTAGATGATCTCAACAGCGGCATTGGCCATGGCCCAAAATTCGGATTCACAGCTGGATCGAGAAACTGTGGGTTGTTTCTTGGCGCTCCAAGAAACAAGGTTTCCGCCCAAAAAAATCTAGTAGCCATAGGTTGACCGTTGTGTCTCAACACAACGAGGCCAATCCACATCAGAATATCCAAGAAGGGAAGTGTTGGTGGGCTTAGAGAACGTCAAACCAAACGTGAGTGTGCCTTTAATGTAGCGGTGGATTCGTTTGACCTCTTGAAAGTGTTGATTGGTTGGAGCATGGAGGAATTGGCTGACTTGATTGACCGCATAGGAGATATCAGGTCTCATAATGGTGAGATATTGCAGTGCCCCTACAATAGAGCGGTACTGAGTCGGATCCGAATATGGGTCACCCGTCGAGGAGAGGGTAGCAGTTGGTGACAAGGGAGTGGGTGTTGGTTTGGCATCAAGCATCTTATCTCGTTCAAGCACATCTTTGGCATATTTTTCTTGGCTTAGGAACAAACCATCATGTAGATGGGAGACCTTAAGACCAAGAAAGTAGTTAAGCTTTCCTAAGTCTTTGATAGCAAAGTGATTGTGAAGCTGAGTGATAAACTCTTTGAGTACCCCATCTTGATTTCCAGTTAAAATTAAATCATCGGCATACACCAAAAGATACTCACGTGTAAAGATAAATAAAGAAGTATCGGCCCTGCTACAAGAGAACCCGTTAGAAACTAAAAAGGTGCCTAGTCGATGAAACGACACACGTGGGGCCTATTTAAGGCCGTAAAGTGCCTTATTCAACTTGCACACATAATTTTGGTGTTGAGGATCAACAAACCCAGGAGGTTGCTCCATGAATAAACACTTTGTGAGCTGCTCATGCAAGAATGCATTGTTAACATCCAATTGATGTAAGGACAAGTTGTTAAGAACTATGAGAGATAGAATGATCTGAATGGTGGAAGCTTTAAACACAGGGCTGAAAGTGTGGAAGTAGTCTAGCCGAGGAGTTTGATTGAACCCTTGAGCAACAAGGCGTGCTTTGTGTCGTTCAATGGTGTCGTTAGAATGGAACTTTATACGAAAAAACCATTTGGACCCCACCACTGGGAGATTTAAAGGACGTGGAACTAGGGTCCAAGTGGTATTTTTGTGAAGAGCATAACGTTCACGCTTCATGGCATCAACCCAGTGAGGTTGTTTAAGGTCAGATTTCACGCTTTTTGGGTCACTGGTAGCGACCAAAGCATTGTGTAATGGTTGGCTTGTAAGAGTGGAGAAGTCGGCGAAGTGGCAAGGCTTGACAATATCCGCCTTGGCTCGAGTGGTCATAGGATGTGTGGGTAACGGGGGTGGCGGAGAGGATGGGAAGGGAATAGTTTTGGGTGGAGTCATAAGATGTTGAGAGGAAAGGGATGACGAGCTTGAGGAAGAGTCGATGATTGGGCTAGAGGTGTGGCTCGAAGTTTGGCTTTGGGTGGGTGCGAATGGGGGTTTAAAGAGGTGTTATCGGAGCATAATTTGCATGGGGAGGAGTTTTCGATAGTGACAGGTTATGTGGGAGTGATCAAGGTGCTTGGTTTGGATAGAGAAGTATGTGGGTTGTCAAGGAAGGTGCAAATCTTAAGGCTGGTGAGTGAGCTGGGTTTAGTGTTATCCATAAAGGGGAAGACACTTTCATCAAATCTTGCATGTCAGGAAACATATATCCGAGATGTGATAGGATCAAGGCACCGATAGCCCTTGTACATGGGGCTATATCCAATGAAAACACACAGTATACTCCGTGGAGCGAGTTTGTTTTCTAAGTAATCACGTAGATATGGGAACACCCGACACCCAAATGCCCTAAATGTTGAGTAATTGGGTGGTGTGGAATATACAATCTTAAATGGAGATTTTCCATCAAGAACTTTTGTGGGTAGTTGGTTAATTATGTAAACTGCAGATGAAAAGGCATCAATCCAATAAGTTGAATTGAAGGCAGGTGGGCATTAAACATCATTGCCAAACCCGTTTCAACATTGTGTCAGTGTTTTCGTTCGGCCCGTCCGTTTTGTTGAGGAGTATATGGGCATGAGGACCGATGTAAAGTATCATTTGCTTCAAAGATTTACTTGACTTGGTGATTAAAAAACTCAGTGCCGCCATCACTTTGAAATAGTTTGATTTTCCTTGAAAATTGGGTTTGTACCATATTGATGAAACCCACTAATACACGTGAGAAATTAGATTTTTCCTTTAAGGGGTACAACCAAGAGAAGCGAGAATGGTCATCAACAAATATGACATAATATCGATAGTTGTCGTTTGAAGCAAAAGGGGAGGGTCCCCATATATCACAATGAACAAGATCTAATAAATTTAAGGCACGAGTTTTATTTATGTCAATCGGTAAACGTTGACTTTTAGCAAGTTGACACAGGGAACATAAGCCCAGTTTAGGTAACAGTGCATTCACTACAAGACAACCAAGTTTTTGTAAAGAGGTAATAACGTCAAAATTTGCATGACCCAAACGGGAATGCCACACTTCAAACGATGATTTAGGGCTTGAATGAGACACAAATGCTTGATGACTTGGGTGGAGGACATAGAGACCATTCTCATAGTTTCCTTTGGCTAGGACCTATTTGGTGTGACGATCCTGAATAGAAAACGAAGGATAAGAAAGTAAGACATCCACCAAGTTATCTTTAGTGAGTTTACTCATAGACAAAAGGTTGAGAGTGAGATTCAGTACAACCAAGATGTCATTCAAAAGAAGATTATTATTGAGGATTGAGTGCCCTTTATGAGTGACAGGGAGGGACTTGCCATTACCGAAGGAAACAGATTCGGTACCTATGGTAGTTGAAGCATCGGAGACCGAGTGAGTGGTGGAAATCATGCGATCGGTTACGCCGGAGTCAACAAACCAATCAGGAACCGGAGACAAAACATGGCATTGAGATAAGAAGACAGTGGCTAGGTCATTATCCTTCACATCGATCCCGACAACAAATTTCTTTAAATCGGGACAAGCATTGGCATAATGTCGATTAATGTGACACAGTTGACAGTGGGGACTATGTCTGCCACCCCGATTGCTACAACCACAGCGAGACCCTCCATTTTTACCACCACGATTGGGTCCACGACCCCCACGATTTCTAGGAGCAGTCGAAGCAGTCACAGGTGGTTCAAAATTGGCGTTGAATGCGACTGGGGTGTAGCGGAGTGATGTAGTGCCCGGATGAATAACTCGTGGCTTTCAGCCCGAGCGAGCAAGACTGCGAAAGGCGGAGTAGGCCAGATTGATCGAACAGTAGTGGAGAAGGTCTCAAAGAATGGTCCGAGGCCGCACAAGAACCAGTGCAACTGATCATCTTCATCAACGGGAAACCCGATCGCAACCAACTGTTCACACAGGGCTTCGAAGGCGTGTTGGTTCCTTTCTGGATCAAGCAAAGCTGGTCACAGAGATTATGGACCCGTTCAATCAATGAGTTGCCATAAGCTTTTTCAAGGGCAACCCAGATTTTTCTAGCGGATGTCAAACCCACAATAACAACGATGGCTTCTTTCGATAAAGAGGCTATTTCCCACGCCCCTTTTTACTGCATAACTTTTTTCAACGGAAATTTGCCACATGATGGGTTACATTCTTAGAAGACTGAAATGTTGAATCGGCGTACCACACACTTGCACGACACTAGACTACTTGAGTATTTCTATTTCTGAAGTAAACGTGAAATTGGAACAAGAAACTCAAAGAATAAATTGAAATTAAAAATGAAACATTGAAACTCATAGAAAAAATAGGAAGCGAGTTAGAAAAAAGAAAGATGTTCGCAACTTGCTAACCAAGGGAAAAAATGGATTTTTAAAATTTTTTTTTTTAATTTTTGTGTGTGTGACACTTGACCACCTAAAGGAAAAAAGACATAATTTTATAAATCGAGTTAATGGGCTCATGAATTGCGTTAAAGAAAACAAGTATAATGGCTCATGAATTAGGTTTTATGAAAATTAAGTGAAACTCATTGGTAAAAAAATAGAGCAGATGGGAAGCAAGATTCGATACCTTCGATACCCTGTAAACAATAGGAGGGGACAAAAGGTGGGTCTATTATCCAAATCATATACTACTAAAGACGTTCACATTGGTTTACATAAATGATAATACACTAGATAATTTTGTTCAATCTCATACCTTATTTTTTTCAGGGTCCTGTTTGCACACCTTGCTTACCCTCAGGGTCAGCCCTGCGCATATTATTAATATATAAAAAATAATAAGTGTTATTAATACGGTAAAGAAGTAAATAATAATTTATCAATTAATAATGAATTCCGTGATATTTGGAAAATAAAATAAATACACCAAACAACAGGTATTTTTTTCTTTAATAACTTTAATAAAATCATGTCTACTATAAGGCATGCACATCTGATTAAACATGAATCACATGATCAAACAATACTTTATAAATATTCTGACTATATAATATTTGTTATCTTTATGAATAGTAAGGTTATTAATTAATTAATTAATTAATTATTAGGTGGTGGGGAATGGAGGATAGTGATCGATCTATAAATTGTGATGACAGGAGCAAGTAATTCTCATTCAAGCTCTAACCTGGAGAGAGATATGGCACTTAGTACTAAAACAAATCAGGTTGTGATTAAGTCAGATTGTGATGCTTTTCACCAGTTATGGAAGGCAAACCCCAACCAAGTTCCCACCTTGACACCGAGTTACATCCAAAACTGTCAAGTCCATGAAGGTGAAGTTGGAAACCTGGGCTGTTGTCTCTTCTGGAACTATTTTCATGGTAAGCCACACATGTGTACCCTATTATATTTTTATAATGGTCTGTTTAATTACTAGAAATTCGATGTAGTATAGAGTGGAACCGTATAAATGTATTTAATTGTCCACATAAATGCACTTCGACTCAATGTTTTTGATGATATGTCGCGTTGTAGATGGAAAAGACCGTGTTGGAAAAACAATAACCACGGATTTCGACGAGGGAAAAAAGTCAGTCACATTTAAGGTAGTTGAAGGTGATCTCATGGATTTATATAAGACCTTTGTTATACATATTCAAGCAGACAAACATGGTTCAGACAACATTGTCACATGGACTGTTGAGTATGAGAAGTTGAACCCTAATGTTCCTGATCCCGATACGCTGATGGAATTCTACGAGAAGGTTACCAGAGACATAGAGGCTTGCCAACTCCCCAATTAAATAAATCAAAATCTAATGCCATATCAATACAGGCGACTATAACTGATATTCTTTGTATCAGATGTTGCACTACGTTGTTATCTTATGTTTTATGTGCCTGTTATATGTAATAAATGGTATTGTCATAATAAACATGGTTTGATATACTAAATTTTAATTATGTGACAAAGTAATATAGTCTATAGGTGAAAAATTGGAGAATTTATCTTAATTCTAAAAAATAAATTGCTTTTTAAATATTTAGGTCACTGTGTTTTGATAATGTTCTGCATGTTAAAAGAGAACAACAAAAATTCTAAATCTAAATTACTCCTATAAAGTACGTTAAGAACAAGATCGTTTTACGGATGGCAAGTAAATGGTTGAAGGTTGAAACCCATTGCACTAGATACAACATTATTGATCACCTTAATGATAGATCCAACCCAGCCGGCACCAACGACGTTTGAATGGAATAATCACTCAATCTCTTTTCAACCCATGAAGCTTTTTTTCTGACAACAAAGATGCTAGTGTCATCGGGTTGGATAACGAACTTCACTCCATGGTTCTTGGAGAATGATCCATTATTTTGAAAAATATTAAAAAAAATATATTTTGAAAGATGAAACATCCCTCCGATCTTCTAACAAACATTGATGCTCTCGTTTCCGGATGAACTCTAGTCACATACATAATCAATGGGCTCTCTAGAAAATTCCATAACATTGTCACATTCATTAGACACCATACACCTCTCTCGACTTTCTTACATGCCCGATCTATGATACTATTGGAGGAACAAAGAATATCATGCTCTCTATTGGTACATAGCGATCACTCGTTCTCAAAATCTCCGTTTTGATAACTCTAGATGTGGTTGAACAACTATCGGTCCTCAATAAATTGTAGTGGGAGTTACTCTGGCAATCATCGATCTTTCGTATCCAACGATAATCGTACACCCTTCAGAAATTGTTGGATCGTCTCCCCGGGTTCTCGTGGTTGCCTATGTTTGGATAATAACTCGTGGTTGCCTATGTTTGGATAATAACACCATAGGTATTTCATCTGCCCATCCTTGCTATCGGGCAACAATAGCGACACATCAATTGTAGTCGTGTCACTACAACAATTCAATCGAGCATCATCGAAATTGTAGTCATGTCACTACAGCAGTTCAATCGAGCATCCTCAAAGTATCGCTTGGTCATCTTCGATGCACTTTTCATCACTTTCTGAATATCTGAAGGTTGTGGATCATCTCTCACATTTGCTTTAGTAAGATTAAGTAGTTCAATGTTTCTTTTTGTTGTTCTAGATCAGAATTTAGCAATGTCTGCCTAAAACTCTAGTTTTCAGTTTTGAATTAAACTAATACTTTTCATGTAATTTGTTATAAGATGTGGTTTTTTTGGCATGTTATTCTATCTAGTTTTTACAGTTTTGAGCTTAATCAATGTTTGATTTGAATTCTTGTTAGTCAGATCACCTAGCTAGGGTTTTATCATTCCAGTTAATCAGTTAATAGAATTTGTAATTGTTTTTGTCAACTGGTAAACATCAGATTGGTTCATTGTTAGGGATTTAACTCTGATATAAACTGTAAAAATCATATCTTTACACTTCCGAGCTTGTGAAAAGTATTCGGTATTGCTGAGAATTTTACATAGAACTTAATGCAACTTTTCTGATCTTAATTAAGAGATTGTTTAATTAGTCAGTAAAAAGTTAGGTAACTGAAGAGCTTGTTTTGGTTAATTTAATTAGGTAAAACAGATTATACTAGAGCTTGTTAGTTTTGCTTACTACCAACTTAGATAGAACGCATTCTGAATAATCAGATCTAAATTGATTGCATGATTAGGAAAGTCGCAGCATAACTGAAATCGTTTTTATAATTGATTTTCGTTTAATTTATTTTCACTACAATTTTTAGTTTTTAGTTTAATTAAGAAAAACTGTTTTTATAATTTCTATTTTATTGACTAGAATGTGCCTGATGCAAAAAGGCATTGACCGTTAAGTTGTGTCACTAAGGATTCGACCCTGATTCCATGTGCTACATTATTAGTGTAACTAGCAGTGATATTTTATTTGTTTAATGCACCCGTGACAACATGTTAACAAATTGGAGACGTTGTCGGGCACACGGTACTGCTAATTGTTATTTTTACCAAAATCTTTACGTACAAGTAATATAGTCTTCGATCACGGTCGAGCCAACGACCTTAAAAAAGGGCGGCTTTCCGAGAGGCAACTCGATGCTTAGTTTTTATTTTTTCCGTTTTCAATAAAGAGAGGTCGAAGTTCCAAGCAAGCATGGGGAAATCAGAGGATCCACAAAGTTGCTGAAATTCAGATTTTTCGCCAACATCATCGTCACAATCATAATTTTCTACAAGTTTATCAGGTACATTTGCCGCACCCTTCTGCTTTTATATTCTTTATTGATTTGTTCATTCCTTTCTGAGCTTTGACGACAATGCATCATTTTAAGCTTGGAGAGGAGGTTAGTGTAAAAGAAATTGCATTTTTTTTGTTAAAAATTTTAAATTTTCAGTTTTTTAGGTTAAAATTTTCAATTTTTTAATAATATTTTTTGCATTGCATTTACATTTGAAAAATCTGAAAAATCTAAAAAATATATTCCTTTTTATTTTCTACATTCATAAAAAAACCCAAAAAGATTTTATTTTTAGCTATTTTAGTTTTTTTTCTACATAATTAAAAATTCCGAAAATATTTAAAAAATTCGAAAAATAATTTTTTTTACATGAGATGATGATATCTTTTTACATTCGATAGCTTTGTTAAGATGAAGTGCGATAGTTACCGAAAATAACAGTCTTATTACAATTAATTTCAAGAATTATCTTTTGAAAGTGCTTTAAATGTTTTTGAAAATATGAACCAACATATGAGTCGGATAATTTTTACAATGGAAGTGTGGGATGGAAAAACGAATAGTGTTTTAGGAATATTTTCCTTGAATTCCTTAGAAAAACTCTGATTGGAAGGCCCTTTACTTGAAGTACTGGACCTTATAGTTTTTATCCCTTTTGAGGTTAGGAGGGAACTCTTGTTTTACCCACAATATATTATCATTTTTAAAGTATTCAAGATATGGTGGGCCTTAAAGTGAAATTCGCGCCCAGTCAATATACTTTTTACAAATGGTACATCAAGCAACTTGAAAAAATTTGAAATTTAAAGTCAAATCCAAGTCAAGTTCAAGTCGAAATCAAGAACCAAGCAAAGTTAAATCTGAAGAGTTGATCAAGATAAAGAAGATGTGTAGTATAATGAGATAGATCCCTCGATAATGGAATAATAGGGGTAAGCTTGGATTTATAGTCCATAATGGAGCTTGTTGTGTTTACTGGACGAGTTCGGAAAAAACACGAATGGTAAGTCAAGCTAAGTTTTTGTTAACGAATTTTCGTGAAATTATTTTTAAAGATACATTATTTTCACAAATTGAATTCTGAGTAAAAATTATTTGCTCAAGCTTGATTTAACTTATTAAATATGAATTTTGAATCTGTAATAAAGGCATTGAGACTTTTTTCTAGGTAGTAATTTCATTGGAGCTTATTCGTTGTGAAATCTGTTCGTGTGAAAAAAAGAGTGAAGTATTTTTATGTTCCTTTATTTTATTCTATTTTTTTAGGTCATCCACATCTTTGCATGTGTTTATAATGTTTAATCTTTTTCTTACTTGGTCCAAGTGTAACAACCCAAATTTTCAAAAGAAAATTTTCATATTTAAAATAATCAAAACACTTCCATAAACCATAAAATATCAATGACAATTGTTTTCAAATTCATAACATCAACATTTTATTTTAAATATCAGAGTGTCCCCATAAAAATGCGTGAGAGAGTGCGTGTTGCGCCATCAAGCCTTTCCCTTAGGCTTAGAAGTACCTGAAACAAATCAACAAACTGTAAGCTAATGCTTAGTGAGTTCCCTAGAGCATACGCCACACAGTCCACATAATCACATATACTATATTAGTTATAGAAGCTACATAAACCACATAAGCCATGAATACAACATATAGAGATGCCCTGGAAACCCTCTAGGGTCTAACTCCGGGTGCCATGAGAACCCCCACATGGTCTTAGCCCACTACCATATAAATCAGACATATAAACATATAATGATGCCCTGGAAACCCTCCATGGTCTTACTCCAGGAGCTATGGGAACCCCCACATGGTCTTAGCCCAAGGATGTCATGGAAACCCGACAAGGTCTTATACCCAAATGCCTCGGGAACCCCCTGAGGTCTTTACTAAGGATGTCATGGAAACCCTCCAACGTCTTACCCCCAAGTGCCTCGGGAACCCCCCGAGGTCTTTCATGCAAGTACTACAATTACAACTAGCATACCACATATCCCATAACCAACTAACACGTCACATAACAAATACTGGGTCAGTCTTGGTGTAACGCCTGTGTTTCCGGGCTTGCCATTTTTAGCAATGTAATAGTCTAGGTTAACTTTTGTAACCTGTTTTGAAATAATAGAAGTATATTATTTGAGTATTATGTGTTTTGTGCCTAATTGCTTAATTATGTGGTTTGATTAATTAAGAATAAAAATAAGCGTCAAAAGTAAAGTATGAGATAAGTCCGATATCTTTACATAAAGTTGTAGTGGTCGAAATGAGGTTTCCGAATATATAAAGAATGCCAAAATCCGAGTTATAACGAAGAAGTTATGACCTGTCGAAGTTTCGCGACAGAACCGGCACGACCCAGTGCGACCCAGCGCGACGTAAATAGTGAATTTAAGGTAGATAGATATCTATCCTTAGTGATCCAAATGAGAATTTAAGATCTCATTGATAGTAGTGCAACGACGGAAAGATGGACGGAAACGGAGTTCAGATGAAGGAGTTATGAATTTCGAACGGAGTTTTCCTGTCCCGGCCTACTAAAGATAATATATAAGTAATATACTTATATTATATTAAAAATAAAGTCAAAATTATCCAATGGAGTCTAAACGAGAGTTGTAGAGCATAATCTCACCTTCGCAGCGATATAAAGAACGTCGAAAACGGAGTTCGTATGCGAAAGTTATGAATTTCTGAAGTTCGGGGCGCGAAACCCCAAAACTGTCAGATGCCACGACGTGGCAAGCAGTGCCACGGCGTGGCAAATCTCCTGTCACCTCCGAAAGACCCCCAGATGCAACTTGGGATGACGCATGCAGTGACGACCAAGCCCACAACGTGGAACAAGGTTGCCACGACGTGGCAAGGGCCAAATTTGCCCTATAAATAGATTTGAAGGGCCAACCATTTATGGTTGCTATTTTCTCTCTTCTCTCTCCCGTTTTACATCGTTTTGCATGCCAGAAGTACCCCGAAGCCCCGGTAATATCCCCGAGACCCGAAGCAAGTCCCGAGATCCCGAAGATCCCGAGAAGTGCGGTTCCCGAGTCGAAGCTCTGCCCGCGAGAAGTTCGATTTTTGTAGAGATCTTCCAGATCTGCTGAGGATTACTACTTCTGCAAGTCGTAGTGCTGTCCGATCATCTTCTGATCAAGTGAGTGTATACTACCTTTCATAAACACGATAATAATACAAGTGCGGTTTGAGTGTATTAAGTAAATTGTGGTTTATATATGTGTGGGTGTAGTTACTTTCTTCTAACAAGTAACTATGAAGTATTTTATGCGATATACTTGCTATGTGTATATTTTCTAATTGTATGCGTGAATGGATATTCACTTTATTCCATCTCATAGATCTGAATAGTTTTCTATGAAATACGTGTTATGTGGTATGCCTCATCTGTTATATGGAATATATATATATATTGAATGAAAATGATATATAGGTTTTAAACTATGTATGAAAATATATTCTTATCTACTAATATGTTGGGTAGAACATGGGTAGATAGTTGGTGTGTAATAAACAGATGAGAGGCCTCGATGTTGTTGTTGTTGTTGATCTAGTTATTCAGCGGAGTATGGATAACGACCACAGACTCTTTCTAGACAGTCCAGTGGAACGCTAGCAGGTTCATAACCTGTAGGTGTTGTGAACGATGTGTTCACCGGTGTACTCTATCCCCCTCGTGGTTGCCTTTAGGATATCTATTGTTGAGGAAACCCCTTAGCAGTGATGTCCGTCCCGATGAAAATCCTAGATTAGGTCCCTTGAGATAGTTGTTGTTTTAGGGACGTAAAGTGAGGATAACGGGAATGGGTAATCGGGATAGTGATTGGTTGGTGAAATTAAATATAACTTATTTATTGTGGGTTGAAAACCCTATATGCTCACCAGGCTCCCAAGCCTGACCCACTCAGTTTTATTTGTATTACAGGAAGTGGCACAAGGGCGTAAGATGGATGGATCATCTTGTTGTTTTGTTTACAAGTCTGTATATGTATATATTTGTTGAATGACTTGTAATGTTTATCGTTTATGCTTTATGGTCTGTATCGGAACATGACATCCCGAGTTTTGATTATATAATGAAATGCATCTCTTGATGAAATGCTTTGATAAATATTATTTTATCATGTTTTGTTTTGGGAACAAATTCCGCAACTCTTTCAAATCAAAAGGATTTACTCTGAAATTATTTAAAAGCATAAATGAAAATCGGTCTTTTCTGGCCGAGATTTTGGGGATGTCACACTTAGTGCCTTCGACCCATTGGTATGGTGAGAAGACTCACCTCTCAAGAATGTTGAACTGATAAGATAAGATCAGATAAGTCCCAACGTGCAGCTCCCACTCAAATGCTTATAACCATCATGTGATTAACTTGTCAAAATCCTGAAATACCATAAATACCGTCATAGTCAAACTTGGTCAAAGTCAAGGTCAGCAGTCAATGTAAACAGTCCATGTTAACCCGAACTCGTCGAGTGCATCTAGCAACTCGTCGAGTTCCTTCAAGGTCCATAAAAGTGAAATCTTGATTAAACTCACTGAGTTGCCCAAGTAACTCGTTGAGTTCTTCAGTGTCCAAGGGCCTAAAACTCTAAACCGAAATCTCTAGACCGAAATCCCTAATCAGCTCACTGAGATCACTCAGGATCCCGAAAACGGGTAAACCTTTCTCAACTCGTCGAGTTGTTTAAGGAACTCGTCGAGTCTCTTCAGTCCTTTTCATGTTCAGTCATTTCCAGTGGGATTCAAGGCTCCAAACTACAGATCCAACCCCCTAGAGTGTGGTTACCACATAAAGTTGCCAACTTTACGTGCATGCAAGGCCTTAAGAGGCTGAAAGACTCAAAACTAAGGTTTATACAAGGTTTAGGGCATGAAGGAGGGCTAAAACTAGATAAAGCGAGCAACTTTATGTCCTTGGAGGCCTAGAGGTGTCCAAATCTGAAACCATATCCTCATGACAAGTTCAAACTCAAAATGGCATCCTTATGCACCAAAAGTGACCATTTACTTTCATGAGATGAGATCTAAACAAATATAGGTCAAGGTAGCAACTTTATACCTCAAGATGATTGCCAAAACAGAGTAGATGTCGGATCTATTGCTTCTCTCTTTACTCCACCTTATTCAAGCTTCAAAATCCTTCACAACCACACCAAAATCCCTCTCCAAAGCTATGTCACACACTCAAGAAGGTAAAAGGCTTGAACTAGGGTTTCTTTGGGCTGTAAGGACGATGAGAGAGGCTACAAATGAGACATAAGTTCTTTAATTAGGGTTTCCCTTTACAGCGTCTACTCGTCGAGTTGGGCCTTCCAACTCGTCGAGTAGATCCTAAGTCCCGCATCCAAAAATGATCTCTACTCGACGAGTTGGAGCTCCCCAACTCGTCGAGTTCCGGTCTAAAACCCTAAAATAACTTAGAAAATCAATTGATACCAATAAAAAATTTTGCATTTTTTGTTCAAAATTTTTGTTTAGGTTCAATTTTTCATTTATTTTAATTTTATTTTTGCATTTTATTTTCTGCATTGCATTTCCATTTGAAAAATCTGAAAAATCCAGAAAATATTTTCCTTTTTATTTTTCTACATTCTTTTCAAAAAGATTTTATTTCTAGTTAAATTAGTTTTTTTTATTTTATGCATATTAAAAAATTTCAAAAATATTAAAAAAATTTTGTAAAATTAAATTTTTTTACATGAGATGAGTATATCTTTTTACATTCGATAGCTCTGTTAAGATGAAGTGTGATAGTTACCGAAAATAACAGTCTTATTACAATCAATTTTAAGAATTATCTTTTGAAAGTGCTTTAAATGTTTTCGAAATATGAACCAACATATGAGTCGGATAATTTTTACAATAAAAGTATGGGATGGTAAAACGAACAGTGTTTTAGGAATAATCTCCTTGAATGCCTTAAAAAAACTAGATTGGAAGGTCCTTTTCTTTCATTGAAGTACTGAACCCTATAGTTTTTATGTCTTTTGAGGTTAAGAGGAAACTCTTGTTATACCCACAATTTATTATCAGTTTTGAAGTATTGAAGATATGGTGGTCTTAAAGTAAAATATGCGCTCAGTCAATATATTTGTTAGAAATGGTACATCAAGCAACTTGAAGAAATTTGAAATTTAAAGTCAAATCCAAGTCTAGTTAAAGTTGAAATCAAGAACCAAGCAAAGTTAAATCAGAATATTTGATCAAGACACAGAAGATGTGTGGTCTAATGAGATAGATCTCTCGATAGTGGAATCATAGGGGTAAGCTTGAATTTTCTGTCCATATTGAAGCTTACTACGTTTACTGGACGAGTTCAGAATAAAAAGGAGGGGTTGGTCAAGCTAAGTTTTTATTAATGAATTTTAGTGAAATTATTTTTAAAAACTCACTTTTTCACAAATATAATTCAAAGTAAAAATTATTTGCTCAAGCTTGGTTTGACTTACTAAATATTAATTTAGAATATGCAATAAAGGTATTGAGACTGTCGTCTAGGTAGTGATTGTTGGATTTGGCGTCTAAGCCCATAACTATAGTTGATATATACTTGAATTGATAGTAGCACAGTTCTTTTGGATTGACCTCATATTAACAACTAGATAGGATGAACTATTGAGAGAGAGGAAGACTTTATTATTTGATTAATAAATTGAAATGAATGATTTATTAATGTATTATGGAAATAATATATTAATTGGAAATCATATTATTTAATTAATAACTAATCAGAAATTAATTAGAATTAATTGAATTAATTAAAAAGCAGGGACTGTTTGACAATTTCTTGATAGCTGAGAGTTGCAGCTCTAGAACCTCCCTTGGATGGCTTGGACGAAAACTTATAAGAAGGCCATAAAATTTTCGTCCAAGGGCTATTGGAATAGAGTTCATGGGCTGCTTGGTCCTTAAGCTAAGGAATTAGGGTTTTCTCTTAAAACCCTAGCTTTGACTCTAAGTTACTTCACTATAAAAGTAACCTCACCCTCGATATTTTTGGCCACGTGTAACCCTAAGAAGAGCAGCCGAAATTTCAAGCTCCCTCCTCCTCTCTCATCTCTCATCCTTTTGCTAAGTCTGGGTATGATCTACAAGAGGCGTGACACTTGTGACACTTGCTCTCAAGGTCGAAGAAGACTTGGATTAAGATTGTTATTACTACATAACAATCAAAGGTATGCATCACAACCCTAATTGTGTTAATTTCAATTATATACTAGAAATCTAGGGTTTATCAATTGTTGTTCATATTTTATATTCAATTAAAGAAAACGTAGATCTTATTTAGGGTTGAATTCACACATAGGATTGTATGTTATGCTTAAATCCCATCAGTGGTATCAAAGCATAGGTTTAGTTTTCTATTGAATTGATACTAATATGAACTTGAACAAGAAGGTGAAAACAAAATCGTCATTTGTTCATCAAACACGCCGTGGAGCTTTTCCAAAACGACGTGTTGACCTGCATTTTTCGACGCAACATGGCTTGGTGATTGCTCACCACGACGTGTTGTGCTATCAGATCCAAAATTTTTGATTTTTCCAGTTATCTCATGGATTTATTAGGATAATTACCTTAATATTGCTTTAATAAGATAAAACCGAATATTTTAAGATGTGATTTGATATCCTTATCTTAAATTCATGATTGGTTTTATTTTTCAATTTAATTAATTGATTATAAATTTTGAAATTTTAAAATATAGCTTAGTATTTTTGAAAAGTTTTAAATATACATCCTTATATTATATGTACTGTTAAAAGTCTAATATATATATATATATATATATATATATATATATATATATATATATATATATATATATATATATATATATAAGACAAGTCAGTCGAACCGCTAGTACGCCTCATTCACGAAACCGGTCTGTAAAGTGGGTATAACGAAATTGCCTATAAAATGATGATTGAATGGGTGTCCACTATCACCCACCGCTTCCTTAATTGGTGGAGGGTCGTTAGCTAAACGAGTTTGATAGGAAAGTTAATTCTCATTAATAAGTATAATGAAATTATAAAGTAACTAAATGCTTTTATAAATTTCTCAATCTTAGTTACTTTAGGAAAAATGTGAATTTGATGCTAATCCATGAAATTGCACATTGCACTTTATATAAGTAGTTAGTGGAGCACGTGTGGTTAGCCGACACACTAATAAGGACTAATAAAGGGTGGTAATGGGTGTCTCGTAAATTATCATTAATTGATGGAGCGTGTGTGGCTAACCGTCACATTAATTAGATGATAAATGACATCGATAGTACCAAGCTAGTTTACATGGTTATTCACATTGTGTTTGTGATCCTCGGTATCCCATTCACAAATGGAAAAGCATAATCAAGATTAAACATGTCATTGAATAGTTCAATGAATCTCAAAAGATCTAGGAATTTCTTTAAAAACCTAGTTTGTTTAAAATTTCGTTTTTGTGGTGAAATTGGTAAATTGTCATTTACCTAGCTTTATTTATTTCACAATTAGATTACGACATCTCTTTTCTAAGTTTTGAAATATCTTGTTGGATCCTAGCCTTAATATTTCATTTGGGTGTTATATTGAGGAATATTCTTAACTAACCAAAACTTGTCATTCTTCTTTTTCATATGTCAACTCCCAACGATGCTTATGGTTCCTCCTGTAACAAAAACTTCTAACTCTTGAACATCTGCTCGAGGGTTACCTTTGATGGCACCAATTACAATGATTGGATGTGAAACATCAAGATGGCTCTACGTTTCGAGGACAAAGAGTATATGGTCGAAAAGGAACTTCTCGAGATCGATGAAGGATGGAGAGTCCGTCAACAACCACTTGCAACGAATGCAACAATACGTGTAATACTTGTTGAAGCTTAATGTGAACTTTGATGAGGAATTGACTATTGATATAGTCTTGCACTAATTGCTCAATTGTTATGATCAGTTTGTCATGAATTATCATTTGAACAACCAAGAGACCACATTGGCTCAACTTCAGAACCTACTGCGAATTGCTGAAAGTGGAATGTGTAACGACCTAAAAATCAAGGGTAAAATTTTTATTTTTAATATAGCTAAAACATTGATACCATTTATTTCAAACAATTCAAATCATCATTAAGTAAAACATTTATAAGAGTTCAACCCAAAATTATCCATTGCGGAAATCATAGGTGTATGCACTGCGTTCAATCCGAACCCTTCTTTTCCAAATCGATGATACTTGAAACCAAAATTGTAGTCCGTGAGCACAAAGCTTAGTGAGTTCCCCAGAGCATACCCCACAGAATCCACATAATCCACATAACCGCATAAGCCATATCAATCATATAGGCCATAGCAATCATATAAGGGAGCCAAGGAAACCCTCCAAGGTCTTATACACATAATCACATAAATCATATCAACTACACAAACCATGCATATAAACATATAAGGAAGCCTTGGAAACCTTCCAAGGTCTTACATCAAGTGCCACGTGAAACACCCACATGGTTTTTACTAGCCGCTACTGGAACCCCCACGTGGTCTCGGCTAATTTCCGCAGGAACCTCCACATGATCTATACTAATCATGGAAATATCATACGAGCTAAAGAAGTAAACATACTAGGAAGCCATGGAAACCCTCTAAGGACTTATACCGAATGTCATAGGAACCTCCTCATGGTCTTAATATACTGCCACATGAACCTCCCGGAGTCTTTCATACAAATGTCCTAGCGACATATCACATAACAAACTATCAATACATATAACATTAAATGGGCCGACCTTGGTGCCTTAGAGCCATTGGTATGGTGAGAAGAATCACCTCGCACTGCTGAAGTCCCGTAGATAAAACTTTACTGCTGGTTAACAGATTCCTGAACTGTCAATCATCAAAACAACACCCAATTAATAATTGGGTTCCAATTCATAACCATAAATCTACAGTTGGGGTAAATGGACCATTTTACCCCTAACCTAGCTTGGTTCAAAACCAAGGCCCAACTCACACTCTAAATGTCCAAAAGCCCAATAATCAACCAAGGCCCAACATATGGCCCAATTTTCCAAATTGGGCCCAAACCTCTACACGGGCTTATCTTCAGGCCCAACCGTTTATTCTAGTCCAAACAATTGGCATTTCGATGACCCACTACCTCATAATCATCAAGGCCCAATTATAGCCTAATTTTCCAAATTGGGCCCAAGCCTTTCCAATGGGCCTTATCCTAAAGCCCAATAATTTCCTTAGTCCATAAATATGTTCCCAATTGGCCCACAAAGGCCCACAACAGCTTAGTCCAATACATGGCCCAAGAAGAACCCAAACCTAATTAGGGTTGTTCACATAAAATGACGATTAGGGTGAAGTGTTCCTACTTAACCCATTAAGGACTTAATCCGTTCAATCCAAACATACAATGAAATCGGGCTTGAGTCATAACTTCACTCCAATCGTCCAAAATGCGGGTCCCGATATGTCCAAACCAATAATTCCAAAATTAGGATTTTCTAAACCCTAATTAGGGTTTCCAACCCATCACAACCCAATTATGCCCAAAAGCTAAGTCTTTAGGTCCGTTAAGGTTTCATTAGGTCCATGTGGCGGAGCTACCCTGGGCACAGGGTACGCCGAGACCCACCCTTAAATTTATTATATATATATATATATATATATATATATATATATATATATATATATATATATATATATATATATATATATATATATATATAATATCATTTAGCTACTTAAAAAATATATTCTATTTTTTCTCATGTTAAACTTGTCATATTTTTCTTCATTTGACTAGTTTTTAATTAGTTTCTCACTCCCTCTCTCTCTCTCTCTCTCTACCCCTATATATATATATATATATATATATATATATATATATATATATATATATATATATATATGGAACACTTTGACATTTTTTTGGCTTCGCCCCTGATTCGGTCAATTAGGGTTTTCCTAAGTGGGGCACCACCCACTACCACCTCAGGTAGTGGTGGTCAACGGTAGCTCATGACGAAGGCCACCACCTCATGGTGGTGGTTATGGTTCTAGTCCAAATATGTCCAAACATCCCAATAGCAAACCAAACACATGCAAAGCACAACGCCAACCAAGAATGTGGTTGGTGGCGGCAGCCACCACCCTACGGTGGTGGTTAGGAGTTTCTTGATTACACTAGTCACTAATTACAATTTACAATGCCAAAATCCCAAATAACACACACACACAACCACCCTTGTGGTGGCCGAAAGTGGTACATGGTGGTAGCCACCACCTCACCGTGGTGATGGTGGGTTTTTCCGGCCAAAAGTCGCACATAGAATCCCACGAACACAACACACAACTTGTACACTCGAACACACACCAAAACGTGCACACAGCCACCCTCCCCATGGTGGCTGTTGGCGGCAAATGAAGTGACAGAAATGGCAGCCACCGTGGCTGGCGGCTATGGTGGTTCTTCGCAGTTATCGGCCAATAAACACACATAATGCACGAGGTCCGAAAGCAACCTCCCACCTGGTGGCGTACAATGAACGGCAGAAATGGCAACCCTGACAGCCGGCGACGGACAATGGTTCACAGCAGCAACAAACACCTAGCGTCCAACGACGTCTTATCTTCAACGGAAACTGGCAACGGCAGCAACCGAAGAATGCAACGGCGACGCTCTTTAGCGACATAAAAGAACACGATCTCCGACAAGGAACAATGGCGGCAAATGGAGTCACGAACAGCGATACAGCAGCGTGCGAGGTCAGTTTCGGGATTCAAGCTTCGTCGGCGATCTTCCGCTTACCCTTGACCTCCGGCAACGAGGTTGTAGTGACGGTGCTCGAACTCGACTAGGCAGCAGTTGGTGATGGGGAATACAAGGTTGGCGGCGTCGGAGGGGGTCCATTGTGAGGGTGACCACTGTATAAAATATTAGGGTTAGGGTTTGAGGGGGGCATGGGAGACGGGTTATATACCCCCATCATATTTCAATCCTTTTGCCATAATAACACTTTTAGTCCCTCCTAACGAGATTGTTTTCAATTTTAATCCAAAATTTACTATCTATACCCTGACTTCTGAAATATCTTTCAAATTCAATCCATAATTTACCCAACAACCCTCAGCCTTCAAAATCCTTTCATAATAAGTCCAATACTTACCAAACACCCCCTGATTTCTGAAAATCTTTACAAGATAAAGTCCCGAAAATATCACTTTAACCCCCGAAACTCCAAATCATGTCCTTTGACTACCCGAAACCAACACTCCGTTAATTATTATTTGATTTTGGGCTATAATAATATAAAACAATAATAAAAATTACTTCGTGGGGTTCCGGGTTTATTATTTAATTACTCTATTTTAAACGGAAAGTTACAAAATGAAGGGAAAAAGTATTGCCTCTACTCCTACTATTGTTGCTCCTGTCTTGGCCATTAGTCAAGGAAAAGGGAAGAAATGGAAAGGTCATCCCAAACATAATTGGAAGGGAAAGTCCCAAGCCAGGTTATCAAGCAATGGACCCAAAGGCAAAGCCAGTTCTGACGCTACTCCCACCTCTGATCCTAAAGAGGGTATTTGCTTTTACTGCCACGAGAAAGGGAATTGGAAAAAAAAATTCCTTAAGTACTTGAAAGACCTAAAGGATGGAAAAGTAAAGCCAACCTCAGCAGGTATTTACACTATCTAATCTAAAAACTCATCATATTCTCATTCTTGGGTCCTTGATATAGGATGTGGTTTTCACATTTGTTATGATTTGCAGGAGCTAAGAAAAAGTGAGGATATGGAGCATGGGAGAATGAACTTGATCATGGGCAATAGGAGATCGTACCCTCTTACCAAGATTTGAATAATTGTTGCTAGTCTGTCCATAATGGAGCTTACCACATTTACTGGACGAGTTCAGAAAAAAAGGAGGGGTTGGTCAAGCTAAGTTTTTATTAACGAATTTTTGTGAAATTAATTTTAAAACTACATAGATTTCACAAATTTAATTCATAGTAAAAATTATTTTCTCAAGCTTGGTTTGACTTATTAAATATGAATTTTGAATATGCAATAAAGGTATTCAGACTGTTGTCTAGGTATTGATTATTGGATTAGGTGTCTAAGCAATAAAGGTATTGAGACTGTTGGCTAGGTATTGATTGTTGGATTAGGTGTCTATGTAATGCCCCGATTCTCAGGTATTGATTTATGGTTATAAATTTTCATGATTTCAAGGCCTACTCGACGAGTTAGGTGCCCTGACTCATCAAGTAGCAGTGGGTTGGTCCACGTATTTAAGTGACCTACTTGTCGAGTCTAGGAAGGGACTCGACGAGTAAGAGCTGGAGGATGAAACCCTAATTTTCGGGGTTTTACACCCTATTTAAAGGATTATTTGCCTCCTTTAGCCCCCTTACAACCTCTTGAGAGTCCAGCAAACCTGAATTCATGTGTGTGTGTGTGCTCCATTTGTGTGTTTTAAGCTTTGGAAGAGGAGTCTTGGTGAGAAGAACTTAGAGAACAAGTGTCTAGAAGCAAGGAACGTGTAGGGATCAGAAATATACCTCAGATAGAATCTTTTGGAAGGTATCAAGTGGTTATCTTGACCTTATTTCAATCTAGATCTCATTTGGTTAAAGATTAGGGATTTTCTACCATAATAAGAAGCTATTCTTTGGTATGAGCTAAGATCTGAAGTTGTAACTTCAGATATGAACTCTCGTTGGTCTCTAAGTCCATAAAGCTTTCAGCTTTAGCAAGTGTGAACCTTTCCTCAAGTGTAAGAATCCATTTCAAGCTTGGTTTTGTCATTATAAGATCTTAGAGCCTTTCATGCACGTAAAGTTTGTATCTTTACGTGATAAACATACCTTGGGAAGCTGGATCTGCAATATGGAACCTTAACACTACTTAATAAGCATCTATATGGATTTGGACTGAAGGGACTCGGCGAGTTGCATGGTCGACTCGACAAGTCCGATGGAGATTGTCGTGGGCTCGGTGAGTCAGTAGAGTGACTTGGCAAGTCAACTAGGGTTTTCTCAACCTTTGGACATGCATGAACTCAGTGAGTTGTAGGTTGGCCAAGGAGTTTATGGCCGCAAACATTAGGAACTCAACGAGTCACTCAAGTGACTCGGCGAGTTGGCAAGTTATGTAAGGAACTCGGCGAGTGGCTAGTTGTACTCGACATGTTAAGGTCAATATGGACTGTTGACCTTGACCGTTGACTTTGAATTTGACCAAGGGTTTACTAGTTAACTTCTGGGGCATTTTGGGAAGTTGGAAATTTATAAGTATGGGTCATTGGTGGTTATAGGGGTTGGAGTTTGGGGCAGTGTTTCAGGAGCACGATTTCGTGGTTCAGTTCGGCATTGCAAGGTGAGTCATCCTCACTATATCAACAGGGTCTAAGGCACCAACGCTGGCCCTTATCAGATTTGTATCCAGGTTTATTGCATGATATGCTTTTATTGATTTATGTTCTAGTAGTTAGGATGGTAATATGCTTATGCTTAGTGGCTTGGTTAGGTCGGTGTCTTAGTTATAGAATGAGGCTATGTTAGTGACCGGTTAGGTTTGTATCCTGGTTATTGGGATGTTGCTATGATTAGTGATCTGCTAGATCAGTTTGACTGTTATATGATATGAGCTAGCGTATGATATTTGTGTAGGATGTTGTTATCATTAGTGTTCTGTTAAATCAATTTGATTGTTATATGATATGAGTTAGCGTATGATATTTATGTGTACATGCTTGTTTGGTTGGGGGTTGGGTTGAGGCAGTCCTGCTTTGTATTATAGGCTAACATACCCAGGGTGGACCAGATAGACTGCAGGCCCAAGAGGGCACTTAGCCAGACCGAAGGCCCAGCGAGTGGTTCGGATAGGCTGAAGGCCTTGTGAGGCAATCCAGACGTGCCGAAGGCACGGAGATCGGTTCAGATAGACTAAAGGCCTGCGAGGCGGTCCAGACAGTCTGAAGGCTCATTATGCATACTGTAGACTCAGGGAGTGGACCAGGTGGACCGAAGGTCCGGTGCTGGCGGATTAGTCACATTGTAAACTCGAGATGCATGGCTGTTCTCTTTACTTATATGTTATATGTTATGATTATATCGGTATGGGATTGGTATTTTAGGGGTAACTCACTAAGCCTTCTAGCTTACAGTTTCAGGTTCAGCGGATGATCGTGGAAAGGCGAAGGCGTGACCGTACACTTCCTCGATTGATGATTTTGATTTCTGGGAACTCTGATGTTTAAACTATTTTGAAAACAAATTGTAATAATTGAATGGTTTTAAATGATTTAAAAAGTTTAAAATTGGCTGTAATTTTATGGGTGATACAGTTTATGCCCATAACTATAATTGGTATATACTTGAATTGATATAGCACAGTCCTTTTGGGTTGCCCTCATACTATCAACTAGATAGGATGAACTATTGAGAGAGGAAGAGTTTATTATTTAACTAATAAATTAAAAATGAAGGATTTATTAATGTATTATGGAAATAATATATTAATTGGAAATCATATTATTTAATTAATCAGAAATTAATTAGAACTAATTTTGGGATTAATTGAATTACTTAAAAGAGTTGGGGCTGTTTGGGAATTTATTGATAGTTGAGGGTTGAAGCTCTAGAACCTCCCTTGAATGGATTGGACGAAAACTTTTAGGAAGGCCCTAGAATTTTCGTCCAAGGGCTATTGGATGCGAGTTCATGGTTTGCTTGATCCTTAAGCTAAGGAATTAGGGTTTCCTCCTAAAACCCTAGCTTTGGCTCTAAGTTACCTCACTATATACGGAGCCTCAACCTTGGTATTTTTGGCCACCTATAACCCTAAGAAGAGCAGCCGAAATTTCAAGCTCCCTCCTCCTCTCTTATCTCCCATCCTCTTGCTCAACATGGGTGTGATCTACTAGAGGCGTGACACTTGTGACGCTTTCGCTCAAGGTTGAAGAAGACTTGGATTAAGATTGTTATTGCTACATAACAATCAAAGGTATGTCTGATAACCCTAATTGTGTTAATTTCAATTATATACTAGAGATCTAGGGTTTATCAATTTTTGTTCATATTGTATGTTCAATTAGAGAAAACGTAGATCTTATTTAGTGTTGCATGCACACATAAGATTGTATGTTATGCTTAAATCCCATCAGTAATTTCATTGTGGTTTCCTCGTGAAATCTGATCATGTGAAAAGAAGAAGAGTGAAGTATTTTTATGTTCCTTTATTTTTTTCTAAATTCATTTTAGGTCATTTACATCTTTCTATATGTTTATAATGTTTAATCTTTTTCTTACTTGAGGGCAAGTAATTTTCAAGCTTGGGAGATTTTATAGATGTCATTTTATCCATCTTTTTGAATAGTTTTTATTAGCATTTTGAATCTTTTTTATGCTTTTTCATGTGCATTAGTTTAAATAATGTTCATCTCATGTATTTCGTAAGAATTCCCATACTGCTTATTTTTTGGTTTTTATTGTCAGGTAATTTGAAGTGGAGCGGGAGTATGAAAATCTTTGGAGAATATTTGGAACACATCTGGAGCATATCTGGAGCTTATCTGTAGCAAAAACAGTAAAAAACAGACCAAATACGGGCTGTATCTCAACAAAAATGGGTCGTTCTTCACTTACGAAACATAACCGAAGGATTCCTGATTCAAAAGTTTCCGCACTTTTGATTCTGAAAATCTTCTTAGATCTTCTGTAGTGATTCGATTCTGCGATTAGGTTGTATAATCAAGTGTTCGATTTGTGTTTTCTGAAAAATTCATCCGTTAATTTTCAAATGCCTGAAGCTTTTCTGAAATTATGTCCGCACAAAAATGACAAACTTCAACATGAACACCATGACGTCTTACTCTCATCTCCTTGGTTCATCAACGAAGATTCCGATGCTTATTCCCGAGTACTATGACTAGTAGGTTGATCGTATGGAGGATTACTTGAACGGAATCAATGAAGAATTATGGAAATGTATTTTTGGTGGTGTTCGTCCACCTCCTGCTTTTCAGAGTATTGGAACTTCTTCCAACAATCAAAATGTCAATGAACAAACTGAAAGATTGATGAAGAACGAGAAGAAGTGTATGAGAGAACTCAGAGGTGCTCTACCTCCTGTTGTTTACAATTACGTTCATAGTTGTAAAACTGCAAAAGATATCTGGAATACTCTGAAGGAAACGTATCAAGGGAGTGAAAAGACAAAAATCAATTCAGTGAAAAATCGTCTGGTTGAATTAAGAGAATTCAAACAAAAAGAAGGTGAATCTATCGAATTGTACTATGATCGTCTGAATGAGCTTATCTACAGGTGCAATCGATATGGAATCACCAGGTCTACAATCGAGTTTAATCTCACATTCATAATGGGGCTTCGCAAGGAGTGGCGAAATGTTAGCTTGATGGTGAAGACTCAACAGAGTTTCGATTATTTCTCCTTGAATGATCTTTATAACCTGTTGAAAACTCATGAATCCGAAGTTTATGAAATAGCTGAAGAAGCGAAGACCAGTCTGGGTGGTCTGCTTGCTTTAGATTCGAAAGTTACAGGAAGGGAAGCTGAGAAAGAGGCTACTGAAAAGGAAAATTCGAATGATGAAGATCTGATTGTAAACTTTGATGAATAGGATGTTGCATGTAAAGAAGTTTTTCAAGAAACCATTCAATGCAAGGTCGAAATCAAGTGAAGTGAGTGGAAGTTCTACTGGGAAAGCTGGGAGTGATGAGAAGAGGGTTAAGAAAAAGGAGGTTCGTGCTGAGGAAGAGAAGAAGGAGAAAAAGCTTAAAGACGATGTTGGATTCGACTGCCATTACTGGAATGGGGAGAATCAAATGGCAAGTGACTGCATGCTTCATAAGCGTGATGAGAAGAAGAATAAGTTAAAAGATGAGGCTTACTATGTCGAAAGACTAGAAGAGGTGCATGCAAAAGCGAAAGGTTTATCACTGGTGGCCAAAGGTATGTATGAAGACGAAAGTACATACCAGATTTGGTCATCTGGCTCAGATGATGAGGAAGCGCAAAATCCTACTCATGGAGCGATGTTTTCTATGCATGAGGATGAAGAAGAAGAGAAAATAATTGGAAAATGGTTTATTTCGACATCTTCGCACAAATCGCCAATGACTTCTCAGGTACACTCTGTTTAACAATCTTTTAATATTCCCTTTAGTGCATATGATTCAATACTTTCTGAGTTTGATGCAGCCATTACTTACGTTAATGATCTACTTATTTGTGCTAGTAATGATGCTAAGAAGTCAAACACACAACTTTTAGAAACCCAGAAGATGTTGGATTCGAAGAAAATAAAAATAGAATACTTAGATATGCAAATAAATAATTTGATGTGTGATAGGGATAGTCTAAATGCAGATGTTAAAATGTTGTTAAAACAGCAAAATATATACTGTAACTCTGCCAAAAGATTGTATGGAAAATTAACAGCTTTACATCTTTCTTCGGATATTAGCAAGGACCAACATAGGAAACTTTTTACCTTTTTGGAATTCGAAAGGGAGAAAATTGACTCTATTTCCTATGATTGTGAACAAAGTATTGTTGAATTTTATAAAGTACTAGACAATAGATATGCTTATGGTGTTGTTAAAATTGAAGAATATCCGAGTGCTGATGAATTAGTAGATATTGTAAATGATACTTTGACCAAAAATAAACAAATAAAGATTTTGAAAAGAACTGAGAATTCGAAATCTGACTCTCAATCTAATTATGCTGATATCGAAGATGATTCTGATGTTATTAGTGAAATTGAGGAAGAGGAAGTTATCGATTGTTCTCATTTGTCTGTCATTAATGTCACATAAATGGTTAAAGGCAAAGAAAAATGTAATGATTCTCCTGTTAAAATTGACACTGACAAACCTTCAACTTCGAAAGTTCATGATCGTAACAATGTGACTATTGAAGATAGTCAAACGGACAACGATGATGAAAATGAAGATGTTGCGAAAGAAACTACAATTCCAAGGGTTGTGGTTGATCAAGTTTTTGTCAAAATAGAGAAATTCATCAAAATTTGGAAGGGAAAAGGTTCTCATTACCTTGAAACAAACACAGTTTTGTATCCGAATTCCAAATGCACAGATGAGATTATTTTTCCAAATCAGGTTTTTGTTACAAAAGGAAATAATGATAATATTAAACTTGAGATGCATAAATTGGTTGAAGAAGATAACAAGAAAGCATCAAAAGAAGGATTTTTCTCAAACCAAAGTACTGTCGAAAACAACTTAACAAAGAATTCCTACACTTTTCAAAGACAAAAACCACAACAAGTTTGGGTTGAGAAATCTGAAAAATCAACAGATGTTTCAAAGAAAAATGAAAATGTTTCTCAAAATGTCAAAATTAATTCTCAAGAGTTTAAGGAACAAATTGAAAAGATTTCAAAGAGACAAGCACGAAAGAAAGTTTTTTGGCAAAACATTGAGTCTTGAAAGAAATCAAATGTTGTGTTAAATAAATCTTCTAAGCAGAAAAAGTCTAGAACGGTTCAGACTTCTTTTCAAAATAGAGTTGAAAATAAGAAAAATCCCGCTCTAAATCAAAAAGAGTTTTCTTCAAACAAACCACAAAATGATTTTTCGAAGTCTAAATCACAATAGTCAAAAACCTACATAAAACATAATTCTCAAACAGCAAATGAAACGCAATTCAAAAATCATCAATCTTCTAGGAATTTCAATTCAAATCAACAAACAAAGTTTTCACCAAATCATTTTTCATGACAAAATCGATTTTTGAATAAACCAACGAATGTTCAAAATCGTTTTTCCTCTCAAACGAAACCAATTTTTTCAAATCAAAAGTTCGATAAAATCCAAGTAAAAAGGAAATTTGTCTTTCAAAGCAACCCAACCACATTTTCCCATTCCTCATATGAAACATGTTCCTAAAGTTTTGTATGTCAAAGGCAAATCAGATGTGAAAAACATTAACCATTGGCATGAAGGAAAAGGGAAATCATTTTAGTCAGGAAAGTTTTCTCAACCACAAATTAAGGATACGTCTGAACAATACTTGAACGAATCTTCGAATTCAAGTTCTTCATCCAAAGAATCAAATCCTCCTGTGAAACAATGGAGAGCCATTCCGAAAGAAAAGGTTACAGAGAAACGAACCGAGAAGCAAAAAGCAAAATTCAATGAAAGTTCTAAACAAGAGAATACTTACTTTTCTGTGCCTTTAACTAACGAAGTTGATGTTATTGATAGTGTCAAATCTAAAGTTCATAATTGCATTTCAGGATCTTCATTTCACAATGTTTTTCAATCTAATAACCAAGGACCCAAACAACCTTAGGGACCTAAATTCTTTCATTGATTGCAGGTGTTGAGTGGCGAGCAATATGATGAAAAATGGTATATCGATAGTGGTTGCTCTCATCACATGATTGGGAAGAAAGAAAACTTGCATGATTATTGAAGTCTTGATAATGCTGGAGTGGTGAAGTTTGGAAACAATAACAAGTGTCACGTCAAAGGTTATGGCAAAGTAATGAATGGGAAACTCACGGTGAGTAAGGTAGCGTATGTTGAAGGTCTTCAACATAACTTGATTAGTGTTTCACAACATGTTATGGGTACTAGTAATCAAGTGGTGTTTAATGAAGAAGGTAGTGTCATTTCGAACATTGACAGAAAAGTAGTATTGCTCAAATCCAGAAGATAAGGAGATATGTTCACTCTCGACATAAAACCCATTGTTGGTGTTCCCTGAGTATGTTTACTCTAGAAAGCTTCATCAGATGTCAGCTGGCTTTAGCATCAAAGACTCTTTCATTTGAACTTTCGGAATCTCAATAAATTTCTGGTAAATGATCTTGTTCGTGGTTTACCTATATTAAAGTTTGATAATGATACTTTATGTGCAGCTTGTGAGTAGGGAAAGCAACATAGACAAGGTCATCCAATTGTCATTGATTCGAAGATTGTTGAACCACTAGAACTCCTTTACATTAACCTTTGTGGACCATCGACGGTTGAAACAATCAACAAGAAATGGTAGATTTTGATTATTGTTGATGATTTCTCACGGTTTACTTGGGTATATTTTCTCAGGTTAAAATCTGAAACTGCTCAAGCAATGATCGATTTTATCAAACATATTGAAAAAAGCTTAAAGAAAAAGGTTCGAAAGATCAAGAGTGACAATGGCTTAGAATTTAAGAACAATGTTCTTTATTCATTTTTAACAGACAAAGGCATTTCACATAATTTTTCTTCTCCACACACGCCTCAACAGAATGGTGTTGTTGAAAGGAGAAATTGTTCACTTTGCGAAGCTGCAAGAACAATGCTAACATATGTGAATCTTCCTCAATATTTTTGGGCTGAAGCAGTCTAAACTGCATATTTTACTCAAAACAGATCGTTTATTCAACTTCATTTCAACATTACTCCTTATGAAATCATAAATAACCCTAAACCTAATGTGAATTTTTTTCATGTTTTTGGGTGCAGGTGTTTCATTATGAAGCTCAAAGATAATTTTTCAAAAATTCAGTCTAAGGCTGCTGAAGGAATATTTTTGGGCTATTCACTTAATTCGGTTGCATACAGGGTGTTGAATAAACGAACACGAAAATTGAAGACACGTTCAACCTTACCTTTGATGATTATCATGTTAAAAGTGTTGAAAAATCTTTCGAACAAAAGGCAATTCTTAGTGAATCAATTGATACATCTCAAAGTTTAAAATTTTTTAAATTTTGATAATGATTTAATATTTGGTGTTCCTGACAGGGCTGTTGATGCTGAACTTCATGCTGATGATAATCGAGTTCCTAAAGCATCAAAGCATACTGATGATTTGATAATTACTCAAGATGATGCAGATTTAAACTCGACAACAAATTCTCTAGTTCATAACGAAAGTCTGTCAGTTCTACAAACTGATCAAGTGGAGGGGGAGCATACTTTCGAGGGGGGGAGTAGGAGAATGAATGCTGATGTCGAGGGGGAGAATCCAGAAGATAATTTTGTCGAGGAGGAGCAAAATGAAAATCACCCAAATATTTCAAATAATCAAACAGAAATTTTTCATGATACAATTGATAATGTGTCTATTGCAGGTTTAGAGAATGATGAAACATTTGAAGATGCACCATTAGAGTTTAATCCTACATATCCACCATTGGAAAAATGGACACGAAATCATCCAAAGGAACAAGTTCTTGGTAATCCTCAAGATGGAGTTTTAACTAGAGCTCAACTTCATGATAAAAATGAGGTACTAAATATTAATCAAGAAGTTTGCATGTTCAATGTCTTTACTTCGAAAATTGAACCTAAAACAGGTAAGATTGTTATGGAAGATCCTGATTGGATTGTCTCTATGCAATCCAAGTTGGCTGAATTTGAAAGAAATAAAGTTTGGCGTCTAGTTCCTAAGCCAAAAGATGTGTCAGTGATAGAGCTAAAAAGTATTTTTAAAAATAAAATTGATAAAGAAGGAAACATTGTTTGAAATAAGGCTAGGCTTGTAGTTAAGGGTTATTCGCAACAAGAAGGTATATATTATGAGGAAACCTTCGCCCCTGTTGCAAGACTCGAGGCAATTCGAATATCTTTAGCCTATGCAGCGCACAAGGATTTTGATGTCTACCATATGGATGTCAAGTTTGCGTTTCTCAACGGTGAACTCGAAGTGACGGTGTATGTTGAACAACCCCCATGTTTTATTAACGAAAAATATCCTGATCACTGTTATATTTTAGATAAACTGTTTATGGGTTAAACCAATTTTCGAAAGAAAGTTGGGAACCATCGCATGCTTGTTCAAATTTATGTCGATGATATTATTTTTGGCGCTACTGACCCTACTTTGTCAATAGAATTTGAAAATTTAATGAAAAATCGATTTGAGATGAGTATGATGGGGAAGATAAACAATTTTCTGGCATTAAACATTCGTCAGAGTGGAGAAGGAATATTTATCAACCAAGAGAAGTATACAAGAAATGTGCTAGAAAAAGTTCGGAATGACGAATAACAGAAAGTTGAGAGTACCAATGGCTGTTGGAACACTGCTTAATCCATCGTTAGATAAACTAGTGTTGATCTCATATTGTATCGAAGCATGATAGGTTCGTTACTTTACCTCACGGCAATTTGACCTGATATTATGTTTTCCGTGTGCAATTGTGCTAGGTACCAATCCAATCCTAGGGAACCTCACCTAACTGTAGTTAAGAATATATTTCGTTATCTCAAAGGAACAACTTCCTTAGTACTGTGGTTTCCTTCGAAGATAGACTTTTTCATACAAGCATTCTCAGATGCTGATTTGGGAGTTGGTAATCTTGATCACAAAAGCATAAGTGGCGGATGTCAACTATTGGATGGGAAAATCGTAAGTTGGCAATCGTAAAAGCAAACTTGTGTTTTGATTTCCACAACAGAAGCAGAGTATGTTGTTGCTGCAGTTTGCACTTCGCAAATCATATGGATACAAAGTCAGCCACATGATTATGCAATGAACATGAAGAAGATTATGTTGTATTGTGACTCTCATTCGCATTTGTCATAACTCTGTGCAACATTCGAAAACTAAACACATTGCTCTTCATTACCATTTTATAAAATATCACGTTGAAGATGGAAACATAGAAGTTCATTTTGTATAGGTCACTGATCAGCTTGCTGATATCTTTACAAAACCCTTAGATGAAAAATATTTCATGAGAATTTTGAATGACTTAGGAATTATGGATGCAAATTCGATTCCAAGACTAATTTCGATGGAATGACAAGAGGAGGAAAGATGTCGATTCAGCGGTTACTGTTCATGATTCAGCAGTTACTGTTCACAGTTAACGCTTCGACATGATTCACTTTTGACATCATGCATAGTGGTTTGAAAAATTATTCGCTACTTTTGACAATTTCCTAATTTCGCAACTTAGGTACATTTCTTGTTATGTTTGTTATTTTTCTTTACAAATCAAAAACAACAAAAAGATTTTTCAATTTTGTCTTTTTTTCCAAAATTCAAAAATACCAAAAAGATTTTCTTATTTTTGTAATTTTTCATTCAAAAATCAAAAATCAAAAAATATTTTTGTTTGTTTAAAATTTTCTTGTGTAGCTTCTAGCGAAGATTTTTCATGCCTCCTGCTTGCTGCCTTAGAGAAAGGTAAATATTCGAAACTTTGTACTAGTTAGGATGTCCCTAGAAGCATGTTGCAATGTGTCGACCCAAGCCTCCATAACACAATGTGTTTCGAAGCCTTAATGGTTTTCTCATCCTGAGGATTCCTTCCCAATCAGGCTATATTCACATTCGTTCCTGAGCTACCTTACTCTTCTCATCTGAGTTAAGAGTTAACTGCTTGGTCCATATATATAGCAGATGTACATTCGATTCTTAAACCAATCTTTTTCATCTTAAAGTTCTTTCACGATCAAACACAATGACATATACCCAAGACATCTCTGGTATAAACCAACCAGGTTATAGGTATGTAAACATTCTGTGTTAATGATCTGGATTCATGAAACCGTGGTGAAAGTGAAATGCAAAATTTCGAAACCTATAAAGAATTGACGAAGAATTTTGTTCTAGATTATAACGAAACATTTGTTTATGTACCAATTTTCGATACTCCAAATCACATTCTTTCTTTTTGCGTGGTCTTGGTAAAATGTTCGAAACCCACGACATTTTTACCCAACAAGATCTGTGAATAATTTTTGATTTGTGGAATATGATTTCACTGTGAATATCTTTCTACCTCCTTGTTACTTGATAAATTTTCCAAAGCATACTTGTCACTAACTACACTGGTCAAACATGTAATTTCAGTTACAATTTTTCACACTTATGTTTTGTTGTGATATGTAACAAAATTTTCAACCACCCATGAAGCCTTATAAAAAGATGTCCTTCAATACTTCTTAACAAGCAATCGATTGTACTTTACGAGAAACCATACAAGCTGTTGATTATCTCTCTTGATAATTAGTGAAGTGATATTTTCCTGGTATCTAACTGCCTTTATGTTGAAATTTTATTTTCGACATCACAGAATCAATTTTTTTATTTTGATTCTTATCTTTTTCTTTGGTACACATTGCACTCACGAAATCTTTAAGGTTCTGAGTAATACCAACTCAGGCTGACGATTTCGCAAGTCTGACACATGACTTCACTTTTAAACCCAAAAGTAAAAGAGTCCAACCTCCATGCCGAAGGTTTTTGGTCCTTATCCAGTGGGTGCTTTCGAAAAGACGTATGATGTGACGGTTTGCTTACTTTTATGATTTTTTAGGCAAAAGTACTCATCACTTTTCCTAACATTACGTGCTTTACGGATACTATTACGATTTTCAAGGAAAGTGTGACAAGCTATTAATGACAACCGTTTGTAATTCAAATTGAGTATACATATAAAAAGGGAATTGGGAATTTCATTCCAATTTTACGTTCAAAATACGATTCTCAGACGATTGGTAATCTTTTTCTCTTTGTTCTTCAAGTTCTTTCACAAACCCTAAAAATGGTTGTTCATCAATCGCAAACCACTGAAGATGTTTCTTCCCAGACGATCATGAAAATTCAAAGCACAAATTACCAGGTTCAGGGAGATATTTCTGCTTACCAAGAAGAGTTGCAAATGTTGATAATTGCTCATAATTCATTATAAAATGTCTTTAAAAGGTGTAGAATAATAATTTTGTAAAAAAAAATTGGGATGAATTCGTAACAAAAATTTATAATAATGTTTAAAATTTGAGCCGAAAATATAAATTTTGAAAGATGGGTGACATATTCAACGTTATACGACAGGTAACTATACAAAAAACATAAATTTCTTACTTTTTAAAAAAAAAAAAACATAAAAACAGTTACTTAGTAACTTTAAAAGAGTTACTAATACATTCTACAAGATTAGTTTAAAAAAAACGTAACCTTTATTATATACTGAAAATGCTAAATCTATTTTCAATCATAAGAAATGCATTTTAATAATATGAAAAGATTAATTATCAAATTATCATATCTATAATAATTGTTAGAAGATAAAAAAAAAATCATTCATATAAATACATGTTTCAAGTGTTTAATTACAAGAAACTAAAGATACGAAAGGCAAACAAATTTCATAGTCTTTCTCTTCGACTAATTATTTATTTAAAAGTTAAATGTGATCGTTAACATGTGCAAATTCAATTAGTAGTCAATTACACGATTAAACTTTGTGATTTCCTTAATATAAATGTGACTATTAACATGTTCTTATTAAAGTAGACACGAATCACATGATAAATATCAGTGTTTGTATCTTGCAAATATATATATATTTTTTGGATTTAGAAAGAATCAAAGGTGAGGAGGGGGGAATAGAAGTACCAAGTGATTTTTATCCTTGTGTTTCATCGGACTTTTCCTCTCAAAAGCTACGCGTTCTCACTGACCAACCTCAGAAACAAATCAGTCGGCCAATTCCCTAAACCCATTCAATGCATTTCTCACACAACCGGATGTGATAAAAATCTTCCCGATTTGGTTAGTTTTGTCCATATCCCATATTTTCAAAGCGTAAATAATAGATTTATTTAGTGATACTTTTTCAAAAGTTAGTGATATACAAGTTTCAGTATGCTTCAAAACAACAAGGTGCAAAACAGCTCTTTCTTTGTTAATGATCAGGTGCAGTTTTACGGTAAGTTTGGTAGGTCTATCAGTTGGCCGGAATATTGGTCTTGTAATCCAAAAAGTGGATGTAATTTATACTCGTTCTAGGGGTGAGCATGTTTTGGATTGAGTCGGTTAATTTAGAGCCAAAACAAAACTTAAACCCAATAGCATCGGTTTTCAAATATTAAAAACCGAACATAAACCTAAATCGATCAGTTTAGTTAGGCTCTCGGTTTCCTTTTATTTATTTTTCTCGGGTTTATTGGTTCCCCTCGTCCGATACATTAACCATCCAACCAAGCTGCTAAATATGCCTCTTCAACACATATTTTGTTTATCGTATATGTTAAAAATATTTACTTCTAAAGCATTTAATAGTTAATACAAATAAATGTTCGGTTTCGTTGGTTTCTAGTTTATCATTCCACAAACCGAAACAAAACCGAAATTTTCGGTTTTTGAAAATAAAGAAATAAACTATATTTTCGATTTTATGTGAGGTTTCAAAATTTTGGCATTTTAGGTGTTCGATTCGGTTTTTGTCCACCATAAGACCATGTGGTGCACCACATACCACATACTGCGGTATAATGCAATATACGGTAAACATCGCATTGACCTGGAACGAAAATTGCGATATCCTTGCCGCACTTTTATTCTTTCTTTTTTAATTATTATTAAATCATATATATATATATATATATATATATATATATATATATATATATATATATTAAAAATTATAAAAAATATATCAAAATTAATGGTTTTTGATTCTCTACTATAGAATATATATAATTCTAATATATTATTTATATATATTAAAAATTAAATAAAAATATGATAAAGTACCACGGCCTAACTTCCACCAGCTCTCCATCTTTTTTGCTCTACTAACTTGCTGTTAGGAAAAAAAAATTAAAAAAAAAAAATGAAATAAAGATGCAAAAACCAAACCGCTGGATAGATTTTTTTATTGTGATTTTCTTAAGAAAAACGTGAAGTGCATATTCAGCTAGTCATAACTCGCACGATTTTGTGACATTCTTAATAAAAATGTGATGTTCATATGCAATTAGACATGAATCACGTTATTAATTTATATTTTTTAGATTTTGAAGCAAATCACATAAATCATTTTTATTTGGTTTGAGATAAATATTGTGCGTTTAGTTTCTGATATTTTCACTCCTGTGGTATTTTTTGTTACGATTTTTGTTCATTCCATACACATATTAGTTAGTATTTTCTTTTATTTGTATTATTAAATTACTCGTTTAGTATTATAAAGTTTATAGAGGACCAATAATGTACCACTCCACTGGATCTCTTACTCTTCCCCTCCGAGCGACCAGAGTGTCACCGTCTCCTCCCCCACCTTCTGCGTCTTCTTCAACAATCTCAAAGAATGTTGGAAATTTCCTATTGATTTATTATATTGCAAAATCAAATACCGAAAAACAAAATTAAACATATATATGCAAAACTATATGATTAAATTGTAAAATCAAACACAAATCTGGCAAACAAAATTTGAAAAACACCGATATGTAGAGCTGGAAGGAGCTCCCCTTGAGTTTTACAACCACACACAAACATATGTGTGAGGATAATGTTTTTACGTGACTGCACAAAAATTAAAAGAACACAATGGGAATGGAACACTTGCTTAGGGTAAGGATTCGACAGTAAGAGGAACGGAGATGTGTGTTGTTTCGGGAGGCAGTTATTGTTAGAAATTGGGGTATAGTAAGGCTTGGAATTATGAGAATTGTGTAAAGCATTTTCAGATTAAAGCATTTGAGTGATACTCCCAATATTCTTTAATCGGATAAGACTCAGAGAGACAAGAATTTAGAATGCTTTGATGACCAAAACCGAATTTATGATCCTTGTCTGAAAACTGTCATATGACAGTTTGTAACTGTCATAAACTATAAAAACTGACATAAAACGGAAGTTTGGATAAGGGTCAAACAATGGTCAACTCTCTGAAAATACGATTTTCGACCCCAGTCAGGGGCTCTGCCCCTTGGACCCCGCCAGGGGCTACCGCTCCTTGGACCCCGCTCCCAGGGGCGCTGCTCCCGGACCCCCGTTCGTTTAGGGGCTTCGCCCCTAAATGACCCCTAAACGACAGTGTACTTTGAAAACTTGATCAAACTTAAACAAGTGTGTACTCCACACATTCCTTACTTGTTTAATATTTATCAAGATCACTTTTGGTCAACAAAGTAATCCCATTACACTTAAATAATATTAATGACAACAAATCACTAATAGTTATTGGGTACTTAGTGTTGAGTTAAATCCATAATCGGTGTTCAGCCACCTTCTCCTTCTCAAGTCATTAGCCGTAGACGTAGGCATAAGTGCATAAGTCATAACACACACACCCTTTTTCTATGCTCATCTACCATTTAGACTTAGGATAGTGGGTGTTTGCTATACCTGTCACGGTCTACGTAGGTGTTATGTTATTTTTGTCACACTTTGGTTTGCATGACATTATTTGTCACACTTGCCATGCTAAATATATATTTTTACTTAATTTAGAGAATAAATATTTAAAAGATATTATTTTTTTTTAAAACTTAAATTCCATTAAAAAATATAGAAATTCAAAAAAAATTTAGAAATTAAAAACATCACAAGACCACTAGAAATTCAAAAACATGATACTAGAAATTCAAACACACAAACAACTAGAAATTAGAAGACAAAGACTATAAATTTGACGTCATTTGGGCCACTGCGTCACAGTTTGTCAAAACTCAACAAACCTAAAATATTTGTCAGTTTCAACATTGTAAGCTCAATAGCATTCCCTAGCAAAGTATTTTCGTTTTCACCATTTGAGGCTTCATGCATCACCCTATGAAACACAATGGTCAACCAAGTTGCAAGTGCTTTTGCGTTTCTCTATTTGGCGTAGAGTTGATCTTTTCTTTGAGGTTGAAGGGCTTGGCGGTTGTATATATCAGCGACTCTCCTTTAAAAAGCAGTCGAAGGGCCGTCATTGTGGGTTGGATCTTCTGCTACATCAATCCATGAATGTGCGAGTAAGATCTTTTTTTTAGTAGACCAAACACTAGCCTATTTTTAGTGATGATGTGTAGAAAAAGATAGAAAAGTAAGAAAGTTAAGAGAATAGATTTAAAAAGATTTGAATGTGGTGAAGAGTGAATAAGGATGAGGGTATTTATAGTTGAAGATTGAGAATATAAAATTTGAAATAATAAAAAAAAAAAACATTATATTTTATAAATTGAGTATTTTTTGGGAAAGATGATATTTTTTGAAAATGGAATCTGAATAATAAATGGTAAAAAAAAGGAAAACATTTTGAAATTGGGAATTCTCTCTCATCGGTAAATCTATACCGAATTGCTGAGCCGAGTTCGACATGCCTCGGCCTGATGTTCCGCGAGAATACCAAATTCGTTCCCGAAGCCACGCCGAGAAGCCTTAGAGGATTAAAGGGTGAGGGGTGGGACCCAAATGCTTTAATAATAATATAAATTAGTGGAATGTGTCGCGGGTGGGGGATTTATTAATCTATTACTCCGTCCGTCCCAAAATAAGTGTCCACCAATAAAAAACACGCAGTTTAAGAAAACACAAATCAATGTGTCTTTTACCTGATAAAATGCCATTTTTACCCTTATTAATTTTTTTTATTTAGTTTCTTTTAGAGTTCATATAAACTTATCTTGAAACAAATTTTTCTGCCACAATGTATCTTGAAACTTTCATTATTTTTGCTAAACAAATGGAGGCAAAATTTGCCGTCGTAATTATGTCGATCACAGTTAAAATTTCATTTAGATTAAACTCATTTAAAATTTCATTTTGATTTTAGATTACTAAGCTTTTTCTTTTGCCACCAACTTATTCCATGTGTCTCTTCACTTCCCATTAATTTCGTATACATATGTCTTCATTTAAGCAAAGACTTCCCCTAAAACATTATCCATCATTGGTCATAATTCAAATCTTCATATGGAGCCTTCCACAAATCTATCCACTAAAAAAAACATCACCCTTGCACAACGTCAAGCCATATATCAATTCTTATTGCAAGAAAGTAGTGATGGAGAATTAAAAAAAGGTTCCATAAGTGAAATAGCTTCACGATTTTCGGTTTCTACACGGACAATTAGTCGCATTTGGCATCAAGCTAAATTTCAAATTGACCACGGATTATCGGATGATTTATCTTCAAATAAGCCAAACCACAGCGGAAAATGGTACAAATAAACTTGAATCAAGTTTCAGAAGTTCCATTATGTCGTCGAGCCAATATACGATCTCTTGCGAAATCTATAAATGTCTCAAAATCAACGATGCATAGACGTATCAAGGAAGGTGTACTTCGACCACATACAAATGCGATCAAGTCGACTCTAACTCATGAGAATAGAAGAGAAAGGTTAGAATTTTTCTTATCCAAGATTACTATACAATCATTATTAAGTCTGATTCCTGCATTCTATGATATGTTTAATGTTGTTCATATTGATGAAAAGTGGTTTTACATATCAAAACCATCAAAACATTACTACCTTGTCCCCCCGTGAGGATGAACCGTTGCGAACATGTAAAAGCAAAAAGTTTATCACAAACGTTATGTTTCTAGCGGCCGTAGCAAGACCGATATTTGATTCATTAGGTAACAAAGTATTTTTGGGAGAAATTAGTATCTACCTGTTTACAACATTAGAACTTGCTAAGCGTTCAAACAAAAACCGTATTGCGGGAACATTGGAGACGAAGCCTATTTTATCGGTGAACAAAGAGGTAACAAGGTCATGGTTGATAGAAAAGGTTCTACCGGATATCAAAGCCAAATGGCCGCAAGGTCATATCGTTCCAATATTTATTCAACAAGACAACGCAAATCCCCATATTGATGTTAATGATAGCAAGTTTCCTGAAGTGACATCTCGAGATGGATTTGATATTCGACTTTGTTTTCAGCCCCCTAATAGTCCGGATTTGAATGTGTTAGACCTTGGTTTTTTTCGAGCAATCCAATCACTTCAAGAACAAGAGGTTTTGCGTACAATTGATGAACTGGTTGATGCGGTTCAAACTTGTATATTGGTAAATGTAGGTTAGAACTTAGAACGAGAAGGTAATTTGCCACACCAAATTGAATGTGATCAAAATTTATTAGACGATGTCATATTGTATTTGAACCAGTAAAATGCATTGCACGTCACCTTGTTTGGAAAAGAACACTTGTATTTTGACTTTTTTTTAATGAAAATTAGAAAAAATGAGATGTTTTGTTTGTGTGGTTACGATTTGATTTACTGCCACTACATAATGAATTCATATGATTGAATTTTTAATTTACTAGAGTTACTGGAGTATTTGTTTCCATATTCTGTGGATGACTTTTTTAAAAAAAAAAATTACTTATCATAAAACACATTAATAAAAACATATTGGTTAACTCAAATGATAAGGGGAAATTTGGTAAGCTATTCATCTATTTTTAGTAGTAGACATTTATTTTAGGACAACCTAAAATAGTAACATGTACATTTAAATTGGGACGGAGAGAGTATTTTTTATACTATTTTTGTAATGTGCTGTTCTCAGAAAGTATTTCTGTAATCTCATTAGTGGGTAAGGCTATTCTTGTAATTTTATGAAGCACAAGGAGCAACTATGTAATTTATTTATTAGTCAGGAATAAATTCTAACTTATTAGTCGGTAATCAATTATGTAACATTACGAAACACATGGATCATTTATGCTAATTCATTAATAACAATGGGTCGTTTCTGTAATTATGTGAAACACAGGAACATTTTCTCTAATTTTGTGAAATACACTTACCATTCTATAATTTTGTAAAATGCAGAACCTATTTTTATATTTTTAAGAAACAAAGGGACAATTCTTGTAACTTTGCTGTTGGATAGCGTCAATTTCTATAGTTTTGTTAAACAGAGAGACAATTTCTGTAACTTTCCTATAAGGACCATTTTTGTAAATTATAACGATCAATTCTATAAAGGTAATTTCAAAGAAGGGATTGTTTATGTAAATATTCCTAAGGACCATTTCTATAATCGGTGTAGACATTATTTAGGGTTAAATTCCAAAATATAGACAGAAAAAATTGAATTTCCAGGTATAGAATCCACTGTAGCTTTGTGGAATGAGAAAATCGTAAATAAATGAGGGAATAAAAAAATAAAAAAATAATAATAATAAAAAAGATACATTTCGTGGAGCTACAGTGGATTCCGCAGAGCTCCGCAGAATCCACTGTAGCTCCATAGAATGACAAAATCGTAAATAAATAAGGTAATAAAAAATAAAAAATAATAATAAAAAAAATATCCATTATGCGGAGCTACAGTTAATAAATGAGGGAATAAAAAAATAAAAAATAATAATAAAAAAAAAAGATCCATTCCGCGGAGCTACAGTGGATTCCGTAGAGCTCCGCGGAGGTAGCTCCGAAGAATGAATATTTAATTTTTTTTTTTCAAATTGATTCTTTGAGGTTTATATTCATTCCCCAACTAATTATTTTTAAAAAAAGATTATGATAGTATTAATTTTTCTTGACAATGTTTGAAATGAATGTGAGGTGAAAACATTTTGGTCTTTTAATTGGAGATCTTTAAATAAAAGAATTATTGGAGTTTCTTTTTTTTTTTTCCTAAGGATCCATTCTTCGGAGCTACCTCCGCGAAATCGACTGTAGCTCTGCGGAATGGATATTGAGTTTTTTTGTTTTTAAATTTCCTCATTTATTTACAATTATGTCATTCCGTGGAACTACAGTGGATTCCGTGGAGCTACGTCCGCAGAATCCATGTATATACCTGGAAATTCAATTTTTTGTGTCTATATTTTGGAATTCAAGCCCAAATAATGTCTATACCCGATATTTTCCTTTCTATAATTTTCCTATCAACATAGGAGGGACCAAGTCTGTTAATTATTATTGGACCATTTTTGTCAAAAAAAAAAAAAAAAAAAGAAAAGAAAAAAAAATCGGATATAGAATAATTAAAATTACAAAAGAAATATATGTATAATAATTAGAGCAATATAGTCATTTAAGGTTTTAGTGAAAAAAAGAAAAAAGGATTGCCATAGGGATGAAGTCATAAAACGATCTAATTTATCTTTAAGCCTTACTTTAGATTATATGTGTATCTATATTAGGTGGTGGGGAAGGCCCGTATGACATCTATAAATGGTAATGATAGGAGCAAGTAATTCTCATCTTTCTTTTGTTCAAAAGTTTGAGAGAACGATAGAAATGACATTAAGTGGTAAAAGGGTTGCTAAGATTAAGGTCAAGTGTGATGGTAGCGTTTTTCATCAGTGTTTGAAGGATCGCCCTGTCGAACTTCCCAGCTTGAGCCCGACAACATTCCAAAATTGTAAAACCCAAGAAGGAGAAGCCGGAACTGTGGGTTGTGTTCACTCCTGGAACTATTTTCATGGTAAAGAACATATACATACTCTACCTAATATCTGTTTTTCTTTAGCTTATTGTTAACTAAACACATGAAGAAAATTATGGTAATTATGGTATATATATTGCTATAGTATAACAATTCTGGACATTTACTTTGCACACACAAATCAATGTTTTAAAGTATATGCATGTTGATGTAGATGGAAAAGATCGTGTAGCAAAATCGCAAATCATTGACATTGACGAGGACAAAAAGTCAATCACCTTCAACATATTCGAAGGCGATCTCATGGAACTATACAAGACCATCGTTGTGACTGTTGGTGTAGAGAGGGATGGTTCAGACAATCTTGTCACATGGACTGCGGAGTATGAAAAGTTGAGCCCTGATGTTCCTGATCCTGATACACTTATGGACTTTTACAGAAAGGCTACCGAGGACATAGCTGCCCACTGTCTTTAAAGCTAATAAATCCATATCAAATAAAAAACCGCACCCATATTGGTTAAGCGATACAAAATAAATGATTATGAGTGTGAATTTAGTGCTATACCTTACTTGCTATTTTACGTTTGTTGTGTAAAATAGTGTGCCGTTATATAATCAATATATTTTGTTATAATAAACCCTAATTACCAAAGTTATTTTATAGAATATAATATAATAATGTAATTTCTTTGGGACCCTCTGAAAATAGAAATTTATGGCATCTCTTTTTTTACCCTTTTTTTTAATTGAAATGGTTTGGTGACCACTGTTTTGTGGTTCGACCGGTTCAACCCGTCTTCAATAATTTTTATATATTTTCATTGTCTTACATACATATGTATATAAATCAATAAATTTTCTATGTCTGACGGTGTTGTGCGTCAACTTTCAAATTGTGTATACTTAGGTTAATCTAATCGATTGAAGTGTCCAATTTGCTTTGGAAATAGACTATTATTTAACGAGATAAGTGAAATCCAACTATCTAAATTCAATAAATCGGTTCAAACGCTTTTTTATCGGTTTAATTCGATTTTTGAAGAAACCATTCAGTTCGAATCGATTTAAAATTGACATAAACCTGTTGTTGAACCATTTTCGTCTCCAGTTCCTGTTTGAACCTGTTTTTAAGTTCCTGTTTGAACCTGTTTTTAAAACAGTGATCCTTGTCTTCATCTCTTCTCCCTTTTCTAAGATTAATGGAAGCAGTTGCTTTGACAACCGGGTGTCGTGAATGGTAAACTCAAATTACGGTTGTCAAGCTTTCCACAATTAATCTCTCTTTCTCGCAGGATGTTCTGTTGATTTTAAAGCCCTATGCGAAAAAAATAGGCCTCCTAAATATAACTTTTTTATATATAAGAAAAATTCATTAATACTATGAAAAGTTGATAAATATTATAAAAACAGTTAAAACAAAAGAACGATAATACAATATATAATCTTAGATAGCTATATGAATCACAAAACTCCTAGTATTTTTGGAAGCAAAGTTGTCACCAACCCTTTATAATAAAATACTATGAACTATATTGTTCTCAGTAGCTATCATTGACAATTTATTAAATCTTTTTTGTAACATTATGGACCGTAAATAGGATTTTAACAACTTTAATTTTGAGAAATTTTTTTCTACGGAAGCCACTGTTAGTAGAATATTTAGCAAAAATCTATATGAAATAACTATATTAGGAAAACAACTGAATTTTATACAATTTTAAAACATTGGTGGGGTTTGTATTTTTACACGATAAGAACCCATGCTTAAGAACGAGGACAATATGTCATCGTTGTCTTACCATTTTCATATATTTTAAAACACTTTACTCATTTCTGATTGTAGTGTGCTCTCTTTTATCCTTTAATTGTTTATGTGTCATCATCGTTGTGCTTGTTTAATCAACAATAAAAATCAGAATATAAAGCGAGAGGCCATCAAATTTAGAAATCAAGAGTAGTGGAATATTTACTTTTTAATTTCAGTAGATAATAAAAATATGAGAACAGGAGTGAAATCAGAAACATGAAGAGTAGTCTAGTGGGATATGAAAATCAAGAAACGAAAAACATTGCTTGAGATTTGCAATTGACGTAAATATGGAATTTTGGAATTGGAACAAAATATGAGCTTTTGGTTGGCATAAATCTATATCAACCATTTATTATCCCAAATGCAATTTTCAATTTTAAGCCCAATTTTTAAAACATGAGTTGTTGAAAATTTTAATTTTAATGTAAGATCTTGGACTTGGAACAGAACATAGGCTTTTGTCTTTGGATTATCGAATTGTCGATTACTAGATAGTGTATAGATTTTTTTTGAACCGGAAAATACAAATATTATAATCTACTCCTAAACTAACACTTAATTCTACATATGTCCATCACGGGACTTGAACCCTCAACCTCAAGGAAGAGGGCACTACCTGATACCGCTAGGCTAGAAGTCATTTGGTGGATAATATACAAAATCGTGCGTACAATTGGACCCATCTATGACATGGGCGCTATACGGTCGCCTACCTGACACACTCTAAAAGACATCCTTGCATTCTTGACCTATGTCGATTTGTGTACTAGTGTTTTCTATGAAACAAGTACATAATGTTTGCTAACATAGAATGTGTAGTTCTCCCCATATGTAGATGCTAGGAAGAAATAGTGAAACACAAAGAGGTTAGGCTCCACTTGTTGGTTCTATATGCTCAAGAATGATCTTAAAATAATATAAGAAATTTTTGGATTAGATGTCTAAGTTCATAACTAGTTATGGTATGTACTTGACCCGGTTGACATTGTCCATTTTGGGTTGCATGACATCATGACACTTGGATAGACAAAATGAAAAAAGGACACTTATGGATTATTAATATATTATAAGCTCTAATATATTAATAATATTATTTAATTATTATTGATTAAAAATTAATTTGGTGCTCAAAAAGAGACTAATTAAATATACGGGGTTGATTGTGTAAATCATCTATTGTTATATAGTGGGCTAATGATCCATGGTTTATTGGTTTGGGCTAAAACCCATAAGGTGCTCGATCGATGCTCCATGGAGGTTAAAACTCATGGATCATGTAGGAAATGAAAAGCCATGTCAATTAGGGTTTACATGGTGTAACCCTACTTATGACACACTATATAAAGACCCCATGAGCTACCAAAATCAGCACTAAGTGAAGAATAAGAGGGCTAGCCGATTTTGAGTGATAGTGTACTTCTCTCAAAGTTATTCCAAGAGTTGTGGTGTTGTGTGAAACATTTGAAGCATCACATTTAGGGTGCTAGGCTCACAAAGTTCTCAAGGAATCCAAGCAACAAGAAAGGTATGTTCTTCTACTAGTTTTTATGTTTCAAGTTCCCCATGACATGCTAGTTAGGTTAAGAATCTTGGAAAAATCAAATTTGCATGTGTCTTAGTAAAACATAGATCCAAGGTTACTAGGGTTGCATGTACACCTTAGGAGTGTTAAGATGCTCAAAACTCATTAGTGGTATTAGAGCCTCGGCTTGTTTTCTTGATACTTGATGAAAATTGTTGAAGAAAGTCGAAAAATCTGCATTCTCTGAGTGAACTCACCGAGTCCATGGGGGGACTCGATGAGTCCATGCATATATTCATCCTACTCATCGAGTAGGTTCTTGCACTCGATGACTAGGAGGCCCAGAGTGCAGTTTTTCGAGTTTTGCTGCTGGAAATAGACTAGAATCATTACCGTAAACTGTTTTGGACTTATAAAACCTGTTTTTGATGTAGATTATGCTAATCCATTTACAATGGTTATTATCAAAATTTCAAGTTTTATATGTGTTTATATGCTTCTTGCAATTGTTAATATGAATGTTCATACACTTATGAGTTTGGTAGATCATAGGAATTATTTGCAAATTGTTTGTTAGTTTAATTCTTGATCAAAATATTTTTAATGGAATCCATAATTTGTCCTCAAGTTACGGATTACCAAAAGTCTTTCTTTTAAATTCCATTAAAGAGCACATAAGTTACATAAAATGAAGAGTCTTCATTTTAATAAACCATTAACTCATAAGTTATGAAATTGAAAAGTTTTGAATAGTTACAAAACTTTCCCTCAAGTTTTGGAACATGTAAAGTCACTTTAGAAAACTTTAGTTCCAACCCCTTGAATTTTATAAGTTAAAATTCAACCCTTATATTTTATAATATTATAAGTTAATAATATATATATATATATATATATATATATATATATATATATATATATATATATCAAGGTTGTAAAAACTGCTCGACGTTCGCTAGTTGGTGGGCTGGGGTTAAGCGACTAATCGGCTAGGTGGAGATTAATCGGGGGATTAATCTGGGATCATTAATTGCTAATTTGCTTAATTTAAAAAAAAATATGACTAATATCATATCAAAGTTCATAAATACCACTAATCTCATATCAAAATAGGTTAATATGATTAATACAATACTAATCATGCCTCAAATTGTTTCCATTGAGATAAAACTTCTTCAAAATTATAAAATTGCATGGTTTTATACTGTTTCACTCATTATGTATGTAGGGATTAATCGTTAGGCGTCCTCTAATCGGTCGAGTAGCGCCTAGGGATTAATCGGAGATTAATCGGGACCTAGTTGGGATTTTTACAACAATCATATATATATATATATATATATATATATATATATATATATATATATATATATATATAAGAACAAGTCGTTTTACAGTTAGTAGGTCTCATTCCCGAAGCCGGTCTATAAGGGGGTATAAGGTTGTTGCCTGTAAAATGACAGCTTAATGGGAGTCCACTCTCACCCACTGCTTCCTTGACTGGTGGAGGGTCGTTAGTCGAACGGGTAGGACAATGACTTTAATTCTCATTAAAAGTATAATGATTTTTATAAAGTAATTAAATATTCAATCTTAGTTACTTTAGGAAAATGTGAATTTGGTGCTTACCTATGAAATTACACTTTGCACATTGCTTAAGTCGTTAGTAGAGAGTGTGTGGTTAACCGGCACTAACTTGGATTTAACAAGGATGGAAAATGGTGGCTTAAGGTTTATCATAGATCAGTGGAGCGTGTGTGGTTAACCGGAACATCAATTAGGTGATAAACATTAAGAGTACCAAGTAATTTGCATGGTTATTCACACCTTGTTTTGTGATCCTAGGCATCCCAGTCACAAAACTTGAAAGGCACAATCGAGATTGAAACATGCCATTGAAAAGTTCAATGAATCTCAAAAGAATCTAGGAGTTTCAAAAACCAGTTAAAACCTAATAATTGATTTCGTTTTTCATGGTGGAATTTGGTGAATCGTCATTCACTTACCTTCAAATATTTTAAAGTTTGGATTACGGCATCCGTCTTCTAAGTTATAAAATATTGTATTGGGTCCTAGCCTTAATATTAAATTTGAGTGTCTTATTAAGGACTATTTTTATATCGAATCTAAAACTTGTCATTCTTCTTTTTCAGATGTCTTCCAACAATGTTGCTTCTAGCTCAAACCCTACCGGCTCCTTCTCTCTCATGAACCTTTGTGGAGACTCATCTTTGATGGTGTAGCACTTGGTTCATGGTACGTATTCTTTTATTTAATTCTTTGTGCATTTTGCATCTTGGCCTTGGACTCGGCGAGTCAGAGGATCGACTCGCTGAGTAGAAGCGGGAAGGGGCACGGGGTTTAAGTTGTGGACTCGCCAAGTCGGGTCCCGGACTCGGCGAGTAAGCTGCTGTTCGGACAAAAACCCTAATCCAGGAGTGTGCACCCTATTTAAACACTCTAACTCGACATCCCTTGCCCCTAAGATTTCCGGAAGAGCTGTAGAGCGAAACCCTAGCCCCCATATTGTTCTTGTGAGTGAATTTGGCTTTGTGAAGGAAGTTTGGAGCTTAGAAGAAGAAGGTGAAGGTTGAAGGGTGCAAGGAGGGGAAGTAGATCCGAAATCTACTATATGGAAGGCTTCCATTCAGGTAGAAAAGTTCTTACCTTGATCTCTAGTTCATTAGATCCCATTTTTGTCCCTAGTTTGTGGTTTTTAAGCCCTAAAACCTCAAACTCTATGTGTTTATGTTCTATGATCCGAAAGGACTTCAGATTTAGACCTTATGGACGTATTAGAAGTATAAAGCCTCTGTGGTTGAAGTGATTGAGGTCACTATTGAGTGTATGACCTTATAAAGAGCTTGGATTTGCCTTTTGGAGCTTATAGGGCCATGCATGCACGTAAAGTTTGCAACTTTACGTGATAAGCATGCCCTAGGAACATAGATCTATGGTTTGGAAGCGTTGCATGTCTCAGATTTGGCCTATATGGGAAATGGGTCGAAGGGACTCGACGAGTCCCAAAGTGGAACTCGGCGAGTTCTATGAAGATGGCCTTAGACTCGGCGATTCCAATGAAGATCTCCTGGAACTCGATGAGTTGTTCTTCAAACTCGGCGAGTCGGGTCAACTGGAAGTTGACTTTGACTTTGACCTGACTTGGTTGAGGGTAAAATGGTCATTTTACCCTAAGTATAGAGATTCGTTTCTAACTGAGTGTTTGTGGGGTTGTAGTCGGAGGATTTCTGGAGCAGCAGCGGACGGAGGTTTCCCGCACTGATTATCAGCAGCTACTTGTATGAGGTGAGTTACCTTCCAGTAGGGGTGGGTCTAAGGCCACAATGTCGGCCCACCATTGAGGAGTATTTAGAAGATAATTGTCTTTGTGATAATTTATCTTGGTCTGGTATGCGTTTGGTTATCAGTTATATCTGTATGATATGTTACATGATAGGTATGGTTTCCTTGATAGTGGTCCTTAGGACCAAGGGGTAGGTCAGTACCCGGATATGTCTGACTGTGTGCTTATATCTTGCTATTGTATGCTAGTGGTAGGGGTGGAATAGTCCCCAGTTATCGGTTGAAAAAAACCGATGACGATTATCGGTTGAAAGATACCGATGGCGAATAGCGGTTGAAAGATACCGATAATGATTACCAGTTGAAAGATGTCGATGGTAATGTATGGTATGTGGTATGATGGGGAAGCTCACTAAGATTTGTGCTTACGGTTTCAGTTTTTGGTTTCAGGTACCTCTTCATCTAAGGGGAAGGAGCCGGCGGCGTAGCATGGCATCACACATACATTTGATTTTCCGCATGGTGTTTTCTGGGATTGTACTCTGATATGTTATTTGCTTATGTTGTGGGTTTGAAACATGATACTTGATTTTATAAGACGACGTGTTGATTCAATATTTTCTAGTGAATGTTTTATAAACAACTTAATTAAAAAATGAAATTTTTGGACTTGAATTTTGGGACGATACAAGTTGGTATCAGAGCCCTGGTTTGAGGGATTCGGACACGCCCTCGGGGGTGTCTGGACTCAAACTAAGGGGCTAAAAGATTTTTACAATAAAATGGTTTTCTAAAAACTAAACGGAAGGATTTTAAGAAAGACATGGTGTGTGATGCATGCGACCGGCCGAGCTCAAGTAAGTTTTCCCCAAGATACCCATACATGTTATATTATGCTATATGGATTTGATTTAGAATTGTATGCTACAATAGGACTAAGGATCTAGGAAGATGACTTGTGTGCCTGATATATGATTCTGATAATTGCATGCTAGTTAGGGCTAAGGATCTAGGAGGATGACTTATATGCCTATTGTATAAGCTGTATGCTAGGACTGTTTAGTCAGTAGTTGGATGGCCTATATAGGTTATGCCTGATTCGGTTACTCGATGCACGAATGCTGCTTGCTTTGTACTATGGGGGTTCTGGCTATTTCCAACTAACTAAGGAGTGGATATGTAACAGTACCTGTAAGTTAGTTAGGGGGAAATGGTAGGGGCTCCTGGTGCAGCTGATGGCGGAGGGTAGGTCGAAGAGTGCCTTAGGGAAGCCTAGGATGAGGTTAGTGGAAAGGGTATCGGTAAAGGGACTTGGTGAAGTCGAAGCAATCCTTGAGGAAAGCACGGGTAGATATGGAAGGTAGTATGAGCCTGTACTACTGAAAGCAGAGGACCCATACTCGAACCAAGGAGGGCCTAGATGAAACTGGGGACCTTGGAGAGTGTGTTAGATCTCTCGAGTATATGTATGATCCTGACTTTTATGTGTGTATTTTCAGCATGGTGACCACACAACTTGGAGCAGGAGGTTCCGGATCAGGATCAGGATCAGGCTCGGGTTCGGGATCCGAGCAGGTTGATGACGGGCTATGCGAGTTCATCGCGTCTGAGATCACAAGAGGTATCCTTGAGTCGAGCCCTATCATCTTCGGGTCGATCAAGGAGGGGATTGTTGAGCTAATGGAGGACCGTCTCCGATCATTCAGGAGTGATATGGCGTCTATCCAGGTGGGTACGCGCACACTATCCTCTAAGGACTTTCGTGGAGGTGGTGCGCCGGATTTCCATGGGGTGAAAGACCCCATTGCTGCTAGGAGATGGATCGTAGACATTGAGTCTGCGCAGCTGACAAGCTTCTGCCCAGAGGGGTCGAAGGTGAGATATGCAGCAGGATTCTTGCGAGACAGGGCTAGAGATTGGTGGGAGTCTGTTGGTGACTCATTGGGAGCCTCGGCTATTGAGGCTATGACTTGGTTGGACTTTGTGACCAGATTTAGGGCGGAGTTTGCGCCAGCTGTGGAGCCTCAGCGGTTGGCCAGGGAGTTTTTGGATATGAGGCAGACTACGGAGACTGTGGCGGAGATCAGCGCCAAGTTTCGAGAGAGGGCATTGTTGGTGCCCCAGTATGCGGGGTGATGAGGATATGAGGAGGACCCGCTACCATGACATGCTACGAGTTGACATTCGGGGGCATATTAGTTTTTCAGCTTGCCCTACCTTGGATTCCATGATTGCCGGGGCTAGGGAGAGGGAGATTGATCTGGAGCACGTCCAGAAGAGGAAGGCAGTGGAGGGGCTGACGACCGGGGGTTCGGGGAAGAAGCCCAAGGGATCTGATGGTAGGCCGAAAGGCCAGGCAGGACGGGACCGCTGTGGGAAATGCGGTCAGTCACACGAGGGAGCTTGTCGCACTGGGCCGGGTTCGGGCTGCTATAAGTGTGGCAATGTGGGGCATTTTGGCAGGGATTGTATTGCTCCCGCCCCTGCGGTACAGATGACAGACCTGATTTACTTCCATTGCAATCAGAGGGGCCACAAAAGGGCCAATTGCCCGAGATTGACAGCAGCGTTAGCAGTAATGCCAGCAGCGGTGCCGGTCTTAGCGACAGCGTAAGTTACAGATGTCCGGAAGGTCAAGATAGAGGCTCCAGTGGTGTGGAGCCGAGCATTTTAGCTGACAGCCGAGGACGCACGCGCTGCACCTGATGTGGTGACGGGTATGATTCTTTCCCTCTAATCTTTTTTTGTTGTGATTGTGTTATTGATATGTGCTCTGTTTAGGATCGTTCCAAGTGAACGACATCCCAGTTCTGGTGTTGTTTGACTCAGGCGCTACCCGATCATTTGTGTCTCTTGCGCTTAGCAAGGGATTTTCCGAGTCTTCGGGCATGTTGGATTGCCCTCTAGAGGTAGAGATTGCAGACGACCGTTCGGTGCGGGCATCGATGGTATTTCGAGATTGTGTGCTAAGGTTATTTGAGGAGCTGTAACGACCGAAAAATACAACCAATTTTAAAATTTTCAAAAACACCTCGATTCCATAAAATCTTTACAAAAAGGTTTTCAATACAAAATATTTATCGTGTTCCCAGAATCATAACACTACGAAATCATGAGGAGCAGTACGATCACGCCTTCGCCTTGCCACGATCTCCTGAAGAACCTGAAAAAAAAACATGAAACCACAACTGTAAGCCCGAAAGCTTAGTGAGATATCCCCAAAATACCAACCGCAATACCATACACGCATAACATGCCACAACATATCCAAACACAGAACAGCCATGCTCTTCGGGTCTACTGTGTGACTGGTCCGCCGCACCGGCCAACAGTCCACCTGGTCCACCTTCTGAGTCTATCCACATATATCGAGTCTGCAGTGTGATTGGTCCGCCCGTTCCCGGGCCTTCAATCCACATGGTCCACTCTATGAGTCTACAGTATGACCGGTCCGCCCGCACCGGGCCTTCAGTCTGTCTGGTCCACTCTCCGAGCCTTCGGCACGTCTGGTCCGCCCCTATCGGGACCTACAGCCTATCCGGACCGCTCGCTGGGCCTACGGGACAACCGGTCCGCCCTGGGTATCTTGGCCTACTGCACATAGTAGGACCCGCCTCAACCCAACTCCAGTCCAAACATCCATGTGCACATACATATATATAATCATAAAGCAAATCACAAACCTCAAGCAGCTCTAACAGATCACATAACATATAATCATCCTAACCAGGATACTGACCTAACAGGTCACTAGCATGGCACCTCCCTATCTCTCAAGATACTGATCTCAATCAGGCCTTTAACATACACCATCCTAACTCACAGGATGCAAACATATCACAACACAACAACATAACAATAACATAGCAACAACTACCCGGATCTCCGTCCGATAAGGGCCGGCCTTGGTGCCTTAGACCCCGTTGATATTGTGACGATAACTCACCTCGAAACTGCCGACTGAACAGATAATCCAAGCTACTCCGATCACTGATACGATCTCCACCACTGGTCAACCACCAATGCACTGAACTCAAAACAATAATCAACAATTACTAGAATACCCATGGAAACCACTGATCCACCCTTGGTCAAAGACAAGGTCAAAGTCAACCCCTGACTGACCCTACTCGCCGAGTCAACCCTCTGACTCGCCGAGTTCCCATACTCAGAACTTCTCTCAATCTGCGACCTAACTCGCCGAGTCACCCCGAGACTCGCCGAGTCCAACAACTCAGAGTCCACTCGCACACAACTCACCGAGTCATCCCTTGACTCACCGATTCTCGACTCAACCAGAGAATATCGGAACTCCTCGACAAGACTCGCCGAGTCCAAGAACAGACTCGCCGAGTCTAAGGCTATCATCAACCTACTCGCCGAGTTGTTCATACAACTCGCCGAGTTCCAGGCTATCTTCATCCGACTCGCCGAGTTGTTCTTCCAACTCGTCGAGTCCCATCTCATCTTCAAGCAACTCGTCGAGTTCACCCATGTGACTCGCCGAGTACCACCGATCTGAATCCATTCAGAAGCATTCCAGGCCATGCAAAAGATCCAAAACATAGATCTAGCCTCATACAACTCATCCATCACGTAAAGTGGCAAACTTTACGTGAATCCAAAGAGATCTAGGCCTTTTTCACTTATAACTAGGGTTTGGGACATGCAAGCTTCACTAAACACTCCAACATAGGGACTTTCATGCTCTCTGATTCTTCTCCATTCCAGATCTGAGGTAGCAACCTCAGATCTAACCTCTAGACTTCCAATTACATCCATAGACAAGATCCCACAAACCCCAAAATGAAGAAACAACATACAATCAGTCCAAGAACGAGATATTACCTCCAATGGACGCCCCAACTGCTATAAAATTCGATTCCAAGCAAAGCCCCTTGCCCCAAGCCTTCAGTCTCACAGAATTCCTTCAATAAACTCCTTCAATGCTCCAAATACACTCCAATCTTCTTCAATCGCACTTTCTAGGGTTTCTGGACTTCAAAGGGGAATAAAGAGGCTGGGGGAAGGGTATAATGTTCTTTAAATAGGGCTCAACCCCGAGGATTAGGGTTTTCTCCACTCAGCGTCTACTCGTCGAGTCCATCTCATCGACTCGCCGAGTCCATCCATGGACTCGCCGAGTCACTCTTTCCCAAATAACACCTTTAGCCCTTCAACTCTACTCTGGCTATTCCGGGATGTTACAGGAGCGCTACTTGGTATATTTGGTTCCCATTCCATTGCGTGGGAACAAGGTGATTATAGGCATGGATTGGCTCAGCCCTAATGGGGCAGTGATCGACTGCGTGCAACAGTTGGTGTGGGTCAGGACCCCAAGTGGGGGAGAGCTGGTGATTCAGGGCGAGAGGCCACAATAAGGACTAGCTTTATGTTCAGCAGCTAGAGATAGGCGTTACCTCCAGCAGGGTTGCGCAGGTTATGTCGCGTATGTTATGGATACCCGGGAGACGGGTAGGGTGACGGTGAACGATGTACCTGTGTTACGAGAGTTTGCGGACGTATTCCCCGAGGAGTTGCCTGGGATACCTCCGGAACAACAGGTGGAATTCAGGATCAACCTAGTCCCTGGTGCGGCTCCGATAGCCAATGCACCGTATCGGTTGGCTCCTCCTGAGATGCAGGAGTTGTCTACACAGCTGCAAGAGCTGTTAGACAAGGGTTTCATTAGACCGAGCAGTTCACCCTGGAGAGCCTCCATTCTGTTTGTGAGGAAGAAGGATGGGTCGCATCGGATGTGTATAGATTATCAGGAGCTGAACAAGGTAACGGTGAAGAACCGCTACCCACTCCCGAAGATTGATGACCTCTTTGACCAACTACAGGGAGCATCTTGGTTCTCCAAGATTGACTTGCGTTCAGGGTATCATCAAATGAGGGTCAAATAGGAAGATGTGCAGAAGACTGAGTTTCGGACGCGTTATGGCCACTATGAGTTTGTGGTAATGCCCTTCGGGCTCACCAATGCTCCTGCCGCGTTCATGGACCTCATGAACCGCATATGTAGACCGATGTTAGACTGGTCTGTGATAATGTTTATCGACGATATCTTGGTTTACTCCAAGACGCGAGAGCAGCATGAGGAGCATCTACGGGAGGTTCTGGAGACTTTGAGGAGGGAGAACTTGTATGCTAAGTTCTCCAAGTGTGAGTTCTGTTTGCGCGAGGTGCAGTTTCTTTGGCACCTTGTCAACCAGAACGGGATTTCGATAGATCCGGCCAAAGTGGAGACCGTGATGAGTTGGGAGGTTTCGTGGTCTCCATCTGAGATTCGAAGCTTTCTAGGATTGGCGGGCTACTATCGGAGATTCATTCAGGACTTCTCCAAGATAGCAGTTCCGCTCACCCGACTGACTAAGAAGTCGGTGGTGTATCGTTGGGGGCCTGAGCAGCAGACCGCATTCGAGGCATTGAGACAGAGATTGTGCGAGGCGCCAATTTTAGCTCTGCCAGAGGGCATGGAGGATTTTGTTGAGTACTGCGGTGCATCCATTGTAGGTTTGGGTGCGGTATTGATGCAGAGGGGGCATGTTATCACCTATGCGTCGAGGCAGCTGAAGCCTCACGAGGCGAACTACCCGATGCATGATTTGGAGTTGGGGGCTGTTGTTTTCGCCCTCAAGATTTGGCGTCATTACCTCTATGGGGTTCGTTGTACGATTTACACGGACCACAAAAGTTTGAGGTATCTCATGGACCATCCAAATCTGAATATGAGATAGCGTCGGTGGCTTGATGTGGTAAATGATTATGATTGTGAGATCCTTTACCATCCGGGGAAGGCCAATGTCGTGGCCGATGCGCTTAGCCGCAAGGTAGCGCCGATCAGGGATATCTGTCTGAGGATGACAGTGGTGACTCCGCTTCTGGAGTGGATCCGGGAGGCTCAGCAGGAGGCTATGAAGGAGTAGCATCGGAAGAGTGAGCGGATTGTGGGGAATGTTTCCTCTTTCGACTATGATAGCCAAGGGTTATTAACTCTTCACCGTAGGGTGTGGGTCCCTTATCATGGAAGCGTGCGCCAGGTCCTGATGGAGGAGGCGCACAAATCCCGATTCTCCATTCATCCCAAGGCGACGAAGATGTATAGGGATCTTCGTCTGGACTATTGGTAGCCCTGCATGAAGTGGGATGTGGCATGGTACGTGGAGCGGTGCTTGACCTGCAGGAAGGTCAAGGCCGAGCATCAGAGACCACACGGCAAGATGCAGCCGTTGGATATTCCGCTGTGGAAATGGGAAGACATCACGATGGATTTTATCACCAAGCTTCCCAGGACCGCGCGGGGAGTGGGTTCGATCTGGGTCATTGTCGATCGATTGACCAAGAGCGCCCACTTTATCCAGATTCGGGAGAGCATCTTGGCCAAGAAATTGACCGGTATCTATATCAGGGAGGTGGTGGTGCGGCACAAAGTGCCTGTTTCGGTGATTTCAGACAGAGATGTGCGGTTTACTTTCAGGTTTTGGAAGAAGTTTCATGACGAGCTGGGTACTCGTCTGCATTTTGGCACCACTTTTCACCCGCAGACGGATGGCCAGAGCGAGCGGACCATCCAGACTCTGGAGGATATGCTGCGAGCATGTGTTTTAGATTTCGGAGGTAGTTGGGATACCTACCTCCCGTTGGCGGAGTTCTCGTATAATAATAGCTATCATGCGAGTATCGACCGTCCTCCCTTTGAGATGTTGTATGGGAGGAGTTGCAGGACCCTGATATGCTAGGGCGAGGTTGGCCAGAGGGTAATGGGGAGCACCAAAGTAGTGCTCAAGACGACAAAAAAAGATTTAGCAGGTCCCGAGCAGGCTTCATACTGCTCAGAGTCGGCAGAAAAGTTATGCCGACAAGCGCCGATCAGACCTGGAATTCCAGGTCGGGGATATGGTTCTCCTGAAGGTGTCGCCATGGAAGGGCATCATCCGATTCAGGAAACAGGGCAAGTTGGGCCCCAGCTACATTGGACCCTTCAGGGTTGTAGCCCGGGTAGGCAAGGTGGTGTACCGGCTGGATCTGCCAGCCAAACTCAGTCAGATCCACAACATTTTCCACATCTCTCAGCTGCGGAAGTGACTGGTGGATGACTCAGCAGTGGTACCTTTGGAGGACATTCAGGTTGATGACAGCCTAGATTACATCAAGCGGTCTGTAGCGATCCTCTTCCGGAAGTCGAAGGATCTGAGGAACAAGAAAGTGGAACTCGTGAAGGTGCAATGGCAGCCCCGTATGGGGTCGGAGTGGACTTGGGAGCCATTGGATGAGATGACGGAGCATTACCCCGAGCTGTTTCATGATCGAGCAGCAGACTTCGAGGACGAAGTCTAAAATAAGTGGGGGAGATTTGTAGCACCTGGTTCTTGGTACGTATTCTTTTATTTAATTCTTTGTGTATTTTGCATCTTGGCCTTGGACTCGGCGAGTCAGAGGATCGACTCGCCGAGTAGAAGCAGGAAGGGGCACGGGGTTTAAGTTGTGGACTCGCCAAGTCGGGTCCCGGACTCGGCGAGTAAGCTGTTGTTCGGACAAAAACCCTAATCCAGGAGTGTGCACCCTATTTAAACACTCTAACTCGACATCCCTTGCCCCTAAGACTTCCGGAAGAGCTGTAGAGCGAAACCCTAGCCCCCATATTGTTCTTGTGAGTGAATTTGGCTTTGTGAAGGAAGTTTGGAGCTTAGAAGAAGAAGGTGAAGGTTGAAGGGTGCAAGGAGGGGAAGTAGATCCGAAATCTACTATATGGAAGGCTTCCATTCAGGTAGAAAAGTTCTTACCTTGATCTCTAGTTCATTAGATCCCATTTTTGTCCCTAGTTTGTGGTTTTTAAGCCCTAAAACCTCAAACTCTATGTGTTTATGTTCTATGATCCGAAAGGACTTCAGATTTAGACCTTATGGACGTATTAGAAGTATAAAGCCTCTGTGGTTGAAGTGATTGAGGTCCCTATTGAGTGTATGACCTTATAAAGAGCTTGGATTTGCCTTTGGGGCTTATAGGGTCATGCATGCACGTAAAGTTTGCAACTTTACGTGATAAGCATGCCCTAGGAACATAGATCTATGGTTTGGAAGAGCTGGATTTAAGTTGGTTCTTCACTTCCTAGCACAAAAAAATGACTCATTCTTCTTCAATCTTCACAAAACAAGGACTATGGCTCAAAACTTCAAGTATGGAAGGCTAGCGTTTGAGAGGGATTCATTCTCAGGGAATGGAGGTTGAATGATGAGTAAACCCTACACCACACATCCTTTAATTATGCGTAGGTGTGGGTCCGATGGGGTGGACGGGTAGAGTGGTGAGTGGATTGGTTGGTCGTGGGACATATGATGATAATATATTTTGATTTGATAAATTATGACTAAAATAAAAAGGATCTTGGGAAACATTATTTATAATAAAAGATAAGGAATTGAATCTAAAATCTTTGTTTCAACCAAAAAAATATCAATTCGTCCTACATAATTTAATGGAATTTAAAAAATTCTTATTATTTTGATTTAGCCAACCAAATGCAACTTTTTTATTGGAATTTACATTTCAATTCCTTAATATTTATTGAAATCCGTGAACCAAATACTCCCTTCCCTTGGTGTCTATTTATATTTGTATTGTATTTGTGTGTACATGTAATTCTCAACCCATTCCTTGTTTTATTTTTCCTATATATATTTTTAAACTAACAGGAGACTATCTTCAAAAGAAAATAACTGATTACACTTCCGTTTACTACCAAAAGGGTGTTGACTTGCATTTTGATCTAATGTGTGAGGTAGATGTTGAAAATGGAAGTCATCTTATAGATATAGTAGTTCCTATCAAGTTGCTGAGGATATTTGGTATAAGTTAAATGGTCTGGATTCTTCTTCCTGATTCTATGGATCTTGTGTCAACGATTTCTCTGCGGTTCTAAGGATCTTGCGTTAATGATATCTCAGTTGGATATTATCATCGGCTTTCCTGGAACAATATCATTTTCAAGAAACTGAAGATGAGGAGAGAATCCTTTTTATTCTATCGTAACAATTCCGTTCACTTGGGTTTTGCTAAGTATGAGGATATTTAATTTCTCACGTAAAAAGTTAATGGTGGATCACTAGATTGCATAGACTGGCTTAAAACTCCTAATTTGACTATTTCTATTATATAACATTTTGTTGATGAAAAATTTGTTGAATAATTTTTTGATTGAAAGTTACCATAAAGAGTAAATAATGATGCATAATCAATTAATAATGGATTCCAAGTCTTTATAATAAAAAATAATATATTCACCACCTAACAAAACACATTTTATTTCTTCATGATTTTTAATTTAAACATGCATATTCAGTTAGACATGAACAACATGATCAAATACTTTTAAAATCTTATGAGTATATAATATTTGTAAGTGGTGGGGAAGGCAGGACGTCTATAAATGGTAATGACGTCCTATAAACGGTAATGATACAAACAAGTCATTCTCATTCAACCTCTACAAATTAAATTAAGATATGGGGCTAAGTAGTAAAACAATTCAGGTTAAGATCAAGTCAAGCTGTGATGTTTTTCTCGAGTTATGGAAGACAAACCCCTGCCAAGTTCCCACTTTGACACCAACTACCATCCAAAACTGTCAAATCCGTGATGGTGAAGTTGGAACCATTGGCTCTATTCTCTTCTGGAACTATTTTCATGGTAAACCATCCATATATGCCCTAACATCTTTCTATATAATGGATTGTTAACAACAAATTCAATGTAGTTTATTGTAAAACAGTATACACTTATTTTTTTTTTTTTGTCCATATAGATACATTTTAAAACAATGTTTGGATTATATGTTGTTGCAGATGGAAAAGACCGTGTTATAAAAACACTAACCCAAGACTTAGATGAAGCAAAAAAGTTGGTCACTTTCAAGGCACTTGAAGGCGATCTACTGGAATTATATAAGACCTTTGTTACACATGTTCAGGTAGACACAAATGGTTCAAACAACCTTGTCACATGGACCGTAGAGTATGAGAAGCTAAACCCTAATGTTCCTGATCCAGATACGCTTTTGGAATTTTACAAGGAGGTCACCAAAGACATAGAGACTCACCAACTCCGGAATTAAGTAAATCAAAAATTTGTATCGGTAATATGGGTGACACTTAATAATTGATTTTCAGATTTTGGATGTGTGGGATGTTGGGCTACGCGTTTATGTAACGTTTATTAATTGGATGTGTGAGATAATAAAATGTGTTGTTTAATCGTAGTAATTTGATATAGTCTATTAACTATAAAAATATTGTAGTAGAAACGTTTAAAAAAATTGGTGTTTAAATACTCATGCAATAATGATGATGTTCTGAAAAGTTCGAAGAAAACAAAATATTAAATGTAAATTACTTTTATAAAACAATTTATACACAATAATTTTTGTAAGGCTCGTCTAAATATATTTGAGGCTTAATGCTAAATTAAAAAATAATCACCCCAAAAATAGTCAATTACAAAAATAAATATTGCCACAAACATTTTTAAATATTGTATTTGTCCGACCTAAACTTTAAATATCGTATTTGTCATTCTTAATGTTTTTTTTTATATCATATATACCCAAATCTATTTTTTTGATAATTTTTATTGATGTATAATTCTTTTTCATAATCTTAAATCATTATAATTAAAAAACATTGTAAATGGACTATAATGCCCTTAATTCTAAATTCCAATACAGATCATGTAAGACTAGAATGATTCAGGGGATCTGCATGGACTCGCCGAGTTGCCCATGTGCACTCGACGAGTCGGGTCAAAGTTTGACCGTTGACTTCAGTTGACCTTAGGTTTTTGGTCAAGATGATTCAGGAGAGGTCAGGGAGGGGTATAATGGTCTTCTACCCATCATTAGAGATGAGATTATGAGAGAGTATTGATTATGGATGTTATTCTGTTGATAGGAGGAGGCTAGATCGGGTATCCGAGCACGGGAGATAATCTGATATAGTACAAGGTGAGTCTTCTCGCTATACTGTACCTAGAGTGGTACCTATGTGTGACCGGAAGGTCTTATATGCTATGAGATGTATGTGTTGTATGTTGTTATATGATATGTATGTGTTATGTATGTTATGAATGATAAAGACCAGAAGGTCATTATGATATGGACCAGAAGGTCAAGATAATATGGACCGGAAGGTCATTACGGGTAGGACCGGAAGGTCAACCATGGTTGTGGGACGGAAGTCCTCTGAGACACAGTGACCGAAAGGTCTTATTGCCTTGAGTGGCGTATGTGCATATGTGGTATTTTGCAGAACTCACTAAGCATTTATGCTTACAGTTGTTGGGTCATGTGTTTCACGTACTAGCGAGGATCGCGGGAAAGCGTCGGCATGATCCGTACACACTCATGGAGTTTATGTCTTGAGATTCTGGGATATGTTTTGTTATGATAACATTGGATACATTATGTTTGATATTATCTTATGAATAAAAGTATGTTTTAAAAATGAAAAATTGTTTTGGAAATTCACGTTGTTACAAGATGATATCAGAGCGTTGGTTTGAGGGATTCGGATGAACCTTCGGGTGTATTTGAACTCAAACTGAGGATTTGAGAAAGTTTTTCGTAAAATAAACAATTTTTCTAAGGAGTAAAAGAAATTGAGAAAAGCAGAAGGAAGCAGTGTGTACGATCAGCCAGCGCCCGAACGGTGATTTCCCAAAATATCCTTACATTATGTGTTATGAGATATGTTATGATATGTTATGCATGCTAGAGTAGGCTAGGTATTCATATTAAGACTAGAGTGGCCTGATTTGTGATGCCTTAGCCTAGGGAGATTTTTGCTGCTATGAGATGCTTGAGAGTGAGTAGGTGGCAGTTAGGAGCTTATGAGAGGTCTACCGAAGGGTAGCCTGTGATAGCGAGATGTAGAGTACTTGTGATCTGGGATCCTAGGAGGAGGACTTCGGGTGAATACTGATGCGGTGTAGACGGTAGTATAGGGCCCGTACTACTAAAGAAACCGGATCAGTGCGCAATCAAAGTAAGAATCCTTAGGGTACTAGGGAACAAGTAGGGTTGAGTTATCGAGTGTGAGTATGCTCAAGCGAGTCTCTGATATTTTATGTTGTATTTCAGAGACATCATGGTTGGGACTCGCCACAGACCTGAGACGAGCGTCGTGAGTGACGAGGAGCTTCGTCAGATGATCCACGATGAGGTGGCTGCGGCGATCTGAGCCGAGATTCTGGAGATGTTTGGGTCTATCAAGACCACATTGATTGAGACCTTTGATGAGCGGTACGCAGCGGTTACTGAGGCTGCGGCTGCTGCAGCTACTACAACTATTGTTGGTGTTAGACCTCAGGGGGGTGAATCGATGTGGTTCTAGGAGTTCAGCAACCCGAAGCCATCAGAGTTTGATGGGATGCAGGATCTGATTGTTGCGATGAGATGGATTTCTGATATCGAGGGATGCTTCTACACCTTTTCGTGTCTGGAGCATTTGAGGGTTCAGTTTGCACTGAACCAGCTTCGCTTGGGAGTGAAGGACTGGTAGAAGTTTATGACGACAAATTCACTCTTGCAGAGATTCCGGAGGTGACTTGGGAGAGGTTCACCAACATGTTCAGAGACGAGTACATTCCCCCGGTGGAGAGGGAATGGTTGGCACAGGAGTTTTTGTCCTTCAAGCAGGGGACGGAGTCAGTGATTGTGATCACACAGATGCTCCATGAGAGGGTGTTGTTTTTCCCTGAGCACGTGTCGTCTGAGCAGGCACACATGAGTCGGTACTTGAGCATTTTGAGGAGGGATATCAGAGAGTTCGTGGCGAACTCGTCATACTGGATATTTGCTGAGCTCCACGAAAATGCCTGGAAGAGGGAGATTGAGTTGGAGACTCAGGCTCGGGAGGAGACCGAGTCTCAGGGGAAGGATCGGCGGCCGACACAGTCTCAGCCGGCAGCCAAGCAGGCAAAGCCTGCCGATTCGAGATATGGAGGCCAGTAGGGCCACTCTTATGGGAAGTGCGGCAAGGGACATGATGGGGTTTGTCGGTCAGGTGCTTGCTACAAATGTGGCAAGGAGGGGCACATAGCCAAGGATTGCCCTAAGGGGTTCATGGTTTGCTTTCATTGCAACCAAACCGAACACCGGAAGGCCGAGTGTCCACAGCTGCGGGGGACAGCATAGGGAGCACCGCATGGATCTGCCCCTGCTTCCGTGCGAGCTACTAAGGTTTGGCCGGTGAAGGCCAAGGCACCGAAGGCTCGCGGGAGAGCCTCCAGTTGACAGCGGAGGAGGTCCGCGCAGTGCCCGATGTCATGGCTGGTATGTATTCTTTCATTTATTTATGCTAAGTTTGAGATATTGTGCTTATATTATGATATGCATAGGTACTTTTCTTGTGAGTTCTGTACCTGCTTTGGTGTTATTTGACTCGGGTGCGAGTCGGTCATTTGTGTCGTTAGCATTTAGGCAGCTCATCAGTGTCCCGCGGGAGGCGTTGAGACGACCTGTACGAATGTGATTCGAGGATGTGTACTTGAGATCTTCGGTGTTGAGTTCCTGATAGATCTGGTCCCGATTGCGGTGGGGGACGTGTGTGTCATAGTGGACATGGATTGGTTGAGCCGATTTGGGGCTGTTATAGACCGCGAGCGACAGTTGGTGACGATACGAGACCCTAGTAGGGGAGTACTTATGGTGTATAACGAGGGTACCCATTCTAGGTCAGCATTTTGTTCGACTGCTAGAGCGAGGCGGAGCCTACAGCAGAGCTGTAGCAGGTTTGTGGCTTATGTGATGGATTCACGAGTGGCCACAGAGGGGCCGGGTTCGGTTAGTGATGTGTCGATAGTGCGTGAGTTCCCGGATGTTTTCCCAGAGGAGTTGTCGGGTGTGCCTCCCGAGAGGCAGGTGGAGTTTCGCATCGATTTGGTTCCGGGAGCAGAGCCTATCGCCAAGGTGCCCTATCGCCTTGCACCACCAGAGATGCAGGAGTTATCCTCACAGCTTCAGGAGTTGTTGGGGAAAGGATTTATCAGGCCGAGTAGCTCACCTTGGGGAGCGCTGATCCTTTTTGTCAAGAAAAAGGATGGTTCACACCGGATATGCATTGATTACCAGGAGTTGAACAAGTTGACGGTCAAGAACCGTTATCCACTACCGAGGATTGATGATCTGTTTGATCAGTTGCAGGGAGCATCTTGGTTCTCCAAGATAGATTTGAGGTTTGGGTATCACCAGCTGAGGTGCGGGATGAGGATATCTAAAAGACGGCGTTTAGGACTCGTTATGGGCACTAGGAGTTTGTGATGATGCCTTTTGGGCTCACCAATGCACCAACAACGTTCATGGATCTCATGAACAGGGTATGCAGACCGATGTTGGATAGGTCGGTGATTGTATTCATCGACGATATTCTTGTGTATTCGAGATCTAGAGCAGCATGAGGAAAATCTGAGAGAGATTCTCAGAGTTTTGAGATCGGGGAGGCTCTATGCCAAATTCTCCAAGTGCGAATTCTGGTTACGGAAGGTCCAGTTCTTGGGGCATCTCATTAACCAGAATGAGATATTGGTCAATCCAACCAAGATTGAGGCTGTGATGAGTCGGGAGGTGCCGAGATCCCCCACCGAGATCAGGAGTTTTCTAGGATTAGCCGGCTACTATCAGAGATTTATCAAGCATTTCTCCAAGATTGTCGTGCCTCTCACCAGGTTGACCCGGAAAGACCTCGTTTGAGACTCTTCGCCAGAGATTGCGCGAAGCCCCGGTGTTATCCCTTCCAGAGGGAATGGAGGATTTTGTGGTGTACGGCGGTGCATCGATATCGAGGTTGTGTGTGATGCTTATGCAGAGAGGGCATGTGATAGCGTATGCATCGAGGCAGCTGAAGCCTCATGAGACGAGGCATCCCACCCACAACCTGGAGTTAGGGGCAGTGGTGTTCGCCCCTAAGATCTGGGGTTCGGTGTACCATATACACGGACCACAAGAGTTTGAAGTATTTGATGGATCAGCCCAACCTGAATATGCGCCAGAGGAGATGGTTGGATGTGGTAAAGGATTACGATTGTGAGATCCTGTACCACCCTGGCAAAGCTAATGTTGTAGTTGATGCTCTAAGCCATAGGGTAGAGAGTGCCCCGATTCAAGATGTTTATATGAGATTGACGGTGATGACTCCAGTGTTGGACACCATTCGGGAGGCCCAGGCGGAAGCCGTGAAACCAGAGAACCACAAGAGGGAAAGGGTGATCAAGTAGGTGTCTGAGTTCGTTTCCAATAGCCAAGGGCTTATGACCTTTCAAGGTTGGATTTGGGTGCCATATGCAGGTGGGGCACGTACCATTCTGATGAAGGAGGCACACAAATCGAGGTTCTCGATCCATCCTGAGGCCACTAAGATGTATTTGGACCTGAAGAGAGAGTATTCGTGGCCCTGTATGAAGAGGGATGTCGCATGGTTTGTCGAGAGGTGATTGACCAGTCGTAGGGTTTTTGAGTATAGGACAAAAACTGGCATTATTTTTGTTGGTGTTCACAAGCTCATTGTTTGTGAACACCAATCAATTGAATGCCACTATACCGTAACAAAGATATTTTCAGTGTTGTAAATACAAAAACACTAATGTATGGAAATGAAGTAACTTTTTGATAAATATTCTCTTACTAGAGGAGAGGTGGTGGCTTTAGGTGGTTTAGTGGTGGTTGAATGGTAGTGTGAAGTTACTCTCGTACCCTTCTAGCAAAATTATATGGACAAATTATAAATGAGTATAAAATAACATAAAAGTACAATTAATGTACACTAATATTCCCCTAGAGATTTAAGATACATCAACTGTATATTTATTTTGATAAAAAAAACATATTGTAATAAAATCTAGAAAGCAATATGTCCACATATGTAACACCCATAAAAATCAGGCCAATTTAAAACTTTTCAACCGTTGAAAACCATTAAGTTATTTAAAATCAGGCCAATTGAAAACTTTTCAACCACATATGTAACACCCATAAAAATCAGGCCAATTTAAAACTTTTCAACCATTGAAAACCATTAAGTTATTACAAAGTGTTTTCAAAATAGTTTAGACATCAGAGTATCCCAGAAATCAAGATCATAAAAATGTGAGGAGGTGCACGATTACGCATTCGCCTTCCTGCGATCATCTAAGGTACCTGAAACAAATCCAAAACCTGTAAGCCCAAAGCTTAGTGAGTTCCCCTAAAATACCAACATAACAAGTAACACACACATAATAACATCATATTATGGGCCCAATCAACCATCGGGTTGGAATGCCCCAGGCCCTCAACTATCGGGTTGGAATGCCAACATACTACTGGTCTAATCATCCTCGGGATGGTATACCCTCGGCCAACAACTATCGGGTTGGAATGCCCACATACTATGAGTCCAATCATCCTCGGGATGGAATACTCTCGGTCCACAACCATCAGGTTGGAATACCCTGGTCTATTAGATCTCTCACAATGCCGATAAGCCACAACCCATAATCAATCATGTGCACATATATCATATAATCACATAACAGTCTATAGATAGACAAACCGATCTATAGATCACTAAGCATAGCAACATCCTACCTACCAGGATACTGATCTCATTGATCATAACCACATATAACATCCTATCTACCAGGATACCAATCTAACATATCACACTAGCAATAAAGCAGGATGTAAGTCCCCAAATCTGCTTGTGTATCAATCAGATCCAATTGATGGTGCAGAATCCCAATCAATTGGATGATTTCAGATCAAAATAGAATAGAAGGAGAAGAAGAATAACTTGAATCTATGATGTATTGAATGAATATGATTGATGCTCCTTAAAATAGATCAAAATGAATATGATGTATTCAAATCTGCTTGTGTATCAATCAGATCGAATTGATGGTGCGGAATCCCAATCAATTGGATGATTTCAGATCAAAATAGAATAGAAGGAGAAGAAGAATAACTTGAATCTATGATTTATTCAATTTTGGAATGAAGCTCCTTACACATAGATTCACACACACACACACACTCTTCTCATTAACTTTCTCTCACACCTTACGAACACACACTTAAGCACCCAGAGAAATCTTATCACCTCACCCACCTAACACCTATATATACATGGGCTACAAACTCAAGGCCGGATCGAAAACCCAATGGACCGAAAACCCAATGCTAGACCGAAAACTCATGGGTTTTCGGTCCAAGCTACAATTAATCCCAATATTATTTTTCGGCCCGAATGATAAAACAATAAATGCTTAGAAAAGCAAAGTATAAACCATTTTTAGACCCAACAATCTCCCCCTTGGTTTACATCTTTCTTTTCTAATTGACCCAACAAGCTCCCCCTAAAAAGTGGCTGGCACTTCTTGTCAATCTTCATTGGGAGCTTGGCTTCAGCTATTATCCTCAAATTCTTCACAGCATCAGGATGAATATATGAATCTTCTATGAATGACTTCATCTTGAGCGGTTGGGCATTTCTTCAAGATTTGACTCTGAACGCACATTAGGTGAGGAAACTTTATGTATTGATTCTTAAAAGATAGCGCTTTTAGCTTGAGAATCTTCAGAGAGAATATTCGAGAGAACTAATCTTCTAGATCACATTAGCAGGTTTAAGATAGCAGCAGAATGATTGAGGAGGCTTCAATGCAATCCATGACATAATCTTCAATTTCAGCTTCACCTTGCTTCTGGGGTTGACAAATTAAATGTTGAAAGAATAATCTTCATTTCTTGTTCCCTCAAATGAGAATTCTTCGATACTCATGGATGAAGCATTGGCTCAGAAATTTTTCGACACAGTCTCCATGAGTCTTATCTATACCTGCAATTACTTTTCAAGACAAAAAAAAAACTAAAAGAAAACTTAGCACACAAAAAAAAAATTGATTTTTGAATTTTTCTGATTTTTGTTTGGTTTTTGAATTTTTTTTAATTCTCCCCCTAAATTTGTGCATAGAGGAAAACTATGAACAGATTTAACAGAAACAAAAATATTTGGGATCAAAGTTGTGAGACTGTCTGAACTCGTTTATGAGTACCTTCACTTTCATGAATAGATCTTGCCAATTGCCAGTATTGTGGTCCACTTAAACACGAAGGATATCGACAAACTTTTCTAAATAAACCATTTAGCTGACGACGACCACGGGTAGTGTTGTCCACTGAAATTAAGCAGTGAGATCTATAGACAACCTCTTAAATGGTTCAATTTTAGTTGCACTAGAACATGTTCCCCATTTCCTGATATACCCTGGTTATCAAGAACTTCCTAAGGACTCCTTACTTTAGGTGAGTAAACAATTATTAAGGAGGAAGTTAGATTTAGAAATAGGTGCATATGTTGTGTCCCAGGTCGAATATATGTCAATCACACAGAAGGGACAACATATAGCTAACAGAGATAGAGGGATTGAGAGGTAGAATGGGGCATATGATGTGTTCTAGGTCGGATATGTTTCAATCATGCAGAGGAGACAACATATGTCTAATAGATAGAAAGAATTTCACAGATAAGGAGGTGCGTAGAATTAGAGTTGCATATGTTGCATTCCAGGTCGGATCTCTTCCAATCACGCAATGGAAGCAATATATGACTGACAGATAGAAAGCAAGAAAATAATTTCTACAGACCTACTTTATCAGAACCCCCGCAGTCGCCCTATCAGAACCAGAATTAAGGACATAAGTGTGTACATCAAAGAAAAGTTGAACCACTGTTCTAGATGCGTATTAATTTAGTGTATCCGGTGGGTTCCCGTGTTTATCTCTCTGCTCAATCTACCCGAGCGTCGTATGGTCAGTCCAAACAATTCTATCTAAATCCACACTGTCAAATCCTTCGTGCCTACCAGCACATTGAACATAGAGTCTAGACAATTCAGATTCAGTCCCTTACACATGTTTTAGACTGCCCGTTATCACTTTCTTGATATCACTTCCCAATAAATACTGTGACATCCCCAAAATCACGGCCAGAAAAGACCGATTTTGTTTATGCTTTATAAAAATCAGAGTACTTCATTTTATAAAAAGGTTGCGGAATTTGTTCCCAGAAAAACATGGTAAATACATTATTAAAACATTTTCGAGGAAACGTATTTATTTCATTTTAAAATGTTTGGGATGTCATCGTTAATACCGAAACATAAGCATAAACAGAACTTACAATGATTTACACTAGTGATCTACATCTCTTTTAAATCTCTCAGTGTAATGTCACTTCACTTCGTAACCTGTGATATACATAAACTGAGTGGGTCAGGTTGGGAAACCTGGTGAGTACATAGGGTTTTCAACCCACAATAATATAATTATTATGTTCAATCAAACGATCAACCCAATTACCCATCCCCATTATCTTCTTTACTCTTTAAGGATTTAACCTAAGAGTCATCTATCCTGCATTCGTTTATTCCGAAGTCCCTTACTTCCAGGGTTATAGGACTGGCACTAAATCCATAGCTGCCAATGTTCGTTCATAAAGCACTAATTCCATAGCTGCTATAGTCTATTCATCGGGTACTAAATCCATAGCTACCAGTCTTTATCTAATAGGTACTAAGTCCATAGCTACCAATGTTCAACAGGTACTAAGTCCATAGCTACCAATTCCTACAGGTACTAAATCCTTAGCTACCAGCGTCTAACTAATAGGTACTAAGTCCATAGCTACCAATTCCCAACAGGTACTAAATCCATAGCTACCAACGTCTAAAAGGTACTAAGTCCATAGCTACCGGTGTTTGTCCCATAGGCACTAAGTCTATAGCTGCCAATGTATACTCACGTCATCTTCTATCTCTCATCATTCATCTACCCATCTCATACCCAACATTTTCGTATATATAAGATACGTATATAGTTTAAGTCCTTTAAAACATGTATAAAACGTTCAACCAGCATAGACAGCAAGTATTCAGATAATATGCACACATAGCACGTAGTTTATATAAAATACATCATATCTATGTGTAAGATGAAAGTAACTATGCACTCACTTGAGAAGGTGGTGACTCGGTACTCGGACAGCGCTTCGTTTACTTTAAAATAATTTCCTTCGACGAAACCTAGTATTATTACCACTAGATTTTAGTTTAATATTTACCGTGATTAATTATTAGTCTTATTATCATTATTATATAAGCGTTTAAACAATACTTTCCAACCACTATGTACAGACAGGGGCCAGACATAAAACACCGGAGGGCAGGACCATTTTGGCATATAGCACTTCTGAAATCCAACAACCCTATGCGGCCCTTTAAACCAGATTCCCCGTACCGCGAGTAGTTAAAAAGATATTATAACGACACTTATATAAGTCATAATAATAGCTCAAATATTTATTATAAATTTATAATAACAATACTAATTTCAAATATAAACTATATTTAAAATAGGGTAAGCATAACTTACTTACAAGGGGATTTTAGCTAGGAGTCGGGCTCTGTAGGGGCAGAACTTCGTCGCTGAATCTTTCTAAGAAAGATTCGTGCAGCGCTTCAGCGCTCACCTTACTATACTAAAACTACAGAAAGAGAAGTCGAATCACGAGGGACCGAAATGCTCGGGGGATAAGGAGAGAAAGACTCTTGAATCAAGAGAATGGTGCAAGAAATATGAGAGCCCAAGCCTCTTATTTATAGTAATTGAATTTACAAAAACTACCCCCCATAATTACTTAATGACCTTATAGTTATATAAACAACTAAACACCCCTTTATAATACTATTTTAAATAGATTTAAAGATATTTGTACTAAACTAATGTCGAAAGAACTCAACATTAGTCTTATAATGACCGCATCGTCGATACCTTTCTAATGATATATACATATGTATATATATATGTGTACGTATATATGATTTATACTTTATTTTAATACGTAAATATGCTATTATAATTTGTAACTCGTTCATACGAACTCCGTTTTTGACGTTCTTTATATCCATGCGTAGGTGGAGACGCACTCTACAACTTTTGTTTAGACTCCTTCGGCTAATTTTGAATTTATTTTTAAAGTTATATTTTTAACAGGCCTGGACAGGATTGGTCCGTTATAATCTCATAACTTCTTCATCCGATGTCCATTTTCGTCTGTCTTTTTATTGTTACGCTACTAATAATGAGATCTTCAATTCTCGTTTAGGTTGTGTCGGCTAAAAATCGCTCAATCTAATATTCGAATTTCGGACTGTACACTGTTAATCCGAAACTTCGAAAAATCGTAACTTCTTCATACGAAGTCAGATTTGGGCGTTCTTTTTATCGAAGTTCTTAGTTTAATATATTCTACGACTTTCGTTTAGAGCGCTAAATCTAAATCTCACTTTATCATAAATTTACTATTTACGCTTCCCGGCGCCGTGTCGGTTCCGACGCGAAACTTCGACGGGTCATAACTTCTTCGTTATAACTCGGATTTCGGTTTTCTTTATATGTACGGAAACCCTGTGACATATTCTACAACTTGGTTAAGATTATTTATTCTAAATAATCTTTTTGTCGAAAAGTCGTTTTCGACCCCTATTGCCTCTAAATTGACTAGCCCGGATCTGCGGGCGTTACAAATACCGACTAAAGAAAAACTATAAAAGATTGTCTTTAAAACGACTCAGAGTAAGATAAACTCAGGAGTATAAAAAAGAAAACGCAAACTGTAATTCACCGATTGAATTTGCATCCAGAAGGTCTGAGAACAGCATGCATAATCTCAAAACAGATCAGAAAATTCTTCATGTCATTAAGCACAAACCCCATGAGTGACCCCTTCCTTTCTTCCTTTCCCGCAAAGGACACATACTCTCAAACAAAATTCCGAGTGTTGTACAATTGAGAGATGACTCCTATCATGTGCCTGGAACAACCACTATCAACAAACCGAAGTCTGATAATATGTGACATCCCCAAAATCTCGGCCAGAAAAGACCAATTTTTCATTTATGCTTTTAAAATAATTTCAGAGTAAATGCTTTTGATTTGAAAGAGTTGCGGAATTTGTTCCCAAAAACAAAACGTGATAAAATAATATTTACCAAAGCATTTCATAAAGAAATGTATTTTCATTATATAATCAAAACTCGGGATGTCATGTTCTGAGACAGACCATAAAGCATAAACGATAACATTACAAGTCATTCAACAAATATATACATATACAGACTTGTAAACAAAATAACTTGATGGTTCATCCATCCTATGCCCTTGCGCCACTTCCTGTAATACGAATAAATTGAGTGGGTCAGGCTAGGGAGCCTTGTGAGTATATAGGGTGTTCAACCCACAATAAATAATTATATTTAATTTCCACCAACCAACAATAACCTAATTACCCATTCCCGTTATTCTCACTTTACGTCCCTAAGACAACTAACATAAGGGACCTAGTCTAAGAATATTTCATCGGGGCGACAACACATGCTTTGGGGGTTCCCTAGCAATATAAGTCAAATAAGGAAACCATGAGGGGGATGGAGTACAGCGAATGAACACCCAAGTTCATTAACACCTACAGGTGGCGAACCTGCTAGCGTTCCACAGGACTGTCTAGAAAAGTCTATGGTCATCAACTAAACTCCGCTGGATGACTGAATCAAAAACAACATTGAGGCCTCTCATCTGTTTATCACACGTCAACTATCTACCCATGTTCTACCCAACATATTAGTAGATAAAAATATATATTTTTATACATAGTTTGAAACCTGTATAGCATTCTCATTCAATACATATTCCACATAACAGATGAGGCACACCCACATAACACGTATTTCATAGAGAATCAATCAGATCTATGAGATAGAAGAAAGTGAATATACATTCACACATATAACAACAACATATACACATAACACGTATTTTATATAAAATACTTCATAATTATGCATTAGAAGAAAGTAACTACACAATCACTTGATCAGAAGATGATCGGACAGCACTACGGCTTGTAGAAGTAGTATTCTTCGGCAGATCTGGAAGATATTCATAAAAACCGGACTCCTCGCGGGCAGAGCTTCGGCTCGGGAATCTTACTTCTCGGGATCTTCGGGACCTCGGGACTTGCTTCGGGGATCGGGAATGATACGGGGGCTTCGAGACAATTCTTGCACGAAAAACGATGCAAAAACGCGAGAGAAAGGGAAGAAATGAGCAAAGAACTCGGCTGCCCTCGACACCCTTTTATAGGGGCTGGAACTTCGAATTACGTTGGGCGTAATCTGAAATTACGCTGGGCGTAATGAGGATCAACTCGCTGACTCCCCCCCCCCCTAGATAATATCGGATAACTTATATACAAATTAAATATCGAAAATATTTAATAAACTTCAAAAATTCATATATTCCTCATACGAACTCCATTTTTGACGTTCTTTATATCACCGCGTAGGTGAGACTACGCACTACAAATTTTGTTTAGACTCTGTCGGCTAATTTTGAATTTATTTTTTTATTATTTATTTTTAGTAGGCCGAGACAGGAAAACTCCGTTATAAAATCATAACTTCTTCATCCGACGTCCGTTTTCTCCTATCTTTTCATCGTTTCACTAAAATTGACGAGATCTTCAATTCTCATTTAGATTGTTTCGGCTAAAAACCGCTCGATCTCAAATCGAGTATTCGGGTTGTATACTGCTAAGTCGAAACTTCGAAAAATCATAACTTCCTCATACGAAGTCAGATTTGAGCATTCTTTTTATGCACGCTCTCGGTTTAACGAACTCTACGACTTTCATTTAGATCACTAAGGCTAAATATCGCTCTAAATTAAATTTCACTTTTTACGTCATTCAGCGTTGCCGGTTCTGTCGCGAAACTTCGACATGTCATAACTTCTTCGTTATAACTCGGATTTCGGCATTCTTTATATCTTCGGAATCCTTGTTTCGACCACTACATCTTAATGCAAAGATATCGGGCTTATCTCATACTTTAATTTTGACGCTTATTTTATTCTTAATTCATTAATTTATAATAATTAAAAAAATAAACACATAATTCACATAATACTCAAATATTTCATCATTAATGTAACGCCCGGGTTTCAGGGCTAAGCATTTTTGTCAATGTAATAGTCTAGGTCAACTCTTGTAACTCTTTTTGAAATAATAAAGATGAAATATTTGAGTATTATGTGAATTATATGTGTTTATTATTTAATTATAAATGTATAATTAATAAAGAATAAAAATGAGCGTCAAAATTAAAGTGTGAGATAATCCCGATATCTCTACATAAAGTTGTAGAATATGTCTCAAAGTTTCCGTTCATATAAGGAACGCCGAAATCCGAGTTATAACGAAGAAGTTATGACCCGTCGAAGTTTCACGACAGAACCGGCACGATACCGGGAAGCGTGAATAGTGAATTTACGATAGAGCGAGATTTAGCCTTAGTGATCTAAACGAAAGTCGTAGAATATGTTAAACTAAGAACATCGATAAAAAGAACGCCCAAATCTGACTTCGTATGAAGAAGTTATGAGATTTTAAACAGACCAATCCTGTCCCGGCTTGTTAAAAATATAACTTTAAAAATAAAGTCAAAATTAGCCGACGGAGTCTAAACGAAAGTTGTAGAGTACGTCTTCACCTACGCGTGGATATAAAGAACGTCAAAAACGGAGTTCGTATGAACGAGTTACAAATTATAATAGCATATTTACGTATTAAAATAAAGTATAAATCATGTATACGTACACATATATATACATATGTATATATCATTAGAAAGGTATCGACGATGCGGTCATTATAAGACTAATGTTGAGTTCTTTCGACATTAGCTTAGTACAAATATCATTAAATCCATTTATAATAGTATTATAGAGGGGTGTTTAGTTGTTTATATAACTAAAAGGTCATTAAGTAATTATGGAGAGTAGTTTTTGAAAATTCAATTAGTATAAATAAGAGCCTTGGGCTCTCATATTTCTTGCACCATTCTCTTGATTCAAGAGTCTTTCTCTCCTTATCCCCCGAGCATTTCGGTCCCTCGTGATTCGACTTCTCTTTCTGTAGCTTAGTATAGTAAGGTGAGCGCTGAAGCGCTGCACGAATCTTTCTTAGAAAGATTCAGCGACGAAGTTCTGCCCCTGCAGAGCCCGACTCCTAGCTAAAACCCCCTTGTAAGTAAGTTAGAGCCCGACTCCTAGCTAAAACCCCCTTGTAAGTAAGTTATGCTTACCTTATTTTAATATAGCTTATATTTAAAATTAGTATTGTTATTATGAACTTATAATAAATATTTGAGCTATTATTATAACTTATATAAGTGTCGTTATAATATTTTTTTTTAACTACTCGCGGTACGGGGAATCTGGTTTAAAGGGCCGCATAGGGTTGTTGGATTTCAGAAGTGCTATATGCCAAAATGGTCCTGCCCTCCGGTGTTTTATGTCTGGCCCCTGTCTGTACATAGTGGTTGGAAAATATTGTTTAACGCTTATATAATAATAATAATACTAAGACTAATAGTTGGTCACGGTAAATATTAGACTAAAATTTAGCGATAATAATGTTAGGTTTCGTCGAAGGAAAATAGAATCGTTAGAAGCAAGCGCTGCCCGATTTTGGAATCATCACCTTAACAAGTGAGTGCATAGTTACTTTCAGCTTACACATAGATATGAAGTATTTTATATAAATTACGTGCTATATGTGCATATTATCTGAATACTTGCTATCTATGCTAGATGAACATTGTTATACATGTTTTCAATGATTTAAACTGTATATGTATTTTATATCTACGAAAATGTTGGGGTAAAACATGGGTAGATGTAATAGCTGATGTGTGATAAAATGATGAGAGGCCTCGATGTTGATGTTGTTGTTTCTGTCATCTAGCGGAGTATGGATGACGACCACGGACTCTTCTAGACAGTCCAGTGGAACGTTAGCAGGCTCGCAACCTATAGGTGTTTGTGAACGACGTGTTCACCGGTGTACTCCATCCCCCACATGGTTGCCTTTAGGACATTTATTGCTGAGGAATCCCCTTAGCAGTAGTGTCCGTCCCGATGATGATCCTTAGGCTAGGTCCCTTATGATAGGTGTTTAGGGACGTAAAGTGAGGATAACGGGAACGGGTAATCGGGTTATTGTTGATTGAATTAATAAACTTATTTATTGTGGGTTGAAAACCCTATGTGCTCACCAGGCTCCCAAGCCTGACCCACTCAGTTTTATGTATTACAGGTAGTGGCGCATGAGCATAGGTGTGATGTTTTGGACGAAGGATTACGGATATAGGCCTGTAGATATGAAATAATGTAGTAAGGCTTATATTGTACTGTTTATGCTTTTGATCTGTACGAACATGACATCCCGAGTCTTTTAATGAAATACATTTCTATGGAAATGCTTTTGATAAATCTTTATCATATTTTTGTTTTGGGACAAATTCCGCAACACTTTCATTTAAAATGTAACTCTGATTTCTAAACAAAGCATAAACAAACCGGTCTTTTGTGGCCGTGATTTTGGGGATGTCACAATTAATACTTCAAAAAGAGTTACAAGGGTTAACCTAGACTATTACATCATCGAAAATGCCTAGCCTGGAAACGCGGGCGTTACAACTCTCTCCCCCTTAGGATGATTCCGTCCCCGGAATCACACATCAACAAACAAATGCGGATAGCAACTCAACATGTCACTCTCTGTTTCCCAAGTGAGATTTGGCCCATTCGAATGTTTCCAACGAACAAGCACTAATTCGACCATCTTGCGTCGAACATTCGAATGGGCTTGTTCATGAGTCGGGTAATTCTTTTCATGCTCCCTCAACTGTCTAGATGCATACGCGATCACCTTATCTCTTTGGGTCAAAACACAACCCAATCCAACCCCAGACGCATCGCTATAAACAGCGAAGTCTTCAACTCCATCGGGTAGAGAAAGTATCGGTGCCTCACATAGTTTCTTCTTTAGCTTCTCGAATACTTCTTTATGCTTATCACTCCAAGCATAAGTAGCTCCTTTGTGGGTCAAAGCTGTTAATGGACTAGCGATCGAAGAAAAGCCTTGGATAAACCTTCGGTAATATCCGGCTAATCCTAAAAAGCTTCGGATCTCTGTGGGACTTTTCGGCTGTTCCCACTTCATTACAGCTTCAATCTTCGTTGGATCAACCATTATCCCTTCTTGGTTGACCACGTGACCCAAGAATTTGACTTCTCGAATCCAAAAATCACATTTGGAGAACTTCACATACAACTTCTCCTTCTTCAAGACTTCAAACACTTCTCACAAGTGTCTGCCATGCTCCTCTTGGCTTTTCAAGTAAATCAGAATGTCGTCTATGAACACTATCACAAATTTATCAACGAACGGATTACAAACCCTATTCATCAAATCCATGAACGCTGTCGGAGCATTGGTCAGTCCAAACGACATAACCAAGAACTCGTAGTGTCCATATCTAGTTCTGAATGCAGTCTTCTCGATATCTTGCTCTCTTACTTTTAGCTGATGATATCCTGACTTTAGATCGATCTTCGAGAAATAGCTCGAACCTTGCAATTGATCAAATAGGTCATCAATCCTTGGCGTATCTATTCTTTATTGTTGCCTTGTTCAGCTCTCTGTAATCGATGCACATTCTCATACTTCCATCTTTCTTCTTTACGAATAACACCAGAGCTCCCCAGGGTGATGAACTAGGTCTAATGAAACCTTTGTCCAACAACTCCTGAAGTTGCATCATCAACTCCTTCATCTCCGTCGGTGCTAATCGATACGGTGCTTTTGCTATTGGCGTGGTTGCTGGTAACAAGCCTATTCTGAACTCCACTTGTCTATCAGGTGGTAATCCAGGAAGATCTTCGGGAAATACTTCCGGATAATCACACACCACTGGTATACTCTGCATCACCTTCTTTTCCTTCTTAGCATTGATCACGAATGCTAAATATGATGTACACCCCTTGGTCAAACACTTTTTGGCTTTCATTAGGGAAATGATTCTAGAATTTACTCGGCGTTTGTCTCCATACACCATAAACGATTCCTTCCCAGATGGGTTCACTTTCACTATTTTCTTCTTGCATAAAATCTCGGCATCATTGGCGCTAAGCCAATACATTCCCAAAACGATGTCGAAACCATTAAGTTTGATAGGCAATAATTCCTCGTGAAACTTATTCCCATTAAGGTTTATTAAGATGTTTTTCATACGATGGCTAACAGGTACAAACTTGCCACTAGCAACTTCGACTAATAAAGCATTATCTAGTCTATCAATAGGCAAAGCTAGTTTTCTACCAAACTCATGTGAAATAAAGGAGTAGTTGGCTCCAGAATCAAACAAAATTTGAGCAGGTAATTCGTTTATGAGAAAGGTACCTGAATCGACATCAGCTTCATCTTTGGCAGCCTCAAGTGTCATCTGGAAGGCTCTCGCCTTTGGCTTTGGTGGAATGTTGGGCTTAGCTGCCTCCTTCTTCTTTGGACAGTCTTTCAAAATGTGCCCCTCTTCATTACAACCAAAACACATCCTTTTGTTGTTCGGATACTCATTGGCAAAATGCCTAATTTTTCCGCACTTGTAGCAGGTTACATCCTCGCTACATTTCCCAAAGTGCTTCTTCTTGCACTTATCACACCACTTCGCTTCTCCTCCTTTTCCTCCACCAAACTTTTTCGAATCAGATTTCGAAAATTTGTTTTTCTTACCGGAACCAGATGTTCCCTCAAACTTTCTCTTCTCACCAACCTCAACCTTGTCGGTGGTTCTCCCCTTAATCATGTTCTCAACAGACTTGACAGCCCAGATAGCTGTCTCTAGAGTATGTGCCTGACGTACTGGCACCTCGTACTCCCATGGGAGTCCTTTTGCATACCGGTCCACCTTTGTCAGCTCGTCTGGGACGATACGCAAGGAAAACTCCATCTTATCGGTGAAGTTATTAGTGTATTCATCCACTGACATGCTGCCTTTCGTCAATGCCAAAAACTTGTTCTCCAATTCCAATAGATTTTGAGCCGAGCAAAACTTGCGCTTGAACTGCACCAAGAACTCTGCCCAGGTCAACTGTAGTGGCTCATTAGGCCTTAAAGTCTTCCCTAGAGTGTTCCACCAACGAACGGCTCCACCTCGGAACTGACGCACTGCATAGGTAGTCTGCAACTTGCCTCTGCAGCCACAAGTCATGAAGGCTAACTCCATTTCGGAGATCCAATCCATCACTCTGATCTGGTCCTCCTTTCCAGTGAAGGTCGATGGTTTGCAAGTTAGAAAGTCCTTGTACTTGCATCCCATTCCATCATTCCTTCCATCATGGTTGTTTTGCCTAACTATCGGTGGGTTGGCTTGACCAACAGACCCACTGAAGTTTCCACCTTCCGAGTGCCCTTCATTTAAATCGGGCTCTTCCACTTGAATTGACAGTTCATCACGATTCTGTTGAAGCAACCGTCTAGTCCCCTCCATTTGACGATCCAACATTGTTTGAATCATCATTTGTACACCAGCCATTGTTATCGGCTCAGGTGCTGCTGCTACGACAAGGATTTGCTCAATCACTGGTGGTTGATTCCTGTTTTCATCAGCATTCACGATAGATATTCAAATCATCCTTATCACTCCGAAACGTTTACATGCTAGTTCTAATATCGTAGATGTACGCTTAGAATCCTACACACATAAGGTTTCCAGATCCGGTCGGCAACAGACCATAGATCCGAACAAATAATATAACATTTAGCACATAAAAGTATTTTAGGCAATTTTCCTAAAATAAACTAGTGCTCGTGTCTAAAATCTAACAGACACACATCTCAAAATTTCACTTAGCATTCTAAGTTTAAGTCTAGAAATCCTACAAATTCCTAGTTCGCTTAAACTAATGCTCTGATACCAACTGTGACATCCCCAAAATCTCGGCCATAAAAGACCGATTTTTCATTTATGCTTTTAAAATAATTTCAGAGTAAATCCTTTTGATTTGAAAGAGTTGCGGAATTTGTTCCCAAAAATAAAACGTGATAAAATAATATTTACCAAAGCATTTCATAAAGAAATGTATTTTCATTATATAATCAAAACTCGGGATGTCATGTTCCGATACAGACCATAAAGCATAAACGATAACATTACAAGTCATTCAACAAATATATACATATACAGACTTGTAAACAAAATAACTTGATGGTTCATCCATCCTATGACCTTGCGTCACTTCCTGTAATACGAATAAACTGAGTGGGTCAGGCTTGGGAGCCTGGTGAGTATATAGGGTTTTCAACCCACAATAAATAATTATATTTAATTTCCACCAACCAACAATAACCCAATTACCCATTCCCGTTATTCTCACTTTACGTCCCTAAGACAACTAACATAAGGGACCTAGTCTAAGAATATTTCATCGGGGCGACAACACATGCTTCGGGGGTTCCTCAGCAATATAAGTCAAATAAGGCAACCATGAGGGGGATGGAGTACAGCGAATGAACACCCAAGTTCATTAACACCTACAGGTGGCGAACCTGCTAGCGTTCCACAGGAGTGTCTAGAAAAGTCTATGGTCATCATCTAAACTCCGCTAGATGACTGAATCAAAAACAACATCGAGGCCTCTCATCTGTTTATCACACGTCAACTATCTACCCATGTTCTACCCAACATATTAGTAGATAAAAATATATATTTTTATACATAGTTTGAAACCTGTATAGCATTCTCATTCAATACATATTCCACATAACAGATGAGACACACCCACATAACATGTATTTCATAGAGAATCAATCAAATCTATGAGATAGAAGAAAGTGAATATACATTCACACATATAACAACAAAATATACACATAACACATATCTTATATAAAATACTTCATAATTATGCGCTAGAAGAAAGTAACTACACACTCACTTGATCAGAAGATGATCGGACAGCACTACGGCTTGTAGAAGTAGTATTCTTCGACAGATCTGGAAGATATTCACAAAAACCGGACTCCTCGCGGGTAGAGCTTCGGCTCGGGAATCTTACTTCTCGGGATCTTCGGGACCTCGGAACTTGCTTCGGGGCTCGGGAATGATACCGGGGCTTCGAGACAATTCTTGCACGAAAAACGATGCAAAAACACGAGAGAAAGGGAAGAAATGAGCAAAGAACTCGGCTGCCCTCGACACCCTTTTATAGGGGCTGGAACTTCGAATTACGCTGGGTGTAATCTGAAATTATGCTGGGCGTAATGAGGATCAGCTCGCTGACTCCCCCCCTTGGATAATATCGGATAATTTATATATAAATTAAATATTGAAAATATGTAATAAATTTCAAAAATTCATATCTTTCTCATACGAACTCCGTTTTCGACGTTCTTTATATCCCCGCGTAGGTGAGACTACACTCTACAACTTTCGTTTAGACTCTGTCGGATAATTTTGATTTATTTTTTTATTATTTATTAATAGTAGGCCGGGACAGGAAAACTCCGTTATAAAATCATAACTTCTTCATCCGACGTCCGTTTTCGTCTATCTTTTCATCGTTTCACTACAATTAACGAAATCTTCACTTCTCTTTTAGATTGTTTCGGCTAAAAACCGTTCGATCTCAAATCGAGTATTCGGGTTGCATACTGCTAAGTCGAAACTTCGAAAAATCATAACTTCCTCATACGAAGTCAGATTTGAGCGTTCTTTTTATGCACGAGTTCGGTTTAACGAACTTTATGACTTTCGTTCAGATCACTAAGGCTAAATATCGCTCTAACGTAAATTTCACTTTTTACGTCATTCAGCGTTGTCGGTTCTGTCGCGAAACTTCGACAGGTCATAACTTCTTCGTTATAACTCGGATTTCGGCATTCTTTATATCTTCGGAATCCTTGTTTCGACCACTACATCTTAATGCAAAGGTATCAGGCTTATCTCATACTTTAATTTTGACGCTTATTTTATTCTTAATTCATTAATTTATAATAATTAAGAAAATAAACACATAATTTACATAATTCACATAATACTCAAATATTTCATCATTAATACTTCAAAAAGAGTTACAAGGGTTAACCTAGACTACCACATCATCAAAAATGCCTAGCCTGGAAACCCAGTCCATTTTGAAACTGGATCGACCTTTGTCATCTTTGCAAGGAACATTCTCCCACGACATGTCCTGTTTATCACAAACAGAAGATGTTGAAATATTAGAATCATTAGAAGATTTTGGAGAATTGACCTTCGAAACCCATTTGTAGTAGGTTTTAACCCATTTCTTTTCTGTTCTTATGGGTGGCTCAGTACTTTCTTTTGATCTTGATGTCGGCCGTTGAGATGACTTTGATTTTGGCTTCACGGGAGAATCTCTTGGATTTGGCTTCTTGGCCGACATTCCCTTCTTGACCTTGGGAGTTGGATTGTTGACATTGTGGTATTGATTTTTGGCCTTCATGGCATTCCAGTCGCTATTGTCTGAATGTGGCCTCGAAGGGGTTCTTTTGGGGTATCTCCCTCTTGGTGTTTTCTGTCATCCATGTGCGTAGTAAGGAACGTATGCGCGATTTGGACAATTTCTGGCAATATGTCCAGGTGTTCCATAGTGAAAACATTACTTTTTCTTCACTGTGGAGTTGTTTCTTCCTGGCCCTCGTGGTGTATCCTTGCCTTGTCTCTGGTTGTTCCCACATGCATACTTATAGCAAGCCGTCAGTTTCACTTGTTTTGGAGGCCTGTATTTCTCAACAGCAGGTTGATCAAAAGCAATTGAGTTCGAAGCAACAGATTCAGAGTTCAAGGAGTCACTGGATTGTTCAATATTTTTCTCCTTGTACTCATATTCTGCTACTTTACCTGCACATGTAACAAAATCATTAGAAACGTTCACTTCATCCTTTTCTGGCACAACCGCAACAGGTTTCCCATATTGGAGATGTGTCTCCTTGTCAATTTCTTCCTGTGTCATAGGGATGGATGTGTAGTTATGATTGAAAGGTGGAGGAACACAATCATACCCTAAACCCTTGTTTTGATTATCTTTGAATTTTAATTGGTTTTCAAATAAGGAGTCGACTGTCTTACATGATGTAGTGTAATTTTTGAAACTAATATCTATTTTTCCACACTTAATTTTCAAAGCGTCAAGTTCTTCAGTTACAGCAGCAAGTTTTTTCTTAATGTAATCTTAATTTTCACACTTGTTGCTGTAATCTTCTTGGAGTTTTCGGAAATCCTTGATTTTGGTTTCTAATTGAGCTTTCAGGGGTTTCTGTCCTTTCCTGAGTTGATATCCTTCATATTTTAAGTCCTCATTCTCTATCTTGATTAGATCTACTGATTCTCGTAAAAATTTAATGGTTTTAACACAAGATGGAGAGCAACCGGATTCATTTACCTCTTTGACCTTGGTATTTGAAGAACTCATCATTTATATATATATATATATATATATATATATATATATATATATATATATATATATATATATATATATATATATATATATATATATATATATATATATATATATTTCCCTTTGACTTAAAAACCAAGAAAGTCAACCTTAAAAGTTAAACTTTAAGAAAATCAAACTTAAAAAAAGTTAATGGTCAAATTTTAAAGTCAAAAGATAAAAATAAAGGGAAAACTACAATAAAGTCCCTACATATTGACCTCATAATCGATTTAGCCCTTATATATTTTTTTTATTCAATTAAGTCCCAAATACCGGTAATCGTATTCAATTTAACCCTTTGACCCGGTCAACAGGTCATCCAACTTTCAAAAATTACATTTTCGGCCCAGATTTCAAAATTTATTACAAATTTGGTCCAAAATTTACATTTTTGGCCCATATTTTAAATTTTTTTTACAAATTTGGTCCAAAATTTACCATTTTTGCCCAAATTTTAGAACTTTATTATGAATTCATCCTAACTTTAGTTTTTTTTTACAACTTTGTTTTTCAAAAGTTTGTTTCTAATATGTTTTTTTCTTCAAAACTCATATTTATACAAAAAAAAAACATATTTTCACATAAAAATCTTATTTTTTCTATATAAAAACTTTTTTGTATATGAAATATCTAATTATAAAAATAGGTTTGGATTATTTGTGTGATTTCTCTTAAAAAGCAATTAAGAAATTAAAAGTAACCCTAAATTATACTATTAAATTATAGTTTGTCAAAAACTAGTTACACTAGTAACGCTAAATTATACTATTAATATAGAGATTTTATTATGTGTTCCATTTAGTGTGTATTGTTTTTTCTATGAGATTTTAATATAGTTGTTTATATGTATTTTTTAATCTGTTGCATTTTCGTAAATTAAATCATACATTCGATCACATATATATGACAAAAGGTATGTAAAGTTGTTCTAATCTCATATATGACAATCCATATTTATTTCAGTAGGAGTTGTAATTATCAACGTTTGTAATATTTTTTTTACATTTGTTAAATGCCCTTTTCTGCCAAAAACCTCCTTATCGACAAATGACAATTGCTCCATTCTAGATAGTTATTTTTTGTTATTACAACAAACAAAATTGACACATGAATCTGATTTTACAAAGAAGTTTAAATAAAGAAATCCAAAGTGATGATGAACTATATGTATGAACATGTATTCAGTGAGAAAGAAAAAATATGAAGTTTTCAATATGTAACATCTTCTATTATCTAAACTTTTCCTATAAATGTGATTAAAGAACAAATAAATAACAATAAAATGAGTGTAACTAGTTTTTGAGAAACTATAATTTAATAGTATAATTTAGGGTTATTTTTAATTTCTTAATTGATTTTTTAAGAGAAATCACACAAATAATCCAAACCTATTTTTATAAGTAGATATTTCATATACAAAAAAGTTTTTAAATAAAGTTTTTATATAGAAAAAAAAAGATTTTTATGTGAAAATATGTTTTTTTTGTATAAATATGAGTTTTAAAGAAAAAACATATTAGAAACAAACTTTTGAGAAAAAAAGTTGTAAATAAAACTAAAGTTAGGATGAATTCATAATAAAATTCTAAAATTTGGGCAAAAAGGGTAAATTTTGGACCAAATTTGTAAAAAAAAAAAAAAAAATCTAGACTAAAAGTTTAAATTTTGGGCCATATTTGTAATAAATTTTGAAATCTGGGCCGAAAATGTAATTTTTGAAAGTTGGATGACCTGTTGACCGGGTCAAAGGGTTAAATTGAATACGATTACCGGTATTTGGGACTTAATTGAATAAAAAAAATATATAAGGGCTAAATCGATTATGAGGCCAATATGTAGGGACTTTATTGTAGTTTTCCCAAAAATAAAACTCAAAATTTTAAAACTAAATTTTTTGGGTTGAAAATGGAATTTTAAAATAAAAGGAAATTGATTTTGGGGTTAAGAATGCCAATTTTCAAAAGTTGAAGCCGAGTAGGACATGTTATGTTTTAAATTTCCGAAGAATGACACGAAGAGTATGCCAGACGAGTTGGTAAGGCGCGTTAGGCTGATGAAGTAGAGGTCCCGGGTTTGATCCTCGGCAACCCCCAAAATCGTTTCCCTTTTTTTATTTGAAGCTGATGTGCACTAGAATGAGGCGAAGCCGAGCCGTCCACCAAGCTGACTGTCGCTGAGCCGCAAGCGAGACAGCTGAGCTGAGAATCCGAGGCGAGACCGAGAACCCTCGTGAACCGAACACGTGCGAGGCTTGGACCAAAAGCTTGGACCGAACACGTGACCGAAAGCTCAGACCGAATACTTCGATCCGACCGAAAACTCAGGCCGAAATCTCGGACCAAAAACCGGATCCGACCGAAAACACCTCGAAAATCGTTGTTTACGACGAAAAATAGTGTTTTTGTTCTCTTTTGCTCCAAAACTCGATCAAAAACTCGTTTTTATCAAAAACGCGAAGAACAAACCCCCCTTATTTTGCCAAAATCTATCCAAAAACGCAAAAATCTCTTCAAAATAATATCAAATAAGCTCCAGATCTGAAAAAAAATGAGTGATACAACCTGGCTCTGATACCACTTGTAAGTCCCCAAATCTGCTAGTGTATTAATCAGATCCAATTGATTGTTTGGAATCCCATTCAATTAGATGATTTCAGATCAAAACAGAATAGAAGGAGAAGAAGAATAACTTGAATCTATGATGTATTCAATGTTGGAATGAAGCTCCTTACACATAGATTCATACACACACACACACACTCTACTCTCTAACTTTCTCTCACACCTTACGAACACACACTTAAGAACCTAGAGAAATCTTATCACCTCACCCACCTAACAGCTATATATACATGGGCCACAAACTCAAGCCCGGATCGAAAACCCAATGGACCGAAAACCCAATGCTAGACCGAAAACTCATGGGTTTTCGGTCCAAGCTACAATTAAACCCAATATTAGTTTTCAGCCCAAATGATAAAACAATAAATGCTTAGAAAAGCAAAGTATAAACCATTTTTAGACTCAACACAAGATAGCAATCCAAAGGGCCGGCCTTGGTGCCTTCGACCCTTGAGTATAGTCAGGAAAACTCACCTCACAAGTAGCTCGAGATGATAATGTCAAACTCCCCAAGTACAGCCCCAAACTCAAACACTTACATCCATCAATAATCCACTTCCGTAAATTTTCAAATTACTAAAATATCCCTAGAAGTCAAACTGGTCAACCCTTGGTCAAAGTCAAAGTCAACGGTCAAGGTCGACAGTCCATGTTGACTCAACTCGTCGAGTGTAGCTAGCTGACTCGTCAAGTTCCTTCAGAACTCAAGAAGTCGTGGAAACCCTAGTCGACTCGCCGAGTTTCCAGAGACTCGTCGAATCCATGTGGTGTCCAAATGTCGGGAAAGCCCTGACTAAGTCATCGAGTCATCTCACTGACTCGCCAAGTCCATGCAGAAACCAAAAACAACGAAACTTCATCCGACTCATCGAGTTGACCATGCAACTCATCGAGTTCCTTCAGTCCATTTCTCATTCAGATGATTTTACGTGAAACCAAAACTCCAAACTGTAGATCTAGGCTCCTAGGGTGTTGCTGTCACGTAAACTTGCTAACTTTACGTGCATGCAAGGCTCCATGAAGCTAAAACACTTATAACTAGCATTAGAAGGAGGTTTGGACATGAAGGAGAGACGAAGCTTCATAAAGCTTGAGGCTTTATGTCCATAAGCACCTAGAGGAGTCCAGATCTGAAATTATGCCCTTATGACAAACTCAAATCTGAAAGTAACTCCATTTTTGCACCAAAATGCCCATATTGTCAGTTAAGAAGAGATCCAATAAATGGAAGGCCAAGGTAAAGGCTTTTTACCTTCAAATGCAAGCCAAGCCAATGTAGATATTTGACCTACCCTCTTTTACTCGTTCCAAGCTTCTACAATAAAAGCACCAAAAACACACTTTAGCCTCTGAAACACTCAAGAGCAAGGTTTAGACCGATTAGGGTTTCTTCTAGCCATCAAAAGGTGGTAAGGGGCTGGAGGAAAGGACTTAAGGTCCTTTAAATAGGGTGAAAACCTTAAAAATTAGGGTTTCCATGCATAGCCTCTACTCGTCGAGTCGGGGTTCTCTAACTCGTCGAGTAGGAGTCAAAAACCACGCGGGCTGACTAGGTTAGACACGACGAGTTAGGACCTCCAACTCATCGAGTTCCTTCAAATAAAATGAACATAAAGCTTTTGTAAATTATACCTGGGATTCGGGATGTTACAACATATATTTCATTAATCAGCAAAAGAAGACATGGTTAAAGATGTAAGTAGTGTCTTGTGAAGAAAGGTCTTTTTTCGTTGTAAGTTTACATTGTTCCAACTTATGGCCTTATTCAATATAATATGCCTAAAAATAGCAATAAAGATTTATTATTAGCCATAAGTAGTTTATTTGATTTCATAAATATGTTAGGCTAACACAAAATCACTATCTTGTAATTAAGATAACAATTTCGGATAAAAGCATTCTGCTTTCTATAATCTGGATAAAGTTTTCAAACTACAATATCCACTACAAGAAAAACAAGATTTGCTAGGGAATGAATTCGCTGCGAAAGGCTGAAATTCCATTGCAAAAGACGAATAGCGATGGAATTTGTGACGACCAATTTCTGTCCCAAAAAACCCATAGCTAAGGTTTGATAGGGAAACAATCATTCCGTCGGAAATGTGACAACTGAATGAAATCCTCTATAGATGGTATCCTGTCGTGCATTTCGTTGTACCATTCCATCACATATTCCGTGGTAGTTATGCCATAACCAATTATGTTGTAGTTAATCCCTAGCAAAGTCCGTGGTGATGAATCCCTAGCAAATTTCATGGTGATGAATCCCTAGCAAATGTCGTGGTGGTGAATCCCTAGCAATTTCGGTGGTGATGAATCCCTAGTAAATTTCGTAGTGACAAATCCCTAGCATATTCTGTGATTGTGGATCCCTAACAAATTTCGTGGTGATGAATCTCTAGCAAATTCTGTGGTGATGACTCCCTAGCAAATTCCATGGTGATGAATCCCTAGCAATTTTCGTGGTGTATATTATATAGTAGATTCCATAGAAAAGATTTCATAGGCACGAATGGATAATTGATTTATAAATTAAATCCGAACAACTTTGTAGTAATATATGAAAAACAAAAATAACAAAAAAATCAGATAACATTATATCATAAAGTAATACAATAATTATTTATTACATGGAAAATAAAAAGTGGTTACTCTAAAAATTAATACTTTTTAATAAACATATCAACACTTTATGACCTACTAGTTTTGTTGTTCTCTAATAACATTAATAAGATCCATTGTCGATTTAAGTTGTTTATCATGTTGCTCGACTCTTGCGTTTTATTGGTCTTCTTAGGCCTTCATTATTTCTTTAAGCTCTTCGTTTTGCTCCTTTTGTTTAGCAAAAAGCTCCCACAATTCTTCCATTTCATCATTTTTTTGGAATGTAAGATACATCCATTTTACCGTTAATCTTGGGAACCGCTTTTGCAAAAGAATGTAATCCATGTCTTTTTTTTAATGACCACCAACAACATCATAAAATATTTTTGTAACACCGTAAATTTTCAAACAAATTTTTCATTTTAAAATTACATTAATCTCATTACACAATCACAAACCCCCCCCCCCCCCCCCCAAAAAAAAAAAAAATCAGAGTTATCAAAAACCATGTTCATAAATTGTTTAAAACATAATCCAGGATCCTCCAAAACATATCTCCAACTCGTGTGTGTACAATCAAGCTGGTCCCTTCCCGTGATCCTAAGAAGTAACTGAAATACATAACACATAACATGGTAAACACAAAGCTTAGTGAGTTACCCAAAATACCACACATATCTCATTAGTCTCTCATGGTTATGCTCAAATTAGACCCTCTGGTCAATGTGTCTTACTGGGACCCTCTGGTCCCACAACTCGGGTGGACCCTTTGGTCCTAACTCAGTAAGTTCAAAATAATACACATCATAAATCACAAAGACATAATGCATGATATTACAATACTCAATATAAGCACATATGATCCTCTGGTCACACAAAGATTACCACTCTAGGTAAGTATAGTGAGAAGACTCACCTCACAAGCAAGTAAGCAAATAACCTCATACACGAATCTCGAACTAGCCTCTGCCTAACACATAGGATAATCATCTCTAATTAACACTTAAATCACGACTCTAAATAAAGTAAGTTATTTTCTCTCTCAAATTCTTGGAATGGATAAAAGACCATTTTACCCCTTCATTGACCCCATAATCTATGTCTTGACCAAACCCTAAAGTCAACAGAAGTCAACACTCGAGTCAACAATCTATGTTGACCCTACTCGCCGAGTGCATCTATGTGACTCGCCGAGTCCCCTCGATTCCTCTAAAATGTCACGAAAATCCAACTTAAATTCGTTAAGTTGTCTCGTCAACTTGCCGAGTTACCCATGTCCAGACTCATCAGGGAAAACCCTAGCCGACTCATCGAGTCTGCTCATTAACTTGACGAGTCCCTTCAATCTATTTCCTCATTTAGACTTTTTAAGGCAGATCTACAACCCCAAACTCTAGATCTAGCCTCCCAAGGCTCGAATGTCACATAAAGCTGCAAGATTTACGTTCATGCATGGGATATTAGACTCATAATGCCAATACAAACTCTAACAAGGGTTGATCCCTTATCTAATGGACACGTCATTGACTAGATCTGAGTTCGATAACGACTTTTAAGAGCTATAATTGCTAGTCAGGTTGGAGTCATGCTTGCAATAATAGGTATTAGACTTATCCAAGTGGGAGCCTGTTGGATTAGGTGTATAAGCCTATAACTATTATTGGTATGTACTTGACCCGATAGTAGCATGGTCTATTTGGGTTGCATGACATCGGAACAATTTGGATAGACTTTTGTGAGAAAAGGATATTTATGATTTGTTAATATATTATAATTTGTAATATATTAATATGAAATCATATTATTTATTTAGTATTGATCAAGAATTCTCATAGTTCATGAAATTAGCACTAGTAGATACACAAGTGAGGGCTAGCCGATTTTGCTATAATATAATCTTCTCTCAAGTTATTCCAAGTTATTGGTGGTGTTGTGTAGTTCCATTTGAAGTGCAACACTTGGGACACTAAGCTCTTAAAACTCCAAGGCTTCAAACTACAAGAAAAGGTATTTTATCTAACTTGTTTTGTTACCCATGTATAAAATTTTGTATGCTAGTTTAGGGCAACAGCTTGAAAAGTTCAAGATTGCATGTATAATAGAGAAAACATAGATCCAATGTATTTAGGGTTGCATGCACACCTTAGGAGTGTTAGAATGCTCAAAACCCAACAGTGGTATCAGAGTCTAGGCTTGATTTCTCATATACTTGATGCTTCTTGTTTTTCCAAAGTTGAAAATGTGCCATTTTCGCATCTAACTGCTCACCACGATGTGGCAGCTTTTACTACGACGTGGTGAGCAAAATCTCGTGTTTTGGCTTGCAATTAGATTAGGATCATTACCCTAAACTGTTTTTTGAATGTATAAACTTTTTTTTTCCAATAGGGTAATGTTCATGCTTGTCCAATTAAAAGATAATTGTCAAAGCTTTCATATTTTGTAATTGTATATATGATTAATTACATGAAATAATTTTGATATCAGTTGTCTTGTTCTTATGAGTTTAATTTAGTTCATAGACAAATTGATTATTTTTGTAAGTTATAATATTTGGTCTAAATGATTTTGATGAATTCCATTACTTGTCTTCTAGTTATGGAAAATGAAAAGTTTTCTTTTAAAGAGATTATTAAGATCATAGGTTATGAATTTGAAGAGTCTTTTTCCCATAAATGGTTTATGAACTCCATAACATGTCATATGGAATGTCAAAAGTCTTTTCATTAAAATATATATTAAACTCATAAGTTATGGATTCCAACAGGTTTTGAAATTTAGAAAACCTGCCTTCAAGTTTTGGAATTTGTAAATGTAAATGTCTAGCTTTTGAAACATTTAATTCTAAACCCTAGAATTTCAAAAGTTTAAAATTCAACCCTTATATTATTCTAATATTATAGGTTTAATATATATATATATATATATATATATATATATATATATATATATATATATATATATATATATATATATATAGCGTACCCACGCGATGCGGCGGTGACGATTTGTTTCATTCCGGCGATTAGTTTCCGAACGAAAGTTAGTGTCATTTCGGAAGTCGTCAAATCATTTCCTTTCGATTTGTTTTATTCCGAGGATTTTTTTCCTTTCGTCGATCATCTGTCTCTAGACGGACATCAAATAGTAATTTTCATCTATTACTCTTTATCTGATAGCGGACGATAATTATTTTCATTTAACAAATAATGTTACATTTTGTTAAAAAAATTAAAAAAAAAACTATTTATCAATACCCCCAAAATACTCTTTCTATTCGCAACACAAATAATATTTTTGTAAATTAACGATAATATCTGTCAGCTAATGTTCAAAACAAAGCTTTGTGAATTATGAATCCAATCACAAAGAGTTTTGGTAAATGTGAACATTTTTTTATAATAAATTTGCTACCATCTTCAAATCGTTTATCAAACAATTACTTATTAAAAAATACACATTTGCAAATAAAATTTGCAAATATATTTCAGATTCATGATATATTTACAATTTTTTATGTTTACTTTCTTGTACTTACTTTTCTATAACTTAAGCTTTACATAAATATTTAATAGCCTAAAAAAATTAATTACCGTATCAATATCTTTTTTTGTAAGTTAGTTTTTTTTTTATTTATTTATCGTAATTGATGTCAAATTGTCAATGTCTAAAGGTATATATTCTTATAAGAACAATTTATAATTATATTTAAAAGTTTGAAGTATTAAATTTAAAACCAAATGTTTACTTCGGTCTATATTTGTGTAATTGATAAATATTAATAAAGCTGCAAAAGATAGTCTAAATTTATGTGAGCTGAACTATATTTTTATATTTGTGTAATGGATAAATATTCAATAAAGCTGCAAAAGATATTCTGAATTTATGTGAGCTGAAATTTGCTGAGAAGTCTCGAAAAGATCATTATCATGTTTATACTTTTTTTTTTAAAATAATTAATCATCTTAGATTTGTAAAATCTAGTAGCAATCTTTAACCTATATGCAGTCTTTTCCTAAAAAGCTATTATATTGTAATATCATCATTCTATTTAGTTTGTAAAATATGTTATTCTATAATTTTATCTATAAAATTTTCATTATTCAAAAATTTTAACTTATATTTGTATATAATGAAGATAAAGAAAGTTTTGTTAGAATTTTTTTATTTCATTCATTTAACATGCCGTTGCATTATATTTAAATTACCATCGTATATCCTATTTCTAACATTTATAATTAACAACAAATTGCTTCCGTTTTAGGCTTTATGTGTTTTCAAGAAAAATAAAGATCTTTCATGCACCCTTTAAAAAAAATAGACTAAACAAAAGTTGACAATGAAAATTTAAGTGTTTATTTCATTTTTAAATACTTCAAAGTAGAATTGATATAGTAAACAATTCAACCAAATACACTATTTCGATATAAACATATACTTTAAAATTAACACTAACTCACATTTGTAGATATATATACAACTCGAAAAACGACTAGCAAAATGAATACAAAATGCAATCTTCATTTAACCATTTCCTTGTAGAAGCCCAAGCATAATATTACTCTTTTAGTTTCTAGTGAACTCTCAAGTAAGAGAACACCAAATAGATATCTTTAACAAAAGACAAAGGAAATATGTACATATGTACAGCGACCGTTTACATTAGGGATAATGACTTGAAAGGGTAACGAACTTTCGATTTTTGTCACATTTAGTCACTAAACTTTTTTTCGTTATCTATTTGCCATTGAACTATTGAAACTGTTCACATTTTACCCTTATGACCGGCTGTTACCGGTCATAAGGGTAAAATGTGAACAGTTTCAATAGTTTAGTGGCAAATAGATAACGAAAAAAAGTTTAGTGACTAAATGTGAACAAAACCGAAAGTTCGTTTCCCTCTAAAAAGTTCAATGACTAAATGTGAACAAACTTCCTATTGTATTATGTTTTAGCAAAATTATTTATTTTTGTTTAATTGTAGCAACATTTGTTGATGAAGAAATCTATGAAATAAAAAAACAAAATGTAACATCCGGATTTCCAGGTATCATCATTGAAGTATTTTTCTTTGAGTTAAGAAGAGAGACTCAACGAGTTGACGCCTCAACTCGTCGAGTAAGGTCGCGACTGATGACTCGGATTAATGAATGGACTCGACGAGTCGGTGAGGCGACTCGACAAGTCCGCGCTGTTGGCAGAAACCCTAAATCTTTGGGCCCGAGCCATATTTAAAGGCACTTATGGCCTTCAATTGCGACTACCATTCCCATAAGTGAGAACCCTAGCAAGCTTGAGTGTGTAGAGTGAGAGGAAGAGCTATCTTGAGCTTTTTGGTGTGATAGATCTGGACCCTTCTAGGTTCAGAGAGCCGAGAATATGAAGCTTTAGTAGAGTAAACCTTAGGGTTCGAAGTTAGGAAGCATTTATGGGATTTTTATGGTATATATAGTTACTTTCATCTTACACATAGATATGAAGTATTTTACATAAATTACGTGCTATGTATGCATATTATTTGAATACTTGCTGTCTATGTTGGATGAACGATTTTATACATGTTTTAAAAGATTTAAACGGTATATTTATTTTATATCTACAAATATATTGCGGATGAAACATGGATAGATGAAATAGTTAGTGTGTGATGAAATAAAATGATGAGAGATAGGTGATGATAGAAAGGTGGTGATAATTAGGTAAATAGATGACGATGAATATGTGATGTAGGATGAAAGGAGATACCATAACCTTAACTAGCAATGTGGCGATGTAGTGATCTACCAGAGTATAGATGGTGATCACGGACTATTCTAGACAACCCAGTGGAAACACCAGTAGGCCCATAACCTGTAGGTGATGAATTACGAGTTCAGGCGATGTTGTAACTACGTATTCATGCGATGATACTCTAACCCCTTATTATGAATTACGAGTTCAAACAATGTTGTAACTACATTTTTATGGGATGTCACAAATTTCACATGTCAAACCAATGGTCATAATTCACATCAGTGAGAATGGTTTATTTTTTTGTAAAACCAAAATCAGATTGGAAATTTTGATTTTTTTTTTTTTGGAAAATGTCAAACCATTGGTTTTTTATTTAGGTTTAGGTTTTTTGTTTTTTTAAATATATTTTCAAGATTTTTTTTTTATTATTTCATAGATTTCTTCATCAATAAATGTTCTACAATTTAACAAAAATAAATAATTTGCTAAAACATAATAAAAAAGAAGGTTTGTTCACATTTAGTCATTGAACTTTTTAGAGGGAAACGAACTTTCGATTTTGTTCATATTTAGTCACTAAACTTTTTTTCGTTATCTATTTGCCATTGAACTATTGAAACTGTTCATATTTTACCCTTACGACCGGCAACAGCCGGTCATAAGGGTAAAATGTGAACAGTTTTAATAGTTCAATGGCAAATAGATAACGAAAAAAAGTTCAGTGACTAAATGTGACAAAAGTTAAAAGTTTGTTACCCTTTCAAGTCATTATCCCTTTACATTAAGACAATAAATCTGAAAAATTCCAAAGAATGAACAAAAACCCATGATGCTGAAAGCTACAATAAAAAACACAAACAAAACATGATAAATAAAGATGAAATAAAGCATAAATCTGAATGCAGAATCTTTTAACCTGAAAATATGTAATATAATACCAAAAATGATACCAATATAAAACAAACTTATACTTAATTCCAACATGAAGCTCCAGTTTGCTCCTTAAACCCATATGATTCCTAAATGGCGGGGCTAAAGAAGGAGACATGGAATTAGAGCTTACACGGATGCATTATGAAATTCATTTAGATTTGTCGTGCTTATTAATCCAACTTTAAATATTTCAATGAATGGAGATGGATGTATGAGCAACCATGATCGGATAAAAGGACAACTCTCTTTTCTAAACTTTTATCTTGCAGGAGAAATTTGGGTCGGTTGATCCAATGTCCTCCCATTTCAGGACCTGTACATATACGCATAAAAGAGTTAAATACACATACCGCTAGAGAGGGGGTATTCGGAGAGATATTGGTGGTATAATTATTGCATTAGTGTACCTTATTCTCGTTAAACTTTTCCCGATCTTTAGTTTGGCATGTTCCTTGACAGCAAGCAACTAATGTAAACAGAAGGAATCGTGTTTCTTTGTTGCACAATTTCAGCTAGATGGTTCTTTGTTAGAAAAGAGTAAATGCATACCTTCTGTCACATTTCTTCTTGATGTACAAACTTTAACTTAAAACCTTTCGTACAACTTTCAATAAATCTTTTTATTTATCTTGTTGAAAAACATGGTATCTGTAATAAATCAACACCGACATAAAAATAAAAAAGAATCAGAAAATCAGAAAAATCATAAACTTATTTGAAGATACATATGAATAACCAAAAAACATTCGTATATGGGAAATCAAAAAACAAAATATTGTACATGGGAAACCTTGAAAGTAGAATAAATGAAAAAACATACGTGTTGCTACAAAAATCCCCATATAAGATCTGTTTGAAGGGTTTACCTTCGATTTTTAAGGGTAGATAAAAGGGGCGATATCCTGGACTATTAGAGAATCATGGCTATGATAGTGAAGATCGAAGGTGAACGAAAGTGGCAGTGATCCAGTCGTTTGTTTGGGTTATAGAGAATTGTGGTCACGACGGCGGTGGCTGACGTTAGTGCTAGCGATGGTGGTTGATGCTGGAGACGGAGGTGGTGCCATTGTCAGGGTAGCTCCTTGGTGAGAGATCCAGTCGTTTGTTTGAGTTATAGAGAAGAAGGAGGATCATATTTTGAGAGAGAGTGTGGTTTCAAAATTAATTTAGGTTCGGCTGTTTAGGGTTGTGGGAAAAACGAAGGGTCTAAATACAACATGGGTAATTTTATCCATTGGATTGATTTTGTGTTTGATGAACCCATTTTCATCCATTGGATGTATAAAGCTAGGATCGTGATCCGTGTGATATGTTCAACGGAGAGTGGGATGAAGGAGTAAGGATTCCTGAACCAGGTATCTATTTTTCTATGCATCAGTTACATGTAAACAATGCTTAATAAATAAGTTGTTTCTAAGACAATTTTTTTTAGAGATGCAACATTTTGTTGCACATCAAGCTTTAATAATTGTATTTAAGACATATAAGATATATGTATTATAATATAGTATATACGTTGGGTTAAAGATTCGTTTGAAGATTGCGTCATTGGGCTCGACTGTTAGACCATTTATTTTGTACTCCGGTTTGGGTCTGTCCAACCGAGAGCCTGTTAGGTTTATTATATAAGTTTATGCTTGCATGCATAATGAGGTTAACGATCTAGATTACAAGATAGAGAATTACGATAGCTTTGATTTTTTTTATCGTTCTTGTAAACCTTCCAACCCTCTACAATTGATGTTCTTGATCGAGCTCTTCTGAGGGTTTAATTTTAATCATTCGACTCGTTTGATTCATTCTTGATTTGTTCTTCATCTCCGTGTTCTTGCTGTTTAATATTTATTTACCTGTTTAAGATCTAATCGATCTTCAAGATTAAGTTTTAATCTCATCAATTGGTATCAGAACAGGAGGTTGTGTCATCGATACACATCTTTTCTGTGAAAAGGTTTCAATTAGGGTTTTTCCGTAATTACTGATATTTATTGAGCCGTCATCTCATTATTGACGTATCTTGATATTTATTGTTTTGCCCTAATCTGATTTATTACAAGTCTGATCTTTAAACAGGTTATTCGATCATTATGGATGAGTCGCAATCGAATCCCATCAATATTTCCAACAGCATTGGTTCAACCACGAAGATTCCCATCTTATATACCCATGATTATGAAGTTTGGGCGCATCACTTCGAAGACTATGTTATAGGATCTGAGGATAATGGATACCTCATATGGGAAGCAATTATCAATGGACCGTTTTCTCACTCTGCAACGTCGAGGATTATCAAAACTCAAAAGGAGTACAATGATCTGCTGAAGGATGTTAAAGATATTGCGCAAGATAAAAAGGATAAATTCCAGTGCAATATCAAGGCGTTAAGATTGATCAGATTCGCCCTTCAGTCCGACACTTTCAGGTTGGTAAGCTCATGCACGACGGCAAAGGAAGTTTGGGATAGACTTCGTGAACTGTACTCTACAGACGAGGATCTTGAACATTCTATCCAAACCTTGCTCTTATCTGAGTTTGGAGAATTCAGGCAAGGAGCCGAAGAAACTGTGACCCAGACGTTCGATCGCTTCAATCATCTTCTTAGCAAGATGATCAAACATGACATCGAAAGGAAGCTTATCGAGCAGAAGGTTACGTTCTTAAATGGTCTAAGGTCAGAATGGAGAGCAGTGGTGTCTACAGTTAAAGCCCATGAGCAGTTTAAATCATATTCTTTGGCGAAACTTATGGGTATTCTCAAGTCCCAGGAGAAGATTGTGCTGCAAGAAAAGAACGTTGTTTCAAGCCTAGGTTCACTGGCCCTCCTATCAAAAAGTAAAGTTGTGATGGAGGATGAAGACCTCAACTTGGAGGAGTATGACCTCACGTCTGAGGACTATGCTATGATGGTGTCTAACCCCAAGAGGTTCATTAAGAAGAGATTCCCCAGCAACAAAAACCGAAACTGGCAGGGAGTTATAGTTCAGAAAAGGTTAACAATGAACCGAAGGTTGAAGAGCCCAAGAAGGAACCGAAGGCAGATGGTGATTCTGGAGTAAGCTGTTACTACTGTGGTGGGAAAAACCACTATGCTAAGGATTGTGTCCTCAAAAAGATGGTTGAAAAGGATGAGGAAAAGGATGAGGAAGCTTTGTTGCAGAAAAGGCTTGATGAGATGAGAAAGAAAAAATCTACCGCTAACCCTTCCATGAATGCTCTAATTGTGCAGGGTTCAGTTGCTGATGACGAGTTCGGTGGCGTTGAAGTTTGGTCAACCGACTCAGAAGACGATGAAGTGAGGAAGCCTTCGCATGGAAAGGCTTGTGTGGCTAAAGAGGAAAGCAGTGGAGGCAGGTGCCTGATGGTGTCTGAAGTGTCTCAGATGAGGGGATACAACACTGATGATAGAAGCAATGAACCGAAGGAACAGCAGGATATGTGCTTTACGGCCAAACCGCTCAGCGTGCAGTTCAATGAGCTCGATGAACTGATCAAGAAGGTACAATCGGTTTTTGTTTCATTTAAAGTACCACAATCCTCATATGAAAAAGAACTAAAAAATGTTAATTCACGAATTTCTCATCTAGATAGTAGTTTAACTCAAACTCGAGTCACCAATTCTAACCTAACTGATCAATTAAGCAGGGCGTCTTCGAAGAGTGAGGAGCGGTGCATGTGGATCGAGTTGAAGGAGTCTGAATTAGTTAAAATAAAAGATGAAAACATTTATTTACAAAGAGACAATTTAAAGTTGTTAAAACAGCGTAATGTTTTTTGTTTAATTACAAAACGTCTTTATACTAATATTACTCAGCTTCACTTGGACTGTGAAATAGGCCAAAAGATTCATCGCATGATTTTGCCCTTCGTTGAGTTTAAGGAGGATGAAATTGATGCCGAAGCTTATAATTGTGAGAGTGTGATATCATCTGATGACGTCAATCCGACCTATATGTATGGACTGGACAAAATTGAATCCTTCATTAAATCCAAGGACCACAAGGACATGCTTAAAAAACTTTTGGATGAAAATGATAGACTTAAACTGAGAACCGAAACCATACAAAAATTTGACTCTTTAAACGTCAACTTGAGCTCAGAAAACAAAATTGATGTTGAAAATGCATCTGAGCTTAATGAGGATGACAACATGAGTGAAATTTCTGTAGAGGACACGGTTGACTGCTCAGAATTTGTAAAAAACAAACCTGAAAACCACAAGAATCTAATTTCTGAAAATTCAGTGGAATTCGCTCGATTGTCCCAACAAATGTCCCCGATCTTAGTAGAAAAAGCGGTTGTATATCAAAAGGTCCGGACCACTCCAAATCAAGTGTACAAGGTCACTGGAGTAACCGAACATCAAACTGCTGAACTCACAGCTATTGTAAACGAAGACAATGCTGATGGCTGTGATGAGTTCTTCTGGTCAGCTCCAATCGATAATGCAGATGAAACGGTGGGCTTGTCAGAAAAGACTTCATGGATTAGTAAAAGTAGATACATACCAGAACCTCTGAACAAGCCAGATAATTTCGATGTGCCAAGTACTAGTGGTACGAAAGAAATTCCTCAAGAGAATGGAAGTTCGGCAAAAGAAAACATTCCCTCTAGTTCCTCAGTTCAAAGTGAAACTCCCATAGTTCAAAGTCAACCAGCCAAGGAGAAACCGAAAATGAAAGCCAATATTCATCATCAACCGAAGCAGATGAGGAATAAGAAACGTGAAAGGAACCAGAGATACAGGAAGAATCTCTCTGAAAGGAAACAATTCTGGCAATACCAGAATGCATATTTCTCACATCAAGACAAGAATCTGAAGTTTGAGAACAATCCTGTCAAAAAGCATGAGAGCCACAACAACCGAAAGCCAAGGTTCGGTTCTAAGGATGACTTCAACCGAAAGCAAAGGTTCGGTTCACAGAACAACTCCAACCGAAAGCATAGGTTCGTTTCTGAAATCAAAGTAAATCACAACTCTAAGGTCAGTCCCACCAATGATCAAAAGCAAAAGGGTCACCTAGAGTCTCCAGCTAAGAAGTCATCTCAATCTAAACCCACTCCTTCTCATTCATCTAATTCTTCTACTTCTTCCAATTCATCTCCATTTCACTCAAAAGCTCATTCCGTTCGTTCTCAAAAATCTCATTTGTCAGCTGAACAAAAGGGCAAACAGAAGATTATTGCTTCCAATCCAGAGTCTAAACCGAACGCACCTAATCCTAATAAAATAAAAGTCTTTACCATCAAAAAGAAAGATGAAACAACACTTATAAAACGAACATATCTTGTTGACATCTCTCTTACTATTCCTGTTCCTATGAAAAGCTCATGTGGACCCAAGAAACTTTGGGTTCCTAAATCTGCTTAATTTTTGCAGGTTATAAGTGACGAGCAGTTCGACGAAGAATGGTACATCGATAGTGGTTGCTCGCGTCACATGACAGGAAGGAAAGAAGAGCTCAGGGAATACAGGTCTCTTTCAAACGGTGGCAACGTCAAGTTCGGAAACAACTCTTTTGGCACCATAAAGGGATATGGAATGATAACTAATGGTGATTTTACTATAAGGAAGGTGGCTTATGTGGAAGGACTACAACACAACCTCATCAGTGTATCTCAGCTTGTTGGAGGTACAGGTCTCAAAGTCTCATACGACGATGAAGGTTCTGAAATTATTGAAAAGAAGACGAAGAAAGTAATTCTCAAATCGGAGCGTAAGGGTGAAATGTTTCCTCTAAACCTTAAACCCATCAAAGGAAACCCAGCTATATGCTTGTTATCAAAAGCTCAATCTGACGAAAGCTGGTTGTGGCACCGAAGACTCTCTCATCTCAACTTTAAAGATATCAACAGACTTGTCACTGGAGGTCATGTTCGAGGCCTTCCATTACTCAAGTTCGACAGAGATCATTTGTGTGCTGCATGCGAAATGGGGAAGCAGAGTCGTCAAATTCATCCATCTATAATTAACACAAAAGTTGTTGAACCACTCGAATTACTTCATATTGATTTGTGTGGTCCATCATCTATCGAAAGCATCGGTGGTAGCAAGTATATTCTTGTTATTGTTGATGACTTTTCACGATTTACATGGGTGTTCTTTCTAAAGTTCAAATCTGAAGCGACTCATAAGCTGAAAGTGTTCATCAAGCAGATTGAAGTACAGCTCAAGAAGGTCGTTCGCAACATCAGAAGCGACAATGGTCTGGAATTCAAGAACAGGGAATTTGAAGAATTTCTAGCAGAAAAGGGAATAAGTCACAACTTCTCAGCTCCCTACACACCTCAACAGAACGGAATTGTCGAAAGACGAAACCGATATTTGTGTGAAGCTGCCCGAACTATGCTAAGTTTCGCTTCCTTACCTCTTTATTTTTGGGCTGATGCAATTTCTGCTGCTTGTTTTACACAGAACAAGTCTTATCTCAACAAACGATTCACGCTCACACCATACGAGATTCTCGACAACAGAAAGCCCAATGTGAAATTTTTTCATGTGTTCGGCTCACGGTGTTTCATCTTTAACTCTAAAGAACACCGCAACAAGTTCGATGTCAAAGCCGATGAGGGAATCTTTCTGGGTTACTCTCTCACTTCCAAAGCACACAGAGTCCTAAACAAGCATTCGAGAAAAATCGAAGAGACCTATTACGTGACTTTTGACGATAGCTATGTCAAAAAGTTACAGGCCAAAGAAGACACAGCTGGGGAAATCTTTCCTCAAACTGGCCAAGTCACAGTCTCGATCGCTAATCTATACGAGAAATTTATGGAGCTCTTTGACAAACCAGAGAAAGCTACTCTCTCAGAAGCAGGCGCAGCAGACAACAAGGTAGACCACATGAAGCAAATTGTCGAAGAAGCTGCCAAGAGAATGAATGAAGGAGGATCGAATTCTGATGAACCTCCATCCAACGATGCTTCAGTCGAGGGGGAGCCAAGCTCACATGTTGAGGGGGAGCCAAGCTCTACAACTGCTACCGAAAGTCCAACTGCAACCGAAAGTGCTTCTCCAACCGAAGGTGCATCAACGCCTGAAAGTCCAGCACCACAAGAAACCTCTGAACCTCAAGTTTCTCATAGCTCATCAATCGAGGGGGAGCATGGTGATATGTCACTTGACTACGAAAGCCAATCCGAGCCAGAAGAAATGATCAATGTTGAACTAGACCCAACCTTTGATCCAAACTATCCTCCTCTTACCAAATGGACCAGAGATCATCCTATCTCTCAAGTGGTTGGTGATGTCTCCGAAAAGGTTCTGACCCGATCACAACTGAAGGCAAAACAGACATCCTTATTTTCAAAAGTTAAGTTTTGTATGTTTAACTCATTCGTATCAAAAGTTGAACCGAAGACAGTTAATACTGCTCTCGATCACTCCGATTGTGTTCAAGCGATGCAAGACGAACTGAACGAATTTGAAAGGAACAAAGTCTGGCGCCTCATTCCAACTCCTCCAGATGCCTCGGTTGTTGGTCTCAAATGGGTCTTTAGGAATAAAATGGACAAGGAAGGGAATGTTATAAGGAACAAAGCTCGTATGGTAGTAAAGGGATATTGTCAGGAGGAAGGGATTGATTATGAAGAGACTTTCGCTCCCGTAGCTAGGCTGGAATCTGTTACAATATTTCTTGCTTACGCTGCCCACAAAAACTTTGAAGTTTTCCAAATGGACGTCAAGTGTGCATTTCTTAATGGAGAACTCGAAGAAATCGTGTATGTGGAGCAACCTCCTGGGTTTGTGAACGAAAAGTATCCAAATCATTGCTACATTCTGGATAAAGCTGTGTATGGCCTCAAACAAGCTCCGAGAGCCTGGTATGAAACGCTAACTAAATTCTTAAAGATGTCTAAATTCAAACAAAGTTCGGTTGACCCAACCTTCTTTCGCAAAAAGGAAGGTAACCACCTTATGATAGTTCAAATTTATGTCGATGACATCATCTTTGGCTCTACGAATCCCAGCCTAACAGCTGAATTCAGAAAGCTGATGGAGACTAAATTTGAAATGAGCTCAATGGGTCCTATTAACTTTTTCCTTGGTTTAAATATTAGACAGGGACCCGAAGACATCTTTATCAATCAGGAAGCTTACACGAAGACTCTCCTAGCAAAGTTTGGTATGATGGGAGACTCCAAAATCAAAGTCCCAATGGCATTCGACACCAAGCTAACTCCATCTCTAGACAAACCGGCTGTTGATATGACGCTCTATCGTCAAATGATAGGCTCACTAATGTATCTTACTGCTAGCAGGCCTGACATCATGTTTTATGTATGTTATTGTGCTCGATTTCAGGCAAACCCACGCGAACCTCACATGCTTGCAGTGAAGAACATTTTACGCTATCTCAAGCGAACCACCTCCTTAGGTCTATGGTATCCTTCCAACTCAGGCTTCTTCGTTCAAGCCTATTCAGATGCTGACCTTGGAGGATGTGGACTCGACAGAAAAAGCACCACTGGTGGCTGTCAATTCCTTGACGGGAAGTTGGTTAGCTGGCAATCCAAGAAACAAACGTGCGTGTCGTTGTCTACTGCCGAAGCAGAATACATAGCCGCTGCATCCTACACCTCTCAAGTGATTTGGATCCAGAGTCAACTTCGAGACTATGGACTCAATATGAAGAAGATCCCATTATATTTTGACTCTGAAAGTGCAATTAGGATCTGTCATAACCCAGTGCAACACTCTAAAACCAAACACATAGCACTGAGGTATCACTTCATCAAAGATCATGTAGAAGATGGAAACGTCGAAGTACACTTTGTCAGAACCACTGATCAACTGGCTGACGTCTTTACCAAAGCTCTTCCTGAAGCATCATTCAACATAATACTGCAAGGGCTAGGTATGATGGAATCGGAGTCAGTACCTCACACTACCTCTCAACCTCAAACGTAAGAAGCGAAATTGACTGAACGTTCAGGTTCGGTTAAATCATCTGACTCGCTCATCACCACAAAGGTAGTTTTCTTGGTTGAATATTTCTTGTACACAGTTGTTTATCTTATTGTTAATAGTATTTTCCGATTCCATGTCTAAATTCCTTGGTTTTCTAAAATTTTCCAAAACCGAAACCTACCGAAGGTTCGGGTTCGTTTTTTCAAAATTTTCTTGAACCGAAACCAACCGAACGCTCGGGTTCGGTTTTTCAAAATTTTCTTGAACCGAAACCAACCGAACGCTCGGGTTCGATTTTTCAAAATTTTCTTGAACCGAAACCAACCGAACGCTCGGGTTCGGTTTTTTAAATTTTTCCCAACCGAAACCAACCGAACGTTCGGGTTCGGTTTTTCAAAGTTTTCCAAAGTTTTTTTACTCTTTCCAAGTCTTATTTTCTTTGCTTACTTTTTATCTTTTAATTTTTTTTATTTTTTTATTATCTATTTCAAACACTCCAAAAATATTTTTCTCTTTTAATTTTATTTGTGCTCGTTCGTTTATGGGGATATAATTGTTGGATCACTTAAGTGTCCCTAGAAGCATGCTGCTGTATATGTCCCAAGCCTCATTAGATTTTGAATAATAGCCTTCATGACCTGGTATAAACAAACCTTGTCTTCCCAATAAGGCTACCACATTGATTCTAATTGTGAGCTACCTCACTCTCTTCTCACATGAGTTAAGAGTTTTCTGCTTGGTCCTTCTTTTTGCAACTGAGGTACTTTATTTTCTTACACCATCTCCATTACATTTCTCCATTACATTCGTTTCATCAACGTAACCCTTGAGACTCTCAGAAATTACCACTGAGGTTTATGGTTACACAACAACTGTGTTTATGATCTTAGTTTCGTGCTAATACGAGCTGAGTGAAACCCAAAATTCAACACCAAAGCTAAATTGACGGTGAACAATTAATTTGCTCAAGTTTTCACCAAAGAATCGACGGATGTACCTTACTGAAATCTCAACTTTTTAATTTTTTGAGTGATCCCTATGAAATTGTTAAACACCATAACGTTTCTTCCCCTGGGATCCAGTTTTTAATTTTTTTTTTCTCGAGATTTTATATTTTCCAAGCCAATTTAAAATTAATTCCTACCTACTTGTTCAACAGACTACACCGGTCTCACAAGTCCTTTGATCACTTTCTTTCTTATTTCAAGATTAGAATTGTTGCATCAAAACGAAAGCCACCCTGAAGTAGCCTAATTAAAAGAAGTCTTTCAACATTTATTAATAAGTGTTTGATCGTAATTCAACGGGAATCCACATTAACACTTTAAGGTCTCTCTTGACCTTGAAGGAAGAGATTCGTGCCCGGGATCATTTGTTTCGTGTCATTATTGACATCACATTTCTTCCTACAAAGAGATGCTTTATTTCCTTTCCTTTTACACTCTAAGCACGAAAATCCTTGATTTTCCAAAAATCTGGTTCTAATAATTTCAGGCTGATTTATTGCATTGGTGGTTAATTATTAAGACGTGCTCAACAATCATCCACGTGGGCAATTTATTCAAAAGATGCGATTCAAGAGATAAGACGAAGGGTTGCTGACTCAGGCGGGAAATAAAAGGATTGAATTTCAACCGTTGGTAAAAGGGGCGCGTGTGAATTTGAAACACCCACTCTTTTACTGACATAATGGACGCGTGTGCGAATTTCAAGCGATTCCTCTCTGGCACTTAAAGGCGCGTGAGGATTTGAAACGGTTTGTTCTGAAACGGCGCTTGTTGGGTGGCGTGTTCCTAGGAATCTAACACTCTCTCTCCTACGTGATCATCGCCTGCCTTAACTGTCACGCATCTGTCATTCCGGGAAACCTTTTCGTATTTCCATAGAAGATTTGGACAGATTTTTCTCTCTCCTTACATTCACTATAAAAGGCAGTCTCCACTCCCATTTACCTCTTTACTGCATCCGGATTTCCAAGAGAGCAAAAATTTCCCTAAAGCTTTCCTGTTCATCTTCTTCTTCCTACCTTCAACAATGGCAGAATCATCATCCGTCCATGCCACCTCATACATCCTTCCCATTCGTCCTCAACAGTGCTTGGTGATTGACCTAACACCTCAGGCGTATGATTCTTACATGTTTCCAATCATCGAGTGCCTGAAGTACTCGCAAATCGCTCCTACACTATCTCGGGTTGAGTCTGTGCCCATGGTGCTCCTATCGTAGGTGTATGCGACTGCTCATTACGATAAAGCAGTCGACAGGGTGTTCTTCGAGGTGTCTGATCACAAGACCTCGATTCCAAGGCAACGATTTGGTACACTGCTAGGGTATGCTGCTGACCCTTCAAGAATCAATCCGAAGACGATTCCGGTGGGCCATCTTTACAACATGTTTTACAATATGGGGTACACGGAGGTGCTCACCTCTGTCGCAAAGTTCAAGAAATCCTGCTTGCCGCCGCAGTGGAACGGCATGTTCACAGTCCTCTTCAAGGGCTTATCTGAACGGAGCTCAGGATCTGATGGTTCTAGTCGACTGTTCTTGTCGATTATGTATGGCGTCTACAACGGAGTCAATCTTGACTATGGGTTCGTTCTCTGGCAACAACTCATCCAGAGCCTCTCTTCTTCTTCACGACATTCTGAGGTGTCGTATGCCCGGTTCTGGACTCTCATCACAAAGTGGGCAATGGATAAGTTCGACGTCCCCACTGCTGCTGGTGCATCGATGTCTTCGGTTGGTACTTTTCATACCACGAAGATCATCGTCTCCGATGCATCCAAGTTTTCTTTCATTGGCTCTATTCCGGAGACAATGTACGGCGATGTTCCTTCTGACAGCAGGATCATCAGGACGATTAAGGAGTTCAAACAGTCAGGACCGAGGGAACTCACACAGGAAATGCTCAAGTCCATCCATGATGCTGACAAACCTGTTCATAGGGGTAAAAAGGCGGATAAAGGGAAGCAAGTGACCAAAGCTGCTAAAGGTCCTTCTCCTAGGAAGAGGAAACCAACCAAACCTGCAACATCCCCGCAGCCGAAGAGAAGGAAGACTCAACCGAAGCGAAAGCTTATCATCCCTTCCTCTTCGAGTGACTCAGAAGGCGAGAGTTCGGATTCGGACGGCTCTCAACGAGGCGAAACCCCTCCAAGAGGCAACACTCCACCCCGATCTCCTACCCCAGACATGGAAATCTATAATTCACCCATTCCTTCACCCACTCAAACAATCCCTACTTCCATTCCCACCATAACCCCCACTACCACTATTCCTCCAACATCTTTCCCTATACCACCACCCATTTTCACAGCTGAAACCGAAACACCACCTGTAACCGAAACCCCACCCATAACCGAACCACCTCAAACCAAAACCCAGCATACAACCGAACCTACCCTCACTCAACCACCACCCGAAACTACCCCAACCAACACTCAACCTGAACCTACAAAAACCACCACACCCCCAGCTTCACCACCCCCACCATCTCCAGATCATGCCTCTGATGGAGATAACCCATTCCTTGGCGGTGAAAACATGACCTTCGATTCGTTCTACTTTAGTCCGTTTCAGGTTCAAACTGACGATAAGGATGATGCTCCAGTAACAAAGAAGCATCTAAAGGAGCTAAACGAGAAGGTTGACTTACTTTTTGCGTCATCCACCAACTCTCAGTCCTCTCTCTCTGAAGCCGCACTTCAGAAGATTGTTGATGCCTTCTCCAGGGCTCAGCATAATTCTGTAGCTTCAGCCACTGCAGCAATAAACGCCTCCACAAAATCCTGTGAGGAAGCGACCGCAAAAGTCGATAAACTATTCTCAGACGCCTCTTCCCTGTTGAAGTCCTTACAGGAGAGCGCTGATGCCACCAAGACAACTTTGGAACCAATCGTTCAACAATTGGCAAAGTTCGTCTCAACGGAGTTACAGTCATTCGCTTACCTTTGCCAATCCATTAGCGATGACAACTCGGCCCTTCGTGTCTCCATTGATGAGCGCCTCGCTAAGCTTCAAGAGGATCTCGCAGCTGAAAACTCATTAATGGACGTTATGGCAAGCAAAACCACCGCCCTCAAGGTCAAGAGCACTCAGCTTTCAAACTCACAGCAACAGCTTGAAGCTCTTCGATCCGAACGGGAGGTTATAAAGACATGTGTTTCGGATGTACACGCTGCCCTATCTAACATCCTAGAAGCACACGATCCGATTCTCAATCATTCGGTGAGGCGAACCCTTGCTGAAAAACTTTCTCCTGCCATGGACCTTCTCAGCAAAATCGAAGGCTTACCTAGTTTCGTGTCCGATCCGAAACAAGGGGGAGAAGGGAAGAACTCCGGATCGAAACCACCTCCTTCCTCCAAAGCTGCTCACACAACCGAACCACCTCCGACAGGTCAAACTTTGGGTTCGGGTGTGAAGGATAAAGGGAAGAACATAGCTGAGGAAGCAGATGAAGATGAAGATACAGAAACCATTGCGGACATGTTGAAACATAAAAACAGTCGCAATGTTGATGATGATATCAATCGTGTGGCGCGAGAGGCTGAAGAAGCCGAACGCAAGAAGAAAGAAGCCCACGATCTCCTTGAGAGCAGGAAGACTCTCTTCCTTGCCTGGACTCGGGAGCGAATGATTAAGGAGGCCATAGATACTCCTAGCATCCTATGGCTCGAGCCGGTGATCTCCTTCGACTGCTATAATTCTGTCGATTCGCAGTTCGATATGTCGTTGACTCGAAAGGCGTTTATCTTCCACGCCTTCTCCAATATTTTTGAAGTCCCTCATCCTAATCCTGAGGTTGATAGGGAGCTGATCGAATTCTATCTGAAGGCTGCTCATCCTCAGTATCAAACATGGAGCGCCCAGAAGATAGTGAATGTTCGGGTTTTGAAGCCTTATACCGAAGGAAGATTCATTAATGTTCGGTTCAAGGTGATACGAGGGTCTGCAAGAACTGAACATCTTATATCCCTGGCAGATCTACCGAACCTAAATCCTCATGATTGGATCGTTTTGCATAACATCCTCTTGACGAATGAAGCTGAATATGGTCCGATTATAGACCATCTCAAAAGGATGTTAGTCTGTTACATCATGGAGGTAGCCCTAATGGATCAGGAGGTAGCCACAGCCTTCAAGAAGAAACCAAAGATAGCTCCTGTGGGATCGGCCAGTGATCTCAATCAAATGAAAATGGGCAAGATCGACCCGAGACGCAATTCGGTCATGTTCACTAGAGCAGAAGGACATAAATGTCTCTTTGCTTTAGCTGACAAACATCTTTACACCACTGCTTGCCTAGAGCACGTGTTGTCGATCATTCAAAGGTGTAAAGAGAATGCAGCAGACGATGTCAAGTACTTCAACGACATGATCCAATGGTACATCATATTCAGGCAGACGATACTTGCTCTGATCTCTCGTCTGTTTCAGACTGTGAAGAAGAAGGTACCTGCTGCTGTTGGCCCTAGTAACAAGTGAAGATTTCGCTCCAATTGACGCAAAGGGGGAGATTGTTGGGTTAAAGATTCGTTTGAAGATTGCGTCATTGGGCTCGACTGTTAGACCATTTATTTTGTACTCCGGTTTGGGCCTGTCCAACCGAGAGCCTGTTAGGTTTATTATATAAGTTTATGCTTGCATGCATAATGAGGTTAACGATCTAGATTACAAGATAGAGAATTACGATAGCTTTGATTTTCTTTATCGTTCTTGTAAACCTTCCAACCCTCTACAGTTGATGTTCTTGATCGAGCTCTTCTGAGGGTTTAATTTTAATCATTCGACTCGTTTGATTCATTCTTGATTTGTTCTTCATTTTCGTGTTCTTGCTGTTTAATATTTATTTACCTATTTAAGATCTAATCGATCTTCAAGATTAAGTTTTAATCTCATCAATATAAGTATATATATATATATATATATATATATATATACTTATATACTATATTATAATACATATATCTTATATGTCTTAAATACAATTATTAAAGCTTGATGTACAACAAAATGTTGCATCTCTTAAAAAATTGTCTTAGAAACAACTTATTAAGCATTGTTTACATGTAAATGATGCATAAAAAAATAGATACCCGGTTCACCAATCCTTACTCCTTCATCCCACTCTCTGAAGTTGAACATATCACACGGATCACGATCCTAGCTTTATACATCCAATGGATGAATTCTAATGTCAACTCAACTGAATGTCAGACTCACTTGTAATGAGTTATAGCCTTGTTAAAGGTCATTCTAAGGAGTTTAGCCTAGTACACTCATGGAATATGTGTTTGGAAGTATCAGCAGAAGTTCTAAGCCATCCAGCAAACCGTAAACCTCTTCATAATGAGTTTACAGTCAGGATCCATGAGTTTAAGGTCAGAGTGACCGTAAACTCCCTCTTATATATATATATATATATATATATATATATATATATATATATATATAATTTATGATCATTTTGATCATTTCTTCCCTTTACAACTCTAGAAACTCAATTTCTCTCTCAAGTATCAAAGGATCATCCCTCAAATCCTCGAAAATGTAAGTAATTCCTTCCACTCTATGATTTTATACATCTTTTCTTCTTGATTCACCCTCTGATTTCATCCACTAACTTCGATTTTGGGTTTGATCTTCAAGATCACAAAGAACACATAGTGGTTCTTGGGCCGTGAACTCCTCTTCAAACTTCCAAATTGTTAGTATCCTTCCATATACCTTCGAAACTCTGAATATGCACCAAGAAACAACCGTTTTGCATGATTTTCCAGGAGTTTATGGTTGTAAACTCCTTGACCGTAAACATCCTAGACCGTAAACACCCTAGACCGTAAACCTTTAGGACCGTAAACTCTATGACTGTGAACTCAGTGGCCGTAAACTCCCTTTTTGTCAATCACATGTGATTCAACACTTCATTTCAAGTGTTTCCTTCTCCCTAAGGTTGTTTCCTTGCATGTTAGTTGCTTTTAAACACTAAATTCATGCCAATTTATGCCATTATATGTCAGTTAGGACTCGTTTGTGACTCGGGACTTCATTCGTGGAACTTCTCATCCTTACGTGCATAGTCGTTTGAATCACCCACATCAGGTGAGTTCATACCCCGTAATGAATATTTTAACTGTGTTAAATGCTTTTAGGGGGGGGGGGATACAAGATGAACACAATGATAATTGTGTAAATGTTTGTTATAAACATATTTGAAAAGATTGCTTATGTCTTTTATAAGTGATCAAAACATTTCAAAAACTCTTTTAAAGTTATGTTACTTTATTGTTTAACAAAACTCCGGTTTTAAAGTACAAGCATAACTTAGTAGTAACATGAGTCTTTTCAATAACAGTTTAAGTAAAATACTAGTAAACTATAAGGGGTATATGTAACAGCCCGGATTTCCAGGTATCTTTTATGTTTATGTTTTTGGTGTTTTGAGAGGGGACTCGGCGAGTTGGAGCTCAGACTCACCGAGTAGGATCGCGGATCTGGACGCGGGTTCGCGCCTGGACTCGGCGAGTCCAAGGTATGGACTCGGCGAGTCCGCGCTGTTTAATGAAACCCTAATTTCTCGGGTTTGGGACCTATTTAAAGGGCCTTATGGCCGTCATTTGTGCTCACCAGTCCCTTGAGCGAAACCCTAATCGAGTGTGAGCGTTTGGAGCATAGTAGGAGGCCATTATTGATCTTGGAGGTGTCATCTTGCAAGGAAAAGGGAGGATCAGCTAAGGAAAGGCAAGAGGAGCCACTTCCTGAGAGTTTGGGGTCCAAAGCATCGTATTTGAGGTAATATCTTCGAGCTATCCTCTGCTATGTTGATGTTTTCATTGATTTAGGGCTTGTTGAGCCCTTTTGTGGCTAGATCTAGTGCTCCCTTGGTCCCTTAAGCAATTTAGACCATAGATCTGGACCCTTGGAGGTCCAGAGTGTCCCTTTGCCCAAGCTTTTTGTGAATCAATGGAGGTTTTGGATTGGAATCCTTATGCCTTAGGTCAAAATGCCATTTATGAGCCATGGGGTGTGTTTTAAACACCAAGATAAGGACTTTACGTGTTGAATCAGTCTAGGAAGGCAAGATCTATGAATTGTTGGAGCAGATCTGATCTTAGAAGCAAGTTTGAGTGATTGCATGGCATGGACTCGCCGAGTCCGATGATCAGACTCGACGAGTATCTTGAAGATTGCCCTCAGATCGCCCAGTGAGTGGTCCAGTCGAGTCATAGGTCGACTCGGTGAGTCAGGGCGAGTCAGAGAGGGTTGGCAGGTGGTCTAAGTTGAACTGGGACTCGCCGAGTTGTTCTTGAGACTCGGCGAGTTGAGTCGGGGTGGCCCCGCGATTCTTCCAGGTGGAACTCGTTGAGTCAGGGGGAGTACTCGACGTGTCAAAAGGGAATCCTAGAGAGGTTGGTGAAAACGTCTAGACTCGCCGAGTCGCCATAGTGCACTCGCCGAGTCCGGTCAAAGTTGACCGTTTACCGTTGACCGAGAGTTAACTAGTGTTGACTTAAAGGGTAGTCAACCTTAGTGGTAAAAATGTTAATAAGAGACATATGATGATATAGGGAGATTGTAGCTCGGAGGATCGAGCACGTGTGATTTCGGGATTTGCTAGCTATCGATATTCACGAGGTGAGTCTTCTCACTATACTATATCCGGAAGGGTTTGACTGTGTGACCGGAAGGTCGGATATGGTATGAGACATATGTGCTATATGTGATAAGTTAATTGTTATATGTGCTATGTATGATATGCTTGATTTGGGCCGGAAGGCATTGTAATGTGAACCGTAAGGTTGGCGTGGGTAGGACCGGAAGGTTTACCTAGTCGGGACGGAAGTCCCCTGAGACACATGAACCGGATGGTCAGGGCCTGGAAAGGCGTATGTGCGTAGGTTGTATTTTGGGGAACTCACTAAGCATTTATGCTTACAGTTGTTTCGTATGTGTTTCAGGTACTAGCGAGGACCGTGGGAAGGCGCCGGCGTGATCTGTACACACTGATGGATGATTTATGATCTTGGGATTTATGTGATTGTATTATGACATGATACGTTGGATATTTATGCCTTGTTTTGGATGAAAATACATTTTTAGAAATGAAAATTTTGTGTTAAAATTTCCGTTGTTACAGTTTGGTATCAGAGCCTTGGTTTGAGGGATTCGGGTACACCTTCGGGCGTAACTGAACTCAAACCGAGGATTTGAGGAAAACTTTTAAAAACAAAGGCATAAAATTTTTATAAAGGATTTTGTGGTAAACAAAAATGAAGCAGTGTGTACGATCAGCCAGCGCCCGAACGGTAAAGATCCCCTAAATACCCTTACAATGATGTGTTAAGAGATATGATATGATATGAATTGTTATGCATGCTAGAAGACTAGGTATTCATGATAGGACTAGAGTGGCCTGATTTGTGATGCCTTAGTCTAGGGAAGTCTGTTGCTATGAGATGCTTTGTGAGCGAGCGGGTGGTTAGTGCACAACAAGAGTAGAGTACTCAGGATCCGGGGTTTGGGGAGGAGGACTTGGGATGGATGCTGATGTGGTGTGGTCGGTAGTATTGGGCCCGTACTACCGAAGACACCGGGTCAGTGGGCGACCCAAGTAAGAATCCCTGGGTATCGGAGACTGAGTAGGGTTGCGTTATCGAGTGCGATTATGCTCGATAGAGTCTCTGATAGTTCTATGTTGTATTTCAGAGGCATCATGGTTGGACCACGCCACAGACCGAGTACGAGCAGTGTGAGTGACGAGGAGATTCGTCAGATGATTCATGAGGAGGTGGCTGCAGCGATCCGGGCTGAGATTCCGGAGATGTTTGGGTCTATTAAGACCACTTTGATGGAGACCTTTGATGAGCGGTACGCCGCGTTGACTGAGGCTGCAGCCGCTGCAGCTACCGCAGCTGTGGCCGCTGCCAGACCTCAGGGAGGTGACTCGTTGTTGTTTCGGGAGTTCAGCAACATGAAGCCACCTGAGTTTGACGGGACGCAGGATCCGATCGCTGCGATGAGATGGATTGCTGATATCGAGGGATGCTTCTACACTTGTTCATGTCCGGAGCATCTGAGAGTACGGTTCGCCTTGAACCAACTCCGTCTGGGAGCGAAGGATTGGTGGAAGTTCGTGACGGCGAACTTCACTTTGGCAGAGATTTCAGCTGTGACGTGGGAGAGGTTTACCTCTATGTTCAGAGACGAGTACGTTCCCCCGGTGGAGAGGGAACGGTTGGTTCAGGAGTTCTTGACCCTCAAGCAGGGTACTGATTCAGTTGTGGTGACCACGCGGAAGTTTCATGAGAGGGCGGTGTTCTGCCCTAAGCAGGTGTCCACAGAGCAGGCTCGGATGAGCCGGTATTTGGGGGTGTTGAGAAGGGATATCCGGGAGTTCGTGTCGAACTCAACGTATCATACCTTTGCTGAGCTTCATGCGAATGCTAGGAAGCGCGAGATCGAGTTGGAGACCCAGGCCAGGGAGGAGGCCGAGTCTCAACGGGTGGATCGGCGGCCAGCTCAGTCTCAGCCGGCAGCCAAGCGGACTAAGTCCGCCGATTCAAGGACGGGAGGTCTGAAGGGCCGCACTTGCGGAAAGTGCGGCAAGGGTCATGAGGGGACATGTCGAGCAGGTGCTTGCTACAGGTGTGGCAAGGAGGGGCACATCGTTAGGGATTGCCCCAAGGGGTTTATGGTTTGCTTTCATTACAACCAGACCGGCCATCGGAAGGCCGAGTGCCCTCAGCTTCATCAGGCATCTGCACCTGCTGCCAGGGCTACTGAGATTTGACCAGTGAAGGCCGAGGCCCCGAGGGCTCATGGGAGAGCTTTCCAGTTGACTGCGGAGGAGGTTCGCGCTGCGCCTGATGTTGTGGCAGGTATGCTTTATTTCATGTATTTATTTTGATGTTGAGATACTATGCTTATGTTATGTTATGTGTAGGTACTTTCCTCGTGAACTCTGTACCTGCTTTAGTGTTATTTGACTCAGGTGCGAGTCGGTCTTTTGTATCTTTGGCCTTTAGTCAGCATATCAGTGTTAGCCGTGAGCCGTTGAGTCGGCCTCTGAGAGTTTCTATAGCTGACGAGAGAGTGATTTGTGCCACGGAGGTTCTCCGTGGATGTGTGTTAGAGATTTTCGGGGTTGAGTTTCCGATTGATCTGGTTCCTATTGCGATGGGTGATGTCTGTGTCATTGTGGGCATGGACTGGTTGAGCAGATTCGGCGCGGTTATCGACTGCGAGCGTCAGTTGGTGACTATACGAGACCCTAGTGGGGGAGTTCTTTCGGTGTACGATGAGGGTACACGTTCGGGATCAGCTTTTTGTTCGGCCGCTAGGGCGAGGCAGTGTCTACAGCAGGGCTGTAAGGTTTTGTGGCGTATGTGATGGATATGCGAGTGACTTCCGAGAGGCCGAGTTCAGTTGAGGAGGTTCCGGTGGTGCGTGAGTTTCCTGATGTCTTTCCCGACGAGTTGTCGGGTGTGCCTCCTGTGAGGCAAGTGGAGTTCAGTATCGACTTGGTCCCGGGGGCCGCGCCTATCGCTAAGGCGCCTTATCGTCTTGCACCTCCAGAGATGCAAGAGTTATCCTCGTAGCTCCAGGAGCTGCTGGGGAAGGGATTTATTAGGCCGAGCAGCTCATCGTGGGGAGCACCTATTTTGTTCGTCAGGAAGAAGGATGGTTCACACCGGATGTGCATTGATTACCGGGAGTTGAACAAGTTGACGGTCAAGAACCGTTACCCATTACCGAGGATCGACGATTTGTTCGATCAGTTGCAGGGAGCATCTTGGTTCTCCAAGATCGATTTGAGGTCTGGATATCATCAGGTGAGAGTGCGGGATGAGGACGTCCAGAAGACAGCATTCAGGACGCGTTATGGACATTATGAGTTTGTGGTGATGCCTTTTGGGCTCACCAATGCCCCGACGGTGTTCATGGATCTCATGAACAGAGTATGCAGGCCGATGTTGGATCGATCGGTGATTGTATTTATCGATGATATTCTGGTATATTCAAGATCTAGAGAGCAGCATGAGGAGCATTTGAGGGAGGTCCTTGAGGTCCTGAGATCGGAGAAGCTTTATGCAAAGTTCTCCAAGTGTGATTTCTGGTTACGGGAGGTCCAGTTCTTAGGACATCTTGTTAACCAGGAAGGGATACTGGTCGATCCGGCCAAGATTGAGGCGGTGATGAATTGGGAGGTGCCGAAGTCACCCTCTGAGATCATGAGCTTCCTTGGGTTGGCTGGGTATTATCGGAGATTTATCAAGGATTTCTCCAAGATCGCAGTGCCACTCACCAGGTTGACCCGGAAGGGTGTTGCTTTTTCATGGGGTCCCGAGCAGCAGACCTCCTTTGAGACACTTCGCCAAAGGTTGTGCGAAGCCCCGGTATTAGCTCTCCCGGAAGGGATGGAGGATTTTGTAGTATATTGTGATGCATCGATTTTGGGGCTGGGAGCGGTACTGATGCAGAGGGGGAATGTGATAGCATATGCATCAAGGCAGCTGAAGCCTCATGAGACGAGATATCCCACTCATGATCTAGAGTTGGGGGCAGTAGTGTTCGCCATCAAGATTTGGCGTCACTACTTGTATGGCGTTCGGTGTACGATATACACGGACCATAAGAGTTTGAGGTACTTGATGGATCAACCCAACCTAAATATGCGGCAGAGGAGGTGGTTGGATGTGGTCAAGGATTATGATTGTGAGATCTTGTACCACCCAGGCAAGGCTAATGTTGTAGCCGATGCGTTGAGCCGCAGGGCGGAGAGCACTCCTCTGCGGGATATATGTTTGAGATTGACCGTGATAGCTCCGGTACTGGATGCCATTCGTGGGGCACAGGCCGAGGCTGTGCAATCGGAGATGCAGAAGAAGGAGCGAGTCGTTGGGTTGGTTTCGGAGTTCGTTACGGATGGGCGAGGGTTTATGACTTTTCAGGGTCGGATTTGGGTGTCGTTTGTGGGCAGTACGCATATTACTTTGATGGAAGAGGCTCATCGGTCAAAATTTTCGATCCATCCGGGGGCTACGAAGATGTATTTGGATTTGAGGAAAGAATATTGGTGGCCCTGCATGAAGAGGGACGTCGCATGGTTTGTTGAGAGGTGCTTGACCTGCCGTAGGGTTAAGGCCGAGCACCAGAGACCGCATGGCAAGTTGCAGCCATTGGAGGTTCCCGAGTGGAAGTGGGAACAAATCACCATGGATTTTATCACCAAATTGCCGAGGACTGCCAGAGGAGTTAATGCAATTTGGGTGATTGTGGACAGGTTGACGAAGAGCGCTCACTTCCTTGCCATCAGTGAGAGTTCTTCAGCGGAAAAGTTGGCAGAGATGTATGTGAGGGAAGTGGTATCTTGGCATGGGGTGCCGATCTCGATTGTTTCGGACCGTGATGTGCGTTTCACTTCCAGATTCTGGAAGAAATTTCATGAGGAGTTGGGTACTAGACTGCATTTTAGTACCGCATATCATCCCCAGACAGACGGCGAGAGTGAGCGGACGATTCAGACGCTTGAGGACATGCTCCAAGCATGTGTGTTAGATTTTGGGGGTAGCTGGGATGCGTATTTACCCTTAGCAGAGTTTTCCTACAACAATAGCCATCATTCGAGCATTGGTATGCCGCCCTTTGAGCTGTTGTACGGGAGGAGGTGTCGGACCCCCATTTGTTGGGGAGAGGTTGGGCAGAGGGTGATGGGCAGTACAGAGATCGTGCTTCAGACGACAGAGCAGATTCAGCAGGTCAGACAGAGGTTGTTAACCGCCCAAAGCCGACAGAAGAGTTATGCGGACAGACGTCGATCCGAGCTTGAGTTTCAGGTCGGCGATCTCGTTCTCCTGAAGGTCTCTCCTTGGAAAGGAGTGATCCGGTTCAGGAAGTGGGGCAAGTTGGGGCCCCGGTATATTGGACCATTTTGTGTGATTGCGAGGGTAGGCCGGGTAGCCTATCGTTTGGAGTTGCCAGCAGAGTTGGGGCAGATTCACGACACTTTTCATGTGTCGCAGTTGAGGAAGTGTATAGCCGATGAGTCGGCAGTGGTTCCATTAGAGGATATTCAGGTGGATGCGAGCCTGAATTATGCCGAGAGACCAGTGACCATCAGAGATCGGAAGATCAAGGTTCTAAGGAACAAGGAGGTACCTCTAGTGTTGGTTCAGTGGCAACATCGGAAGGGATCGGAGATGACCTGGGAGCCGGAGCGTGAGATGCGTGAGCAGCATCCAGAGCTATTTTCAGAGCGAGACTTCGAGGGCGAAGTCTAGTTCTAGTGGGGGAGAGTTGTAACAACCCGGATTTCCAGGTATCTTTTATGTTTATGTTTTTGGTGTTTTGAGAGGGGACTCGGCGAGTTGGAGCTCAGACTCGCCGAGTAGGATCGCGGATCTGGACGCGGGTTCGCGCCTGGACTCGGCGAGTCCAAGGTATGGACTCGGCGAGTCTGCGCTGTTTAATGAAACCCTAATTTCTCGGGTTTGGGACCTATTTAAAGGGCCTTATGGCCGTCATTTGTGCTCACCAGTCCCTTGAGTGAAACCCTAATTGAGTGTGAGCGTTTGGAGCATGGTAGGAGGCCATTATTGATCTTGGAGGTGTCATCTTGCAAGGAAAAGGGAGGATCAGCTAAGGAAAGGCAAGAGGAGCCACTTCCTGAGAGTTTGGGGTCCAAAGCATCGCATTTGAGGTAATATCTTCGAGCTATCCTCTGCTATGTTGATGTTTTCATTGATTTAGGGCTTGTTGAGCCCTTTTGTGGCTAGATCTAGTGCTCCCTTGGTCCCTTAAGCAATTTAGACCATAGATCTGGACCCTTGGAGGTCCAGAGTGTCCCTTTGCCCAAGCTTTTTGTGAATCAATGGAGGTTTTGGATTGGAATCCTTATGCCTTAGTTCAAAATGCCATTTATGAGCCATGGGGTGTGTTTTAAACACCAAGATAAGGACTTTACGTGTTGAATCAGTCTAGGAAGGCCAGATCTATGAATTGTTGGAGCAGATCTGATCTTAGAAGCAAGTTTGAGTGATTGCATGGCATGGACTCGCCGAGTCCGATGATCAGGGGGAGTACTCGACGTGTCAAAAGGGAATCCTAGAGAGGTTGGTGAAAACGTCTAGACTCGCCGAGTCCGGTCAAAGTTGACCGTTGACCGAGAGTTGACTAGTGTTGACTTAAAGGGTAGTCAACCTTAGTGGTAAAAATGTTAATAAGAGACGTATGATGATATAGGGAGATTGTAGCTCGGAGGATCGAGCACGTGTGATTTCGGGATTTGCTAGCTATCGATATTCACGTGGTGAGTCTTCTCACTATACTATACCCGGAAGGGTTTGACTGTGTGACCGGAAGGTCGGATATGGTATGAGACATATGTGCTATATGTGATAACTTAATTGTTATATGTGCTATGTATGATATGCTTGATATGGGCCGGAAGGCATTGTAATGTGAACCGTAAGGTTGGCGTGGGTAGGACCGGAAGGTTTACCTAGTCGGGACGGAAGTCCCCTGAGACACATGGACCGGAAGGTCAGGGCCTGGAAAGGCGTATGTGCGTAGGTTGTATTTTGGGGAACTCACTAAGCATTTATGCTTACAGTTGTTTCGTATGTGTTTCAGGTACTAGCGAGGACCGTGGGAAGGCGCCGACGTGATCTGTACACACTGATGGATGATTTATGATCTTGGGATTTATGTGATTGTATTATGACATGATACGTTGGATATTTATGCCTTGTTTTGGATGAAAATACATTTTTAGAAATGAAAATTTTGTGTTAAAATTTCCGTTGTTACAGTATAGTTTAGAGGTTCAGTTCATACTAGATACTAGAGCACACTATAAAGAGAAACAGGGAGGTATATACAATACATTAGAGAGTCATACTATACACTATACATGATAACAGAAGGAACATACTAAGATACTATGACAGAACGAACTTACTAAGGTTCTATAGCATGAGAACAACTACAGGATCTAACTATACCAATGATCACTAACGCATTGTTCTAAACAAAAGGTGATAATAAATTGGGTATACATGATCTTATAACTTTAATGCGGATTACACGGCCTAGCAATTCGTTTGCTGAAGTTGCGTTTGGCTCCCATAATCTTTTGACAGGGAGAGCGTTTAGTACGGGAACTAGCCTTCACATTATGACCTTTATAAAACAAACATGTTTTAAGGTAATTAGTTCATCAGGATGTCAATTCAAAAGACAACTGGGTACTTACATTTTCCCATTACTTTCATATTGTGATAGTTCCACTTGAAAGTTAATGCAAACTATTTTCGAGTTAAGATAGTTAGAAACTAGGAAAAACTTACATTTTACAAACGACAATCAGAACAGTCGAGTCTAGTACATTTAGTAGAAAGGGACCAAATGCTAACCTTATGATTCCTTAATGTATACATCAAGGGTTATATACTAATAGGATCCGACAAGTAATAGGATGTGTGCTTTCCACTTCATTTCATGTTCCTTGTTTGGTTGTGAGCCTAGAGCGGATTCACCCAGCCTATTATCCATTCGATCTTAGTAATATATATGTTTCGTATACATTAAGTCATCATACGGGGTACCAGGTATAGGTCAGGTCATAGGACACAAATTCAATGCACATTTTTCTAGTACAAAGCATACTTTTCAAATAGAACATTTGGTAGACAAAACTAGAAACGTACCAGTAAAGGGTTTAATCCAATTTATTAAACCAATATAACTTAAAGGACCTTAGTTGATCAACTCTATAATACCTTAGTTTTTACATCAGGGTTATATATAATGAATACCTGATAGGTAGTTGGATGTGTGTTTTCCGCCTTAATTCCTGTTCCTTGTTAGCTTGTGGGCTTAGGGCAGATTCATACAATTAACTATCTATTCGATATTAGATTATATATAACTAGTATAAACTAAGTGATTATAGAAGTAACCACTGTGGTTACCATTTTTATTATAATAAATAAGGGTTTTCTTAAAGAATCTTTTAATTAAATATAAAGGAACTATTACAATTAACTCCGTGAGTACCAAGTGATTACGCCAGGGTTATATACAATGATGATCTAACAACCAATGGGATGTGTGCCTGCCACTTCATTCCCTGTTCCTTGTTTGGTTGTGGGCTTAGGGCAAATACACACAATCGATTGTTTGTTTATTCTAAGTTCTATATAACTTGTATCCACTTAGTACTCATAGAAAGGATTGTATAGTCATTTTTACTTATCTTTCATCAAAGTAGGAAATATAGGATTTTTTGAAGGAACATGCGAACTTTTCTAAACAAAACTTACAATTTACTACAACTTACTAAGCTTTCTTACAACTTACTCACATCTCTAAAATATTATGAACTCACCAGCTTAATTGTTGATCAACTCTTTCAAAATAACTTGTATTCTCAGGAAACTAGTAGACAGGTACTTGCTCTGGGAATTCAGAAGATGGAGTAGTATAGCTTCAAGTCTTGTATTGTTATTTGCTTATGTACTCTATGTTTTGTGAACACATACTTAGTAAACACTTTCTTTCTAATGAAATGGTTGTTTATTACTTTGATTACTATGATGCATGTCTTGTGATACTAAACATGACATCCTCCACCACAGAACGTTTCCGTTGTTCCGGTTTTGGGGTGTGACAGATAGATCACGACATGACCCTTATTGATTTGAACTATTTGCTTGTTGTTGCTGAATCAGCAATAATGTGGCACACCAGAAAAGCAAATTTGATGGGAAGATCTACTCTCCAAACTTCCATGGACATTAACAATGGAAACATTTGAAGTCCAAAAAAGATTTCTCTTTCCAAGGGAAAGAGAAAGGCTAAGTCTGAGATTGTCATGTGTACCATTCCCAAAGAGTCTATATGTTTCTATTGCCATGAGAAGGGGCATTGGTTGCGAAGCTTCCCTGACTACCTGAAAGATCTGAGAAAAGACAACATTGAAAAGTTTGACTCTACTTCAGGTAAGTCTATTGTCTAACTCTATTAAGTTCCTAATTGTTGATTCTTAATACATGACGTGACAAGGTTGCATTTTGATGTTTTGTAGGATCATGCAAAGGGAAGGAAGCTTAAAGGAAGAGTATGTTGAATCTGATCACGAAGATGGATTTCAATCGCATGGTTCGAAGATCGTTTTTTTGAGCTGTTGTTTAGGAGTTATGATAGATTGCTATGAAATACGTAATAACATAGTTTTCATTTGTAATTGCATTGTAAGGAAAAGTTTTTTTTTCAGATTTTATAAATAAATAAATTTTTGTTTTTATTTTTATTATATCTCCTTCCAATGGAATTAATGAAAATTGATGTTTGTATGTTTCTATGTTAGCAATATGAATTTGATTCTTTCGTTTGTGGTGGTGTCGAGTATATTGCCAAATAAGGAAAGATTCTCATCACACAAGTTTCAGTTGGACAGAAACTTAGAATCATGCAAGTTGTATTATATGATGAATGAGAATTTTCATCTTTGGTAATTTAAGACTAATTCCTTGTTCACATGTATATGTGAGTAAAGTGAAGGACTAGGGGATTGGGTACACTGGGTGTGCGTTGGTCAAGATCCACCACAAAGATCGATAAGACTATTCGTCATGATTTACTAAAGTTTAGTAAACATGGTTATGCTTACAAGTTTAAGTATAATTTTGAAACATTGGAAAAGGTTCAATGTATGGCAGAACGAATGAGAAGAATCAAATTAGGCAGAAAGAAAAAAATTTCTCAAATCTGAAAAGATGGGAGAGTACTTTAGTATCATGTTTTATGATCATATTAATGACTATGGAAAACCATATCATAATTGATCCTCTAAAGACATCTTAGTGCATTTGTATGGCTAAGAAGAGGAATCGTGAATTGTTGAAATAGTTTAAATCAAGAAGATGAGTCATACTTCACGCCCAAAACAAGTCTTAGAGTCATACTCTAAGATTGTAACCTTGAGTGACATAATCTTAAGAAAGGTTTAAAAACACTTATCAAATGTATAGTAAAAGTTTTTCTACTCTTGTACATTTGAAATTGGTAAGTTGTGAAGTTTTGCATAAAACAAAGACCAACCAAGGCCAATTGTGTGAAGTGTTTGTTTTGATAAGAATCCGCACTAACTCTTGAATATTTGATTTGTCAAAGGATGATTCATGAAAAAAGAATCTTATATGTCAAGAGGGCAGTGGGAGTCTTAAAGATCTTGGAAAAGCTTCAAGAACTAATCAAGAATAAAACCTATTGTTTATCACAAGCACACGAATTGAGGTTTATAACCTATCGTGTTGACATAATCTTATTTCTGTGCCCATTTGAGTTAAAGTTGACTATGCATTTGAGTTCTATGAGTTCTCAGTTATTTGCATCAGTTGTTTGCATAACTACCTGGAAGCAATAGTAGGCCCTTGTGTTGCCAGGTAACAAGAAATTAAGATTAGTCCATATGAGTTTGGATTTTTCACTAACCTTGTCTTGTGGTTATGGTTTTGACAAATTCACATGGATAGGAACACACACCCCATAAAATCTAAGTGTCGTAAGGTTTCTCTTCAATTCATCAAAATGATGGTGAGGAAACGCTTTCACTAAGTAGATTTTAAGGAGATAGCAATTGTGATATTTGCATTCTCAAATTCGATTATGATTACGACATCCCTTTTCATAATTCAAATTGTGAATAGTGGCAAAAGGTCTAAACATTTGAGACTTATTGATGTAAGCTCTTAAATTGTTTAGACACACATGTGAGATATCTGAGGAAAAGTGTATAAGTTTGAGACGCCTAGATACAGTCTTATCAAAGCATCTCGTATCAGAAATCTGAACTTTGGTAAGAAAGTCAACAAATTATTGATTTCTAGAAGTGCAACTGATTTCTGGGTACATGTCAAAGCTAATGGAAGCATAAAAGTTATGATAATAAAGATAATAATTATTATGCTAGTGGGAGCATAATTATAATGGAAAGTGTTGCAAATTGGCAATGTTAATTATATAAAACAAAAGTTTTAATTTGCAAAGATGTAGGGTTTGAAAAGTTGTTTTGCTATAATTAAGGGAGAGAAATTCATACTTCATTTCAAGTCTATAAGCTTAGATTGATATTTTAATCAATTTTAGTCAAATATTTATGAATGTTATGTTGGAATGGTTCAACATAAGAAAATTCTATATATGGAAATGTTAATTGCGTTCTCAAAATTTGATTATGATTACAACATCCTTCTTCATAATCAAAATTATGACGTAACTTGTTATACCCCCAAACCGGAACGGCGGAAATTGATTAAGTATCATGTCTTTATGTTAGACATTATGAATTGTATCCCATATGCTTCGGGTATACGATCGATTGCATATGCTATAATATTCTCTTGTTCTAAAATTTTCCAAATGCCTAGGGCATTAAGAGAGAAAAAGGACTAGAACCGGTAATGACTCAAGTGGTTGAGCAACTGTTAAGGACAATATAAGGTTCGCCAAAGATTGGTCGCTTAAGGATAGTTAGAAGTATAGTAATGGATGGACCATATTGACATTATTATGAATAGACATGAGTCTATTAATAATGGGTTGTCGTATGGAAAATATGAAATGCTTCCATATTGGGAGATGATAAAAGTTAGAAACTTTTATTCAAGAAGGATGTTCAAAGGAATCTACTTTGAATTTGAGACTTCGCCTCCTTGGAATTGTTTTGTTATCAAATTCCATTGGAATGTTTTTGTAATATCGTTGGTCAAGTCTCTGTGACTATTGGTACCATGACATTACAAAAGACTGTATTGCATGATAGTTTAGCAGTGACAAGAATTTTGAATGTTTCGATTGATATATTTCACAAAGTCAGGACCATAGACAAACATAGTGTGCATGCTTGGAGCATGACATAACTTCTTATACCCCCAAACCGGAACGACGAAAATGTTTGGGGGTGGAGGACGTCATATTTAGTATCACAACATATGTATCATAGTAATCATAGTAACAAACAACCATTATATTAATATTAAAGTGTTTACAAAGTAGTGATTCACAAAAGTTTGAATCCAAAAGTAAATAACAAAACAAGACATGAAGCTACTATACTTCATCTTCTGAATCCCAGTGCACGTACATGTCTACTAGTTTCCTGAGAATACAAGTTATTTTGAAAGAGTATATCAACATTTAAGCTAGTGAGTTCATAAGTATTTTAGTGATGTAAAGTATGTTGTAAGTTCTTTTTAGAAAAGTTTACCTGTTCCCCCAGAAGATCCTACATCTTTTGATGTAATGATTGAAAGTAAAAATGACTCTACAATCCTTTCTATGAGTGCTAAATGGATACAAGTTATATATAGAATCTAGATCAAATAAACAATCGATTGTGTAAATCTGCCCTAAGCCCACAACCAAACAAGGAACATGAAATGAGGCGGAAGTCACACATCCCGTTGTTTGTTAGATCTTTACTGTATATAACCCTGGTGTATTCATTTGGTACTCACAGAGTTAACTATAATAGTTCATTTATATTTGATGAAAACATTCTTTAAGAAAACCCTTATTTCCTTTAGTAAAAATGGTAACCATAATAGTTCCTTCTATAACCACTTACTTTATACAAGCTATATATAATCTAATATCGAATGGATAGTTAATTGTGTGAATCTGCCCTAAGCCCACAACCAAACAAGGAGCAGGAAGTAAGGCGGAAAACACACATCCAACTGCCTATCGGATATTAATTATATATAACTCTGATGTATAAACTAAGGTATTATAGAATTAACCACTAAAGGTCCTTTAAGTTATACTGGTTTAATAAAATGGATTAAACCCTTTTTTTGATAAGTTTCTAGTTTAGTCTGCTACATGTTCTATCTGAAAAGTATGTTTTTGTACTAGAAAACGGTGTATTGAATTTGTATTCTATGACCTGGCCCATACATGGTACTCCTTATGATTACTTCGTGTATACGGAATATATATATATATATATATATATATATATATATATATATATATATATATATATATATATATATATATATATATAGAGTAAGATCGGATAGTTAGTAGACTGGGTGCATCTACTCTAAGCCCACAACCAAACAAGGAACATGAAATGAAGTGGAAAGCACACACTCTACTGTCTATCAGACTCGATTAATATATACCAATGATGTATAAACTACGGAATCATAAAGTTAGCATTATAGGCTAAGAGTCGACTATACTGTTTGTATTTTGTAAGTTTTCCCAAGTTTTAGACTATCTTTACTAGAAAATAGTTTGCATTACTTTTTATGGGAGAAGATCACCATATGAATGTAATGGGAAAATGAAAGTATTCAGTAATATTGTATAAGTAATTACTGAATCACTAATTACCTTAAAACTAGTTTGTTAATTAAGGTTTAAAATGTGAGATGATTGTAACCATACTGATATGACATGTGTTTAACATGACGACCTAATGGCGTCGAAACTGTTGTGACATTTGTCACCCATAGACTTGCAAGTCCCGCTGTAGCTAGCAACAAGATGTGGGGTGTCAATCCCGTGTAGATCTATACACAAATTCATGCTCTCCCTTTAGGAGGCTCTAGTTACAAAACATGGCCTAACAAGTGTATTGCTAAGACGTAAAGTAATGGTATCACATTATTTTTATCTCGTTCTTGTTATAGTATGTTCCTTTTGTTCTAGTGTATAGTATGCTCCTCCCTGTTTCTCTTTATAGGATATTCCTCCCTGTTTCTCCTTATAGTATGTACTAAACCCCTAAACTATACCTATGATAGTTTACTAGTATGTTTACTTGAACTGATACTGACTTGAATTAAAAGCATCATTTATCTACTGATTTATGATTGTACTTTAAAAACGATGTTTTACAAACAATAAAGTAACATAACTTCATAAAAGTTTTTGAAATGGTTTTGATCACTTATAAAGCATAAGAAATCCTTTGAATGTGATAGTTATCACAAATAACATTTACACAGTTATCATTGTGTTCAACTTGTATCGCCCTTAAAAGCATTTAAAACATTTAAAATATTGATTATAGGGGTATGAACTCACCTTATGTGGTTGATTCAATTGAAGGTTCGTGTAAGGATGAGAAGTTCCACGAATGAATTCTCGAGACACAAACGAGTCCTAAATGACATATAATGGCATATATAGGCATGTGATTAGTGCTTAAAGCAACTAGCATGCAAGGAAACTAGCTAAGGGCCTAGGAAACACTTGAATTGAAGTGTATAAATCACATGTGATTGATCAAAGGGAGTTTATGGCCACACACAAGGGTGTGTTTATGGCCAATGGTGTTTACGACCAATGCATGAAATGGCATGAGTTTACGGCCAAGACTTGAAGAAGTTCACGGCCATGCAAGGCTTTACGGCCAAGGGAGATGCTCATGGCTATAAACTCTTGATTATCCATCTAAAGTGGTTGATTTCAAGGGTGTAATTCAAGCTTCTAATGGGAAACTATTATATGGAAATGATACTTACGTTTTTGAAGCTTGAAGGGGTGTTCACGGTCAGCAAGAACTAGTTTGTGTTCTTGGTGTTCTTGGTCAAAGATGATGATCTTGAAGATGTAACCAAAAGAGGTAATTTCGTGGATGAAATCATAGGGTTTCACTAGATTAAGGAAGGTACCAACTAAGAAATGGAAGAAACACTTACATATTTGAAGATCAAGATGAAAAATCTTGATGATAGTTGAGAGAGAATCGAGTTTCTTGACTTGGAAGTGTGAGAAGCGAAGAAAAATGAAAGAATATCCTATATATGGGAGGTGTTTATGGCCAGCCAAGAGATTACGACCGTAATCTCTAGTTTACGGCCGTAAACTCCAAGTGTTGGAGTTTTTCGGATTGAATGTTGCACATTGAACTTTTGTAGATACTTCCTAACACCTAATCCTTGAGTGTACTAGGCTTAGAACTCATTAGAATGACCCTTAACAGGGCTAGAAGGCAATATAGTTAAGTCTGACTTTTGGTTGATTGGCTGGACTTACAAGATAAAAAATTTTGGGTTGTCACATAACTATTGTTTTAATTCAAGTATTAAGTTGGTTATTCGAAGCATCATACAATGCATAATGAGTAATCAATATGACTCAAAAGTATTGGGGCCATATAGGATTATTATTATTCTTGTGTTTCACTTTGCATGTTTTGACTTCTTGAATAACTAGGTTATTCAAACCCTCCACAGTCGATCATACTTTGGAAATAGGTATTGAGGCAAGACTGTCATTAATGGGTCTGTAGTTTGTCTAGGACAAGGTGGCTGCAGTGTTCATGAGTACTCCTGGAATAAGATTCGGGTGTTGGATTCAACCCACGCTCATTTGAATCACTTCATGGGTTTTATCACGAGTGATCATGAGACGATAATATCTTATATTCTTCAAACGGAGATGTGTGAGTTGTAGTTGCGAGTCGGTTGCACATTGAAATATGTAAATGCAGCAGTAACTTGGATGTTATAAAACATATTGTTGTGTGTAATTTGATGAGTAAGTACGCACGAGCATTTGGGTCGAAGTTTATTTGTTCCTTTTACCCCATGTGGATAAAAGTGATATTTGTTGGCCCCTCGATGATTTACTGATGACATCAGGCCTAGACTGATTTGATTTGTCCAATTAGTCAGTCGTCATAAATCGGAAACCAGGAAAAAACAGATGGATAGAGAGAGAATGAATATAATCCATGTCTCAGTCCATATGATATCTAGAATAGAGGAATATATGATCCCATATCTAATGGACACATCATTAACTAGATCAGAGTTCGACAACGACTTTTAAGAGCTACGATTGTTAGTCAGGTTGGAGTCATGCTTGCAATAATAGTTATTGGACTTATCCAATTGGAAGACTGTTGGATTAGGTGTCTAAGCCCATTACTATTATTGGTATGTACTTTACTCGAGAGTAGCATGGTCCATTTGGGTTGCATGGCATTGAGAGAACAAGATCGATGCGCAGGGACAAGGTTTGAAAACTCAAACCTTGAGTAAATCCTTAAGATCAATTTCTGCTTACTAATAAATGTGCAAGTCAAGCCTGGAAAGACCAGTCAAGTCTTAGATAATATATTCAACATATGATCAAGTCATTAAATGAAGAATAAGAGTAAATGATCAAGGTAAAGTTAATAAATGCAGAACAAGAAGAATGTTTGAAGGAAGGAAGTTTTAAATAACTTAGTAAAGAGACAGAGGTTGAGTAAAAGATCCGTAATTGACTTGTACTGAATGCTCCATTAAATAGGAGTGAGAGTTACAGCGAATTAACTAGAATATTTACATACCACCGGAAAAAATAAATAATTCTAACATTCTAATTTTCCAAATAAAACAAAAGACTAAGTCCTATGAAACGTTATATCAATACAAGGACAGATACAATAAATGCACTAAGACAAAATTAAGTTGTTCCGGATCAACATCCATTCCGGACATGAGAGTCATTCTGGAATGTCTTTAGTCTTCACTTCGTTTTCTTCCCTGGTCCGGACAGGTTCCAGACCACTCCCCACTTCGGAACATGCACACTTTGGAATGAGTAGATAGGATTGCTAGAGGTTCACTTTCATGTTCCAACAATTTCCCCTAAGTGAACTTAGCAATCCAGCAAGCTTAGTTCATTTCTTCCTTGATGAAGGTGTATGTTATTAACAACCACTCTCGCACTTCTATGTACCATGCCAAATGACTTACAACCTTTGCCTTGACCTATCCCGGAGCATCAGACTTGGATGCCCGGGATATGAACTTCTTCAGAGCTTTGGTCGGAACTAGATGTTTGTCAAGGACTCGGAAACAGTCCTTCTTGTTTGTTTTCCTTGTGGTGTAGACAAACCCTAGAACCAGTTCTTCAATGGGACCATCTGCAAGAACTTCAGCTTCGGGAAGAACAAAGTCAATCTTGGCAACAAATTGTTTAGTTCCGTAGAGGTGTGCAAGCTCATAATCACGTCGGGAAAATTCTGCAACGTAATCCTTCAGAAAGCTTAGAGTAGCATGGTAAGCTCCCATACTTATGTCATCCTTCTGATTTTCTCTGAAGTAGGCAACCAAGGTGAGGATGTCATCGGGATTCATGGAGGGAAAGTCCGCATCACTAACAGTCCGGGGTGTAGGCGTGTTTCAGAGGATGTGGAAACGGAAGAGAGGACAGTTGATCTCAAATTTTATAAGTATTTTTCTTCCGAAACCTTCTACTTGGTAATCCTTTTCCTTGACCATACTTCCTTGAGAGGTTGAGCGTGTTTGGAGTAGAAGGTTTTGAGTCTCTCTCGCTCGGTCCAGATAATCATCTGCGGATCCTCAGATGGGTGAAGAGGAGCAAACTTAGTGTAAAATTTGCTGAAGGGAGAGAGAGAGGAAGATCCAGCTGATTGGAGTCACTTGGAGAAACGTCATAGTACATGCACGGGATTATTTCTTTAGCCTTGAGAATGCCTTCACGGAAAATAGGAGAGATGCCTCGCATTGGATCAGGATTATCCTTTAGGGCTTGGATCTGAATGCTATCCTTTAATGCCTGGTTGATTTCTTCCTGCGACCATCCAAGTTTTTGCTTGAGAGGAGGTCCGGAATGAAGGGCTTTTTGCTCGGCAGTCATAGGCTACTTCCCTTTGTCTCTCTGAAGTACAGTTATGACAAGCTTCATATATTTATCAATCACAAATTCCGGAGTAGGATATGGAAGAGGTTCTTCCGGAATTTCATCAGGGATTCGGAGAGGAAATCCTGATCAATTGGAGCAATCTTTGGCTCCGGAATGGGAGGCTGCATGGAAGGCATGGATCGGAAGGCTTGAGCAGTTAAAAAAGATTTTGCCTTAGCCATTTGAATGCCCATCCAGAAAGCATCAGGGAGAGAGGAAGGCCAGGAACTAGCAAACCATATTTTATTTTGTTCTGCTGTCATTTCCTTTGGAATGGTCAACTTAGGAGCTTGAAGACCAAAAACTCCCTTAGGAGCCTTATCCGAAATGTAATCGTCTTCTTCTTCACTTTCTTATTTTCCAGAGTTCCCTTGCATTCCTGAGACGATTTGAACTTCATCTTCGGAATCTAGGTCTTCATCTCGGAGTGTAATTTTCGAGGCGGGTTTCCAAGGTTTGCTTGGGCCTTTTCCCCCTCTTGCATCAGTAGACTGCGGAACCGTTGCAAGTACCAAAGTGTTCTGGAGATTATCGAATTTGGTGAAGACCTTCTGAAGCCCTATTTTGAGTTGGAGAGTGAGGGAATCATAGGCTTCAGACATAGGACCTTGCGCAGCAAGGTGATCGAACAAATGCCCTAAGATGGCTAGCGTCTCATCAAACTTCCGGTTCGGAACATCAACAATGTTCCAAGTTGAGCGGAGAAGCTTGATGAGGACTTGTTAAAGGATCATGTTCATTCATCTTTTTTCTTGATCCCTTTCTCCATTCTTTGGATTTGTTTCTCTTAGCGAATGTTGGTCTGCTTAATCAGGTCATTGATAGCAGCCACCAAGTCGTCATGGACTTTGAGCATGGAAGTAATGGTGTTAAGATAGTGATCAACCACAGTATCGTACTTGGTGTCAACTTCTTCCATTGTGTGCTTGAGCCGATGAGAGATTATCTAATCCAATTGATCTTCTCTTTCAGCAACAGATGGTTCGGACTGCTGAGATAGAGATTGAAGAATGGCATCAAGTTTGGAATAAAGTCTGAAGACTTTTTGATCCATCTTCGTGTTGAGCTCTGTGACAAAAGTTTCGAGGGATGAAACGTTCTTCATAGTATCCGAGAATTTGATCCGGATATCAAGGAGAACGAAGGGTCAATGTAGTCACCAACGGAGGATTCCGAATCAGAATTGGAGGGTTGCGGAGGAGCTTGGCGTGAAGAAGTATTGGAGGCCGGGTTTGGTTGTAGCATCATCTTTAGGCATTCTGGATGTGAGTGCATTATCCGGAGTGGTTGATGAGGAGGACCCGAAGTCATAAGCAGACTTGGATACAGATGCCTTTGATTGAAAGTGTGTTGAATTCATGAAGTTTGTGTCTGGAACACTTTTTGCTTCATCATCTAGCATGACTTCCTCGGAAATCTCTTCATCCAGATTAGTGTGGAAAACGCTTTGATGAGTGGTAATAGGAGGTAGTTCGGAAGTAAATTCATTTGCGGAATCAGAATCAGTGGGAGGAACATAAGGCATGTTGCTTTGAATGGCCCTGTTCCTCATGGAGATAATCGTAGACTCCACTTGAGCTCTGGTGAGATTCAGACGTTTAGATATGGCACTGTTGACAAAATCTTCCCATTGGGGATCATTAGCATCTGGTCGTCCATTATGCCTTCCGGGTATCAGACCAATTGAGGCTTCTAGAGTTGGAGAGACTGCTCCATCTCCGGAAATATTGGGGTCCGGAACAGGAGTTCTGGAGTGTGTGCGCGTGGAAGAAACAATGGGATCATCAAAAGTGACTCGTGGGTTTGTTCTAGGGGCTGCAAAGAACTATGTTCAACACCGGCATCACCTTTTTGAGAAGGTGAGGCTGGATTATGTGGAGACTCCCTGTGAGTGTGTGCAGGTGATTTTGAAACATTGAGGAGTACCTCAGATGAGTGGGCAGTAGGGGTGTTCGGATGGCCAGAGTCAGCCGGAATGTCATGAGCATCTTCCTTTGGAGAGGAAGAGCTGACTTTGGTTCTCTTTTTAGGCTTTGACTTAGAGGGCGAAGCTTTTCGCTTGGCAGGTTTCCTAACCTTTGGTCCGAACGTAGTAGGCTTGGCCTCTTCCGAGATGAGCTCAACTGAGACTAGGGAAGGTTGTGTTGGGTCGAACACAACCAAAGTCTCGAGGTGATTTTTAAGATAAATGGACTCAGAAGGAATAAGGGCCAACATGTGGTCCAGAAGTCTTCGAACCAGACTAAAAGAGGATTGGTCTGGAATCCTATATGCCTTAATTACTTTGAATGAGACACATACCACCGGAGGAATGGTGTTAACCGGAAGTGGTTCAGACAGCTCTTGGAAGATTTGTTGGAGCGTTAGTGCCCAGAACCTAGGGCTCGTAATCTCGTTCTCCTTTATCTTGGTAGCGAATTTGCAGAAGTCTTTCCATAAGACTTCTGGAAGATCTACTGGATTGTTGCGTCCGGAGTAAATGTTGTAAACGACGTTGAGCCTGTCCTTGCTCGGCGTATCAGTTCTTCCATGCTTTCCGGACATTCCTCTGATGATGTAGTGCATGAACACGGTCCAGAGTCCGAAGACGGTAGATTTCTTGAAATCTTTTTCCCTGTAGTCTTGAGTGTACCTGATGTAATTCAAGAACGTCTGAAACTCTTCAATCGTTGGTTCTTGTAACACGAAACCCCTTGGGTTTGCTTTCACACCAATCGCCTTAAGGAAGGTCGATTTGCAGATGGGAACTATTCTGTCACCGATGATTATAGTTTCCAATGCACCATTTTTGATTTTGATACTAGTAAATGCACGATGAAGATGGTGAAGTAGTAGTGGAGGTTCATGTTGGATTAGTGTCTAAGTCCATAACTATTTTGGTATGTACTTGACCCGATGGTGCATGGTCCTTTTGGGTTGCCTTCACCAAAGCAACTTGATAGGATGAATTATGGAGAGAAAGGATTAAATATGATTTATTAATATATTATGGGAATAATATATTAAAGGAGAAATCATATTGTTTAATTAATATTAGTCAATAATTAATTGGTAATTAGTTTTGTGACTAAAAGAGATTAATTAAACTTAAGGGACTGGAATTGTAATTATAAGATAATTGCAATTTGGGCCATGGATTGCCTTTTATTATAAGGTGGACGAACTCTATGGGGGAAGCCCATATGAAATCGTCCAAGGCCTTAAGGAAAGGGCTCCATGGGTTGCTTAGGGCTTAAGCATCCAAATTAGGGTTTCCTTGTTAGATAACCCTAATTGCCTCCTATATAAAGAGATCCCTTATGACCAAAAACGTGGCTAAGACTTCTCTAGGGTTTGTAGATGTTTTTGGGAAGCCTCCATCCTCTCTCCTTTTCATCCTCTTGCTTATGGTGTTTGTGAACCATTAGAGGAGTGACACTTGTGACTCTAAGCCTTCCAAAGTCAATACAAGGAGATTTGGGATTGTTATTGCTACATAAAAATCAAGGTAACATCTTAAACCTATTCTCATGTTAATATGATTACTTGAATGTTAGAATTAGGGTTTATAGTCTTGGATAACTTGCATGTACAATAGAGAAACCTAGATCCAAACATTAGGGTTTGTATGAGCACATAGGATGTTCTTAGGACTAAAACCCATCAGTGGTATCAGAGCCTTGATTGGTTTATATTGTATTGATGCCTTGTTAATTTGTTCATGCTTGAAAAAATCGTTTTTTACCTCTTGCCTGATGTACTCAGCGAGTCCCATTGTGGACTCGGCGAGTAGGCCCCTACTCGGCGAGTCCATAAGGGGACCCGGCGAGTTTAGCTGTCAGACATGCGGATTTTCGGGATTTTTACCTATTTTGACTTAGGATAATTGCCATAATTGTTTAAACTTAATAAAATTCGAATTTTGTTAATCTTATGATTATCCTTGTCAAAATAAAAGATTTTGGTCATCTAATTAGATAATTGTTACCTTATTTGATATATGTTAAGTTATGGAAATTATTTGATCATTATCTTGCAAGAATTTGAACTAGATCTAATTAGATAACCACCAATTATAGTTAATTGCCTTATTTGAATTATGTGATCTAGAATATTCTTGACAAAGTTTGGAATAGTTTCAAATTAAATCCCTTTAGGTTTTATAGTTTAAATTTAAACCCAAAAGTTTTGTTGTTTTGAAATTTAAATAGTTGAAACCCTAATGTTTTGAAAAAGGTTTCAAAACTTGCCCTCAAGTTTTGGTGGAAATTAGTGAATCGTCATTCACTTACCTTCAAATGTTCTGCAATTTGGGTTACGGCATCCCTCTCCCGTGTTGTAGAACATTGTGTTGGGTCCTAGCCTTAGTATCTCATTTGGGTGATTTACTAAGGAATCAATCAATCAACTAACTTGAATTTATTTTCTCCCATTTTGTAGATGTCAAAGTTTGACAACTATGGTCTTCTCAAATCCCGTGGAACAAGCATTCCACATGAAGATGATATTCCACAATTCGATTGAGGAACAAGAGATCATACTTCACTTCCTCCCCCTCCTCCGATTATTCTCCCTAACCCACAAGTTCGAAGGCTTGAAAAGTTCAAGATCACTCAATCCCTTTTGGCAAGTAAACATAAAGAAGGAAAGTTAGTGTGTGCACACGTCCTAGGGATGAAGTCACACATTGATAGGTTAAGAATGTTGGGATCCGTTTTCTGTGAGGAAATAGTTGTTGATTGGGTTCTTCAGTCACTTCCTAACTCATATAGTGAGTTCGTAAGAGAGTACTATATGATGAACCGCGACATGACCCTTATAGATCTCACCTATATGCTTATTGCTGTTGAGTCAGCAATGGTTTGGCGCAATAGAAAAGCAAAGTTGATTGGTGAATCTGCCTTCAAGACCTCTATGGATATAGACAATGGAAACGAAAGACATGCTATGATCAAAAAGTTTGATCATAAGAGAAAGGCAATGTCTGAAGTAGTTCCATGTCATGTTCCAAAAGAGTCAATTTGCTTTTATTGCCAAGAGAAAGGGCATTGGAGACGAAGCTGCCCTATTTACCTAAGAGATCTAAGAGATGGGAGAGTCGAAACGTATGGCTCTAATATAGGTAAAATCCATTAACTAACTTTTTTAAGCTTCTATTCTAGATTCTTAATACATAATGTGATAAGATTACAATTGATGTTATTGTAGGATCGAAGAAAAGAAAGGAAGCTTAAGGGAAGAAGTGAGTAGAATCTAACCGTGAAGGAATCGATTTCGATCGCATTTCTCGAAGATTAGATTCTTGAGCTACTACTTAGAGTTAGAATTAGATTGCTAAGAAAGATGTATTAGCATAAGTTTTTGAATGAGTTGCATTGTAAGGACAAATTTTTCCGCAATAAAATAAATTTTGATTTTTATATTATTTATATTATCCTTACAATGGCGTGTATGAAAAATTGCTGTTAAAATGTTTCTATTATTAACAATAATGGATTTGGTTCTTATTATGTTATTTATGGAAAGTAGAAAGTTTACCAAATAGGGAGAGTTTCTCATCGCCCAAGTTTCAATTGGACAGAAACTTAGAATCATGCAACTTGGTTGCACGATGAATGAGAAATTTCATATTTGGAAATTAGACAAATTCATTGACAAAGTGTCAAGTGAAGGACTTAGAGATCGAATACACAAAGTTGCGTGTTGATCAAGTCCACCATAAGAGTAACAAGATATTCGTCATGATTTACTAAAGGTTTAGTAAATATGATTATACTTATAGGATTAAGTGTAGTTCTGAATTGATTAAAATAGTTTAACTCAATAGCAGAACGAATAAGAAGAATCAAGTAGGCAGAAAGATAAAAGTTTCTCCATTCTAAGAAGAAGGGAGAGTACCTTTTATGCTTTATGATAGGTCTTAATGATTAAGAACCATATCTCGATTGATCCTCTAAGTAAGTCTTAGTACAATTGCATGTCTAAGAAGAGAAATCAAGAATTGAAGAAATGGTTAAATCAAGAAGTCAATCATACTTCGTTCCGAAATCAAGTATTAAAAGTTAAGATTGTGACATTGAGTGAAAAGTATTAAGAAGGTTTGTAACATTCATCAAATGTGGAAAGTTGTGATGTCTTGGATAAGACAAAGACCAACTAGGACCAATTTATGAAATGTTTTGATAAAAACTACACTAACTCTTGAATATTTGGTTGTCAAGAAATGTTTATTGACAAGAGAATCTTATATGTCAAGGAGTCAGTGGGAGTCTTAATGGTCTTGAAAGGTTTCAAGAACAAATCAAATAAACCTTATCGATCATCACTAGCACACGAGTTGAGGTTTACAATCTATCGTGTTGACATTATTTTGTTTCTATGCCGTTCCAATTGAGTTAATTATGCATATGAGTTCTATGAGTTCTCGTTCGAATGCATAAAAGGCAAGGACCTTGATCAATGAAGAGTACATTGATAGGAAAGGGTGAGCTGCTTAACTACTTGGAAGACATGGTGGGCAGCTGTGCTACCATAAGGCAAGAAATCGAGATTAAGAAAGTTCGATCCATATGAGTTTGGATTTGTTGTAAACTTTGGTTTTGACAAATTCACATGGATAGGAACAAATACACCATTTAAATCTAAGTGTCATAAGATTTCCCCCTCCATGAAAATGATTGTGAGGAAATGCTTTCACTAAGAAAGATTTTAAGAAGATAGTGATTGTAAAATTGCATTCTCGAATTCGATTATGGTTACGGTATCCCTTTCCATAATTTGAATTGTGAGGTTTGGAAATTGTTTACACACACATATGAACTATCTAAGGCAAAGTTGTATAAGTTTAAAAGGCCTTGATAAAAGATTATCAAAGCATTAAGTATTAGAAACATGAACTTAAGAAATTCAATAAGCATTGTTTTTCTGGAAGTTAAGATGTTTATGAATACATGTCGAAGCTAGTGGGAGCATAAGTGTTATGTTTTATAATAATCATCATGATAGTGGGAGCATAAAAGTTATGATTGTATGATTATTAAGGCACGTATTGCAAGTTGGCAATATTAATTATAGAAAACAAGAGTTATACCTTGCAAATTCGTAAGGGTTGTAAAGTTGTTTTGCTATAATTAAGGGAGAGAATATAATGCTTCATTTCAAATCTAAAGGATTAGGTTGAGAAATGTTAATAAATTTAGTCAAGGGTACATAGTGTGTTCTTAGAATTTCGATTATGATTACGGCATTCGTCTTCACAATTCGAATTTTGAGAACATAGCAAATAAAACATTATGCGTCGTGTCCCATACGCTTCGGGTATAGGATCGATTGCAAATGCTTTAATGTTTGACCATTCTAAAATTTTCTAAATGTCGAGCGCATTTAGAGGGAAAAGGGACTAGAATCGGTTTTGACTAAAATAATTAAACAACTATCAAAGGACAATCCAAAGTTCGTTTATGATTGGTCGCTTATGAGTAGTTGGAAGTATAGTATTGGAAAATATGGAAATGCTTCCATATTGGATGGACCATATCGACATTATTATGAATAGATAAGATTTTATTAAGAATGAGTTGTCATATGGAAAATATGGAAACGTGTCCATATTGAAATTTGGATATTGAAAATCTATGACTAGATTAGAAAGTTTTATGCAAAGGATGTTCAAAGGAATGTACTTTAACTGAGAGACATCATATCTAAGGAATTGTCTTGTAACAATCTCCAATAGAGAACTTTGTAATATCATTGGCAATAGTCTTTGTGACTTTGGTGCAGTGACATTACGAAAGGATCATTGCATAAAATGTTAGAATCTAACATATTCTATAAGTGGAAAGAATTTGATATTCTTACACTTATGAAAAAAGGATTTATAGTTGTGAAATGAGAATGATTGGAAATGTGTTCAATTTGATCTATTTCACAAAGTAAGAACCATAGGTAAACATTGTGTGCATGCTAGGAGCATGGGACAAGTGTAATAGTTCAAGTAAGAAGTTGATTACCCTAAACGACAAATAATGAGGAGTCGATATGGTGATAAATAAAAGGAGTTTTATAGTACAAAGAGAATGATTTGAAATCATATCTCATATGATATCTAGAATGGAGGAATATATGATCCCTTATCTAAGGACACGCGTATCTGATAGGATCAGAGTTGACAGTTGACAACGGCTTTGGAAAGCTACGATTGTAGATAAGGATCTGAAGTCATACGCAAAATAGTTATTAGACTTATCCAAGTGGGAGACTGTTGGATTGGTGTCTAAGTCCATAACTATTTTGGTATGTACTTGACCCGATGGTGCATGGTCCTTTTGGGTTGCCTTCACCAAAGCAACTTGATATGATGAATTATGGAGAGAAAGGATTAAATATGATTTATTAATATATTATGGGATTAATATATTAAAGGAGAAATCATATTGTTTAATTAATATTAGTCAATAATTAATTGGTAATTAGTTTTGTGACTAAAAGAGATTAATTAAACTTAAGGGGCTGGAATTGTAATTATAAGATAATTGCAATTTGGGCCATAGATTGCCTTTTATTATAAGGTGGACGAATTCTATGGGGGAAGCCCATATGAAATCGTCCAAGGCCTTAAGGAAAGGGCTCCATGGGTTGCTTAGGGATTAAGCATCCAAATTAGGGTTTCCTTGTTAGATAACCCTAATTGCCTCCTATATAAAGAGATCCCTTATGACCAAAAACGTGGATAAGACTTCTCTAGGGTTTGTAGACGTTTTTGGGCAGCCTCCATCCTCTCTCCTTTTCATCCTCTTGCTTATGGTGTTTGTGAACCATTAGAGGAGTGACACTTGTGACTCTAAGCCTTCCAAAGTCAATACAAGGAGGTTTGGGATTGTTATTGCTACATAACAATCAAGGTAACATCTTAAACCTATTCTCATGTTAATATGATTACTTGAATGTTAGAATTAGGGTTTATAGTCTTGGATAACTTGCATGTACAATAGAGAAACCTAGATCTAAGCATTAGGGTTTGTATGAGCACATAGGATGTTCTTAGGACTAAAACCCATCAGTTCAGGGATTTTGGTGAGGGGAATGGAGATGAGATGATTTGCGATAAACTCGATCATTACCCTAATGTATTCATCGTAATCCATGGGATTAAGAGATAATAGTTGAGTGGTGTCTCTTAGAACGCGTTCTTGACTGGCAGATGATGATGAACCCTTGGTTGATTTCTTTCTTGCAATGGATTTCTTGATGGTGGAGGCGGTTTCAGATGATATCTATGGAGACGAATTGTTGCAGAAGATGAAAGCTTGAAGAAAACAAAGAGAATTCAAGGGTTTGAGAGTATTGGGCGCGTAAAGAGATAAAAGAGGGTTTTGATCGGTTTATATAGGTAAGGTTAGTGGGTCGGGTCGGTAAAGTAATGATGACGATCCGAATAGAAAATGGGTCGCATTAAATGGAAAAGAGGTTTAAGGGGTCTGAGTTGACCTGGGAGGTGAAATGTAAGGTTGTTTGTGGCTATGAATGGAAAATTCAACCGTCGAGTTGATGACTAATTTTATGGGGGCGTGCAATCGTGTCACGAGAAACGAGGAAGATAGGATAGGAATATTCCTAGAAAGTAACCGTTGAGAGAAAAACGATTCACCTTATTATCCTTTAGACTTCCGGATAAGTTGTTCCAGACAAAGTGTGATCCAGAGGGTAAAGAGTTGTATTCCTGAACATACGTGTTTTGAAAAGGGGTCCAGAACGAGAAATAATCTAGAGTGAGTTTCAGTTCCGGAGTCAAAATTTAGTGTTCTGAAAAAGGTTTGTGATTTCGAAACACAGATTCACTTTGATTCGAAAAGGTTAGTGATTTCGAAGCAGAAATTTGGAATATTGATTTCGAACAAGTTTCCGGAACATGGTTAATAAAATATTCCGGAATGAGATTTTAGAAAAGCTTCCAGAGTAAATTTTCAAATTCCGGAATCGATCTTGAAATTCCGGAGTCGATCTTGAAATTCCGGAGTCGATTTTGAAATTCCGGAGGCGACTTTGAAATTCTGGAGACGATTTTTGTAACACCGTAAAAATTAAAGCAATTTTTCACATTTTCAAAACACATTGTTCGTTCACAATTATTAATAAAATCTCATTGCATCATAACTCGGTTCCAAAAAACATTTCCCAAAATCGAAATACATAAAACTCCATGTGTGTGTGTACGAATCATGCCGGCGCCTTCCCATGATCCTCACTAGTACCTGAAACACATAACACAAAACACTATAAGCAAGAAGCTTAGTGAGTTCCCCAAAATACCGCTCTAACATACATAGCCACTCAAGGCTATAACTCTGCTGACCCTCTGGCCAATATGTCTCAGTGGGACCCTCCAATCCCAACCCTCTCTGTGGGCCCTCTAGACCTAACTCTATGGACCTACTGGTCCTAACTCTGGAAACTATGAATCATGCATATCACATACCACAATAACACATAAATAGCATACAATACACTAGTACATAACTCTGTTACCACACTAGGTAATTTATAGTGAGAAGACTCACCTCAGATGTCTCGGTAAATCTATGACTCGGTAGAAATATGGTCTAGCCTCCGCCTAATCACATAAAGTAAATACTCTCATAAATATGACTCTCGAGACTAGACTCAACCCTCTATTGGCATCCTCATAAGGGAAGAAGACCATTTTACCCTTCTCTTGACACAAAGACCCCATTGTTGACCAAACCCTCAAAGTCAACAAAGTCAACGGTAAAACTTTGACCCGACTCGCCGAGTGCACTTGCGTGACTCGGCCAGTCTACGCGTGTCCACTATCCCTCTAGTCTCGCATGATACGTCGAGTCTTTCCCCTGCTCGACGGGTTACACCTGACATGAATCGCGGGGCCACCCCGACTCAACTCGCCGAGTCCCATTATGAACTCGACGAGTTCCGCCTTGAACTCCAGTCCTCTAATTCCCTCTGACTCACCGAGTCATTCCCCCAACTCAGCAAGTACTCACTGAGTGAACTATGGGAAACCCTAGCCCTACTCGCCGGGTCTGATCTTGGGACTCGGCGAGTCTACGCCATGCTCAAGCTCAAATGACCTCCTGAGGTCTGATCTGTTACTCTACTCCATAGATCTGGCCTCCTTAAGCAATATAAACATGTAAAGTCTGGATCTTGATGCCCATGCAAAGATCCAATGACTCTATTTGAAGAAATGGCCTCAAAATGTCACCCTAAGCTCATATTACCCAATGCCACCCCATAAAGACCAGGGAGTTAATGTCTCTGGACCTCTTTGGATCCAGATCCGCAGCCTCAACACAAGAAGGGACCAATTGCACCATCATTCACACTCTAAATGGGCTAGAAACCCTAACTCTCAAGGATTAACACCCAAAACTGAAGAGGGATCGGATATATACCTCAATATGAAGTTCTTAGGCTCTAAAATCCACAGAATAGCGCCTTCTTCAGCTCCCTCTTGCCTTGGTCACCTTCTTCTTGCAAAACACCCATATAAGGATCAAAAATGGCCTCTCCTTCCTCACAAATGCTCTAGATTGCTTAGGGTTTCAATCACGGGTCTGGTAGCCGCAATTGGTGGCTATAAGCCCCTTTAAATAGGCCTCAAACCTCGGGGATTAGGGTTTCATTAAACAGCACGGACTCGCCGAGTCCGGTCATTAACCCGGATGGAATTCGTGACTCTACTCGGCGAGTCTAAGCATCAACTCGCCGCGTCCCTCCAAAATCTCCAAAATAAATGAATAAATAATGTACCTGGAAATCCGGATTTTACAATTTTGAAATTTCGGAGTCGATTTTGAAATTCCGGAGTGTAGATCATAATACCTTTCCAAAGTGGAATTCTGGGATGCCATTATGAAGTATATTCCAAGATGACAATCAAATACAATGACAAAGTGGTCGTAAAATAATAATCAATAAGGATGAGCTGTACAGCTTAAAAAACTAAAGTGATGGTCAAAAATAAAGCTAAGAAAAATGATCTTATGTATCTCGAGAGAAAGTAGTTCCGAGATGAAAATATTTTGAGATCAGAACTAGATTTCTTTCAAATACGTCTATCAAAGAGAACAAGTCTCTTGAAATAACTGAGGATCTGGTATCATGATACCTATCTTGTTCATAAAACCAGTGAATTTCGTTTCTTCTAATGCCTTGGTAAAGACATCAGCAATCTCATCGTCAGATGGAACAAAAATGAGTTCAATGTTACCATTAAGTACATGATCTTTTATGAAATGGTACCTTATATCGATGTGCTTAGTCATTGAGTGCTGAATTGGATTGTGGGAAATCACAATAGCACTTTGAGAATCACAATAGATAGGAATACGTTGAAAACGGTAACCATAGACCAAGAGTTGAGATTTCATCCATAGAACATGAGATGTACAGCTGGAAACAGCAATGTATTCGGCTTCGGTTGTAGAGAGTGCAATGCATTTCTTTTTCTTGGATGACCAACTGACCAAACGACCACTTAAGAATTGACAGCCACCTGAAGTGCTTTTTCTATCAAGTTGGAGACCACCATAGTTTGAATCTGAATATGCTTGGAGGAGGAATCTTTTATTTGTTGGGTACCAGATTCTGAGACTCTTTGTGCCTTTGAGGTATCGGAAGATTTGTTTCACAGCCTAGAGATGTGACATCTTTAGGTTGCATTGAAATCTGGCACATAAACATGTTGAGAACATGATATCCAGATGACTTGATGTGAGATAGAGTAGGGATCCAATCATTCCGCGATATTTCTTTTCATCAACTAAAACACCTGAAGGGTCGGCAAAAATCTTGTGTTTGAAGCCCATTGGTACTTTGGCTGAGGCGCAGGTGTCCATTGAGTATTTCTTGAGGAGTTCTGAAATGTACTTTTCTTGGTGAATAAAGAGTCCTCTGTTAGTCTGTTCGACTTGAAGGCCAAGAAAGAAGCTTAACTCCAGATTCATGCTCATTTGGAATCGTCCACATAAATTTGTACCATCATGAGATGATTTCCATTTGATCTTAGGAATAGAGTGGGATCTAGAATTCCTCTTTGAAAACCGGAGCGCTTGAGAAAATCAATGAGGCTCTCGTACCATGCCTGAGGAGCCTGCTTAAGTCCGTAGACAGCCTTCCGGAGTTTCTAACAATGGTTTGAAAAAAAAGAGAGATTAACAAAACCGGGGGTCTGTTGAAGATATACTTCAGTATCAAGTTCACCGTTAAGAAAGGCACTCTTAACATCCATTTGGTAAACTTTGAAGCCTTTATGAGCAGCATAAGCAAGAATGATTCTGATGGCTTCAAGACGTGCAACAGGAGCAAAGGTCTTATCGTAATCGAGCCCTTCGATCTGAGTAAATCCTTTTGTCACCAACCTTGCTTTATTTCGAATAATAACTCCAGCTTCATCTAGCTTGTTGCGAAATACCCATCTTGTATCGACAATGGGATGATTCTGAGAAGGAGGCACGAGGGTCCAAACTTCATTTCGGTCAAATTCTGCCAGTTCTTCTTGCATGGATGTAATCTAGTCAGCATGCACCAATGCTTCATTGATGGATTTGGGTTAAACCATGGATATAAATGTTGAAAAATGGCATTCATTTTGGATATTTGCAGCAGAACGAGTCTATACACCAGCATTGGGGTTACCGATTACTTGGTTCGGAGGATGATCCTTTGTCCAAACATGTAACCGTGGTAGTTCTTGTGCAGCCGTTGATCCTATATCAATAGTGGAATTGATTTACTCCCCCTGAATAGTTTGAATGTGAGGATGATGCTCCCCATGAACTTCTGAACCAGAGAAATTGACATCATCATCAGAAGGGAATTCAAAAATGTTTTCATTTTCATCATTGTTGAGAGGATTGGAATCATCGAAATCAGCAGCTGCATTTTGGAAACCATCCACATTTGATTCAAGAGAAGGATGAGCATTCTCCCCCTCAACATGAGAAGGTTGAAATGGTTCAGAATCAAATGGAGGAAGGCTTGGGATCAGACCGGAGACATTAAGAGAGACGGGAGCTTTCGAAGTAGAGATTGGAATGAGAGCTGGTCTAGATCGAGATTCCGAATCAAGAGCGGTTTCGGAAGGGCCAAAGAGTTTTTCAAAAACAACTTCAAGAATTGTTTGGGGGTTTGGACATCCAGGCGGAGGAGCATCCGACTCCATAATGTGAGTCGTAATGTGAGTTGGGCCAGAATTCCGAACGAAGTTGTCATCGAAAGTAACATCAAAGCTTTCTTCCAGAACACGAGTTCTCTGGTTAAGAACTCTGTAAGCTTTCAATTTTGAGGAGTATCCAAGGAAGATGGCTTCATCAGCTTTAGGTTGAAACTTGGCAAGCTGATCACGATTCTTCTTGATAAAAAGCACCTGCATCCAAAAACATGCAAAAACGATATTGTTGGCTTTCGACCATTCATTGCTTTGTACGGTGTCTTGTTGAGGCGTAGATTGATGATACTTTGATTTTAAGCAGACAATAGACACGGCTTCAACCCAAAAGTAGAGTTGTAGATTTGCGAAGTTTAGCATGGATTGAGCGGCTTCAATGAGAGTTCTATTGCATCTTTCAACTACACCGTTTTGTTGTGGAGAATATGGAGTTGAGAAGTTGTGGTCAATTCCTTTTTCTGTGAGAAACTTATCAATGGTGGAATTAGTGAATTCTGATCCATTATCACTTCGTATTCTCCTAACCGGGAGTTTAAAAAGAACTTCTATTCCTTTAATAAAATTGATGAGTTCAGAAGCTGTTTTGGATTTCAGCCTTAGCAAGAAGACCCAAGTGAACCATGTAAAATCATCAACAATCACAAGAATGTATTTCTTATGATGAACACTTTCTACAGTGGATGGTTCACAAAGATCAATGTGTAGAAGCTCCAGAGGTTCCAAATGGATTTTTTTATGATAACAAGATGACCTTTTTCGAGTGCTTACCACACTCACAAGCAGCACATAAATGATTATTTTCGACTTTGAGGAGAGGTAAACCTCTCACCATTTTGCCTGCGACTTTATCATTTATGTATCGAAAGTTTAGATGAGCGAGCCTTTGGTGCCATAACCAACTGATGTCAGGAACAACTTTGGTGAGAAGGCAGAGTTGCGGTTTGCCAATAATCATGTTCATGTCAAGTGGGTAAATATTATTGTTGCGAAGCGACTTGATTAAGCACTCTTTCCGGTCTTCGGTCATTACATACTTGTACTTTTTGCAAAATTCCACACGTCGATTTGAATCAGTGAGCTGAGCAACACTTATCAAATTATGTTTCAGATCAGCTACATAAGCCACATTTGAGATAGAGAAGTTTTCATTGGTGAGAATTCCATAACCACAAATTTGAGACTTGGAGTTGTTTCCATATGTCACGTAACCAACATTTGGAGAAAGCTTTAAGTCTCGCAGAAAATCTTTCTATCCCTTCATGTGCATAGAGCAAGAACTATCAATGTAGCATATTGTATCCTACTCCGAAGCACAAAGTGCCTACAAAATTAGTGAGTAATGGAGTTTTTAGGCTCTAAATTAGACTTTAGGACGTAGGCACGGGCTTTGGTCTTTGATGGTGAATTTGGAACAACTTTGTTTTTTATGGTGGTATTCTTTGAATTTTTTGGAAACAGACAGAAGGTTAATGACTTTTCATCTATCTACTAGTCATATTCTGTAACAACCCAAAGTTTTCCATCGTCGAAAAACCCGTTCTACCCGTAAAATTCGCCGTTAATCAATTCGTTTCGTTTCCGTTTTGGGTTAAAGTAAATATATTTATACGTTTATTATAATCCAATGAGTGTCCAAACCCTTTAGGAACTCATGAATCTAGCCCAAAAATGTTTATTTCAAAAAGTTAGAAACGTCCCCGCCAGGTGACGGAAACTTAATCGGGTGCGACCTAAAGCCCCGTTTAAGGCCGGTATCGGGTAGAATTCCACCGTGTCCAAGTTTTGGGAACTATATAAACGTGTTAAACCTTTCATTTGAACCTTTTTCCTTCTCTCTCTACTCTCTCTCTAACCTCTCTCCTAAAATCCAACTTTAAGGGTCCAAAACTCAATTTTAAGGCCTCAAATCCCTAAGGTACCTTCCTAACCTTAATGTATAGCATATTTGGCTTCCAAATTAGGGATTTAATCATGATTTAAGACCTTGAATGTGAGTTTACAGCCATGGAAGGAGCTTAGGCCGTAAACTCATAATAAGTGGGTTTTTACGCCATAAAACCCTACCAAAACACAAATGGACCTTAGATATGGCTAGAAGGCTTTATGGAATGGACTTAGAATGCCTTAAACTATAATTTGGGGACTTGAATAGGAGTTTATGGCCAAGGATAGTGTTTAGGCCGTAAACTCATAATAATAGGGTTTTTAAGCCCTTAAACCCTTCCTAAACCTCAACAAGACATAGATATGACTTCTAGAATAATTGCTTTAGCCTTTAAACACTTTAAACATAATTTTTGGGGGACTTATGTGAGTTTATGGCCAAGGCATGTGCTTGGGCCGTAAACTCCTTAAAACATGGTATAAATTCAATTTCAAGGTGTTAGAAAGCCATCCAACACCACCAAAAGCCTTGGAATAAATCATAGGACCAACCAAAAATAGTTTAAGGACCTTAAACACATTATTTGAGGGATTTATATGAGTTTACGGCCAAGGCTTGTGCTTGGGCCGTAAACTCCTTGATTCATGGTGTTAGAATGCCCCTATAACACCCCTAAAGCCTTGGAATGAATTTTAGAAGCCCTTACATGCAAGTTTTTAGCCTTAAAACATATGGATTTACCCTCTAAGAGAGTTTACGGCCATGAGAGGGGTCTCATAGGCCGTAAACTCCAAAAACCTCTTCAAAACTTCAAGCAAATGCATGTAAGGCTTAGGAATAAATTTACCAATCACATGTGATTTGTTTTGGCATCATTTAACACATTTTTCTTGGGTATTTAGGAGTTTACGGCCAGGAGCCTATGCTAGGCCGTAAACTCCCATAAATAAGTCATTTTGATGTTTAAAAATCCATTCCAAGCCTTTGATCCAAGCCTAGAAAAATTCCCTTAAGTGGTTGAAGTCATTTTGCACCATAAACTACCCCACCATGAGTTTACGGCCGTAAACTCATGGGGAAGGGGTGTTTTAGACCTTAAACCCTTGTATAAGTTTATTCATGGGGGAATAAACTCAAGTCCCAAGTCCCTAGTGTCATTTCACGTCCTTAAACGCCACCCGGGTCCCTCCAAACACTCATAATGGGGTGTTTCCGCGACTACAAGTATTTGTCGCTAACAAATAATTAATCTAAGTCCTAATTAGATACAAATGTGTATCTTTAAATCATACTTAGGAACCTCGTGCATTTGCAAGCCCCGGACCAACGTTTAGCATCCGAAATCGTCACGTTTCTTGTCCGATGAGTTCATACCCCTACCCTTTTTCACTGTTTTTAACTGTTTTCAGGGGGGGGGGGGGGGAATACAAGCAAAAGTACAAGTGTATCTTGTACTTAAACTGATTTACAACTTAATGATTTTAGTTTCTAAATGTCATGATTTCCAAAGATTATGATAACTGATGTTTCGAATCGCAGGTTAATTATAGATTTCTTTTGAAAAGTGTTTAATTTTATATTGTCTTTTGTAAAAGAAATCATACTAATTATAACGAATATAACTAATAGGATAGAACGAATGCGAATACGAATATAACTAAGTACGAATACGAATAACGAATACGAATACTAATACGAATACGAATGTAATTAGGAATACGAATACGAATGTAATTAGGAATACGAATACGAATGTAATTTAGAACGAATACGAATACGAATAAGTCTACGAATACGAATACGTCTATGAATACGAATACGTCTACGAATACGAATACGTCTACGAATACGAATACGTCTACGAATACAAATACGACTACGAATACGAAATAACGCCTTTGGTTGACACTAAGACTTCGAATATACAGTTAGTGTACTCCTTGAGTGTCACCCGAGTTTCGAATTTATTATGAAAATACACCTCTGGACCTCTACTGAGTTTCGAATATATCCGCCTCAGAATGTCGACAGAGCTTCGAATACACAACTAATATACTCCTTTGGAACTCAGCAGAACTTCGAAAATACTATAAAGTACGCTTCTGTGTGATTCCAAATATTCGAAATTACAACTAAGTTAGTAGATTATAGTCATCCGATAGTAGAATAACTAATGAAGTAGAACACATAACTAATCCTATTCACATGGTAATTACTAGTATTTCGAAATCAAACTTAAAGAACAAAACACCACACATAGGAAAATATGGGATTTTCCTGGGATAACATTAGAAATCAGTAACGAACCTAGATACTAATAGAAAACTCAACACATAGGAAAATATGGGATTTTCCTGGGTAACACAACAACACATAAGCGAATAAAGAAACAAACGAATAACTAAAACTATAAGGAAAATATGGGATTTTCCAGGAATGTCATAACCAACCGTTTTCGAAATTGTAACAAAGGATAACCAAACTGTTTTCATAAGAAAATATGGGATTTTCTTCATCAACAACTTTTCCCGAACGTAAAGGAACTCGTCTTTCAAAACTAAACCACTTATGAACTCACCAACTTTATGCTGATTTTCAAACTGCTTGTATTCTCAGGTCAGCGATAGACAGGTACCCGACGATATCTTTTGGAGAAGACGGAGCATCCCGAAGTCTCGTCTTTGCTTTTGTCTATATTACATATGTAAAATACTTGTACAACTTTTCTTTTAAACAGATGTAAACAATATTATGTAATGTAATGTTTTGTGATTACTGCTTTACTATGTGCATTGGATTTGATACTCAACATGGAGTCAACCCCGAAAATGTTTCCGCCTTTGGTTTTCCGGATGTGACATATTCAATGACTTGAGGGTTCCGAACAGTATTCTTTGGACCATTGGCTTCCGGAGGATTGGTAACATTTGTAACCTCCGAAATTGGTTTTTCATCAATAGGAGTTTTGACTTTCCACACAAGATTTTTCTTTGGGGATTTTGAAAAAAGATGTTTTCCCTAAATTTGTGAATTTGCTTGATGACACATTGGTTATCGAAGGATTTTGTTTAAAAATTGTGCCATCAGATTTTGCAATAAAAACAAATGAAACAGTTCGAGGAGAGGTGTTTTGGACTGTTGTGACATTCACATGAGATTTAGGCCGAGTAGAATTATCTACTTTCTTGGGTTCTACACCACTAGGAGATTTGGAAGGTCTTTTGAGGATCATAGAGTGAGCAAAGGAGTTTTAACTATGAGTTGATGCACGAGAACTCCTGGATACATTTGGTTTGGAGTTCTCAATGAATCTGGAGTTTAGTCTAGTCTTAACTTCCTTCTTATATGCATTTCGAGCATCTTCTGTGGGATCTACAATATCCTTCCTATTCAACATTAGGTTTCTTTTAGTTTGAGGTAAGGAATTTGAGGTTTGTCCTGTGGATGGATTGCTAAACTTAGGAGTAATTGTAACCGATTTAGTTTTTGAGACAACTAAGGAATCCAATTTGCAAGAATCAGAGGAGACACAACTTGATTTTTCAACTTTATCATTTAAGGATGCCCATACAAACTCAGAGGTATTAGTTTCAGTTGTCAGGGAAGGAATTTCTTCAACTACACATTTCTTTGTGGAATTACTCCTAGGAAAATAATCTACACAATTTGGAAGATTATAATGAAATTATGTTGTCCGATTCAGGCCCAGGTTTGTCAGAGGCGAAGGTAGCGTGGAATCAGGACACCTGACAACAATTGGTTTGAACTCAAGAATTAAGGACTCAAAGTGGTATGTAGTCTTAGGAAGAGGTGACAAAGGAGAAACAGGGGTGTCCGAATGTTTAATGTTTGGAACCTCTCCTATGAATGTCAGATTTTTTAATTCCTTCAGGGGACTAGAAATTGGTTTCGGAAACTCGCTTCCGAGACCAGGTGCTTTAGACCATGGATGACGAAAATTATGCTTCATCCGAAGATTAGCTTCAAGCATGTCTAAAGAATTACGCAAAACATCTATCTTGGCATTAAGACGTCTATTATCAGAGATCAAAACATTTCGTTCGGAATAGGTGATTTCACATTTATCTTTCAAAATGAGACATTCATCCCTTAACATTACAAGTTTATGTTCTAAAGACTCGATTTTCAACTTTTTATCCTCAAAACGTAACCTAAGACGATTTAACTCACACTCCTTCTTCTCACTCGCATCTATGGCAGACTTATAGGCTTTATAGATGGTGTTCATATCTGTTTGAATTTGGGTTAGATAAGGTTCACAAAGAGACAAGTCAAAGTTATTATCAGAGATCATAGATTTTACCAGCTGAACGATGCTTCGACCTGGTGGATCATTGGTCGCCATGTAGCAATAGTGAGGTTCAGCAACATTATCTTCATCTTCTGACCCTGAAGACCAATACCCTTCATCGTATTCAATAGTTTTTCTTGCCATCAGACACATATTTCTTCCTGTTACCATGGCATCATCATCCCCGGATGACCACTATCCTTCAACATCTCTTGAAACCGTTATTACAAAGGCTTTTTCGCTTTCAGCTATTTCTTCTGCCTTTTGGATGTAGTAGGCTGAATCCTTGATTTTTGGTTTTTGTGGAGCATCATCCAAGCAATATTTAGCAAAATGGTTTGCATGTCCACACTTATGACACATAATTTTTTTTGTCTGATTTGGAACTCTAAGAGGGTTCCGAAGTAGAGTTTGGCTTAGAGAGGTTCAATTTGTATGCAAGAGGATTTTCTGAAGAGGGTTTAGGTTCCGGAGCTGAGTATTGTTGAGGATTGTTCTGGTGAGGAGCATGGAATCAGTTTTGGTATGGTTTGTAGGAGGAATTGAAAGGGTGTTTGTACTTCATTAATAGTAAGGCAATCACTTGCTGGAAACAGAGTTTAGAGTGCCTGGCTTCGGAATCATCAACGGGATAAGTTTGTGGAGATAAGGTAGGTGCGGATGTTTGAACACATGGAACAATGGGCTTGAAGGGATCCGAAGTAGTTGAGTTTGGAATGGTTGATTCAAAAGAAGTGACAAGGGCAAGAGGACCTCCAGAGAGTTCCCTTATGGTTTGAGCAACATTTGACTCATGTCCTTGAAGTTCATCAAATAGTTGATAAAGCTTCAACTTTTTCAAAGAACCATTGCTTTGAAGACAAGATTTTACATTTCCCTATCCTTTGCCGAGACTGTTTATGAATTTGAGATTGTACTCCAAAAGAGTTCTGACAATCCCATGAGCAGTCATGTTGTTCACCACAATACGATAACGTTGGAGGCTGAGGCCAATGATTCACCAGGAGTGGTGTTGAAGGTGTTAAAGTCATTGACAACTGAGGTGAGGCGCTTGTATTTCATATTTTCTGAACCTTCAATCTGGTCCTGAAGAGTGTCCCAAATCTCTTTGGCTGATTTGTAGAGCTTGATGTGCTCAAAGAGTCAAGGATGAACCCCAAACACCATTTCAGAGAAATCAAATTGATCAACATGAAGCTTCTCGATATCATCTGTAGTTAGAGGAGCTGGGTGAGTTTCATCTTCACGCATGAGCTGAGCAGCTGCATCCCTTACAACAGTTCTTACAGGAACACATGGACCTTTTGTGACGGATCTCCAGATTTCTTTACCTTTATCTCTGGCCAGTAAAAACCTTTCCATTCTAACTTTCCAGTGATCATATTCTTCCACAATTAGTAATGGGGAACCTGTAGGGCCATCCACACTATTTGCAATTTGCGTTGAAATCATTTGTTGAGGATTAGAAGAAGCCATTGAAGTTAAGATATCTTCAAGCTAAAGTGGTATATAGAAGACCTTTTATCCTTAACATAGAAATGGTTGAAATACGAAGGTAATTTCAAACCAACTACAATTTGATCTTATGGAATCAAAGGACAACCACTTAAGCTCTGATACCAATTAAGATAACAATAATGATGTGCAGGGACAAGGTTTAAAAACTCAAACCTTAAGTGAAAGCTTAAGATCAATGTTTGCTTACTAATAAATGTGCAAGTCAAGCCTGGAAAGACCAGTGAAGTCTTAGATAATATATTCAACATATGATCAAGTCATTAAATGAAGAATAAGAGTAAATGATCAAGATAAAGTTAATAAATGAAGAATAAGAAGAATGTTTGAAGGAGGGAAGTTTTAAATAACTTAGTAAAGAGCTAGAGGTTGAGTAAAAGATCCGTAGTTGACTTGTATTGAATGCTCCTTTAAATAGGAGTGAGAGTTACATCGAATTAACTAGAATATTTACATAGGACCGGACAAAAGAAATGATTCTGACATTCTGATTGTCCAAATAAAACAAAAGACTAAGTCCTAAGAAATGTTACATCAATATAATGACAGATACAATAAATGCACTAAGACAAAATTAGGTTGTTCCGGATCAGCATCGATTCCGGACATGAGAGTCATTCCGGATTCTCTTTAGTCTTCACTTCGTTTCTTCCCTGGTCCGGACAGGTTCCAGACCACTCCCTACTTCGGTACATGCACACTTCAGAATGAGTAGATAGGATTTTTAGAGGTTCACTTTTAGGTTCCAACAGGCATCGGAACAATTTGGATAGGCTTTTGTGAGAAGAGGATATTTATGATTTATTAATATATTATAATGTCTAATATATTAATATGAAATCATATTATTTAATTAGTAATGATCAAGAATTAGTTTGGAATTAATTTTGTGATGAAAAGAGACTAATTAAATAAATGGGGATTGATTTGGTAAATTATTCATTCTTATAAAGTGGGATTATGATCCACAGTTCTTCATGTTGGGCTAAACCCATGTGGTGACCCATGGATACTCCATGGAGGTTAAAACCTATGGATCATGAGGAATGTGGAGAGTCATGAGTTACATGGTGTAACCTTAATGTGCACAGTATATAAGAAGCCTTATAGCTCATGAAATTGGCACTAGTGGATACACAAGTGAGGGCTAGCCAATTTTGCTATAATATAATCTTCTCTCAAGTTATTCCAAGTTTATAGTGGTGTTGTGTGATTCCATTTGAGGTGCAACACTTGGGGCACTAAGCTCTTAAAGCTCCAAGGCTTCAAACTACAAGAAACAGTATTTTATCTAAATTGTTTTATTATCCATGTATAAACTTTTGTATACTAGTTTAGGGTAATACCTTGGAAAGTTCAAGATTGCATGTATAATAGAGAAAACATAGATCCAAGGTATTTAGAGTTGCGTGCACACCTTAGGAGTGTTAGAATTCTCAAAACCCAAAAAGATGCAAAAAAGCTAGACTCTAGCTCAATAAAGCTCGTATATTTGGGCTCTCAAGTCCTCCTACAGTCCAGATCTGAGGTTTCAACCTCATGATATGCTCAAATAACTCATTGTCAAAATATGGATGGGTGAAAACCCTAAAAACCTACCAAAACTACGATCTCACAAAGGAAAGGTCAAGATAGGAGCTTTTTACCTTTGCACTAAAGTAAATCACTGAAGAACTCTGGATCTACATACCTTCATTGATCAAACACGCCAAGCTCTCCAAATCTCCTTCCAAGGATGCACAAAACCACTCAATTTAGTCTCTCTCTCTCTCTCTCTCTCTCTCTCTCTCCCCCAAATCAATCTGATCGATTAAGGTTTCACACAGGGGAGTTGGATGGCTGCTGAGGCGGAAATGAGGGCTTAAGGCCCTTTAAATAGGACATAAACCCGAAAGATTAGGGTTTGCACTCACAGTGCCAACTCGCCGAGTTGGTTGAAAAACCCACGTCGTCAAATCATCTCTATTCGACGAGTTGGGGCACCCAATCGTCGAGTTGCTAAGTTAACTCATAATTAGATATTATAAATATTATACCTGGGAGTCAGGATGTTAAAATTTTGTCATCCTCAAATTCAGCACCTTCAGCTTCTAACTCTTCCCGTTTTTTTTGTATAAGCCGCCTACAAAATAATAATAATTCAAATCAAAAGATATCAAAGTTATGAATGACATTAAGTTATTAATGACATACTTGATCAATTAAAAACCAGTTGCGTCGAACGCGAAATTTCGAAAAATCATAACTTCTTCACACTAATTTAGATTTTGGCATTCTTTATACTCATGGGTTCGTAATCACAACTACTATAACTTTTTGTCAAGATTATTTTGCCTAAATAATATTTTAGTTATAAATGTTTATTTAACGTAATTCGTTAAGTTTATAATAAGTTTTATACAAATATTATAAGTCAATAATATTTGTACATAAAATATGTACGCAATAAATAAATATAGTTAGAACGTATATAAACCGTATTACGTACGAAAGATCTCATTTATTTACAATTTTACTATTAGAGGATTTTAGTTATGCAATAAAATGAATAATCATAACTAAATCCCTAAACAGTCTAGCCCGAATTCGCGGGCGTTAGATCTCGCAATTCTCATCTTGGGTCTCAAAACAATATAGGGATGAGAAATGGTAACAGAGGTGGCAGTCGCCACCACTAACGCAGCAACAACAATAGACGTGACAACAACAATTATGGTGGTCGTGGTCTTCCTCGATCTATGCTGGTGATTGCATGTAGGTACTCCATTGGTGGTGTTATTTCCAGCGGGTGGGGAGGATTGATTCCTTTTCCTATTTCGATTCCTATGCAGCGACCTCAGTTCTATGAAGGGTTTCTTCTGACTCCATATCATGGTACATGGCAGCATATGTACCAACAAACTAGCCCATGGTAGCATCGGTGACAACCATCTATTTCCAATCAATTCAAAGTCAACTAAAGTCAACAAGTCGAACCGGTCGACTCAATTAACCCTTGTGTACTAGGGCTTACGTTAGGTAATTACTATGCAACTCGCTATTCTAATGAGAAATCATTAATTGAAAAGTTTGTATATCTAGATTTCCTTAACCTAAAACTGTGGTAAGTAATGAACCAAACCGATAAAACAATGTTGCATACTCATCGGGTGTGTGTAAGATCCTTAAACATGGCTTAACGGGGATTACGAACCTTGCGTTGTGAAACCAAACACTCAAATAGGTCACAAAAGAAGTCTCACCCAATCTCTTTCACTCTAGCTCTCCCAAATCTCTCTCTGTATGAGAAATCTCTCCAAGAATGTGAAATCTCTCCCAAATCTCTCTCTGTATGAGAAATCTCTCCAAGAATGTCAAATCTCTCCCAAATCTCTCTCTGTATGAGAAATCTCTCCAAGAATGTCAAATCTCTCCCAAATCTCTGTAAGTATGTAAAATCTCTCCCAAATCTCTCTCTTTATGAGAAATCTCTCCAAGTATGTAAAATCTCTCCCAAATCTCTCCAAGTATGTGAAATCTCTCCTAAATATCTCTCTGTATGAGAAATCTCTCCAAGAATGTCAAATCTCTCCCAAATCTCTCCAAGTATGTGAAATCCCTCCCAAACATCTCTCTGAATGAGAAATCTCTCCAAGTATGTGAAATCTCTCCCAAATCTCTCCAAGTATGTCAAATCTCTCCCAAATCTCTCTCAAAATCTCTCTCAACTTCTTAAAATCACTCGGGGCATCCCGACCCTCGAATTTGACGAAAAAAAAGCTCGAAAACGGAAGTCTACGCGAAAAACTGCCTTAAGGAGCCGAAACTCCTCTTAGGAACCGAACCTCTTAGAGGCGAACCTCCTGAGAACCGAAACCCTCTCAACCGAAATGGACCGAGCACTCGGTCTATTTCGGTCATCTAATCATGCTGAACCGAGACCTGACTTTCGGCTCATCCCTTCCTACCTTCGGTCCCAAAGGACTCCACCTTCTGTCCGAGGAGCGAGCCTACGCAGCCGAACCCGTCTACTCTCGGTTCCTCTTCTACTCTCGGTTCCCATGCACAATCAAGCCTCACCTTCGGTCCTATGCTCCTAAGGAGCCGAACCTTCGCACCTCCGGCCTGAATTTCGGAATTTCACATTTTTGCCCGGTTTTCAACCACGACTCCATTTTTAGCCCGTTTTTAATTATTTTAACGCGGGATTTTCGCCCAAACTCGTATTTTAACATAATAAACCCTAAATATTCATATTTTAACTATATTTTGGGGAAAATCCTTGCCTAAGAATAAAATCTAATTTGTGAGATATTTAGGTGGAGTGTTGACTTATCCTTTGGACAAGGACACAAGCAACCTCCCCATACCTTCATAGTACAACCCCCAGTCACTATTAGACTATATCTAGTCATTCCATAGTACTTTTCCCACCATTTTGCAGCCACACACTTGGTCAAGAGCTGGAAAACTCTCCTCTCTCCTCACATTACTCCATTTTTCCACCAAGTGACAACTTCATTCTCTCTCACTTCCTCTCTCTAGATTTCGAGATTCAAGGCTTGTTTCCAAGCTTTCCTTCTACATTTGGTAAGTATCTTCCTCCTACACTTAGATATTCTACTATCTTTCATCCAAATCATAGATTGCTTACACAAATATCGTCATAATTGTGTTAGACCTTCAAATCTTCAAGCACCTCCCAAGTGTTCTTGAGTTGAACGCTTAGGGCCTTTAAAGTGAAAGAGCGTGACTCTTTAAAATAAAACCATTTGATTCATGAATTAGGCCCGATTGAAAAAAGTTTAACATCCTGAACGAACTTCTTTCCTTAAACATTTTACACCTGGGGAAGGTACAGCCCAACTATGAAGTAGATTAGCAGATGTTACAATAATACGTAGATGAGAGATTGTTCTTGTGACTCGGAATGAGCCTTTCTCGGTGGAGGAAAGATCCCTCCGTTTATCACTCTATAGAAAGAACATCCCATATAGAGTCTAAACACTTCTTTTCTCCATCATCCATCTATTGAAATCACTCAAGGTGAGTTCATACCCTTATCTCTTCAGGTTTTCTTAAGTTTTAAGAGGGGGGGGGGGGGGGGGGGAATACAAGTTAAAACACCAAGAACACAACTAAACTTTTCCAACAGCTTTCATCAAGAAAGTTTAACTCCATTCATAGACTGATTTGGTCAACCTAAACATTTTAGTTTTGAAAACTGTATTAGATGCAAATAGTTTAGGTTCATACGTTTAAAATGAATACTTGCACATCTCCATACGATTTTTCTACAATTTCTGGTGATTTTTACAATACAGCCTATCATTTCAAGAACAAATCCGGACCAATCTATGAATACGAACATTTTAACACAAGTTAAAGACTTCCAAAAATCATAATAAAAATTATGATCATACTAGACACATTTTATGAACTCTCGAAATTTACGAATTCAGTTTTCGACTTCGTATGATTTTTCTATGATTTTAATAAAATAGTGCAGAACGGTTAAAAACTAGTTAACAACTTATAACTTCCATAACACTTTGTAGTATGTTGAGCAAAGTGTAAAACCATAATTTCTAAATATTGAATGTATCTTATTGTTATTTTATCATTATAAAATGAAATTTAGACATTCATTATAAGGTTTACTCATTCATTTCGAACACATATAATAAACTTCAATGAGCATAGTTTATGGATTTTTACTACATGAAAAAGGATTTTACTCTAAAAACAAATGGGTTTTTCGTATCCTACGTGATAAACTATAATAGTAATAGTTTGAGGATTTCATATCACTAATTTATTCAGAAAATGTGACTTTACTTCCTTCACGGAAGAGGTTTTAATATCAAACTATGTGTAAACTAGTTAACTTAGGTTGTGAGGCAATTCTCTCCCCGTACGTTCGAGTACGGGATCCCAATTCCTATAAGTTATAACCAAAGTCTCTTGTAGGGAGAGTGTGATAATTGTGTATAGATCTATCTATATTGGGTTTGACACCCCAAACCTTGCTGCTAGCTACAGTGGGACCTGCAGGTCTACGGGTGACAAGAGTCATAGTATCTAAACGTCTGAAAAATGTTGTGCAGGTTATTTCTCGTCATAGTATGGTTATAGCGACTCACATAGGTAGTTAACAATCCTTCAAGTTTACATGGAAAATTCTTCTTTGAAAAGGGGTTTTACTTTTAAACTAAACGAGTTTATGTCGATTTAAACTTGCCTGAATTACTTTAAGTATGGAAAAAATACTTGTTCACTCTCGGTCCTGGGATTTAGGACTACAAAACTTTTATAAGGAAAATATTGGATTTTCTTTGGAAACATATTTCTTTTAACACTACATCACATCTGGAATTGTTAGATTTCAACGGTTTATTTAACTCAAATTATATATAACTTATATACGTTGAGTGGTCATAGAAGGAATCTATGGGTCCTTCTAGAGTACATTATCGTATAATATAGGAGCATTCAATCCACACTTAACTAAGAAAATATTGGATTTTCTGGAAATCTTACTCTATCGCTTTTACAAGGAAAACGGTTTCTTCCTCAACCAAAACTCTTATGAACTCACCAACTTAATTGTTGACAATTTTTCAAAACTACTTGTATTATCAGGAATTCAGTGAAACAGGAAAACCAACAGCATTTTGAGGATGGGACGATAAATCGTCAAACAATACATTTTGTCGTCATAATGTAATTGATTTGAATCATGTAAACATATACTCTAGTGTAACTTTTTCAATTATATTTATGATAGTTGTATTTACTTTGAGCACTATTATACTCGTTGTTGTGATACTATACATGAAGTCCTCCACCCCCAGACGTTTCCGCCATCCTTGGTTTGGGGGTGTGACAGATTGGTATCAGAGCATTGTTTATAGTGAACTAAGTATATCGAACCATATAAGATATACAAACTATAAATACATTGGGACTAAAGTCTCTGATTAAACATTTCCAAACAACTATACTTTTAGAAATAAATAGTTCTTATTAAAAGTATACATGCATGCATACATACTAAGGTCAACATCATTCTAGAACAAAACAAAAGTAATGATTGTTGACTGGCACAAGTAGGCTTGGGGATGTATAGTCAGGTCTGGGAAGGACATAGCCTGATCAACTATGTCTAACCCAGAGGTGATTAGCATATGCCCGGGAATGGTTATGGCATTGCAACAAGTCTAAAACTTACCAGTTCTATCTACAAACAAACATTGAAAAGCATAAGTCAAACATTAAAATACTATAGGAGTATTTTGTAATACTATAACCAGCTTATGTGAAAACTAAAGACCCCTATTAGTAGGTCTTTAACGACTAAGTGCATACGCCAAAGTTATACATAATTAAAGATATTATAGACTTAGAATCTATGACTAATTGACTATTGCTCTACTTCCTGTTCCTTGTTTGGTTGTGGACTTAGAGTAGAGTCATTTATTCGAAGGTCTATTCTATCTCAGACTATGTATAACTGGTATGCACTATGTGATTATAGACGTAACTGATATGGATCACCCCTATAAGTAATTAATTATGGAGTTAGACGCCTATTAATTATCTCTTCCACTCCTATTCTCGCACGTATAACATAACAAGATCCTACTTACCAGGCGACCCCTACTTTCCCAACTAGGGAAATGGTGGATGGTTATGAGAAGAATCAAAAGTGGAACCGAAGGTAATCAACCGTCCATGCATAGCCAGGGTTCCCACGAACCATTTTGACTACATCAGACTTGTGCTCCGTTGGGCAACCGTGATCGAGGGTTGGAGTCGACGGCAATGACAACAATCACCATGTGGAAACCAACGAGAGTGCTATGACCTCAACCACGGGGGACCGACTGACAGATCCCTCCCGGCAAAAACCCGGCAGATCGCGAACATCGGGGATTAAAACAGGGAGACTGCAAACCGAGTTCGAAAACTGCACGCTACTACAGACCCTACCGTCTCACGTACCCGAGACTTAGAAAGAGACTACTATTTCAGAGACCAACTTTCTTTTTAAGACCTTATCGCCGCTCGGACAGAGGCAAAAGAGTAGCAAGGTAGGCACACGGCATTCAAAGAGAGGATGATTGTAGCCAAGCATCGATTGGAAGAGCTGCAATGTGCATCGAATTTGCCTCAGGCATCGCAAGGGACGGATCGTCGTGAGTAGAGTTCATACCGCTCACAAGGCCTTGTAAATTAGGTTCATAAGTATGTGTTGGTGCTACTCTATTCTAGGTGTAACCACGACACTGCGATTTAAGCGGTGATAGTACTAATCAGGAGATCTATTTGCTATCAAAACTTTTCCTTACATAGATGTGGATTAGACCTGCATCGAGGTCAAAAAATTTCTCAGAAACCATAAGTATTAGAATCACATTAACAAGATGGGCTTAGGACATACCTAACAGACTCGAAGGTCTATTTAGTCTTAATTATATAACTAAGCATACATCATTTAGTCATAAAAAGGACCTAGCTTGGATCAAATTATAAGGTTTCACTTGGATACAGAACTACTAAAATACATGAGTTTATCATATATAGACTCTCGATATGAACTGTTTTGAGAACACCATAAACAATCGAAATACGTTACAAATTGAACTAAGATAAACTTAGTTAGAAAACTCGCGACGTATAGCCATTCTAAAAACTCATTATCGTCTCAATTTTAAACATTTTGGTGGAAAGGTGCCTTCTTCATAGACCTATAGGGTGCTATCATATGAGCACTAATACACGGATCCCATCAAAACTCCTCAGCTAAGTGTGTTTGGACAAACATGATCCTAAGATGAGTAAAACTTAAAGCCTGTACGAAACCTACTTTTACCCACTACCATAACTCCGTCTTAGGAACGTTAGCAGAAACACTAAGAATAGTACATCAATGTGCAAAAATTTATATATGTGAATATAAATCATAAGAATGCACTTGAGATAATTATCCCTACTCACGAAGTCGTTTTTCATCGTGAAATAGAGCTATGTTTTCACCAAGAGGCAACCAACCAACTAGCAAGGCGCCAACCCTGCAGATAGACTCTGCTACTTTTCAAGCTGCAGTCACGATAACCGTCATGGCGCAGCTCAATGCTAACCACGCCAGCAGGCACGAAGATGGTGTTAGAAATACTAACCGCATTAACAATCAAGAACACCAGCGGGCGTCTACCAATGAAAATGCCTCATGCCACAAACCTACGAACAAGAAGCAAAATTTTTGGAACAAAAAGGAGCGCAACCAATCTTAAAGACTTGCTAAAAGACAACAACCCATGACCACCCCCTACAATTACGACAACAGTCACAACACATGCCTCGACATTAGCCACAACATCTATCGCTCAAGCATCAGACATGCAATATATGGGAACACTTCCAAAGTGTAACAAGTGTAACTACCAACACACAGGAGCTTTTCGGATTCCACGTTGTATCAACTGCAAAAAGAAAGGGCATACCGCCCGCTTCTGTAGGACCCCGACCCAGTGCAACGCTTTAACCACCATAACTGGTGTAAGTCCAGTATGCTCCCTATTTGGTGAAATGGGACACTTCAAGAGAGACTCTCCAACCGAGAAGAATGACAGAGGAGCAGGAGGAGTGTGACAACTGAACCAGCGGAAGCCTATTAGGACTTTTGTAATGTTTCCAACGAAAAAAATGTTTGAGTACCATATGTTTGTAGTGAATTCGGTGTAAGGTCCTAAAAGGATCTTACCAGCGATCAAGTAGCAATAACAATCAAATAAAAAAATAAGAACGAGTAGAATAAAGAATCAAATAAGCTTGCACACGCTTTTCTATTAGAATCATGTCTGGTACAACTTGCAGTTTACAAGAGCTGAGAATACCGAGGCATCAACAACCAAAAAAGACCTAACATACCTCTATATATAATATCATGGGCCGGCCTTGGGTTTACGGCCGTAAATTCATTACAGTGGTCGTAAACTCCAAGCACGATACTATAATCTATCAAATGACCAAAATAACCTATTACATGGAAAGCCTAGACCAAACCACTAATTGGACCCTTCAATCTCCCCCTTGGTTTGGTGCTAGCTTTAAATCAATCTTTGTCTATGATCATTACATCATCCAGCCCCATCGCTCCATTCCACATCTGCTTGTTGATAATTTCAGCAACCATTGTGGTATATTCTTTCGCAGCAGTCTCAAAAATCTCCTTAGCAACTTGAATCTGGAAATGACTCAAATGGTGAATGTCCCATTTTCCAAACTGGTACAAATCCCTTCTGTCATATAAACGAATGCACCCCTCCTTCAGTTTGATGACAACAGATGTTGTGGTTTCATCAAACACCCAATAAAGTATAGTGCTTAGAGATCCATCCGAGTAATCTTGAAGCACTGGAATTTGGTTGACTTGATTTGTAGCAGACCACATCACCACCTGAAGCGGATTGCCAGTCTTGGGATCAATAACATCAGGATGATCAATTATCACAAACTCAACAATCTTCATAGCTGGAAACCCCTTCTTAACTTGGTCTTCCAGAAAGTGCTTGAAGCTTGTTGCTTGCTGGTTATCAGTCAGGTTTGAGAACGGAGATTGAGATCGCTCCGAAAGATCCACTCTGGTCCATGAATTAAAATCGTGACAGTCCTTGTAGAGCTCTGTATTGCTGCTCTTTCGGAAAACAATCCACATTTTCAGTGGATCATGAAAACCCCAAGAGATGATACCTGACCTATCACCATACGTGTCTCTAAACCTTATGGTTTCGAGATCCGTAACAGTGTTTTTGGACTGATTTCCTGGTGCATTCTTATCAGAACTCCACTTGAATAAGATTTGTCCCTTCTTGGCAGCCTTCTCTTGTTTATCCCGAATGATCTCTGAAATATGAGGAGCATGGATGGGCTCTTCTTCGAAGCGATTCATGACCCGTGAGGTATTAGTAGTTGGAACAGTAATGGGATGAGCCTGAGAGTGAAGATTAATTCTATAGTCATCAACAGTAGTCTTGTACCTAACACCCAAATCTTCTTCAAGCTTCTTCTTTAGATCAAAGTAGCTGGAGGTCAAGAGATTAAAAAGAGCTTGGAGCTCAGAAATCTGTTTGGTATTTGTTGCCCTATCTTCTTTGAGATCAGAGAATTGAATCTTTAAATTTATATTTTCACTTAGAAGATTTTCAACTTGGATGCTAAGCTTAATGTTCTTCTGATCAAGCACACTTACTCTTTTTTGAAGTTCATTGATCATAGAATCTTCATCTCTAGATTGGCCTTCATTAAAAATGATCCATTTTGCCTTAAAAGCAGTTGCACCAGTTTACTATTGAGCCAAAAACTGAGCCAAACGAATATAAGCTTCTTCATGATCTGCCCCTGGAGGAGAGAACCCTGGTGGTATAGAGGGACCACCGGTTTCAAAAAAGGTACTAGGTCCTTCACTGAATGGTTCTGCAGTTACGATAGCTGGAGAAGTAATTGGAGTAGTAGGCACGCCTTGAGAAAGGCCAGAGTCCAAAACCCCGAACCTAGGATCTCTTCTTCTCCTTTTTTATGGAGGATGCACTGTCTGGTCTTATTGTTGATCATCTTGAAGTGGCTCAAATATGGGCAAAGCATTGTCAAGGGGAGGAATCCCTGACACTGTCACCGTAGGAATTGAAGAACCAACCACTTGCTCTTGAGAAACGGGGGTTGAATAAAAAACGTCTTCCTTCTCCCTTGTCTCCGTTACTGGGATAGTAACATCACTGACATTATCTAGCAAAGAGTTGAGATTTACGCTTGTTAGGAAGTCATCATTTCTTCCAAAAGTTTCAGGAATGTCATCTTAATCAAATCCGGTAAGATCAAGGTCTTTAAATTGGTTAGGCTGGGCTGTGTTCTAAGATGACCCGTCATTGTAATCTCCTTTGATCTGAACATTTTGTAGATTATGTTCCTCTGCAACTGATACATCATGAGCTTCAGCCTCTTCTCCCTCTTGATCAGATATTGTGACCACATCTCCTTCTGAAATAACCCTTTCCAATGAAGTATGCTCTGAAGAAATTTTGTCTGACGATCCATGAGACTCGGTTGCTTCGTTTGGTTCGGCAAATCGTCCAAAATTGACCAGAGGATGCAACCCTTGAAAGATCACCTTTCCCTTTCGGTTTTGCTTAATGAGCCCAATAGTATGAGAACCCAAAGACTTCATATCCAATGTGTCTCCATCCTTCTCCAAATTAGGAAATTGCTTGTTGATGAAGAGCTGAATAAATCGAGGGTACATTAAGAAAGTATCCCGAGTAGTGGCATTAATGTTGACCACAAACTCGTCTAGAATAAATCTAGAAAAGTTGAAGCCGATCCCTTCCGTGAGAGAAACAATAGCGCCAGTGTTTCTCAGGGAAATCTCCACTAAGGCGGCAGAAGTTTCTTTATTGTTGGTGGAGTATCACCCTCGTATCCCATCCTCCTTAGAATCTTTTGAGCATCACTAATAGCAATTTCTGTGGGAAAGGTTGGAAGGTCGTTAATCACCAGAGTCTCTCTCACAAAGGTCTCATCAATGACAATCTTGCATCCCTGAACGATCGCATCTACAGTGACAGCTCCATAGTCGTCCCTTGTCATCTTGGCAGTCTGCATGAACTCACGAATCATTTTCTGGTACACCGCATTGTTCATCGTAATGGCAGAGGCCAAGCAACATTCTCGAAGTCCGTGAATCATCGACTTGAAATCCTGATGTGCCACCCGAGGGTCAGCAAGAATCATCGCCAGGTTGTGCATATCTGCAAATTTCAAGGTTGCCATTTTATCTGCACTAAACCATACCAAGTGAGACAAAAAAGAAAAATGTGCAATGAAATTTTAAATGATTTATTTTTTGACCTCAAAATGAATTAATAATAATTTTTAATTAAAATTAGGTCAAAGTCAAAGTTTGCGGTCAACATCAAGGTTTGCGGTCAAGGATGCTTGACGGCCGTAAACCCTTGACCGTATGTTAATGACCATTTGGGGAGTTTACGGCCGCAAACACCTTACGGCTGTAAGCTTCGACTATAAACTCCGAAAACCCTTTTTTGTCGATTTCAGCCTCAAAAACACGGTGAATCACACAACGAGATGCATATTCCTGGTCAAAAATGCAGTACTTTCAAGACTATCAGATTAATTTCGCAAAAATTGATGAATTTTTTTTTGGAGGAGAGAGAGGATGAGAGAGTTTGCGGCCGGAATCAAGAAAATGATGGAGATTATGGTTGTAAACCTCCTTATATACCCACTTTTCATTTACCTGCTAACTACACAGTATAAGGCAGTCTCCAACACAGTCCAATATATTTTTCAAAAATTTTAAAACAAATCTTTTGAGAATTAATATTAAAACTAAAATTAAAAATAAACTAAAATAAAATAAAATAAAATTAACTTTGCAAAATTACAAAATAATAACAATTTTTTTTGTTTTTAGCAGTTAACAAAATAAAAATTAAAAAATAAAAATAAAATTAAAATTAAAATTAAAACTAAAATTAAATTAACTCCAACTAAAATATACAACTTAAAAATTTAATTATTGAGAATGAGTTTGTGACGTTGTGATCAAAGTTGTTGGACAACCTTATTCCACTTGTCGGTACGCTTATTTTCACATCTTCGTCTGATCGATTGTCAATATTGTGGTCCACTTAAACACGAAACATTAGTGACATAGTTTTGGACAGTTTACCAATAATATGACATTTTTAGCCCTTATTCTTAAGTAAATTTCTTAGGGACCATTTAGCTGACGACATCTAGGGATATTGTTGTCCACCTAAATTGAGCAGCGAGATCTACAGACAATCTATATGTGTTCAATTTTAATTGTACTAGAACGTGTTTCCCGCTTCCTGATATGCCCCAGCCATCAAGGACTTCTAGAATAATCCTTACACCGGGTGAGCAAACAATTATTAAGAGAGAAGATAGATTTAGAATGCATATGCTGTACATCCAGGTCGGATCTCTTCCAATCACGCAAAGGATGAAACGTATGACTAACTGAAGTTTTTAGAGGGATTGAGAAGATAATGGTGCATATACTGTGTACCAGGTTGGATTTTGAGTCACGCATATGAGACAGTATATGGCTAACAGATAGAAAAAATTGCATAGATAGACGATGCAGAGAGATAGAGTTGCATATGTTACAGTCTAAGTCGGATCTCTTAATCACGCAGAGGAGGCAACATATGACTAACAGACAGAAAGAAAGAAAATAACCTTCTACATACCTAATTTATCTGAATTCCCCAGTCACCCCATCCAACCGAAATTAAGGATAAAATCCGCACATCGAGGAAAAGTTAATCCACAGTTCTAGATACGGGTTCATTAATGTGACCAGTAAATTCCCGTGTATATCTCCCTGATCAACCTATCCGAGAGTCGTATTTTCAGGCTAAACGGATCTAACTAGGTCAATGTTTGTCAACTCCTTGAATTCATTAAGTTCAACTCTCCCTAGTCAAGTCCATTTAAAATCTTTCATGCCTACTAGTGCATCGAGCACAGAGCGTAGACGATTCAAATTAGGTACGTTATGCAGATTCAGATTGCCCGTTATCACTTGGTAATTTCATTTCCCAGTACAACACCTACAAACAAGACTTTCAACAATATTTTTAATTGTCTGAATTTTCTTTATTGTTTTTGGATTTTATTGGATTTTTTTATTGTTTTTGGATTTTTTGGATTTTTCTCCCCCTAAATTTGTGCATAAGAGAGAAAACAAAAATAAAATGAAATGTGCAAATTTAAATTAACCTACCTACAGAAATAAAAAAAAATTAAAAAAAAATAGAAGAATTAAGAAAAGAAAAATAGAAAAATAAAAAAAACTTAATCCTCAAAATGAATCATTTTCAAAAATCCCACAAGCACATCAAAAGCGAGCTTTATTAAAGGGCTTAGTGAACAGATCCGCCACATTATTTAAAGTGGGAACCTGTTCGAGCCAGATTAGCAAAACATTCATAACAGTCTCTGATAAAATGAATTTTAATATCGATGTGCTTGGTTTTAGAGTGTTGGACTAGATTTTTGGCAATTTGGATTGCGGCCTCATTATCACAGTAAATGAGGGTTTCTAAATAATTCAAACCGTAGTCCAACATCTGATGTTGGATCTAGATAACTTGAGAGTAGCAAGCAGATGGAACAACATATTTCGCCTCCGCTGTTGAGGTTGAAACAATGTGTTGTTTCTTGCACTGCCACAATACTAATCTGTCACCAAGGTATTGACACCCTCCGGAAGTAGATTTCCTGTCAAGTTCACAGCCTCCATGATTACTGTCAGCAAAAGCATATAAGTTAAATTCATAATTCTTAGGATACCAAAGACCCAATTTTGGGCTACCTTTGATATACCGAATAATTCTTTTGAGAACAATAAGATGTGAAAATTTAGGATTAGCTTGATAACGTGCGCATTGACAAACTGCAAACATGATGTCAGGACGACTTGCAGTAAGATACATCAGCGATCCGATCATCGATCTATAGAGCGTCTGATCTACGGATTCACCATTAGGATCTGGAGTTAGGATAGGTCTTTCAGCCATTGGCGTCGATGCATATTTGACGTCGTGAAACCCGAACTTCTCAAGAATATCTTCCACATACTTGGCTTGATGTAACAGGATCCCGGTTGAATTTTGTTTTACCTGAAGCGCCAAAAACATTGTCATTTCCCCCAACGAACTCATTTCAAACCTCTTTTTCATAACACCTTCGAATTCTTTGCATAGCTGCGGACTGGTCGAACCAAAGATAATGTCGTCAGCATAGATTTGCACCAGTAGCTAATCATTACCGACATGCTTGATACACAAAGTCTGATCGTTGGTGCAACGAGAGTAACCATGCTCGAGCAAATGCTTTTTCAGAGTTGCATACCATGCTCGAGGAGCTTGATGTAACCCATACAATGCTTTGTCCAACTTGTAGACATGATTAGGAGACTTTGAGTCAATGAACCCAGGAGGTTGATCAACGTAAATTTCTTCCTTCACCTTGCCATACAAGAAGGCGGTCTTGAGATCCATTTGGTAAACGGTAAAGTTCATGTAGGAAGCATATGCTAGGAAGACACGAATAGCCTCCAAGCGAGCTACTGGAGCATAAACTTCAGTGTAATCAAGATCCTCGACCTGTCGAAACCCGCGAACCACCAATCTAGCTTTGTTTCGCACTATAACCCATGAATCATCCTGCTTGTTTCGATAGACCCATCATGTGTCAAGAGACTTTTTGCCCTTTGGCAACTCAACTAGCTTCCAAACCCCAAGTTTTTCAAATTGATGTAACTCTTCATGCATTGCATCTACCCAGCTGGGCTCATTCAGAGCCATTTCAACATTATTGGGCTCTATTTGAAAGATAAAGCAAGAGTAAAGACAGGTATTGACATCTCCACTCTGACTTCTGGTTTTAACGTTGTCGCCCAGCTAACCAATGATGTTGTCAATTGGATGATCACGTTGAATCCTTGAGGGTATTTCCTGGCTGATGTCATTAAGAGAGACACGAAGATTGTGAATATTTACACCTCCCTCATTTGCTGATTGAGCCGCGCCAGATGACTCTGCCACAAACTCATTTGAAAAGTCTTCAGGAAAGAGTAGCTCCATAAATGTTGAAGTAGCAGCGAAAGAGTCTTTGGACATGAACTCTCTTTCTATAGGAGTAAGTGGTGTTGTTTCAGCATCAGGAGAAGTATTCTGAACTGGAGATTTCGGACTATCAAGATGTACAGATGACTCCCCCTTAGGTGAAGCGAACGACTCTCCCTCAGGCAAAGTAGGAGTCTCCTCCTCAGGTTGTTGAGAGGATACCGTTGGAGGTCTGTATACAACATCTTCGTCTTCGTCTTCAGAAACATTCTTCGAACCGGAGATAAATCCAAATGAGCTACCTGAAGACACATTTATAGATTTGAACAGAGATGTGTAATCAAACAACCAATCAGGACCTACTCAAGCATCCGTCTCATTTTCTTCCAACCAGCGCACGTCATACGATTCTACAACTTGGTTTGTCTTCTTGTTAAAGACCCGATAGGCGGTGCGAGCAGCATACCCTACGAAGTAACAATCATCGGTTTTGGCATTGAACTTTGCGTTGGACTCTAAGTGAAGATGTAACACCGTAAATTTCAAAACTATTTTTCGCATTTTATAAAAACATAATTCATTTATTACTCATTAAAAGATCGTTGTTTAAAACTCAATTCATAGCATATAACAATCCCAAGATCTCATAGCATAAAAAGCCCGTGTGTGTACTGATCAGGCCGGCGCCTTCCCGCGATCCTCACTAGTACCTGAAACAAATAACACAAAACACTGTAAGCACGAAGCTTAGTGAGTTCCCCAAAATACCATATATAACACTGATAAGTTATTAATTAACTTGATGATCGATTAGATCTATGTAACAGGTAAGCGATGAATACAAAAACAGTAAATAACCCAAGATGTGTCGAATGATTAGATTACTCAATCCTCAGCAGAGCTCGACTAAAAACTTCCACTATAGAGGATACTTAGGGTTACAAAAACAAGAACGATAACTTTGCTGAACAAATAAACCTCTAAACGTTACTGATCGTTCTTTTCTTCTAGGATGCATGCAAGCATCTATTTATACTAAACCCTACAAAACTCACGGATGGACAGGCCCATACCGGAGATACATATTAGACTAACTAACGAGCCCAATAGACGCAACACATAATACGACTCAACAATCTCCCCCTTTGCGTCAAATTGGAGCGAGACTACTTCTTCTTCTTGCTTGGGCCAGCAGCGGGAGCCTTCTTTACAGTATCAAATAGACGTGTGATAAGAGCAAGGATAGTCTGTCTGAACCAAATGTACCATTGAATCATATCATCAAAGTACTTGATATCATCCGCTGTGTTCTGCTTGCATCGATGGATGATCCCCAAAACGTGTTCCAAACATGCAGTGGTGTAGAGATGTTTGTCTGCCAAGGCAAAAAGGCATTTCTGTCCTTCGTTCCTGGTAAACATGACAGAGTTTCTCTTTGGGTCAATCTTCCCCATCTGCATCATGTTGAGGTCACTGGCAGAGCCAACAGGAGATATGGTAGGTTTCTTCTTAAATACGCTCGCAATCTCCTGATCCATCAAAGAAACTTCCATGATATAGCATACAAGCATCCTCTTAAAATGGTCGATGCTCGGACCATATTCAGCTTCGTTTGTAAGAAGGATGTTGTGCAAGATAATCCAATCATGGGGATTAAGGTTGGGAAGATCTGCAAGTGAGATGGCATGTTCGGCTTTGGCAGATCCCCTTAGTACCTTGAACCGAACGTTGGTGAAGTTGCCTTCCCTGTACGGCTTCAGAACCCGAACATTGACAATTTTCTGAGCGCTCCAACTCTGATATTGGGGTTGAGCAGCCTTCAGATAAAATTCGATTAAGTCCCGATCAACCTGTGGATGAGGATGAGGGAACTCTGCAATGTTGTCAAAGGCATGAAAAACAAACGCCTTTCGGGTCAGTGGCATGTCGAACTATGAGTCGACAGTGTTAGAACGATCTAAAGAGATCACAGGTTCTAGCCACAAGATACTCGGTGTGTCAATGGCTTCTTTAACCAGCCTCTCAAGAGTCCACGGAGGAAAAAGAGTTTTCCTTCTCTCAAGAAGGTCGTGGGCTTCTTTCTGTCTTCTTTCGGCTTCTTCAGCCTCTCTAGCCACACGAGCACTGATGTCAGCCTCTTTATCTCGACCTTGACGCTTCAGAAGGTCGGCAATTGTTTCTTTATCATCATCATCACTCTCCTCAGCAATGTTTTTGCCTTTGTCTTTCACACCGGAACCTGAGGCTTGGCCTACTGGAGGAGGTTCGGTTGTGTAAGTTGCTGAAGTAGGAGGTGGTTGAGACACTTGTTCTTTTTTCTCCCCTTGTTTCGGAATGGACACGAAATCAAGTAGCCCTTCGATTTTGCTGAGTAGAGAAAGGTCGGGAGCGAGCTTCTCTGCAAGGGTACGGCGTACTGAATAATTGATTATTGGGTCATGTGCTTCAAGGATGTTTGAGATAGCAGAGTGGACATCCGAAACACACGATTTAACCACCTCTCTTTCAGATCGAAGAGAATCAATCTCCTGTTGACAGTTGGAGAGTTGAGTACTCTTGACCTTCAGAGCGGTAGTCTTCCTTGCAAGAGCATCCATGAGAGAGTTCTCGGCAGCTAAGTCTTCTTAAAACTTTGAGAGACGCTCCTCAATGGTGGTTCTGAAAGCTGAGTTGTCGTCAGAGATGGTTTGACGAAGCGAAGCGAACGACTTCAGCTCAGAAGCAACTGATGTAGCCAGCTGGTTGATAATGGGTTCCAGCGTAGTCTTGGTGGCTTCAGCACTTTCCTGTAAAGATTTCAACAAGAAAGAAGCATCAGTGAATAGCTTATCGACTTTTTTGGTCGCTGCCTCACAAGCTTTGGTTGAGGCATCTATGGCTACAGTGGCGGAATCAATGGAAACTTGATGAGCTTTGGAAAAAGCCTCAACAATTTTCTGAATTGCAGCTTCAGATATGGAGGACTGAGATGTGGAAGACGAAGCGATGAGCGAATCGATTTTGTCATGTAGCTCCTTGAGATGCCTCTTTGTGACAGGAGCATCGTCATCGTCGTCACTTTGAACTTGAAACGGACTATAGTAGACCGAATCAAAAGTCATATTCTCCCTGCCAAGGAGTGGTTCTTCATCCTCTGAAGCATGAGCAAGAGAAGATGGTGGTGGTGAAACTGTAGGCTCGGTAGTAGTAGTAGTTTCGGGTTGGGTGGTGTGTTCGGTTGTTGGTGTGGGTTCGGGTACTGAGGTGGATTTGGGTGCGTCAGTATGAACCCCCGTATCAGATACGTTGGTTCTAACATCTGCAGTGGTGGTGGTTGTTGCTTCGGTAAAGATTGGTGGTGGTATTGGGATGGAAGTGGGTGGTATTTGAGTGGTGGAGGTTATGGGGGAATAGAAATAGGAATTGTAACGGGAGGAGAAGAGATAGGAGAAGTAGAAAGATGTATTTCTGGGGTAGGCGAACGTGGTGGAGTGTTGCCACGTTGAGATCCATCCGAATCAGAACCCTCGTCCTCAGATTCGCTTGAGGATGAGGCGATAATCAACTTTCGTCTCAGTTGGGTTTTTCTCCTCTTTTGCGGTGGAGACTGAGCAACCTTGGTGGGTTTCCTTTTCTTGGGAGAAGGGCCTTTTGCTCCCTTTGCCACCTATTTTCCCTTATCAGCCTTCTTGCCTCTAGGAGCAGGCTTTTCGGCGTCATGAATTGATTTCAGCATCTCTGGAGTAAGATCCCTTGGACCAGAACGTCTGAGTTCCTTGTACGTTCTGATAATCCTGCTGTCAACCGGAACATCACCATACATCGTTTCCGGGATAGACCCGTTGAAGGGAAATTTCGAAGCATCCGACACAATGATCTTCGTGGTATGGAAAGTACCAATTGAAGACATTGGAGCACCAGCGACAATGGGGACGTTGTACTTGTCCATCACCCATTTCGTGACAATAGTCCAGAACCGGGCATATGAGATCTCTGAGTGCCGGGAGGTCGAAGAGAGACTCTGGATAAGTTGTTGCCATAGGATTGACCCGTAGTCCATGTTGATGCCATTGTAGATCCCGTACATGATGGAGAGGAACAGACGACAAACCCATCGGATCCAGCACTTCTTTCTGATAAGCCCTTGAAAAGAACAGTGAACATCCCATTCCACTATGGAGGCATGCACGACTTTTTGAATTTTGTGACAGTAGTGAGCACCTCAGTGTACCCCATGTTGTAGAACATGTTGAACAGATGACCAATAGGAATAGTTTCCGGATTAACCCTCGAAGAATCAGCGTCAAACCCTAACAACGAGCAAAACCTCTGCTTTGAAATCGACGCCTTGTGCTCAAAGACATCGAAGAAAATCCTGTCGACGACCTTGTCGTAGTGTGCTGTGGCGAAAATTTGTGACAGGAACTCCATTGGAACAACTTCAACCCTGGTAAGAGCAGGAGCGATGGAGGAGTACTTCAGGCATTCGATAATGGGATACATGAACGCATCGTACACCTGGGGAGTGAGATCAATGATCAAATTCTGCTGTGGGCGAATGGGCAAGATGTGAGAGGTTGCGTGAAATGATGAAGAATCCGCCATTGTTGAATGAAAGTGGGAGAGATGATGAACAGTAAAGGTTTAAGGATTTCTTGCTCTCTGGGAATTTAGTTGCAGTAAAGAGGTAAACAGTGGATCACATTGCCTTTTATACTGTGGGTAAAGGAGAGAGAAAAATCTTCCCCAAATCTTCAATTGAAAAACGAAGGGTTTTTCGGAGGTGACTGACGCGTGACAGTTGGGGTTGCCGATGATCACGCATGAGAGAGAGTGTCAGGCCCTAATTACACGCCTTCCCATCAGGCGCCGTTTGGAATCAAATCGATTGGACTCCCGCCGTTTGAAATCATTTCGTCATCTTATCCCTTTAGAGTGAAACAACATCTTTAAAATAAAATCACCACGTGGATCAAAATTAACCACAACTTTTTATAACAGCCAACCCAATTAAAATTCCTTAGAATTAATGAAACCAGAATTTTGGAAAATCAAAAAGATTTTCGTGCTGAGTGTGTAAAAGAAAAAGAAATAAAGCAACACTTTTGAGGGATTATGTGATGTCAATAAAGACACAAAACAGTGGATCCCGGGCACGAATCTCTTCCTTCAAAGTCAAGAGAGACTTTAAAGTGTTTGTGTGGTTTCCCGTTGAATAACGATCAGACACTTATTAAGAAGTGTTGAAAGGCTTCTTTTAATTAGGCTTATGAGGTGGCTTTCGCTTCAATTCATAATTCCTGATCTTGATATAAGATAGAAATAGAACGAAGTACTTGTGAGACCAGTGTAGTCTTGTTGAACAAGTAGGTTGGAGATAATTTAAGTGGCAAGGTAAACTAATGTATGTGAAATCTCAAAAAATTAAAACTGGATCCCAAGGGAAGAAATGTTATTGAATTTAACAATTTCATAGGAATCACTCAAAAAGAAAAATAGAGATTTCATGTTGTACCCCCATGGATAAGTCCGTCAATTCATTAGTGAAAGCTAGAACAAGTTAATTGTTCACCGTCAATGCATAATAGGTATTGAATTGTGGGTTTCACTTAGCACGTAGTGACACGAAGCTAAGATCATGAACACAAAAATTGTGCAACCATAAACCTCAGTGGTAATTTCTGAGAGTCTCAAGGGTTACGTTTGTGAAACGAATGAGATGGAGAAAAATGATGTAGATGGTGTAAAGAAACCCAAAGTACCTCTGCTATGAAAAATAGGACTAAGCAGAAAACTCTTATCTCATGTGAGAAGAGAGTTAGGTAGCTCATGATTAGAATAAACATGAGAGCCTAATTGGGAAGACAAGGTTTGTTTGTACCAAGTCAGTAATGCTTTTATTAAGAATCAGATGAGGCTTTGGTCACATACAACAGCATGCTTCTAGGGACACTTAGCTAGTGAAATAAGTTACCCACAATGAAATAAAAAAATAAAGTAAATAAAAAAATATTTTTGGAGTTTTTGAATTTACGAGAAATTTTTTTTTTTTTGGAATTTTTGCTCAAAAAAAAAATAAGTCATAAAAAAAATTATACAAAAAAATGTTGGAACCGAACCCGAGCGTTCGGTCTATTTCGGTTGTCAAAAAAAATAAGATTGAAAAAGAGAAGAACTTTGACAATAAGAAAAATGAATTAGGAAAAGAAATACAGAAGATTTACAACCAATGAAACTACCTTTGAGTGATAGGCGAAGATCAGATGATACAACTGAACCCGAGCGTTCGGTCTATTTCGGTACATCAGATCAAGACCCGATCCCGAACGTTCGGTCTATTTCGCTTCTTACGTTTGAGCTTGAGAGGTAATTTTTGGTACTGACTATGATTCCATCATTCCAAGCCCTTGTAGAATTTTGTTGAAAGAAGCTTCAGGAAGAGCTTTGGTGAAGATGTCAGCCAGTTGATCAGTGGTTCGAACAAAATGAATTTCGACGTTCCCATCTTCCACACGATCCTTAATGAAGTGATACCTCAGTGCTATGTGCTTAGTTTTGGAGTGTTGCACTGGGTTATGACAGATCCTAATTGCTCTTTTAGAGTCGCAATATAGCGGGATCTTTTTCATATTGAGTCCATAGTCCCGGAGTTGGCTTTGGATCTAAATCACTTGAGATGTACAGGAGGCAGCTGCGATGTATTCTGCTTCAGCTGTAGACAGAGATACACAAGTCTGTTTCTTTGATTGCCAGCTAACCAGCTTCCCGTCAAGGAATTGACAGCCTCCAGTGGTGCTTTTCCTGTCTAGTCCACAACCTCCAAGGTCTGCATCTGAATAGGCTTGAACGAAGAAACCTGAGTTTGATGGATACCATAAGCCGAGAGAGGTAGTTCGTTTCAGATACCGGAGAATGTTCTTCACTGCAAGCATATGAGGTTCACGAGGATTCGACTGAAATCTAGCACAGTAGCAAATAGAAAACATTATATCAGGTCTGCTAGCAGTAAGGTACATTAGAGAACCAATCATCTGGCGATATAGCGTAATATCGACTGCTGGCTTATCCAAGGATGGAGTGAGATTGGTGCCGAACGTCATTGGAACTTTAACCTTTGAGTCTCCCATCATGCCGAATTTAGCAAGGAGAGTCTTGGTGTATGCTTCCTGGTTAATAAAGATGCCTTCGGGTCCCTGTCTAATATTTAAGCCATGGAAAAAGTTAATAGGACCCATTGAGCTCATTTCAAATTTAGTCTCCATCAGCTTTCTGAATTCAGCCGTTAAGCTAGGATTCGTTGAGCCGAAGATGATATCATCGACATAAATTTGAACAATCATAAGGTGGTTACCTTCCTTCTTACGAAAGAAGGTTGGGTCAACTGAACCTTGTTTGAATTTGGACATCTTTAAGAACTTAGTTAGCGTTTCATACCCGGCTCTAGGTGCTTGTTTCAGTCCGTATACCGCTTTGTCCAGAATATAGCAGTGATTGGGGTACTTCTCATTCACGAATCCCGGAGGTTGCTCCACGTACACCGTTTCTTCAAGTTCTCCATTTAGAAATGCGCACTTCACGTCCATTTGGTAGACCTCAAAGTTCTTGTGTGCAGCATAGGCAAGAAATATTCGAACAGATTCCAGCCTAGCTACAGGAGCAAATGTTTCCTCATAATCGATTCCTTCCTCCTGGCAGTATCCTTTCACAACTAGACGAGCTTTGTTTCTTATTACATTGCCTTCCTTGTCCATTTTATTTCTAAAGACCCATTTGAGACCAACAACCGAAGCATCTTGAGGAGTTGGTATGAGGCGCCAAACTTTATTTCTTTCGAACTCATTAAGTTCGTCTTGTATAGCTTGAACCCAATCAGAGTGATTAAGAGCAGTATTTAGTGTCTTCGGTTCAACTTTTGAGATGAAAGAGTTAAACATGTAGAACTCTATTTTTGAGAACAGAGATGCTTGCTTTGCCTTCAGTTGAGATCGGGTCATGACCTTTTCAGAGACATTACCCACTACCTGTGAAACAGGATGATCTCTGGTTCATTTGAAAAGAGGAGGGTAATTTGGATCATAGGATGGATCTAATTCAACATTTACCATCTCTTCTAATTCAGATTGACTGTCATCGTCATAAAACATACCGGCATTCTCCCCCTCGACTGATGAGCTTTCAGGTAAATCTTGACTTTCCAGTGCCACAAGAGTTTCGGGTGGTGTTGAGCTTTCGGGTGTTGCAGTACCTTCGGGTGCAGTAGAGCTTTCGGGAGCAGCTGCAGAAGAGTTCTTCCCCTCAACTTGTGAACTTGGTTGTTTTGAAGAAGATGGATTCTCCCCCTCAACTGAAGCACCGTGCTGAGAAGGTTCAGTTGGAACTGATTCTCCTTCACCCAGTCATTTGGCAGCGTTATCAACGATTTGCTTCAGATGATCAACTTTGTTGTCTGCTGCATTAGCTTCTGAGAGAGTAGCCTTCTCAGGTTCATCGAATAACTCCACAAATTGCTCAAACAAATTTGCAATCGAGGCTGTGACTTGGCCTGTTTGAGAGAAGATTTCTCCAACTATTTCTTCCGTGGCCTTCAGCTTCTTGACATAACTGTCATCGAAAGTCACATAATACGTTTCTTCAATTTTCCTCGAACGCTTGTTTAAAACCCTGTATGCTTTCGAAGTGAGAGAATATCCCAGAAAAATCCCTTCATCGGCTTTTACGTCGAATTTGTTACGATGTTCTTTAGAATTAAAGATAAAGCATCGTGAGCCGAATACGTGGAAGAATTTGATGTTTGGCTTTCTGTTTTTGATGATCTCATAAGGAGTAAGAGTGAAACACTTATTGAGATAGGACCTGTTCTGCGTAAAACATGCTGCAGCAATAGCATTAGCCCAGAAATATAAAGGTAAAGAAGCAAAACTTAGCATGGTTCGGGCCGCCTCACACAAAGATCGGTTTCGTCTTTCGACAATTCCGTTTTGTTGAGGGGTGTAGGGAGTTGAGAAGTTGTGACTGGTTCCTTTTTCTGCTAAAAAATCTTCAAATTCTTTATTCTTGAACTCCAGCCCATTGTCGCTTCTGATGTTACAAACGACTTTCCTCAGCTGCACTTCAACCTGCTTGATAAACATCTTTAGCTTGAGAGTTGCCTCAGATTTGTGCTTCAGAAAGAACACCCATGTAAAACGTGAAAAGTCATCAACAATAAAAAGAATATACTTGCTACCGCCAATGCTTTCGATAGAAGATGGACCACATAAGTCAATGTGAATTAATTCAAGTGGTTCAACGACTTTAGTGTTGATTATGGATGGGTGACTTTGACGACTCTGCTTCCCCATTTCACATGCAGCACATAAATGTTCTCGATCAAACTTGAGAAATGGAAGACCCCAAACATGACCTTCCGTGACAAGTTTGTTGATATCTTTGAAATTAAGATGGGAGAGCCTTCGGTGCCACAACCAGCTTTCGTCAGAATGTGCTTTGGATAACAGACAGATAGCTGGATTTCCTTTGATAGGTTTGAGATTGAGAGGAAACATTTCGCCCTTGCGCTCTGATTTGAGAATCACTCTTTTTGTTTTCTTCTCTATTATTTCTGAACCCTCATCATCAACTAAAACTTTAAGACCGGTACCTCCAACAAGTTGAGATACACTGATGAGGTTATGCTGTAGTCCTTCAACATATGCAACTTTTCTAATCGTGATGTCTCCATTTGTTATCATCCCATCACCTTTTATCGTGCCGTATGAATTGTTCCCGAACTTGACATTCCCGCCGTTTGGAAGAGATCGAAATTCCCTCAGCTCTTCCTTCCTCCCTGTCATGTGACGTGAGCAGCCACTGTCAATATACCATTCTTCGTCGAACTCCTTGTCACTGATAACCTGCAAAAATCAAGCAGATTTAGGAACCCAAAGTTTCTTGGGTCCACGTGAGCCTTTCACAGGAACAGGAATAGCAAGAGAGATGTCAAAAAGATATGTTCTTTTTATTAAAGTTGTTTCATTTTTCTTCTTAATGGTGAAAACTTTAATTTTGTTGGGATTTGTTACAGTCGGTTTGGATTCAGATTCATGCGTTTAGGCCTTGGCATGCTTTTGAGCATTCTTGACTGAGGAAACCTTCGATTTTCCTTTCAAATCTATTGAAGATTTTGGATTTTGAGTTTGAACAGAACTGGATTTAGAATGGGGTTGAGAAGAATTAGAATGAGAGAATTTAGACTAAGAAGTTTTCTTGACTTGAGGTTCTAGTTGCCCCTTTTGTTTTTGGTCATTAGTGGGACCGAACCTTGAACCTTGATTGCTTTTGCTCTCGGAACCGAACCTATGCTTTCGGTAGCTGGTGTTCTCTGAACTGAACCTTTCCCTTCGGTTGTTATTCCTTTCAGAACCGAACCTGTCCTTTCGGTTGTAACTACTTTCTTGCGTCCTCATAATACTTTTCTCAGACTTGGAATTTTTGTCATGATAAGAGAAATGAGCGTTTTGAGTTCGCCAAAACTGTTTTCGTTCTGAGAGATTCTTTTTGTATCTCAGATTCCTTTGCTGCTTCTGATCCTTTACTTGCTTCGGCTGTCGGTGGATGTTGGCTTTTTGCTTTTGCTTTTTGCCAGCCGGTTCACTTTGAACTGATGATGTTTCGCTCAAAGGAGTGACTTCTTCTACAGGAACTTCTTTTGTACCACTAGTACTTGGCACGTCGAAGTTATCAGGCTTGTTTAGCGGCTCCGGCACATATCTGCCTTTGGTTTTCCAGGAAGTCCGTTCTGACAGACCAACAGTTTCGTCTGCATTATCTATAGGAGCAGACCAGAAAAAATCATCACAACCATCTGCATTATCTTCGTTTACAATGGCTGTGAGTTCGGCTGTCTGATGTTCGGTTACTCCTGTGACTTTATATACCTGATTTAGTGTTGTTCTCACCTTTTGGTCCACAACAACCTTTTCTTCTAGAATCGGGGACTTATTTTGGGACAAACGAGTAAACTCCACAGAATTTTCAGAAATAAGATTTTTGTGGTTTTCGGGTTCGCTCTTGATAAACTCAGAACAGTCAACTTCATCCTCTACAGAAATTTCACTCATATCATCATCCTCATTAAGCTCAGACGCGTTTTCAACATCTATTTTATTTTCTGAGCTCAAGTTGGCATTCAATGAGTCAAAATTTTGTATGGTTTCGGTCCTTAGTTTTAGTTTATCATTTTCATCCAAAAGGTTTTTCAGCATGTCCTTATGGTCCTTGGATTTTATGAAAGATTCAATTTTGTCTAGACCATACATGTAGGTTGGATTCACATCATCAGACGAAACTACACTTTCGCAATTATATGCTTCAGCATCGATTTCATCCTCCTTGAATTCAAGGAAGGGCAAAATCATGCGATGAATTTTCTGTCCTATTTCACAGTTCAAATGAAGTTGAGTGATGTTAGAATAAAGACGCTTAGCAATTAAACAAAACACATTTCTTTGTTTCAAAAGTTTCAAATTGTCTCTTTGTAAATAAATGTTTTCGTCTTTGGATTTAATCAGCTCTGACTCCTTCAGCTCTATCCACATCCTCCGTTCCTCACTCTTTGATGACACCGTGCTTATTTGGTCAGTTAGGTTAGAATTGGTGACCCGTGTTTGAGTTAAACTGCTATCTAGATTTGAGATTCTTGAGTTTAAGCTTTTCAATTCTTTTTCATATGAGTTTTGTGGGACTTTATATGAAATAAAAACAGATTGTACCTTCTTGATTAATTCATCAAGCTCATTGAATTTCACGCTGAGAGGTTTTGCTGTGAAGCATAAGTCCTCTCGCTCCTTCGTTTCTTCATTCCCACCGTCTGTATTGTATCCCCTTATTTGAGATACATCTGTCACCATCAAGCACTTCCCACTGCTTTCTTCACCTCTAGCAACATACGCCTTTCCATGAGATGGCTTCCTGACTTCATCATCCTCTGAGTCGGTTGACCAGACCTGCACACCACCGAACTCATCATCCGTTGCCGAACCCTGCACAATTAAAGCATTCATTGAAGGTTTAGCAGTAGCTTTCTTTCTCTTGATATCTTCCAGCTTTTTCATCAACACAACCTCTTCATCATTTTCCTCGTCCTTCTCTGCTATTTTCTTCAAGACACAGTCTTTGGCATAGTGGTTCTTTCCTCCACAGTAGTAGCAGTTCACACCAGAATCTCCTTCAGCTTTCGACTCTTTCTTTGGTTCTTCTGCCTTTGGTTCCTCCCTTACCTTTTCAGAACTATAGCTTCCCTGCCAATTCTGATTCTTATTTGTAGGGAATATTTTCTTAATGAACCTCTTTGGATTTGACACCATCATTGCATAATCTTTAGATGTAAGATCATAATCTTCTAAGTTGAGATCTTCATCCTCTACTACACTTTTGCTTTTGGACAGAAGAGCCAAGGATCCCAAGCTTGAAACCACACTTTTCTCTTGTAAGACTATCTTTTCTTGGGATTTCAGAATCCCTACTAACTTTGCCAAAGAATAAGATTTGAATTGCTCATGAGATTTAACAGTGGACACAACTGCTCTCCACTCAGATCTAAGACCATTCAAAAAGGTAACCTTTTGTTCAATCAGCTTCCTTTTTATATCATGTTTGATCATCTTACTCAGAAGATGATTGAAGCGATCGAACGTCTGAGTAACAGTTTCATCGGGATTCTGCTTAAATTCGCCAAACTCTGATAAGAGTAAAGTCTGAATGGAATGCTCCAGATCTTCATCGGTGGAATATAACTCTCGCAGCCTATCCCAAATCTCTTCAGCAGTGCTGCATAAACTCACGAGCCTGAACGTATCAGATTGAAGAGCGAATCGAATCAGTCTCAATGCTTTAATGTTGCACTGAAACTTTTCCTTTTCGTCTTGAGCAACATCCTTTACGTCTTTTAACAGATCATTGTACTCTTTCTGAGTTTTAATGATTTTTGACGTTGCAGAATGAGCAAATGGTCCAGAAACTATTGCTTCCCAAATAAGGTATCCATTGTCTTCCGATCCAATGACATAATCTTCGAAGTGATGTGCCCAGACTTCATAATCCTGGGTGTAAAGAATAGGAATCTTCGTCGTTGATCCGATGCTGTTTGAGATATTGATGGGATTTGATTGTGACTCGTCCATGCTTGATCGTTTAACCTGTTTGAAAGATCAGACTTGTAATGAATAATATTAGGGCAAAACAAATAAATACTGAGTTACGTCAATTATGGAATGACGGCTCAATAAATATTAGTTAATGCGGAATAACCTTAATCGCAAACTCTTTCACAGAAAAGATGTGTATGAATTACACAGCCTCCTGCTCTGATACCACTTGATAAGTTATTAATTAACTTGATGATCGATTAGATCTATGTAATAGGTAAGCGATGAATACAAAAACAGTAAATAACACAAGATGTGTCGAATGATTAGATTACTCAATCCTCAGCAGAGCTCGACTAAGAACTTCCGCTGTAGAGGATACTTAGGGTTACAAAAACAAGAACATAACTTTGCTGAACAAATAAACCTCTAAACGTTACTGATCGTTCTTTTCTTCTAGGAAGCATGCAAGCATCTATTTATACTAAACCCTACAAAACTCACGGATGGACAGGCCCATACTAGAGATACATATTAGACTAACTAACGAGCCCAATAGACGCAACACATAATACGACTCAACAAACACATATTAGCCACTCGAGGCTATAACTCTGTGGGTCCATGCACCCAACTCTGTGAACCCTCAGGCTCTATCTCTGTGAACTTTCCGGTTCTAACTCGGTAGCATGCACAGCATAAATCACATAGAATAATACAGTGCAACGCATAACACATATAAAGCATACAACACTGTATCTCATAACTCCAATTACCTACTCAAGGTAAAGTATAGTGAGAAGACTCACCTCGCGTATCTCGGTAACTCGTAAATCCCGGAAATCACTAGTGCTCGATCTATCGAGCTATCGTCCTCCTATAACACAAGTATATCTCTAATTAACACTATCCCAACTATGGTTGACTAATTCTACCAAGTCAACATCGGTCAACTCTAGTCAATGGTCAACGGTCAACCCAACTCGCCGAGTCTGGCGTGGATTCGCCGAGTCTCTACGGGGACCCGATTCCTCTGAATCCCTTCCGACTCACTGAGTCACTCACCCAACTCGGTTACTCAACCCCTGGTTCGAAAACACGGAACAACTCACTCCAACTCGTCGAGTCTGCCCATGGACTCGACGAGTGCATTCCATGCACAACCCCAAACGACCTCCTGAGGTCAGGTCTGTTCCTCTAACTCATAGATCCAGTCTTTCCATGCTTATTTATCACGTAAAGTTTATGCCTTGGCACTCGTATCACACCTATTGACTCATAAATGGTGTTTTAACTTCAAATACAATAATCCCAGACCAAAACCTCCATAGACTCATATAAAGCTTGGACAAAGAGGCACTCTGGACCTCCATGGGTCCAGATCCAGAACCTTAACTCGCTAAGGGACCATGGGAGCACTAGATCTAGACATAAAAAGGGTTCAATAAGCCCTAAATCAACATGAACATCACCACAACAGAAAATGGTTCGAAAATGGTACCTCAAATGTGATGTTTTGGACCTCAGATCTTCAGGAAAATTAAGTCCCTTTCTTCCTCTTGGCTAGAGCTTCCTTTTTCTTGCTAGACAACACCTCCAAGGTCAACAATGGCTCCTTCTCTCACTCAAATCGCTCAAGTTCACTAGGGTTTCGCTCTGGGGACTGGTGAGCACAAATGACGGCCATAAGGCCCTATAAATAGGTCCCAAACCCGAGAAATTAGGGTTTCATTAAACAGCGCGGACTCGCCGAGTCCACCAATGCGACTCGTCGAGTCCGATCATTAACCCGGGTGAGAAATCGCGTCTCTACTCGGCGAGTCTACGCACCAACTCGCCGAGTTCTTCCACAAAACTTGAAATAAAACGAATAAATATAATACCTGAAATTCTGGATGTTAGAATTCTCCCCCACTTGAATCAGACTTCGCCCTCGAAGTCTCATCCTTGAAATAGCTTCGGATGTTGCTCATGCATCTCCCGCTCTGGCTCCCAAGTCAACTCGGATGCTTTCCGATGTTGCCACTGAACCTGTACCAGAGGCACCTCCTTGTTTCTCAGAACCTTGATCTTCCGATCCACAATCGCAATTGGTCTCTCCGTATAGTTCAGGCTTGCATCCACCTGAATGTCCTCTAATGGCACTACCGCCGACTTGTCGGCTATACACTTCCTCAACTGAGACACGTGGAAGGTATTATGAATCCGCTCCAACTCTGCAGGTAGCTCCAGGTGATACGCTACCCTGCCCACCCTCGCAATTACCCTGAACGGCCCAATATACCGGGGCCCTAGCTTGCCCCTCTTCCTGAATCGAATCACTCCTTTCCAAGGAGATACCTTCAGGAGAACATAATCACCGACTTGGAACTCATGCTCGGTCCGTCGCCTATCCACATAACTCTTCTGGCGGCTCTGAGCGGTCAACAATCTCTGCCTGACCCGCTGTATCTGCTTTGTCGTCTGAAGCACAATCTCCATGCTACCCATCACTCGTTGCCTTATCTCTCCCCAATAAATGGGAGTCCGACACCTCCTCCCATACAACAGCTCAAAAGGCGGCATACCAATGCTCGAATGATGGCTGTTATTATAGGAGAACTCCGCTAAGGGCAAATACGTGTCCCAACTTCCGCCAAAATCCAACACGCATGCTCGGAGCATGTCCTCGAGCGTCTGAATCGTCCGCTCGCTCTGACCGTCAGTCTGTGGGTGGTATGCGGTACTAAAATGCAGCCTCGTACCCAACTCCTCATGGAATTTCTTCCAAAATCTGGAAGTGAAACACACATCTCGATCTGACACAATCGAGATCGACACCCCATGCCGCGATACCACCTCTCTCACATATACCTCTGCTAACTTCTCCGCAGAAGATCTCTCACTAATGGCGAGAAAGTGAGCGCTCTTTGTCAAACGGTCTACTATCACCTAAATCGCATCGACACCCCTCGCTGTTTTCGGCAATTTGGTGATAAAATCCATGGATATCTGCTCCTATTTCCACTCTGGGATTTACAGTGGTTGCAACTTACCATGCGGTCTCTGATGTTCGTCCTTAACCCTACGACAGGTTAGGCACCTCTCAACAAACCACGCCACATCTCTCTTCATACAGTGCCACCAATACTCTCTCTTAAGATCCAGAAACATCTTAGTGGCCCCGGGATGGATCAAGAATCTCGATCTATGCGCCTCCTCCATCAAGATGGTATGCGTTCCTCCAACAAAAGGTACCCAAATCCGACCCTGGAAGGTCATAAGCCCTCTGCTATCGGTTACGAACTCTGACACCTGACCAATAACTCGCTCTCTCTTACGGTTCTCCGGTCTTACTGCCTCAGCCTGAGCCCCTCTGATGGTGTCCAACACCGGAGTTATCACCGTCAATCTCATACAAATATCCCGAATCGGGGCGCTCTATGCCCTACGACTCAGGGCGTCGGCTACCACATTAGCCTTGCCCGGGTGGTACAGGATCTCACAATCATAATCTTTTACTACATCCAACCATCTTCTCTGACGCATGTTCAGGTTTGGCTGATCCATCAAATACTTCAAACTCTTGTGGTCCGTGTATATCGTACACCGAACCCCATATAGGTAATGGCGCCAAATCTTGAGGGCGAACACCACAGCCCCCAACTCTAGATCGTGGGTGGGATACCTTGCCTCGTGGGGATTCATCTGTCTTGATGCGTACGCGCTCACATGCCCTCTCTGCATCAATACCGTGCCCAACCCAGATATCAATGCGTCACAATACACCACGAAGTCCTCCATTTCCCTCTGGAAGAGCCAACACCAGGGCTTCGCACAATCTCTGGCGAAGAGTCTCAAATGAGGCCTGCTGCTCTGGGCCCCAGCTAAACACCACACCCTTCCGGGTCAACCTGGTGAGAGGAACAACAATCTTGGAGAAATCCCTGATGAACCCTAGAAAACTCCTGATCTCGGAAGGAGATTTCGGCACCTCCCAGCTCAACACCGCCTCGATCTTGGCCGGATCGACCAAGATCCCCTTTTGGTTAATAAGGTGACCAAGGAATTGCACATCTCGCAACTAAAAATCGCACTTCGAGAATTTGGCATAAAGCCTCTCCGATCTCAACACACTGAGGATTTCTCGCAAATGCTCCTCATGCTGCTCCCTGGATCTCGAATACACCAAAATGTCGTCAATGAACACAATCACTGATCGATCCAGCATCGGTCTGCATACCCTGTTCATGAGATCCATGAATGCTGCTGGCGCATTGGTGAGCCCGAATGGCATCACCACGAACTCGTAATGTCCATAACGAGTCTTGAACGCGGTCTTCTGGATATCCTCCTCGCACACCCTCATCTGATGATATCCAGATCTCAGATCAATCTTGGAAAACCAAGATGCTCCCTGCAGCTGATCGAACAAATCATCGATCGTCGGCAAAGGATAACGGTTCTTGACCGTTAGCTTGTTCAGCTCTCGATAATCTATGCACATTCGGTGCGAACCATCCTTTTTCTTCACCAAAAGGATCGGTGCTCCCCACTGCGAGCTGCTCGGCCGAATAAACCCCTTCCCCAGCAGCTCCTGAAGCTGCGAGGATAACTCCTGCATCTATGGAGGTGCAAGGGGATAGGACGCCTTGGCAATAGGTGCTGCCCCCGGAATCAAATCAATGTGGAACTCAACCTGCCTCTCGGGAGGCACACCCGGTAACTCCTCGAGAAAGACATCCGGGAATTCCCGCACTATCGGAACCTCCTCAACAACACTCGGTCTCTCTACACCAACTCACATATCCATCACATATGCTACAAAACCACTACAGCCCTGTTGTAGACTCTGTCTCGCTCTAGTAGCCGAACAAAACGCTGAATTGGGACGGGTACCCTCACCGTACACCGTAAGAACTCCCCGAGTTGGGTCTCGTATAGTCACCAGCTGCCGCTCGCAATCGATAACGGCTCCAAATCTGCTCAACCAATCCATACCTACGATGACACAGACGTCCCCCATCGCAATCGGGACCAAATCAATGGGAAACTCTACACCGAAGATCTCGAGTACACACCCTCAAATCACCTCTATAGCATACACTGCTCTCTCATCGGCGATGGAGACTCTCAGAGGTCAACTCAACGCCTCCCGACTAATACTAATGTGATGACTAAAAGCCAACGATATAAAAGACCAACTCGCACCCGAGTCAAATAACACCAAAGCAAGTACAGAACTCACAAGAAACGTACCTATGCATATCATAATATAAGCACAAAATCTCAAACATTAAAATATATACATGAAAGAATACGTACCAACCACGACATCGGGCGCTGCGCGGACCTCTTCTGCAGTCAACTGGAAGGCTCTCCCCTGAGCCTTCGGCGTCTCGGTCTTCACCGGCCGACTATCCGAAGCTCTAATTGCAGCAGGGGCAGTCCCCTGAGAAGCTCCCTGTGCTGACCCTCGTAGCAGCGGACATTCGGCCTTCCGGTGTCCGGTCTGGTTGCAGTGGAAACACACTACAAACCCCTTGGGGCAGTCCTTAGCCATATTCCCCTCCTTGCCACACTTGTAGCAAGATCCAGCTCTACAAACTCCATCATGACCCTTGCCGCACTTTCCACAAGTGCGGCCCTTCTGGCTCCCTGCTCTGGGATTAGCGGGCTTGGCCCGCTTGGCTGCCGGCTGGAACTGTGCCGGTCGCCGATCCCTCCCCTGAGACTCCGCCTCCTCTCTAGCCTGAGTCTCTAGCTCGATCTCCCTCTTCCGGGCATTTGCCTGATGCTCGAAAAATGTCCGGTACGAGGAGTTCGCCACAAACTCCCAAGTATCTCTCCTCAAAATACTCAAATAACGGCTCATACGTGCCTGCTCAGTAGACACATGCTCAGGGCAGAACATCGCCCTCTCATGAAACATCCTGGTAATAACCGTAACAGACTCCGTGCCCTGCTTGAGGGTCAAAAACTCCTGTGCCAACCGATCCCGTTCCACCGGGGGAACGTACTCATCACGAAACATGGCGGTGAACCTCTCCCAGGTCACCACAGCAAGCTCTGCTGGAGAATAGTGTGCTGTCGTGAACTTCCACCAATCCTTCGCCCCCAGGCGAAGCTGGTTCAGCGCAAACCGAACCCTCAAGTGCTCCGGGCATGAGCATGTATAGAAACACGCCTTAATGTTAGATACCCATCTCATCGCTGCAATCGGATCCTGCGTCCCATAAAACTCCGGTGGCTTCGTGTTGCTGAACTCCCTGAACATTAACGAGTCACCCCCTTGCGGCTTAGCAGCAACGATGGCTGCGGTGGCCGCTGCAATAGCAGCCTCAGAAAGAGCGGCATAACGCTCGTCAAAAGTCTCAATCAACGTGGTCTTGATAGACCCGAACATCTCTGGTATCTCTGTCCTGATGGCCGCAGCCACCTCCTCATGGATGATCCGGCGGATCTCCTCATCAATAGTCTCGCTGCTCTCTGGCGCATGACGTGTCCTCACCATGATCTACCTCTGAAATACAACATACGATATATTAGAAACTCACTCGAGCATACTCACACTCGATAACTCATCCCTCATTGATCCCTGGCATCTCGAAGATTCTTACTTGAATTGTACACCGTCCCGGTGTTTTCAGTAGTACGGGCCCAATACTACCGTCCACACCGCGTCAGTATACACCCCAAGTCCTCTTCCTAGGATCCCAAGTCCCAAGTACTCTATTATGCAAAATCCTTTCTCTAACAGATCTCTCATAAGCTCCTCACTGCTACCTACTCACTCTCAAGCATCTCATAGCAGCTCACCGCCCCTTAGGCTAAGGCATCACAAATCAGGCCACTCTAGTCCTAATAGGAGTACCAAGCCCACTCTAGCACGAGAATACATCATATCAATATCATAAGCATATAACATAAAGGTATCTTGGGAAATCACCGTTCGGGCGCTGACTGATCGTACACACGACTCTGCTCTGCGTTTTCCAAAAATCTTTTACTCTCTTTCAAAAACTTAGTTCTCTTTCGAAAATATTTCTCAAATCCTCAGTTTGAGTTCAAGTACGCCTGAAGGTGTACTCGAATCCCTCAAACCAAGGCTCTGATACCAACTTGTAACACCGTAAATTTCAAAACAATTTTTCGCATTTTATAAAAACATAATTCATTTATTACTCATAAAAACATCGTTGTTTAAAACTCAATTCATAGCATATAACAATCCCAAGATCTCATATCATAAAAATCTCGTGTGTGTACTGATCAGGCCGGTGCCTACCCGCGATCCTCACTAGTACCTGAAACAATTAACACAAAACACTGTAAGCACGAAGCTTAGTGAGTTCCCCAAAATACCATATATAACACATATTAGACACTCGAGGCTATAACTCTGTGGGTCCGTGCACCCAACTCTGTGAACCCTCAGGCTCTATCTCTGTGAACCTTCCGGTTCTAACTCGGTAGCATGCACAACATAAATCACATAGAATAATGCAGTGCAACACATAACACATATAAAGCATACAACACTGTATCTCATAACTCCAATTACCTACTCAAGGTAAAGTATAGTGAGAAGACTCACCTCGCGTATCTCGGTAACTCGTAAATCCCGAAAATCACTAGTGCTCGATCTATCGAGCTATCGTCCTCCTATAACACAAGTATATCTCTAATTAACACTATCCCAACTATGGTTGACTAATTCTACCAAGTCAACATCGGTCAACTCTAGTCAATGGTCAACGGTCAACCCAACTCGCCGAGTCTGGCGTGGATTCGCCGAGTCTCTACGGGGACCCGATTCCTCTGAATCCCTTCCGACTCACTGAGTCACTCACCCAACTCGGTTACTCAACCCCTGGTTCGAAAACACGGAACAACTCGCTCCAACTCGTTGAGTCTGCCCATGGACTCGACGAGTGCATTCCATGCACAACCCCAAACGACCTCCTGAGGTCAGATCTGTTCCTCTAACTCATAGATCCAATCTTTCCAAGCTTATTTATCACGTAAAGTTTATGCCTTGGCGCTCATATCACACCTATTGACTCATAAATGGTTTTTTAACCTCAAATACAATGATCCTAGACCAAAACCTCCATAGACTCATATAAAGCTTGGACAAAGAGGCACTCTGGACCTCCATGGGTCCAGATCCAGAACCTTAACTCGCTAAGGGACCATGGGAGCACTAGATCTAGACACAAAAAGGGCTCAATAAGCCCTAAATCAACATGAACATCACCACAACAGAAAATGGTTCGAAAATGGTACCTCAAATATGATGTTCTGGACCTCAGATCTTCAGGAAAATTAACTCCCTTGCTTCCTCTTGGCTAGAGCTTCTTTTTTCTTGCTAGACAACACCTCCAAGGTCAACAATGGCTCCTTCTCTCACTCAAATCGCTCAAGCTCACTAGGGTTTCGCTCTGTGGACTGGTGAGCACAAATGACGGCCATAAGGCCCTATAAATAGGTCCCAAACCCGAGAAATTAGGGTTGCATTAAATAGCGCGGACTTGCCGAGTCCACCAATGCGACTCGTTGAGTCCGGTCATTAACCCGGGTGAGAAATCGCGTCTCTAGTCGGCGAGTCTACGCACCAACTCGCCAAGTTCTTCCACAATACTTGAAATAAAATGAATAAATATAATACCTGAAATTCCGGATGTTACAGAAGAAGGGTGCAAGGGTAGCCAAATACACGGAAATGACTGACTGAAGGCTTGTGACCATATATAATCTCGTACGGAGTCTTCATTTGAGCTTTGTTGATCAACATGCGATTCTGAACGTAGCAAGTAGTGTTTATCGCCTCAGCCCAAAAGAAGACTAGCAGTTTGGAGTCACACTGCATCATCCTTGCGGCGTCTTTCAAAGTTCTGTTTCTCCTCTCAGCCACACCATTTTGTTGGGGTGTGTGAGTGGAGCTGTATTGATGCATAATACCCTTTTCTGTGCAGAAGTGACCGAGAAGAGAATTCTTAAACTCTATTTTGTTGTCAGTACGATGCGCCTTCACCCTGTTGTTAGTTTGGTTCTCAATTAACACAATGAATTTCTTAATCAGATCAGCAACTCCATCTTTATTGGATAGAAAGAAAACCCATGTAAAACGTGAAAAATCATCAATCACGACTAGACAATAGGAATTTATGTTAATGCTGAGAACGTTTACTGGTCCGAATAGATCCATATGTAGCAATTGAAGCACCTGACTAATTGAGTTAACCTATTTTGGCAGGTGTGGTTTTCTATTATGCTTACCTTGGGCACACGAGACACACTTCTCAAATGTGATAAAGTCATTGACAGGCAAACCACGGACCGTCTCATTCTTTGCAAGACGATTCAAGTTCTTGGCGTTAGCATGACCAAGTCGTCTATGCCACAACATTGCAGTTTGTTCGGAAATCTTCCAGAAGAGGCACGTAACTTGTTCTGGAAGATTGCTATTCATATAAATGATGTAGGCATTCCCATCCCTTTTAGATTTTACAAGAATCCACTCTTCAGGAATGAAAAAGCCTGGCTTACGAATCATACATTCCTTCTCAGTGAAATGTGTAGAATAGCCTTTGTTGCATATATGAGACACACTCAACAAACTATGCTTCAATTCCGGAGCAAAGTTGACATTTTCGAAACTCAAAACCCCATTTGTGACAGTTCCTCTTTGAGTGATCTTGCCACCTTCTCCACCCTCAAAGGAGATGTATCCCCCATTAAAGGATTGAATGTTGTGCAGTTGGACGATATTTCCTGTCATATGCCGGGAGTAGTCGCTGTCGACGAACCAGGGTCCGATGACATTCCCCCGCAACTTTCCCTGCAAGATGTGTAGGTTTAATTAGATTTGGGAACCCAGGTCATTATTTTCCTGGGTGGTCCTGATGCCTTCTCAGATTTATTATCATTTACGGATTTTTCAGAGGACACAGATGATAAATTGGAAGCTAATTTGGGCAACCATTGATAATTAAGTTTTATAACAGTCCTGTGTGGTTTTGAAATCGAATGTTTATCAGTTTACTTGAAGCATTTGGGTTTTCTACTAGAATTAGTTGAAGACCCACTGCTGCTTCTTGACGAAACCGACCTTGGCTTGGCCATGCTCGGTTTTGGCAAACTGCTTGGGACTTTGTTATGAAAGACCTTTTTATGTTTTTGAAAAACAGCCCGTTTTCTATTCCGATCATTTATCCAATTATCATACCGAGAACGATTTCTAGATGAATTTCTAGTTAAAGATCTTCCTCTGAATTCGTTCTCTCCTCTTGGAAATTCGAAATGTACAAACATACGATTTTGACAATTTCTAGCTATATGACCACCAACACCACAATTGAAACAAATCTATTTGTTATTGTTATAACTTGTGCTACATTGACTAGATTTGTTTTCCGCACTAACACCCTTGCTTCTCTCATAAGAACAGGAACAAGAATTAGGTTGTGAGACAAGTGAGGGTACATTAGATGGAGAAGCTAATGAAACTGGCGGTTTTTCAAAATTATCATCACAAACATCAGTATTGTCAACCAAATTGTTCAAACTAGTATCAGACACTTTAAAACCATTCAAAACAGTATCAGAAGAAACATAAACACCACAAAAACATTGTCATTTGAAACATCAGAAAAATTATTGTGTTTATTTAAAGCTAAAACTTTAGGTTCAGACTCAGTTTTATTTTCAGAAACAGATCTTCCAACTTCGTGCTTTGACTGATTCAAGGATTGATCTACAGGAGAAGTATAAATGTTAGTAGTTTCAACATTAATAAATCCTCCCGAAAAAAAACCAGATGGCTTGCCATAAACCATGAATGGTTCATTGGCAATCTCTTCTTTGGACAGGGGTTGAAACTGATATGTATGATTGAAAGGAGGAGGCACTTGATTATACCCTAGACCCTTTGATTGATTTCTTTTAAATTGCATGCAGTGGTCTATCATATTTGCAACTACCTCACTTGATACATCAAATTTTCTAAAGTCAAAATCAGCAGTTTCAAATTTGCCCTTTAATGATTCAATTTCAGCTACTAGTTCAGTGTTTTGTTTCATTATGTAGTCATAATTTTCGCATTTATTACTATAGTCTTCCTGAAGTTTCCTAAAGTCCTTTATTTTAGATTGTAATTGGGCTTTAAGAGGTTTTTGACCTTTTCTAAGTTGGTAACCTTCATATCTAAGGTCTTCTACTTCCCTTTTTAGTGAGTCGTTAAGTTCACGGAGAATTTTAAGGTTCTCTACTTCAATACCTAATGTCTCAATTTTCCCATGAAGAATTTTAACATAATCAATACAAGCTTGAGAGCATGATGGTAGACTTACTTCGGTTTTATTAGGTTCACGACAAGAAGATACCATCAATGCAAACTATAGCTCCATCGTTTGATCTTCAGCTGCAACAATCTCTGTCAGAGCATCATCACTAACCTGTGCCAGGTGGGCATTTTCAGGTCCAAATAAGTTCAGGGTCTGCATCTGATCCTCCCAGTCAAACGATTGTGCAACAATAGCCTTCTCGTTGTTGACCTGACCACCACTTCAATTGTTCCCAACTGCAACTATTTTCCTGTCATTATTTAATCTTTTGTCTGGCTGTGGACAATCACGAGCAAAATGCCCTGGCTCGTGGTAGTTGAAACACCGCAACTTTCCCTTGCTGAACCCAACCTTCTTGTTAGCACTTATCCCCCAGTAGTTCTTTCTGGTCTTCTTGGCAAACTGTTTCACCCTAAAAACTGATATGGCAATCTGCCATGTAATATCCATCTCTTCAACATCTTCAGGGTGAATCTGATCAAGATCGGCAAATGATAGTTGGGGTGGAAGATCTCCACCTACAAGTGCATTGTAACAATTGACAAGCCCTGTAGAAAGAGCAAGATTTTCGTCACCCTCCTTTCGTTTTGAAGAAGAAGCCACATTGGAGGAGGAAGTAGCTTGAGCAGCCACGAACGATTGGTTCTGTAAGAAAGGCATGGCTGATGCAGATGAAGCTGATGGAGTGGGGATGGACTGAACCTGAGCTTGCTGACTAGCAAATGATTGACCTGCAGAAAGAAAAGTGAGAGATAAAAGAGCATTGTTAGAAGAAATTCCAAGGTTTGTAGCTGACTATGAGTTCACATGGTTGATCTCTCACTGCTTGTCATCAATATCACAGGCCTTGATGACAGCCATCACTTCATGAGCAAGTGAGAGCCGGCTAAGATCCTTAGTCTTCTTTATGATAGCTACATTCATGTCCCAAGACTTTGGTAGAGCATTCAGTAGCTTCTTGTTTATCTTAGACTTTGTGTAGAAAATCCCAGCCACAACCATTTCAGTGTTGAGAGATGTGAACCGCTGCAGCCGTGCTTCAAGAGTTTCTCCCGGAACGTAGTTGAACATATTGAAACGTTGTTGCAGCATATCTTGGCGACTCTACCTCATATCTTCATTCCCTTCATAGACCTCAATTAGGGCTTCCCACAAAGCCTTAGCAGAAGTGTACTCCCTGAAAACTTGAGCAATGTCTGGAGATAGAGCCATGGTCATGGTGGCCAAAGCCTTTTCTCACTCTTCAACCTTCTCGAAGTCTTCATCAGTGTAGTTTACCATCTTCTTGTCAACCACTTGCCCTGAAACAGTAGTGGTATTCTGACAGGATCTTTTATTATGCTTCTCCAGATTTTAAAGTCCTTCATCTTTATGTACTACTCAATTCTCTACTTCCATTCTGGGAAGCCTTCAGCGGATAAGAGTCTAGGAATTCGGGTGGCTATGCCCATAACTGAATCCAGCTCGTGATGGTTTGTTTGACTTTGAGAATCCATTATTATTATTTATTTAATATGAAAAAGAAATTAAATTATATATGATTAAATTAAGCTTCTGGTCAAACACAGTCAAAACACTATTTACGGCCGTAAACAGAGTTCACGGTCAGATGAGGGTTTGCGGCCGTAAACTCCGAGTTTACGGTCATAAAGTGTTCACGGTCTAAAGTTCACGATCCAAGAACAGTCAGTTTCCGATTTATTTATATTCCTTATTCACGGCTCAAGAACACAATTTATGGTACAAGAAATTTGAAGAGTTTGCGGCCGTAAACTGAGATTACGGCCGTAAGCTCTTAAACTTGAGAGAAATTGTAGATCTTTCGACGAAACTGAGAACCCTTTTGCAGAAATCACCAACTTTAGTCGCAAACAGATGAGAACTCGCTCCAAAATCGATTGTAGAGTGCCTTTGACGCTGGTCTTGCTCTAATACCAATTGTAAGGTCCTAAAAGGATCTTACTAGTGATCAAATAGCAATAACAATAAGATAAACAAATAAGAACGAGTAGAATAAAGAATCAAACAAGCTTGCACATGCTTTTCTATTAGAATCACGTCTGGTACAACTTGAAGTTTACAAGAGCTGAGAATACCGAGGCATCAACAACCACAAAAGACCTAACATACCTCTATATATACTATCATGGGTCGGCCTTGGGTTTACGGACGTAAACAGGCTTACGGCCGTAAACTCATTATAGTGACCGTAAACTCCAAGCACAATACTATAAGCTATCAAATGACCAAAAGAACTTATTACATGGAAAGCCTAGACCAAACCACTAATTGGACCCTTCATTCGGTATGCTTGCTAAAATTCCCATCTTGCTAAAAGTAGTTAAAATACTCTCTCATACAAATCAAATCAAAGACGTTCATAAATGACCTTAGGATCATTACCTGTAAGCCGTGATGACTTTGTACATACATCGGGGTTAATTATAATAAAAATACTAAAGACTTAAAGCAAAATAATTCCATCCTGACTCCTGTTCCATGTCTAGAGGTGGGGTTAGGGTGGAGCCACCCACTTGACGATTTCACCAATATCAATTTACATGCGACTTACATATACCGCTCGACCATAGAGTGACCTGCCAGGGATCATGATATCAAGTATCATTGCTAGCTATCAGAACACACTCACTACCAGTGCTAGACGCTATGGTAGGAATCATCTACGGTAATAATAACATCAAACAAAACGAAACACATTGAAAAGAAACACAAGATACTTTATCCCTCTAATGAGCATTTCTTGCGAATACATCTTAACACATGTTTTACCTAAAAAGATACTGTTGTCACCATTCAATTTCTATTGGTATAGTCCTCGTCTTCGTAATTTAACGGCTACGAAACGACCTTTCACCTAACCCACCGAATATCGAAACCTTCGTCTCTCATAAACACAAAATTCGACACGGACCTTCGAGTCATCTCTCGCCATGAAACCCCAAAACACTCACCAGAGGAGTAGTATACCTTCCAAAACCTTATCACAAGTATTTCCAGGAGACCCTTCGGGAATGTCACGCATACAATAGATAAGGTTCAAGCACAGAAGCTTGGGACGAATATGGTTAGTCTACCACTACTACGTGTATACGCGAGGATAACGTATAATTAAGATTCTGCGGACATTGGATGTGTGCTTCCGCCCTAGTTCGTGTTCCTTGTTTGGTTGTGGACTTGGGGCAGAGTCACCATTCCAACTGTCTTGCCAACCTTAAGTACATACGACCTATACGCACAAGTTAATGATAGATGGACCAGGTACGAGTCCTGCCATGAACTTCGGGACCAGGTTACCCAGGAGTGCAAGTGAACGCCCTATCATCCAAATAATTCTAGTCATGTAAACTGAACCCATATGTTCCCTACCGATCTAATCAAACGAGAAACACTAAAGCAGACTCATGCAGCGCTCCGAGGAGAAGTTATCACTTATGACTTAATACAAATTCAAGAAAGGCTGAAAGCATCTCGAGAACACGGCAAAACCCGAATAAGTCTTATCGTCTATATAAAAACGTAGGGTTTTTACTAGTGAATCTATGATGGATAGTGTAAACATTATGGTCGTGTATCATTAAGTTTCTATGGACTTAGAATGTGTGATTCTGCCTCATTCCCTGTTCCTTGTTTGGATTTTCTTTGGAAACATATTTCTAACACTACATCACGTCTAGAATTGTTAGATTTCAACGGTTTATTTAATTCAAATTATATATAACTTATATACGCTGAGTGGTCATAGAAGGAATCTGTGGGTCCTTCTAGGGTTCATTATCGTATAACATAGGAGCATTCAATCTACACTTAACTAAGAAAATATTGGATTTTCTGGAAATCTTACTCTATCGCTTTTACAAGGAAAACGGTTTCTTCCTCAAACAAAACTCTTATGAACTCACCAACTTAATTATTGACACTTTTTCAAAACTACTTTTATTCTCAGGAATTCAGTGAAACAGGAAAACCAACAACATTTTGATGATGGGACGATAAATCGTCAAACAGTACATTTTGTCATCATAATGTAATTGATTTGAATCATGTAAACATATACTTTGGTGTAACTTTTTCAATTATATTTATGATGGTTGTATTTACTTTGAGCACTATTATACTCGTTGTTGTGATACTATACATTAAGTCCTCCACCCCCAGACGTTTCCGCCATCCTTGGTTTGGGGGTGTGACAGCATCCCACTAAGCAACAAAATTGGGCCAACAACTCTTCTGGGAACCTATAACAACAAGCCTTACATGTTGGGCAGCAAAATCATGGTCCATAGTTCACTTTTGCAGCTTCTTTAGAAGAAGACACAATTCTCCTACAATCACATATCCACGCCAAATTAGGTATACTCAATTCCTTTAGTGATAAGTGCATTAATTTTTGTTCTGTTTTAATTGGTGTTGGATCTTAGATTCCCCTAACAAAAATGGGTAACTTAACTCTCGGTCAAAATCCTTTTCGCACCCTATCCTTAAAAAATATCTTTATTACTCCACAAACCATTAAAACTCTTATTTACATGTGCCAATTTACTCGTGATCATAAATGTAGCATTAAATTTGACGAATTTGGCTTGTCTATGAAGGATTATTGAACTCGTCAAATACTTCTTAGATGTGATAGCATGGATGATCTATATTCGGTTACAAGTCCCACTCCTCAAGCCTTTCTCTTCATTAGCTCCTCTACTTGGCATCAATGACTTGGTCACCCCCAGTCAACAAGTCTTTAAACATATAATTTTAAGTAAGTTCATTTCATGCAATAATAAAAAGGGGAAATGACTTAAAATGGCAACAAAGTTTTTTAAAATGTTTAAAAAAATACCATTGTTATTTTTTAGTACAAAAATAATCAATAAAATATATTTTTTGTACACAGAATACCAACGAAGTACACATGTGTTCAAATAAAACCTTGCAGTAACCGGTTACCTCATGTAAACGGAAAAATGACCTAAAAAGGTAATAAAGTTTCCAAAATGTTCAAAAAAATACCATTGCTTTTTAGAGCAAAAAATATCATGGAAGTATACCATTTGTACACAGAGTACCAACGAGGTATATATATTAGTACAAAAAATACAATTGAAATTTCCAAAATGTTCAAAAAAATACCATTGTTGTTTTTTTTAGCACCGTTTGTTAACTTCATTGTTTCCGGGTTATGTAGAACACGGTCAGTAGAGATCATTCACCTACATACCAGTTCACACCAGTTGTACACTCTGTTACATTCCCTCACTCAATTAGTTTGTATCGAAATACAATCACAGAAAAAATATAAGTAAGAATCCATCAATTAGGATGCAAGTCATTCAAGCGCTTTAACACATATTATTCTCTCTCTACTTTGACTACAAATCATCATCAAATTAGCCTCATGACGCTCAGTGTTCCTGATCATTCATCTCTCACTGGTCCCGAATAATTAAATGCAACTCCTACTCTATACATCCACATTTAGGAATTCCCGTGACATAACGTCACACTCGTTTCTCCTTTGTGTCTCTCTTCTTCTGCAACACTAATGGATGGCTAACAGTGATGTATAATATGCATATCTATATAACATATACGTGTTTTAGTTTTGAGGCATATAATACGATAGGGAAACAAGAGTGTTTAACTAAGGTTATTAACCACTTACTTCTCATGTTAATGTAAGAACGATTAAGTGAGGGAATGAAAGAAATTGCACAACTGTTATGAACTTATATGACGGTGCATGATCTCTGGTGATTGTGATTTACATAATCCGACAACAACAGGTTAACAAAAAGTGCAATATTTTTGGAACATTTTAGAAACTTCGTTACGCTTTTAAGTCATTTTTCCGTTTACCAAAAGTAACCAGTTACCACAATGTTTTATTTGAACACTTGTATACATCGTTGGTATTATGTGTAAAAATAGTTACTTTAATAGTATTTTTTGTACTAAAAAAATAACAATGGTATTCTTTGAACATTTAATAACCGGGTAACTTGATGATTACCTACAATAGCCGATTCGATTGCATTTTATGTACTAAAAAAAGACAATGGTCTTTTTGTATATTTTTGAAAATTCCTTACATTTTTAAGTCATTTTCCATAATACTTTTTTTATATAATTTCATTAAACTCCTTGTACTATTACAACTTTGTATTAAGGTCACCTATCCAAATATTTTGTGCCAAATGACCCGTACTTATCTAAATTACAATATAGAACAAGGTACGAACAAATATTTATATAGGTATCCAGATATTTTGTTCAAACATCACATTACATCCCCTATCAACATCATTAGCCTAATTAAAACATGTATCAAATATACCATCTAATAATTCAAATTCATCAGCCTTAAAACTTTAAAACTGACAGTTGAATTTGGTTTCATCTAGTATTTGAATTTATGATGTTGGAACTCTACTCCAAAACATAATTAAACATCAATAGGATAACTAAATCTATAACCCAATGAGTCCATGGATTTTCTATGATAATTAAGTTAAGAACTTCATTAAAACACTATAAACTCACCTTAAAAACTAATTGAAGATTTCAACATTATGTTTGGACTTCGAATCGTAACACCCAGGTTTAAACTTGTTAAAAAGTGTGAACTATTTAAATGCTACTATCCTAGATATTTATTTCTAAATAGAGTAAATGAATAACTTAAACTATTGGAAATTATCATAGTCTTGGACAATTTATGTATTGTTTTTTATTTTTAAATAACCATAAATACTTACTCTTTATACCCTGATGTTTGTGATTATAACATACTTAATGCTTATGATTCTTGTTAAGCGGTTTTCCCTATATTTTTTTCTGCTACACTTAATTGGCTTTTATGAGTGAATTGTGTTTTGGTCTCCATGGGTTACACCCATATCCACTTTTTGTCCAACTTTAGAATTTTTGACAGGACTAACCACTATGGTTTCCAAAACATGCATTCACAATCCCTGAGGATGTTACCATTTGTATATGTCGTCTAATTAAGCATGAAACTAAAATTCCCATGTATTTGTCTTTTTTGGTTTTTAGAATTATTTCACTATTAAAAAAATTAACATCGCTACCACCATATACCACTGTTACACCATCATTTTACATTTCCCCTTCGACACTATCATCTTCATCACCCACCAACCACCGTCGTTACCATATTTAAACATTTATATGTCGTCTAATTGATGTTATGTTGTTGCAGATGGAAAAGACTATTGCAAAAACACTAACCAATGAAATTGATGAGGGGAAAAATTCGGTAACATTTAAGATATTTGAAGGTTATATCATGGAATTATATAAGACTTTTGTTGTGCATATTCATGTAGACACAGTTGGTCCAAAAATCCTCGTCGTATGGATTGTTCAGTATAAGAAGTTGAACCCTAATGTTCCTGATCTAAATACGCTTTTGGACTTCTATGAGAAGGTTATGAAAAACCTAGATGCTCACCATCTCCTAAATTAAATAAGTCAAAATATAATGTCGCGCCAATATAGATATGCAAGAATAACTGAATTTTATTGTATCATATGTTGCACATACCTTGTTATGTTATGTTTATTGCTTGTGTGTCATATAAAACAAATGGTTTTGTTAAAATCTAGTATTTTGATATAGTACATTTTAACTATGTGACAAATAACTATAGTTTATTAGTGAAGTGTTAGCTATATATATTTATGTCATTATATTTGTGTTGTATCTATTAATCTGTTATTTGTATTTCTCCTAGTGTGGCCCATGTCTTCCAACCCACTTAGCTTAACTCTTTTTGATTATATTGTGTATATATTTTGGTGGAATGTATGCTACATTCATATAGGAGAATACATATCATAACATGGTATCAGGACCCTAAACCCTAGTAGTCATTTATCTCTCCCAGGCTAATTGTTTGCTGATTCTTCTCGATTTCTCGGCTCTTCATATCCCCTCTTCATGGCTCCATCTACTTCTTCTTCCAATGATAAGATTTAAGGAATTACTTGCATCAAGTCCTATGTCCCTATAATATCTGGATCCTCGAGGTATGGAATTTATAGTAAATTATGAGTTTTGTTTTTCCACTACGTGATGAGGGTATCATCACGACGTAGCACAACGATATGAGGTGAATTTTCTCATTGAGTTGTCACAACATCACACTCTATTTGTTACGACGTGACTACTCATTAGGGGTAAACACTAATTTCCAAACTTGGACCCTATTTAAATGAAGTGAGGGCTAGGGTCTTCTCCACCCTTAGCCTCCATTACCTCCTAAACTCCCTTGAAGAAATCCTAATCCATCTCCTTAATTTTTGAGCTCATTTTGGTGTTCTTGGTGGCTTTAGAAGGAATAAGAAGACCTTTGTTGTGAAGAGAGCACATTGGTAAGGTTAGAGACATCTTTTGATCATCATCTGGACCATTATGAGTGACCAAGTTCCAATCTTTATGCTTTAGGTTGCAAGATCTATGTTTTTTTTTCCCTTTTAGCTACTTTTAGGAAAGTTTGGGTGGAAGGATTCCATAGAGTTGGCAACTTTATGGATCGTTGAGATCCCATGAAGGTTACATGCTTTGGATCTAGAGTTTTGTGTAGTTTTGAGTCCACGCATGGGATTTTGGTTCCATTTTCACCATTTTGACTTATTTTGAGTTCAAGACATGCATTAGATATGTGAAACATCCCAAAAATACAGTCTAAAATTTTCGTTTGAAAAACACTAACAAAACATAATCATCCATGATCAATAAAAGAAACCAAGTATCATGTATCTCAAATCTCATTTCAAATACTGTATCAAAACAAAATGAGAAATATCAAAGTCAATCAATCCCAGGCTGAAAACTGTGGTGTGTGACATGCCGCCAACTCTATCCCTTCCCTTTGTTCGTTGAACTCCCTGAAACCAAAACTGAAACTATAAGCACGAAGCTTAGTGAGCTCCCCCCAAACTACCATATACCATATAATAAGATATAAAGCAAATATTGGGCCTTGCCCACTTCATAGGACTAAAGACCGGACTAACTAGGGCCTCGCCCACTGCATTAGACCGAAGTCCAGAATAACTAGGGCCTTGCCCGCTGCATCAGACCGAAGTCCGGACTACTAGGGCCTCGCCTACTGCATCAGACCGAAGTCTGGAATAACTAGGGCCTTGCCCGCTGCATCGGACCAAAGTCTGGAATAAACTAGACATAGCATAAACATGATCGTAACATATAACATAATCACATATACATGCATGAATCACAAAGACATCAAGCATACAAACTACTTCTCGGAACTACCTCGACATCGGACTCGAGTCCGGAACTACTATCATCTAAACAGGCCGACATTGTGGCCGTAGACCCGCTCCTACTGGAAGGAAACTCACCTCGCATAGCTGACTGCTGAAATATTGAGCGGGAAATGTTTGACTGCTGCTCCGGCGACTCCCTGTCTATAATTTCCACAATGACACTTAGTCAAAACACTGATAACTATTGTCAGGGTAAAATGACCATTTTACCCTTGGTTAGAGTCAACATCCTGGTCAAAGTCAACTTCTAGTTGACCTGACTCGCCGAGTTAGCCCACTAACTCGTCGAGTCCCCTAGTCCTTCATTTTTCCTCAACCCAGTTCTTCTGGCCGAGTTTAGAAAGAACTCGACGAGTTCTCCTTTATTCATGATATCGGGACAACCTTTAACTTACTTGCCGAGTTATATGAATAACTCATCAAGTCTATCTTCCTCATATGAACATGTCCAGTCTATGACTCACCGAGTTATATGAACAACTCGTCGAGTCTATCTTCATGGGTTGGGAGATTTCCTTGGACTCGCCGAGTGTGTTCTTCCACTCGTCGAGTCCCATGGTTTCCAGGCCATGGCTATGTCCTAATACATTGAGTCACTCCTTTGGACTCATCAAATCTCTCTTAAAACTCAACTGGGTTCCTTTGAACCCCGAACTGATTTGGAGAATCAACCCACGACTCGTCAAGTCTACGAATGACCAAGCCCATAAGTCGATTTCTGATGTGCAAAACTTAACCGAAAGGTAGATCTGGGCTCCTAAGGCCGATATAACACATAAAGTCATAAACTTTACATGCTTGCATGAAACATTTGAGCTTAAAAGGTCAAAATGGAAGGTTAATAGCATGCATTGGGGTTCTCATGGCCATAAAGATGGCACCTTTATGCCATAAGGACCTTTCAAGGTCCAGATTTGAAGGTGTATCAACTTGGGCCGTCCAAATCCCAAGAATCAAGCTTCAAAACCTAACATAACCATAAGAAGATCTAGGAAATCTTAAGTCAAGTGTGAATCTTTATTACTAGAAAATGAGGAGAAGATGGTGCTGATTCTGGATCTGAAATCTCCTCTTGAATCCTCCCCCATCCTCTTCTTCACCCAAGTTCAATCACACATGATAACTTAAGAAAATGGCACTCAAATACTCACAAAGCTCAAGGGTTGCGGTTTAGGGCTTTCTGGACATTGAGGGAGTGATACGGGAGGCCACAGGGGCGTTATGTTCTTTAAATAGGGAGGCAAACCCTTGCAATTAGGGTTTCCATCAAACAACGCCTACTCGTCGAGTCAGTCTTCCGACTCGTCGAGTAGGCTACTTAGTCCCCGAACTGGATTCATTCTTACTCGACGAGTTGGGCCTTCAAATCGTCGCGTCCAAGGGTAAACAAAATTATAAAATTAACTTAACTTAGATGCATACCTGGAACCGGGTGTTACAACATGAATGTCTATAAAGCATCGATATCTAGAAGGTTTTTAGGGTAATAGAGCCCTATGAGAAGTTAGGATGATTGGCTTAATGGATAAGGGGCTTAATGCATTAAGTTGGCCGAATACAGTTTTCACGACGTGACCATATTGGTGTCATAACATGATGATGTGGGTTCATCGACTATTTGGACAGACGTTGTCACGATGCGGTGGCATGGTCATCACGACGTAACATTATATTTAAACGAGACTGATTTGGATCGTGACCGAGTTTGTGATTGGGTAAAGTTCGTTTTCCCAAGATCTGACCATGGATTGGTCATGACATGAGGGTCAGCTGATGGTGATGATGACTATGGAGTTTGACCCTAACCGTTGACCTGGGTTGACTTTTGGACAAATTGGTAGCTCTAGTGTATAAAATAAGGTGAGACCTTGTTTGATCTGATAAGTGAGTCGTAACACCTGTTTCAAGGCATTGATCTTTGGTTTGTCTAACTTTGCGAGAAAAGTAAGTGTTCTCACTATACTATGTAGGTTGCTAGATTGTCTTTGTGACTATTGCATGAAAGACTGTGGTTGGATCACAACACTTGTATGAAACACTATGGTTGGATCACAACACTTGTTTTTCTTTATGACTTGCATGGAACACCATGGTTGGATCATGGCAAAAGGGCTACAACTGGGCTATAGTCTAGAAGTGACTATAAGACTATGGTTGGATCACAACATTCACATAAGGTTGAAATACACCCATACAACTTGGCTCGCTTTTAATAAACTAAATCCAAATAAATTGATTTTTTACACTTCAAAATGATTTTTTAATATTTTTATGACTTTGTTCTAAATAATTAACAAATCTAGATCAACTTTTATGTATTATTGTATAAAAAGTGAATAAAAATGATACAAATTAACGTATATATTTGATAAAAACCAACAATTTTTGTTGCAAAGTTATACATAAATATTGTAATTAGGAATCAAAGAATTTGATACATAAATTGATGTAAATAAACTTCGATTTTTAAATTAAATCAATTAAAAACATGTCATAAATATTTTTCTAAGAAATTGACAATATTGTATTAAATAATGTTTTATAAAATTTGCACAAAAAATATAAGAATATATTATGATATTTTTCATATTTATATAAACAACTTCAACGGTCTATATTCTAATAAATTTTTATTTACAAATTTGTCAAAAATATCATGTTTGTGTCATTGAACTTTTTTCTTAAGTATTGTAAGTTTTTTTTTTTGAAATTATTTATCACTAACAAAGTTGGAATAAATATAAATTCAAAAAAACAAAAAATAAAATAAAATAAAGATATATGTGTTTTTTAGGCTAGAAGATGTCTGAAGATGTTAGAAGACTTTGGTCCACATCTGCGCTAAGAAGAGGGCGCACATACATTTTTAGGTCTGCAATCTTCAAAAAAACAAACAGTATGTGAAGGCTAATGTGTGCGCGTGGTCTATGCCGCACAAATAGAAGAGGCCAAGAAGATCTGCGAACAAAAAATAAACACAACCTAAGCTTTGTGCTTACGGTTTTGTGGTTTAAAAATTTTCAGATACTTCCCATTCCAAAGGGAAGGGCCCAGCTTGACTGCACAACATCCCCTTATGATTTTTCCACACTAAATATTATCATTTTACTTTGATATTTGAGATACATTTTACTATGACTGGTTTTGGAACAAATGTTGTATGGATATGATGATTTTGAAAATAAATTTTTTTATTAGTATTTTAGGGATGTTACAGTCCCTTTAATATTGGACATAGATCATCTTAATTATTATTCGGGGCAGGGGCTTTTCAAGGCTCATTATGTTGGCTATTCCATCTAAGATCATCTTGATGGTACATCCATCAAACCCGACGATCCTAAATGGTGCAAAGTAGATTGTATTGTGAAATAATGGTTGTACGAGACACTCTCTTAATCAGTTCTCCAATCCATTTTGAGTAATAGTCAAACCGCCAATGATGTATGGTTGGCTATAGAAGCTCTCTTTTGTGAAAAAAGGGTGACAAGGCCATGGAACTCGACAACGAACTCTGCACCATTGTAATCACTGATTCAAGCATTATGGAATATTATACTCATCTCAAAAACATCTTGAATCTACTTTCCAATATTTGTTCTTTGGTCTCGGGGAAAAAATCTTGTGAATTATGCATTCAATGGCCTTTCCCCATAGTACGATGTCATTGCCACCATAAGCCGTCATAAAACCCCCTTTCCTTCCTTCTTCGAGATGTGCTCCATTCTCACACTTGAAGAGCAAAGGATGATCTAATAACAACAAAGAGCCACTCCTCTCACTCACTATGATAACTCATATTCTTCAACAGTTCGTTGTGTCCCTAATGTGACATCCCCAAAATTTCCAGAACCACAAAAACTTTTCCTTACACTTTCAAAACCATGTATTCCTTATTTTCGGAAAATGTCCCATTTTATTAAAATATCTTGAGTACGGATGTTGTTGCAAAATACAAAACAAAAACCTAGGGATGTCATAATCAATACACAACTTAGGTTACAATGTAAAGACCTAACGGTCCTGAATACTATTCCAGGTTGTCTCTTTAATCACACGCCATCCTAATCAAGTTCCTACGACCTTAGCACCGCTACATGTGATGCATATAATTTGAGTGGGCCAGGTTTGGGAAAACCTGGTGAGACACATTGGGTTTTCAATCCCATAATATTTTAATGTAATAAATCATATAATAATTTTCAAGACCATTTTTTTATCAAACATCATAGATATATCGTATGGCATAGATTTCTATAGGCCAACTTACCCTTAGTTACGCATCCTATCGATTCTCACATGCTGATCTTATAACAATGACCTTATGAGATATATACTAATAAATTATTGTAAGTAATGAGTTGACTATACTGCTTTGGGGATTCCTTGGCAGCATGCGTATGTTAAGGAAACCATGGGGGAATATAGTATGTGAATTAACACACAATTTCTTTTCCTTGGATTTGTATAATTCGTTAACACTTACAGACTATGAGTCTATTAGCATTCCACAAGATAGTTTAGTTCGTGGTAGTCATCTTACTCTGACATACAACTAGACATATCCACCAGTTATCCGATACAAACACACCATTTTTGGGTGTCTAAAACGAGGAGGAATAATAGTACAATACTCCAACATGTAACCCGTACCCCGACACGCGATAATGTCATAGAAAAGTGCTTTACTCTGCATTCCAATATCACACACATCCCAGAATGATACTACTCAATAACAAACTTAATTGAACTAAACATCCCTTACATGTCTTACTTTATAACTAGACCATACTACAATACTTGTAATCATCTTCCAATACGCTTTTCCTATTTATGCAATACTATCAAAATATAGGGTATAACTACTCACTTATTCAACTTACTTGGAACTAACTATCCTATATATGTCTTAGTTTATAACTTAACAACACTTCAATACTTGTAATCAAGTTTCAATACATACTTCATGTTTATGCAACACGATCATACTACATGTATAACTAAGTAGTTATTTAACTTACTAAAAACTAAGTAGCTTATATATGTCTTAGTTTATAACTAGGCATGACTACAATATCTGTAATCAATTTGTAATACAATTTCTTGTTTATTTAATATCGTCATGATATAGGAATACATTTAGCTCTAAATTCAAACAGTAAGTATTCGATATACATATAATCTTTAGGGTAACAATACTTTTATTTATGATTGTCACGTAATGTTACTAAATATACACTTAACACATACTGCTTATTACATACTCCATATAATAAGCATTTAATACACATATAAGCATTTAACTAATATTAAATACTTCTAATAAATACTCATATTAAAATCATGCTCATGAAAGTGATCATACACTCACCCTATTGAGGTGGAAGATTCGCAGGAAGGTTAGCTCCTCAACTAACTTTATCTTTTCCCTTTTAAATGACCTAAATATAAATATTACTATGATTCAATATGGGCTCATATTTGTAAGGTTATATTAATCATTTCTGGACTCTTCAATATTCCCAAAGAATACCAAGTTCTATCAAATAAGGAATGACTATGTAAGATCATTTTGGAGGTGGATCTGATTGGTATATAAATATACTGTTTGGAAAATCCACTTTAAATACCTCACCAAGATCTTGCCTAGACATAACTCCTGTAAGTTGATCAATTAGTATTATAACTAGAATCACTAAAAAATCTTATTCATTGGTTTATCACAACGACAATGAAAATGAATATAAATTACACTTAAAAGCATAGTAAGTGCAATTCAACTTACACGTTTTCTATCGAAAATTCGAAAACTTTAAGGGCAGAACTTCGAAGATGCATACATATTTTCGTTGAATTTTCTAACATTGCAACACCCTGCTAAAATGCTGGAAGCTCAGATGGTCAGATCTTTGGGGTTTGGGAGGGGTTCGAGAGAGAGATAGAGAGAGAGAGAGAGAGAGAGAGAGAGATTTGAGTGAAAATGGGTGGGAAATGAAGAAGTGATCGGATGCTATTTATAAGGCGATTCATGTCCGAAAAGCGCACCGCACTTTCCTATTCGGCGCGTCGTGCCCCCATGTTCAGCTCTGTGGTGCCACATGTCACAATTATGTTGGGAGTTGGGACAAGCCACCATGTTTATGGAAGAGGTTGTCTCCGGTCTTGCCACGTGGCAACCTTTGGGTGGTGCCATATAACCTCATTCTCAAGTATTTCTCACAATATTTAAAAAACATATCTCTCGCATACCAACTCTATTTTAGACATTCTTTACATCCACTGATTCGTCTTTCTGTGTACAACAACTTTCCTTTATATCTCAATAGCTAATTCACATTTTCTTTATTTTACTGTCTACAAGGATTACACTATAAAAAAATTTATGAAATTCATATATTCCTCATACGAGCTCCGTTCTCGATGTTCTTTATATCGACATAACCCCTTAAAAAAATTACCGTAACTTAAATACCTAAAAAATGATACCAACAAATTATAGCTTATTTTGATCTATTTTCAATCAAGTTTGAAATTTTTTTGGGTGTTACATTAAAATTTTAACATATAGTACTATAACATTCATAAAAAACCTCTATAATTACTTTAGGAATAATGTGAAATTGAATGCTAATCCATTAAAACACACATCAATTCTTTGTGAGTTGTTACTGGAGCGTGTGTGGTTAACCGGCACATTAATTTGGAACTACAAAGTTGAAATGATGGAACAACTCGAGTTTATGATCATTCATGGAGCGTGTTTAATTAACAGACACATCAATAGGATATCATAAATGAGAAAGAAGGTGTCACAAGGGTTTGCATCGTTATTTACATCTTGTTTGTGATCCTCGATATTCAGTCATAAATATTAGAGTATAATCTGAGATTAACATGCCATTGATTGTCAATGAATCTCAAGAGATCTAGGAGTTTCATCATGACTGAAATTGGTAACATGTTTTACCTACCTAGAATAGATTTGTGATGTGATTACGACATCCCTCTTCACAGTATGAATAAAAAATATGGATCCTAGCCTTAATTTAAAATTGGATTAATAATTAAGGATGAATCGACTTCGTTAAACTTCCCTCTTGGGTTAGATGGAACTCCTCTCCTACCTCGACACACCTTTCAAATTCTAGCTTCCCTCTCTTCTCTACCGGGAATAGCTCATTTGTTATGGAATCTTCCTTGACTGGAAAGATATTATCGGTAAGCATATCCATCAAATCAATAATGCGTTAACTTTGAAAAAGTTTTCATTCCCATAAACATGAAGATTTTTCAAATAAGGTCTCTTGCATCATTGTCTCTACGTTCTTGATGTTCCAAAATGATCTTTTGTAAACATATGAAATGAATTTGCAATTGAGAGAAATGTTTCACCAAAAGGCAAAGAAATACTGATTTGAAAATCATTAAAAGTTCCTAATTGCATTTGATCTAAAGGAGAGAGTTTTGTAGTGCCCACTGAGAGCTACATAGGTAGATTCAAGAATCTCAATGTTTCCCTTGACAAGAGTCTTGTTGTAGATCTTGTCCTTTAGATCTTGTGATTGGATCTATCACTAGCTCATATGATAATTTCAAATTGATTTATCACACACATAGAAAGGAGAAGGCATTGGTGAAATTCTTAAACCTTCTCCAAACCGTGGAAATCGGATTGAAAAATATTTCATTTTCTTATCGAGTTCCAATTTTCGGCTTTGTGAATGTTGGCAAAAAAAGAGGAAAAGTTGGAATCTTTTTGATATTTGCTTTAATGAAAGTTTAAAATTAGAAAAAAAAAATTGCCTTTAAACCTCCTTCTACAATTAGATTGAGTTAAATTTGTACCTAAAAATTATGATATAAATTGTTGTCTCAACATCCCCCCCCCCCCCCCCCCCCCCGAGACATAAAGTATGTAATCAAGGTCATGTTTTTAGTAAAGTTATTATGATATCATATAATAGGTGTACTTTTATATCGGAATTAGCTTGGGTATTACAAATTTTTTTGTGTATTACCTTTGCCTCTATGTATTGTTGTTACTATGAGTTTCATTGATTTAAATATCCTTGTTTCTTTAAGGATGCAATACACTTGATACTTGCAATTTGATTGAATTGGTTGTTTATGAGGTTATAAAGTTGGGTAAGTTTCAACATATAATTCATCTTTAAGGGTTATGAAAAATAAGAAGAACCAAATAAAGGATATAATTGTATTTGTTTTGGGTGGGTACCACACTATTTTTTTTTTTTATAGAGATCAATACCAAATCTTCTAAAAATAACATATCTTCTTTGAAATTTTAATAAAATGGTACATAAGTTGAAAAAATAAACTTTTCATGTTGGAACAACTTTGTCAAACTAGAATAACATTTTATTATGAGAAGCAATAACCATTTCTAAAAACAATATATAAAAATACGAACAACTAAAAATAAAAGACAATAATATTTCAGAATATTTTAAATTAACTTTTCATAACAAACAAAATCCACATATTAACAAAAACAAATACAAAAAAATACGAAATATATATTATTGTGGTCAAATTAGAAAAAAAAAATGTTAATTTGCATAAATTTAGTGAAAAAAATGACATCACTGTAGTGACCTACCAAACCGGTCATTAGGGTTATAGCTATTGCGATATAATGTGATGACTTTAATGAAAAAATGTGACATTATGACTCGTTAGAGCGGCTATTAGGGATTATAGTGATCATGGTAGAATGTTATGGGGTTTGATATTTACTCATGAACTGTAAAAAAAAATTTCCGATCAAACAACAACTAAAAAGACTCTCAAGTCATTCACTTCTCCCTTCATGATTTGAATATGTTCTGGGTTTACTTAAACCCATGGAAAACCCACATCACTTTTTCTGCAAACTCCATCTCCGATCAAACCACCACCACCATGGGCTGAACACATATGATAAATAATCCATAGTTTTCAGTTTTTATTAACTCTATTTTATTTAAACCGGAAGAATCCTTTTTTCATTGAATGCAAGTTGGGGTCTTCTTTAATCACTCATTTGGATCTTCGTCCACCTATGACACGCGGATAATCATTCGTTCTTTAATCACAACCAATCGAAAAAAAATAATTCTTCATTGCCTCGTCAGATGATCGGTTTTAGGTTTGTTCTGTCGTAGCAGGAGGATGAGATTAGCTTTGTGTGGGTGGGCGTTCTTCGGCACCATAAAGTTTGGGCGATGTTCACCGTCGGCACTGCAAGGTTGGGGCGATGCTCACCATCGGTAGGACTTTCTGACATTATGAAGGACTGTTGCATTCCGGATCTTCCACCAGATGCTTCCTCCGGTTTAGTGCCAATAACATCGATACTCCGGTGATTAAAAGAGTGCCGATGAGAAAGTAATGAGACCAATGTTTTAAAAACCGGTTTGAACCAGCCGGTCGAACCAGTTGGACCGAAAATCGGGGAATGGAGCAGTTCAACTATCAACGGTTTTATGTCTATTTTTCAACCGGATCAAACCGATCGGTTTTTACAAAAATCCGGTTGAACCAGTTCAATTAAACCGGTTGAACCGGTTAAATTTAATAAAAGCACATGGAATCGAAACATTTTGCATAATAAACTTTGGTAGTTTTTTCACATTTGTTAAAAAATTTATGAATAAAAACATATGATAAATGTTATGAAGTATTTGATGCATTTATATTTATGTAGGACTTTATTTTCTTTTTAATGCACATAGATTGATGTAACACTTATGGTTATAAGTTATTTTAATGTATTTAGAATGATCTACAACTTATTTTTATGTGTATTTTAATGTTTGAACCTGCGGACATCATATTCTTGATTTGTGTATGTAGGTATGTGTACGAAAATACAAAAAAAAATGAAAATTATAGAAACCAGTTACTCAGCGGTCGAACCGGTTAAACCAATTGAATCAGAAACCGGACACTATTCCAGATCAACTAAAAAACCGGTTTTTAAAACATTGAGACAAAATACTCAAGTGTCAAATCTTACTAATTCTTTTTAATATAAACACCAAAGAGAGAGAGAGAGAGAGAGAGAGAGAGAGAGAGAGAGAGAGAGAGAGAGAGAGAGAGAGAGAGAGAGAGAGAGAGAGAGAGAGAGAGAGAGAGAGAGAGAGAGAGAGAGAGAGAGAGAGAGAGAGGTAACAAAAATGAGTATATTTAAAATGATGTAATAAGGGTATAATTGTAAAAATAAATAATAATAAGTGGATGGATAAATACCTTTCTGGACGAATCTGCCCTTTTTCAAGGTATGATAGCTTTAATAAAAAAAATCTATATAATGCTTAAATTGAAAACGGAAAAATATAGTAACTTTGAAGTAATTAGCCATTAAAAAATACCATAACTAAAATACCAAAAAAATACGATACCAACAAATTGTAGCTTATTTTGATCTTCTTGCAATCAAGTTTGAAATTTTTTTGGGTGGTACATTAAAATTATGACATACAATACTATTAAATTCATAAAATCTCACAATAGTTACTTTAGGAAAAATGTGAAAATTATATACTAAACCACGAAAACAAACATCAAATCTTTGTGAGTCGTTAGTGGAGTTGATAGTTAATCGACACAATAATTTGGGACTACAAAGGTGAAATGATGGAACAACTCGAGGAAAGATGGAAGGAGAAAAGGACTGAACGACAAAAGGCAGCCTCAAGAAAACCTTATATTCCCTGAGGGGGTTCTACCCCGTGGAAACGCTCTTTAATGGAACTTTAGCTTTAGCTGGTCGTGACCAAGAAACCACTGGTATCACATTCTCTGGTCCAATTGAACAGACCGCGCAATTTCGAATTGACGCAACATGAAACCTATTAGTCCGAAAGTGCCGTGGAGAGGCACAAAAGTCCACAGACCGCCTAATTGACACCAACGAGTAAAATCTCCTTGTGCTTCAGGACCCCACAGTAATAACAAAGAATGTGCTAAACTATTCGCAGGAGTAGAAACCACGACAGTTAAGAAATTGCAGCCTTCCAAATAGGAACTGGCCAATCCATAGGTATACCATGAAGTTACAAAGGTTGTACCTGTGAACCAACCCCCTACAGCGAAATAGGCACAAGGAAAGAGCAATAGGCTGGACCAGCCTACAAAAACGAAATGGTCCCGCCATAACCAGTCATCCATAATATCAAACAAATCATTTTCGTCTTTGGTAACTTTACCAATGGTTATAGTCATCGTAATCTTCTTATTCAACTACTTCGACCATTTCCGAACACCTCATAGTATTTTCGGGGCGTCCACCAGAATAGGCGATATTCACTAGGCCAAGAGCACCCCCTCGAGTAAAAGCTTCTATAGCCGGTTGACCAAAATGAGGATCGTTATACTGGAGCTCTTTTTCTGTTATTAATTTATGCCATATCTTTAATAGCGGGTTGGTTACACCTACAACCGACATGGAAACCGAGTGTTTCGTGGTTAAAAATGCAGAATCTCGTCTCAATCATCATTTATCACGACTCTTCCACGTAAGTTCCTTGGCTTGGACATGGCATTTAGTCCATGTCGCTATTCCTGCATCCAGAGGGGAGTACGTCCGATGGAATAATTTCTTAGATGTATTACCACATCCGCAAGGGTTAGGCCCACTTTTTACAGGTTAGTGGAATCTTTATGCTCAAAATCCCGATTCAAGTAGTCATTTATTTGGTACCTCCCAAGGAGCAGGAACTGCCATTATAACCCTTCTCAGGGTTTGGTTAAACGACACAATAATGTGACATCATAAATGAGAACGAGGGTGTGATGTGGGTTTGCATTGTTAATCACATCTTGTTTGCAATCCTTGATATCCGGTCACAAATAAAAGAACATAATATAGATTAACATGTCATTGATTGTTAATGATTCTCAAGAGATCTAAGAGTTTCACTATGATTGAAATTGGTAAATTGTTTTACCTACCTACAATAGAATTGTGATGTGATTACTACATTCATCTTCATATTTTGAATCGAAAATATGGATCATAACCTTAATTTAAAAATTGGTTAATAATTAAGGATTGAATCGACTTCTTTAAACTTCCCTCTTGGGTTAGATGGAAATTCTCTCTCACCTCCTTGCGCCTTTCAAATTCTAGCTTCTCTTTCTTCTTTATCGGAAGTAGCTCATTTGTTATGGAATCTTCTTTGAATTGAAAGTTGTCTTCGATGAACATATCAATCAAATCAATAATGCGTCAACTTTGAAAAAGTTGTTATTCCCATAAAAATGTAGATTTTTCAAATAAGGTCTCTTGCATCATTGTCTCTACGTCCTCGATGTTCAAAAATGATCTTTTATGAACATATGAAATGAATTTGCAATTGAGTGAAATGTTTCATCATAAGGTAAGACAATAGTGATTTGAAAATCATCAAAAGTTCCTAATTGCATCTAATCTAATCACAAGATCTAATGCACAAGATGACATTGACGGAATTCTTATACGTTCTCCAAACTGTGGAAACGGATTGAAAAAGGTTACTTTTCTATCCGGTTCCAATTGTTGGCTTTCTGAATGTAGGCGGAAAAAGAGGAAAAGTTTGATTCTTTTTGTTAATATTTTTGTTTGATTTTTTAAGTGGGTCATAATATTGTTGGTGTATAATTTATAGTAAAAATTTAAAATTTTAGGTGAATCAAAGGACCACATTGACATATATTAAACTCGCATCTGGTGATGCTACTTTTGCGACCTCCTTGCTGGAGTTCTTGCCACCATGGCAATTCTTCCTTGTTTGTATAAGTTGGGCGTGGTGGATTCTGTCTACACAACTTCATTGATTTTTGGTTCACGTTAATTGTTGGGGTTCACTACAACAAACGAGACCTATAGGGACGACAAATGTCGTCTCTATAGGTTCAAAAAGTCATCCCTATAGGTGGTTGGGGCGATATGTCGTCCCTATAGCTTTCATTTCTATAGCCCCGTCGCAATAGATCTGTATTGTCGTCACTAAAAAACTCGTCGCGATAGGTAGCCTTTGGTGACGATATGTCGCCCTATTTTGATTCGTCGCTATAGGTTGCTGGTCTCCTTTGGTAAAGCTATAGGGACGACATGTCGTCTCTATAGATTTATCTATAAAAGCAACCCGTCGTCTCCACAAATACAGCTATAGAGACGACTTGGCGCCTCCATAGATGGATGCAGACTGGGCAACACTCACCCTATAGCAACGGTGATTCGTCATGGTTCATGTATCTGTAGAGACGACATGTCGTCTCTATAGATACGCCTATAAAAACAACATGTCGTCTCTATAGATATCTGTAGAGATGACATGTCGTCTCTATAGGTATGACCTTGTCATCTCTATAGGTATGTCCATATAGCTCCTTTTAACCACTATAATTTCCCAAATTCTTAAAAGTTTACAAAATAGCTAAATCGGTAAATTTAATTGCAAAATATTAAAATACGATATAATCTCAAAACATTAAAATATAATACAATCTCAAAACATTTACCAAAACATTCATTTGAAATGTATAAAAGTTTCATAGAATTACAAATCGGTACTTTGATCATCATCACTTTGGGCATCACTTTGAGTATCATCATTATATATCACTTGTCTGTTTCGACACAACCAATCTTTCTAGAAGAGTGTCTGGAATCTCGGATTCATTTAGCGACTGAAATAAAATAAAAAAGTTATAATTTTGATTGATTTTATTTAAATAAATAAACAAATAATTAGATTAGCGTGTATTATATCTATACATGTGCGAGGCAAAGTTCATTTCTGAGTTTTAAGACGTTTGCCATGTCAGCAATTGAAGTTTCTCCAGGTTTGCGCTTCTTCACCTCTTCAAACCTTTCTACCACAGTAAAAAAATAAAAAAAAAAATAAAAAAAAGTTAAATTTAATTAAGAAATTGATTAAAAAATAAATTAAAGGATTAAGATTGTGTTAAAGGTGTACCTCTCATAGCAAAGTAAAGCTTTGACATACGCTTAGGAAGAGATCTCCATGGTATTGCAATGGCTTCCTGTAAAATAAATAATCATACACGAATTTTTATTTATTTTTATATATTTGACAAAGTAAAATTTGTAAAAGTTGATTTGAGGATTCAAGTGAAACACAAATATAGAAAATAAAACAAGCTTTGTTGTGTATAAAAGCAAAAGGGCATGTTTGTCTATAAGTGGATAGTAGGTACTTAAATGATACAAACATAAAACAATATTTTCTTTAAGTGGTTGATTATTTATTTATTTATTTTGTTTGGATTGTTGACAAAATCGTATTTTAAAATTAAGTGATACCTCAAATGATTGATATTGCAACGGACATTCAATTGTCTCATCAATCTTTTTCTACAAAAGAAAGAATTCAAAACATTAATCAAACAAGAGAATTTTTTTATTTTAATTTACGATTTGAGTTTTTATCAAGTAATAAGAAGTTAAAGGATCAAAATTATCACCTTGGCGTAACAATACTTCTGCAAATCAACAAATATTTCACCACAAGAAACTCTACAATCAACACTGTAGAACGCAACTCGTTTTGATAACTTCCTACATTTTTCATTCACTGATTTCTGTAGTATCAAGGAATAAGAAAAAGATTAGTTTTATATGGATTCAAATAAGATAGAATTAAATTAAATCATTAATATGAAAGAGAATAATATACTTTGGCTGTAAGTAAGCAGCAATTGATAACCACAACATCAACTTCTCAAAGAAATCTACACCAAAGCTTGACAAATCTCCTGTAGAAAGAAAAAAAAAAGCATTATAAGGTCTTAGTAAGAATCAACTTAAACATATTATAAGATTCAGATTAAAGGATTGGATCATCTTCTCTAAAAGGGATACCTTTTTCTACAGAAACATGAACCATAGGATTGAAATCTTTCAGTGAGTCGCAGCAAAGCTCTGCAAGAGAACCTCCACCACCCATGTTTTCATCAAAAGGAATCAGAAAGTTAGCAGCTAGTGCTTCTGCTGTGACTGGATTATCATCATTCAATGTCAAACTTCCTACACCAGCCAGAACAATGTTCTTGCAGAACTGCATTATTAAACACAGATGAAGCTGATAAATTTAAACTGCACTAAAAGACCATATTGTCAAACCCAAATTTCAAGACTAGATTCTCAATATCATAAATAAAATAACAACAAACCATTGAAAATTAAAGTTTAAAAAAGGAATGAAACAAAAGAGAAGTCCCAGAAAACAATAAAACCCTTTTCTTCGTCTCCAAAACAAGCTCAAAGAATCAAACCACAAACTTAGACCATCAATTAACAAAGTCAAAGATGGCAATTGGTTTGACTTTTTTTTTTTAATTCGAACCAAATTGTACTTGAGGAACTTATAGAACATAGTTGATGTATAAAAGAAAACAGACATCATCTCTTCCATGAAACCCATCACTTTTTTATTTCCAAACATTGGGAAAATTAAATTTAAAAAAAAAAAAAACTACAGTTTCAATGAATATCAGGGATGATATAAATCAAGACCCATGAAGGTATATACATGCAAGAGGAAGTTCTACAATCAGCAATTCCTTGATTTGAATCTAAAACTAAGACTTTATAAAGGGAATTTGCCCTTTATTACTACTGGATTGGAAAGCACTAGTGCTAGATTGACTCTTACAGCAGTCAAAGATGGAGGTGAGACTTGTTTGTTTGGTAGCATGGAATTGGAATGGAATCGTTGATTCCACTAGAATTGAAAAAAAAAGTTGTTTGTTTTACCTAATGGAATGGTATTGATAGGTTCCCAAAGCTGCAACTGGAGTCGTTGTTTTTGTACTGCCCTAATTGCTGCTGCCCTGTTCGATATTCACTACGCTGATTAATGGATTTTCTTAAGCAAACATAAGAAAGCAATTGTGATTTCAACGAGATATGAGAATAACAAAGGATTTCAACAATTGAAGTAAATTTGTAAATAACTATTGAAGTAAATTTGTGAATACTATACATGAGATAGCAATTGTGATAATCAATGCTGAAAACAAAATACCTTTTAATAAGCTGGGAAATGTGGGAGCAAATCGCGTCTAAGAGAGCAACTAAGAGAACAATTGTGAAATCATAGAAAATCACGCGTTACAGATGGAGAAGAACGAACAAAAAAACACACAAATATAAAGATGCTCATGAGCTTCAACGAACCTGAACCGAAAGATAGAGCAAAGATTTGCTTGATTTCTAAGCCTTGAATGAACGAGAAATAGAGATGGAGGTGTTAGGGTTAGCGAAGGGGGGAAGACGGATCCTCACAAGCTATTCGATGAGCAACAAGCTCCCAGAGAAATTCGAGACCGGAGACCGGAGCCGAACAAACGGAAAAGGAATCTTACCTATGGGGTCGATTGAGCACCCAAGCTCCCACAAAAAAACGACACCGTTACGAATTTTCCAGCTATAGATTAAAAATATATATTTTTTGGCATAAAAAGCTATGGAGACGACAAATCGTCCCCAAAATTAAAAATATGTTATTTTGAATTTTGTTATTTATTAGAGCGATATGTCGTCTCTATAGATGTCAAAAGAACGCGCCAACCTTTTATTTTTCCCGCTTAACATGTTGAGACAACAAGTCGTCTCTGTATCTTAAAAAACCAACAAAAAATGGTCAACTCTATAGTGACGATATGTCGTCCCTATAGGCTGCCTATAGCGACGACTTTTGTCGTCTCTATAGAGCTCGTCCCTATAGGTACTTATTCTTGTAGTGGTTGTGATAAAATGGAAATAGCAACTATCAAAAAAATTGTAGCATCCAAACATTTGTATATATTAGTTTTTTCTTTTTTTGGAAACAGCAAACGAATTATGCGGAAACATAATCGCAATATTTATGTCGTGAGTATCCTTACAGAGCAAACCCATTAGGATTTTCAAGGAAAAATTCCTCATATATGAGAGGAAATTTAAAAGAATCTAACTCCCAACCTCACACTTCACATCGACATAAAACCCAATGTATGCTAAGCTGGATATGACTTGCATTTGTATATATTAGGTATCACCATATGATTATAGCTTCTCTATAACCGCAACCCAAAAACACACTTTTTCATTATTCTTATCCATTTTGTAGATTCCGTGCTGATAAATAGAGGCTATACTCCAGCTTTTAAGAATAAAGCATTTCATAACAAGTCACACATTACGATTCTGGTTTTTCATTATCCTTATCTAAGTGTTTTGTGATTATTTTATCCTATTCGAAAACATTTGTTGAACCAGACATAGGATGGCCGGAAATATAATTTTCAAAGGAAACTGAATACATGATCATTTATCACTATCCAAGCAATATTGCTTTTATCTATAACACACCCTATTCTCGAATTTCCACAAACACAACATACACGCAATTTGACATTAAAATGTTCCTGCTCAGTTTAATAAAAATTAATCTTTGTCCAGATTGTCAACCGTAATCATATCTTTTTTTGGTAATCAAGTAGATTTCAAATAGATAGATAATATTTTAATAATCAAAGTTGAACCCAACTCTTATTTCTTTATTATTGATCTCATCTCATCCATACACCATATAAGTACTTCAATAATAATGATTCTAGAATTTGGGTCAACTGTGAGGTTAGAATTAGATTTGATATAAAATGCATGATATGGATTGCAATTTGTAAATACAAAAAGAAAATAGGTGTCATTAATACGATGGAAGAGTAGATAATAATGCACCAATTCCCTTTTGTTCCAATAAAAATTAGAATTCGCAATGTTAATAAACAAAATACAGATAAGGATTTCTTTTGTTTGTATTTTTTAATAAAGAATGCATATGATCCGAACCCTAAATAATTGTTTATATTCAATTAGACATGAATCACATGGTTATACAGTATTTTCAAATTTTATAATGATATAATTAATATCTGTGAAAGGCAGTGAGATATAAAGTGATTAAATTATTAGGTGATGAGGGAGAGGAAGAGGAGGACATATAGCTATAAATGGTCATGATACGAGCATGCATGTTCAACTTGTAGAGAGAGATGGCATTAAGTGGTAAAAAAGTTGCTCAGTTTGACATTAAATCAGACTGTGATGTCTTTCACGAGCTATGGAAGACAAACCCACACCATATTCCCACCTTGAGCCCGACTACATACCAAAACTGTCAAACTCTTGAAGGTGAAGCTGGAACTGTGGGCTGTGTTCTCTTGTGGCATTATTTTCATGGTAAAGCATTCATATATGATATATGCCTTTATCATCTTTCCTTATGATAGACTTTTAACTTCCATGACACAATACACAAAGATCAGTATATATATGTACTTATTTCTTTGTGGACACTTGAAATCAAAGTTTTGGATGACATGTTGTTGCAGATGGCAAAGATAGCACTGTAAAAACGTTAATCCATGAAATTGATGAGGCAAAAAAGTCGATCACCTTCAAGGCACTGGATGGTAGTGATATCTTGGAATTCTATAAGACCTTTGTTGTGCATGTTCATGTAGACACACATGGTTCAGACAACCTTGTCACATGGACTATTGAGTATGAGAAGCTGAATCCTGATGTTCCTGATCCGGATACGCTTTTGGAATTCTTCAAGAAGGTTACCAAAGACATAGAGGCTCACCATCTCAAAAATTAAAGAAATCAAGATCTCATACTTGATTTTGGATGTATCAATGTTGTGCTGCCTCGTTATGTTATGTACTTATGCTGTGTTGTGTTATGTTTATTAGTTGTGTGTTATATGTAATAAAAGCATTTTATTTTAATTGCAATATTTCGTTACTAAACTTCAATTATGCAGCAAAATCCTGTACATGTAGAAACTGGATTAACAGTTTTTAATTCTACAAAGTAAAATATTTTTTTAAAGATTTATGTACCTGTGATGACGTTTTGAAAGTTATAAGAAAACAACAATTCTAAATGTAAATTAATCTTATAATATACTTTAAAGACAATTGCAACGACCTTAATTTTTATGGAAATAACAAAAGTATGTAAAGTCGTCGTTAGAAATTTATAACTAAAAATATATTTATTTAATTTCTTAATTTGTTATTTTATTTTGTTATGCCAACTTGTATTTTTGTCAAAAATTAGTTATTGTTTGATAAAATATATGTTTATTTTCTTGAAAATTTGATTTTCTCCACTCTAGTTCTAAGGCTTGCGTTCCATCCGTGTTGTGATGAATTCCTTTTAACCGTTGAAAACTAAGATAAAAATGTTGACTATGATATTTCCTCATCAATCCAATAATTGCATCTCTCTCTCTCTCTCTCTCACACACACACACACACACATATATATATATATATATATATATATATATATATATATATATATATATATATATATATATATATATATATATATATATATATATATATATATATATATAAACACACATACACATGTAGGGTACAATACAAAATGGGCCGAATAAATACATGGACCCTTACAATAAATATAGTCCATACAAACAATATATATATATATATATATATATATATATATATATATATATATATATATATATATATATATAACATAACATGAATATGCGGCTAACATCCCCCCCGCAGTCCGAATGGGAGGTCGAGAATGAACGTTCAGACTAGATTTGAAATCAAGAAATAGAGACGACGGAAGCCCTTTCGTGAAAATGTCTGCATATTGAGACGATGAGGGAACATGAAGCACTCAAATCTGGCCCAAAGAAACCTGATCCCGAACTAAGTGAATATCAATCTCTATATGTTTAGTATGCTGATGCGAAATGGGATTATATGATAACTAAACTGCACTAACATTATCACAATAGACCAGACTAGCAGAATACGATGGATAGAAGAGCTCACGAAGTAAATTGCGAATCCAAAATGTTTCAGCAACAGCATTCGCAACACCCTGATACTCGGCTTCGGCGTTGGACCGAGAGATTGTGCCTTGGCTCTTATTAGACCATGAAACAAGGATTTGACTTAGAAAAACACAATATCCGGAGGTAGATCGTCTATTGGTAGGACAACCGGCCCAATCGACATCAGACTATGCTATCAGACCGCAAGAGGGTGCAACATAAAGCTGTAAACCATGATCAAGTGTACCACGAACGTATCTCCAAATACACTTAAGATCCATGAAGTGAGGCTCTCGGGGATCATGCATGAATAAATAGACATGCTGAACGAGGTAAGTGATATCAGGTCTAGTGAAGGTTAAATACTGAAGAGCACCAACAAGACTCCGATAGAGAGTTGGATCTGAGACAGGATGTCTAGTTCCATCAAATTTTGTTGAAGTGTCAGCAGGAGTGAGAGCAGGTTTGCAATTACTCATATTGGCTCGCTCAAGAATCTCTGTGGCATATTTTTGCTGAGATAAAAACATGCCATGATTGTCTCTAGTGACTGTAATACCAAGAAAATAGTTCAGAGAGCCAAGATCTAACATGGCAAACTCTGAACGAAGGGTGGTAGTAATCTGCTGAAGGAGGCTCAAGGAGGAAGTAATCAAAACAATCAACATATAGTAACAAGTAAGCAATCTGGGTACCTTGTCTGTATATAAAAATGAAGTGAGAAAATCAGTGGTACCACGCCCTAGGAGCCCGCTTGAGACAATAGAGATAGTGTTGAAGAACACATAAGTTGATGCATGTAGATTCTCCCCTAAAGATGACCGTGAAGAAATGCACGCTTCACATCAAGCTGATGAACGGGCCAGTAGTGACATGTAACTAAGCTGAGAACAGTCTGAATAGTTGTCTATTTGACACTAAAGGTCTCATCACAATCAATGCCATGCTATTGGCTACGACCATTTGCAACAAGGCAAGCCTTGTACGGAGCTAAAAACCCATATGTGTTGTATTTCTTTTTAATCAACCAAATACAATTAACAACATTAGCATTAGGGGCCTAGGCACAAGTACCCAAGTTCCGTTAGAAATAAGTGCATTATATTCTTTAGTCACAACATTAAACCAATTGGGATCTTGGAAGGCTTGAGAGTAATTACGAGGAAGAGCGTATGAAGTGGAGTCTACGTGAAGATTTAGTTTATGTATCGGTTTGGAGATTCCGTATCTAGCATGGGTGACCATGGGGGTGAGATTTAGTAGGAGGGATGGAGGAAGAAGGTTGGGCCGAGGGTGATGTATTGGATTCCAATGAGTTATTAGAGGTGGAAGGAAGCGGTGAGGTGGTAGTGGGTATGGGACCGATATTGGGAACGGTTTCATTAGAATGTGTATCGGTAGGTGTGGGTATGGTAGGAAAAGGATTGGGTGGTCGGTTCAGGTTATTGAACATGTTTCGAGTATCATCGATTTCAAGGAAGTTATATTAGGTGCAAGAGTGGGAGTCATAGAACCGAATGGGAATATGGTCTCGTGAAAGGCAACATGTCTGGAGATGATGATTTGTTTGCTATGTAGGTTGAGGCATCAATACCCTTTATGATTTGAAGGGTAGCCAAGGAATATGCAAGGGGTTGATCGAGGTTGGAGTTTGTTAGTATGACTAAGATGACGGTAACATAGGCAACTGAAGATTTGAAGATGAGAGTACGATGGGTGTTAGTTAAAAAGTGTGTGGAATGGAGTATCGTGTCGAAAGGCGGTGGATGGAAAAAAATTGAGTAAGTGGGTAGCCATATGAAGAGCTTCCACCAAGTATGTAAGAGGAAGGTGGGATTGAAAGAGCAAAGTGTGAACGACATTGTTAATTGTTCGAAGCATACATTCAAATTTTCCATTTTGTTGGGATGTGTATAGGAAAGAAAAACGCATGTTTATACTGTAAGTGTCACAAAGTTGATGAAATTCATGATTGTCAAATTCTTTTCCATTATCACATTGAAAATTTTTAATTTCAGGGTTGAATTGAGTTTGGACATATGTATGAAAATGTGAGAATTTGGAAAACACCTCAGATTTTTGGAGCAACGCATACACCCCAACAAAGTGAGAGAATTGATCAAGAAATACAACATAATATTTAATACAACCACGACTTTGTAAAAGGAGATGTCCAAGCATCAGAATGAATAAAATGCAAAGGAGAACTAGCAACAGTATGAGATAAATCAAAAGATAAACGAACGTGCTTGCCAAGTTGACACGCATAACAGAGTAAAGTAGAATCCTTTTATTACATGAAATAAAATTTTTGGAAACTAAATGATTGAATACTTGAGAGCCGGGTAACCAAGTCTTTGATGCCATGTGGAAGAGCTGACGGAAAGTAACACTTGAGGAGACGGAGCTGTCACGGGATAAAGATCGCTCCTGCTGTCACATCGTAGGAGGATTTGATGAGTCTGGTAATCCTTCACAGATAATCCAAATGCGTCAAATTTAATAGAACATTTATTATAATGGGTAAACTGACACACATAAATAAGATTTTTTAAAATTTGAGGTGTAATAACAGCATTTTTTAATGACAAGGTGCGGTATCGATGTTGGTTAAGAACGGTGGTATCCGTGTGAGTAACAGGAATGCGAGATGCATTTCCATTTAAGACTAAAACATTTGTGCACTTATTGCTAAAAGTATTGAGAATACTTGAGTCGGCATGAAGATGCGTAGTGGCCCCGGTGTCCATATACCAATCTACATTTCCTGGATCTTGGAGAGTCATGGTGCTAAAAGCTTGCGGGAGAGTAGTAGCTTGATCGGGAGAAGCAGAAAATTATACAATTCCAAGCATTGGGCTGTCCGGTAACATAAGAGTCTTGTTATTGGGCCCGAGGAGGAAAAAATTGGTGTTGAGATTATGAAGGAGGGGAAATCCAAGGCTGCTGTTAGTCCACTTGAGATTGACGAGAATTAGGAGGCCATTGGACTGACTGTTGAACAAAAGAAGGATGTAACATCCAAAAAAATACGGTGAAATTTTTATTTTTAATATAATCAAAACACTCAGTTATCCTTTATTTAAACATTTAAAAGCATTTCAAAATACGAACAATTATCAGAGTTGATTCCCAAAATCACGAGTTACAGAAAACACGGGTATATGCGTTGCGATCAAGCTGAGCCATTCCCTTTCGAACCGGAAGTAGCTGAAACCATAAACCACAAAATGTAAGCAAAACGCTTAGTGAGTTCCCCAAATACCACATACCATACATAACATATGAGCCATACATAACAGATATATCCAACATTCAATAGAAGGTGCTATGTGCCAACCATCGTCTTACCATTATGCCACGAGCCGTATCATGGTCTTCCTTGTCAGACCCAGGGCCAAAACCCTGGGTTGTACAGACAAGTGCTAGGAGCCACCTCACGGCCTTCCATGCAAGCATCACAATGACAACTAGCATACAATCTACAACTATATAACTAATTAACCGCCAAAGTTAAAACTCTGGTCTTGCATATAGATTGCGAGGAGCTGCCTCCTGGTCTTTCATACAAAATGCCAAGGGCCACCCCCTGGTCTTCCTATAATACATAAACCACATGGGCCGACATTGGTACCTTCGACCCATAGCACAGTGAGGAGACTCACCTCGACAACTGAATCCACAAATATATATCTGACTGCAAATCTGCTAGAATCCCCGTGCTAAAAAACATGAAAAAATTCAATTAACAATTGGGTTCCCAAACCCAAAATCAACAATCCATAAATGGGGGTAAATATACCATTTTACCCCTCACCTAGTTTGGTCCAACACTAAGGCCCAAACTCACAATCAAAAGGCCCACAAACCAAATAATCATCTAAAGCCCACTTGTGGACCAATTTTCCAAATTCGGCCCAAACCCTTACATGGGTCTTACCTTAAAGCCCATTAACTTATCTCTAATCCAAAACACTTGTTCTCAGATGGTCCAAGAATGCCCCAAGCAACCAAGCCCAAAAATACCCTAAATCCGAAATGACACCACAATGCCCATTAAGGCAACCCAATAAATTAATTACCAACTTAATAAAATAAAACCCCACTTCAACAAATAAGCCCAAAAAACTCGATCCAAGCCCATGAACCAAGCTCTAAAGTCCAAAAAGGTTTGAACTTCAAAACAAGTTGGTCGCGTACGCTCGGCATACGGTCAACGATTTGGGATGGGGAAAAAAACTAGTACACGGGGTGTATTGCACATTACACGCGGCGTACTAGCGTCCTTCAAAAAAACTCATTTTTGATCTAACACATTAAGCACTTAGCCCCCAAACCTCAGGAAACCTTCGAATTACGTCCATAACTCGTAAATTTGGAAACATTACTTGTTTGAATGACTTAATGGGAGCCAAAATCCGATTTTGTCCAACAAGTCTCATAATGAGGGCTCAAACTCATGCGTGTTCCAATACTCACAATCAAGATGGCATTTTTATGAACTGACAACATCAGAAGGGGCAAGATCTATCACTCCGAGCTCCTGGAGTGCCTATAACTCAAAAAGATAACTTAATACACCATAAAAGCTTCTAATCTTGCCCTAAACTCAAACTATCATAAGAAAGAATCAATATAAGAACTTTATACCGCCTGAAGCTTCCCAAGAGAGTGAAGGTTCTTGATCTACAACCCCAAAGCCACACGAAGCTTGCTCACCAAGATCCACTTCCTTGAAATAACACGAAGAACCTTTCAAAATCACTTCCAAGCTCAAGGATACACAAACCAAGGGGATTAGGGTTCGAAATGAGGCTCTAAGATCAATGGAGGCGGAAAAATGAGAGATCCTTAAACTTATAAGGATGCTTAAATAGTGGACAAACCGTAATTTTTAGGTTTTAGCTGTCAGCCATCTACGTTGGGCGTACCCCAACTTACGTTGGGTGTAGCCACCCAGACACGCGCCATCATACAATGCATGCATGGGACCAGTCTTGTAATTCTTTTCAACTAGGGACCATTTTTTGCCAATAAATTCAATCGGCCATAACTTCCTCGTCTTAGGTCCATTTCCATCAAACTTTAAATCCACAGAAAGGTGATGAGAATCCCTACACTTCTGACAGCTCACCCTAGCCATAAAACTTTCCAAATAAAACCCAAAATCCATAAAGAACCAAGTTGCCAAATTACAATGATACCCTTAGGCTCCGAAATATAAACGGACACCTACATTACTTATTCCATAACACCTACATCCGAAAAGGTCAAATCCTTTCTTCCCCAAAGCCCTAAGCCTTATGATAATTGATGATCGAGCCACAACCCCAAATAATGAAGCAATTCGAAACCAAGTGCTACAACTATCCCACACTTAAATTCAATTTCATCCTCGAAATCGTTCCTTATCATCCCCGGCATACCCGAAAACTAGGGAACACACTCACAACCTTGATCATATAATGTCCATCCCAAGGAAATCGAACCTAATCTAAGCGGAACCTCCCGATAACCTGAAAGTAGAATGAATCCTTAAATCGATGAAGAAAACCACTTATACCTTTCGAAAACCTAAAATATCAAATTGGTTGACTCCTTGACAAACCGCCCACACTGAACCACTACCATGCCAAATCCTTGCAGAATTCGAAACCAAACAAAATGCTTCTACCCTCGATTATCTTGTTGCTTCCATGGGCAACCAAAATCACTAACCAAATACTGTTGCAGAATACCTACACTTGACAGAAGGCCCATATAATCCTTCGAGTAGAAGATTCGTCCCTACAAAGGTTAGACTCAAACGAGAATTGTGCAACAGGTTCAAATCAATTACTCTAAGAATATTTAATCCACACTACAAGTGACTTCACATATTCTACGAATAACAAGAGACTCCACATACGAATCCCAAATCACTAAAACCGCCCTGACTCATCTTGCTTCCCCCTAACTGCATTCCAAAAGTAGTCGAGACCTCCCTAGTCCCAAATTGTCTACCAATTAGCTGAAACACCGGACTCCTGCTCGGTTGTTGAGTAAAAAAAACAAACATACATAGTCACCCCACGCTACCCCCAAGAGAAAACCTCATTAGACAATAGTTGACCAAACCATCTCCCCACCAAATCCAATGCCAAAATGAATGCTACTTGACCAACCATAGTGTTATATCATACCCGAGCTCCAACGACCCACCACTTCCTAATTCCAAGCATGTTGTGCCCTTCCCATAGTCTTACGAAATGACCCACCCTGGTCTAAACCACCTGAAGAAATCTGTGAAAAGTCATGGATTGGCCACATCCTCACCGCTGCACAGTGACCAGTGAATGCTACAGGCCACCCTACAATCTTACAACACTCGCACACTAACCGCCAACTAGTGAATGCTACGGGCCACCCTAAAGTCTTACAACACCTCTACATTTCCATAGCCAACGTCCAGGGTCTTACCGATTGAGACATCCCCATTTTCACGGTCAGAAAAGACCGATTTGTTTATGCTTTATTTGGAAAATCAGAGTAACATTTTAAAGAAAAGTTTTGTGGGATTTGTTCCAAGAAAAACATGATAAATACGTTATCAAACATTTTCGAAGAAATGTATTTTATTCATTTTTAAAACATTTGGATGTCATCATCAATACAGAAACATAAGCATAAACAAAACTTACATTCAATATCACTAGTGATTGAAATCTCTTTAATCTCTCACTGTAATGTAACTTCATATCGACACCTGTGATACAAATAAACTGATTGAGTCAGGTTGGGAAACCTGGTGAGTACATAGGGTTTTCAACCCACAATAATATAATTATTATGTTCAATCATCAAACAATTAAACCAATTACCCATCCCCATTATCTTCGTTATTCTTAAGCGTCTACCCTAAGAATCATCTATCCTGCATTCATTCATTCCGAATTCCATCGCTTCCAGGGTTCATATGACAAGCACTAAGTCCATAGCCGCCAATGCTCGTTCGTAAAGTACTAAATCCATAATTGCTAATCTTCATTTATCGGGCACTAAGTCCATAACTACCAGCGTTTATTTAACAGGTACTAAGTCCATAACTACCATCATTTCTCTAACAGGTACTAAGTCCATAGCTACCATTGTTTATCTAATAGGCACTAAGTCCATAGTTGCCGATGTTATTTATTAGGCACTAAGTCTATAGCTTCCAATGTTTTCTCATACCATCTTTCATCTCTCATCATTCATCTACCCATGTTTTACCCAACATATTCGTAGATATAAAATACATATACAAGTTAAATCATTTAAAACATGTATAAAATCGTTCATCCAGATTAGAAAGCAAGTATTCTAATAATATGCACAAATAGCACGTAATTTATATAAAATACTTCATATCTATGTGTAAGATGAAAGTAACTATGCACTCACTTGTTAAAGTGATGATTCCAAACTCGAGAAGCGCTTTGCTTTTAACGATTCTATTTTCCTTCAACGAAACCTAGCATTATTATCGCTAAGTTTTAGTCTAATCTTTATTGCGACTAATTATTATTCTAGATTCATCATTAACTTAAAGTCTACTTTCACGATCTATCAAGTAAGTAACAACTAGGTAGGATCGTATTGGAGGTAGGGTCCATTTGGATATACGAAGTATACTGTTTGGAAATCCGACTTTAAACACCTCACTAACTCACAACCTAGACATCATTCCCGAAAGTAGATCAATCAGTATAACGACTTTGAGTCACTAATAAATCTTATTTCTAGGTTCATAATAACGATATTATATTTAAATATAAGCTATATTTAAAGTATGGTACGTTTATTTCACTTACAGGGGTTTTATTAAAAACTGGGCTCCGTTGTAGCAAAGCTTCTGAGCCGAATAGCTCTTTTTCTCGGAGCTTTCGTGCATTCTGGGCCTTTCTTCTAGTGCTAGGGAAGTTTCCTAGACTTTAGGGGGTTTAGGGAGTCTAAAGAGAAGTTAGAGAGAGAAAGAAAGGCTTATGGTGTGAAGAAAATATGAAGAGTTCATCTCTTATCACTACAAGAAATATGGGAATCTGTGACTAAAAGTTTAGAGACTGATTAACTAGTCTCAGATACCATGTATTTAGGACTGATTCATTAGTCCTTGATACTATTGGGGACTGATTTGAATGTGTGAATCATTATAGACTGAACAAAACTATTTGAAACTGAAATTTAGTCCCTTTTATATTTGCACTGAATTACATTTGGAGGGTATCTTATTGGGGACTGAATTTTAGTCTTTGATATACACACTCAGTTTTTACTTTGGAGAGAAACCTCTTAAGGACTGAATTTCAGTCCTTGATAGACTTGTGGTGTTTTTCATTTTTAAAGAAACTTATTAGAGACTGAGTTTTGGTTTCTGAGAGATTTGTGCCAGTTATGATTTTAGAGGGAAGCTTATTTGAGACTAAATTTTGTCTTTAAAAGACATGTATTACTTTATATTCAAATAGACACTCATCATGGACTAAAGTTTTTGTATCTGAGCCTAATTAATATGTTATGAATACCATGTACAATGACTAATGAATTAATCACAAATACTAGTTAGAAGGATATCTATTGGGGACTGAATTTCAGTCTTTAATCGGCATGTATGGATTTGGATTTATAGGGACACTTATCAATGACTAGACTGGAGTATTTGATAGTGATCAATGAGTTCTTGATACCATAAATCATAGTGGTGAATATTTCCCGGATAGTATTTCAAAAGACACTTATCATGGACTGAATTTCAGTCTCCGATAGACACACATCATCTTATATTTCAAGCGATATTAATTAGAGACTAAACTCTATCACATGAGAGATTGAGACTGATAAATGAGTCTCGTATGTTGTATATTAAATTTTGATGAACTGTAGCCTTTGGTAGACATGCATACTATTTTCATGGAAACTTATCGATGATTGAATATAATTTTCTTATAGAGAGGAAACATATTAGCCACCTTAACGACTACTACCGCTATTGTTGTTGCCGCAGCCATAACACCCATAGACGACAGTCATGCCTAACCAAACAAACCTATAAGACCTAACAACTACAAACCCTCTATTCATCGATGTCGCACCCTCGATCCACACCACCGTCGCAGATCCTTACTCTCCATGTTGCAGTTGCCCTTAATGACTTTCACTTTATGTTGCCACCACTGCTTCGTTGATCTAGTTCGGCACCTCTATTCATAACCGTCTCTGCCCTAACAGGTACTTGAGGCCAACTTTGAATCAGTTTGTTTTTAAGAATTTTAGCTTCTTGTTCTTTCTTTTTATTCCACATATACATTGCGATTTTATTGTATTGCTATAAGATTAATTTGAATATTGTAAAATATTTTTCATATTGACTATTCTATACTCTAAAAAATCGAACTTGTGGGTTCCAATTTTCATTTTTACAAAGCAGATACCCATTGGATACCTAACGGTTACGACTCCACTACCGGGAACCAGAACCGGCATTTAACCGAACCGGTACCATCGGGTACCCGTATTTTTCTAAAAAAAATTATATATTGGTAAAATTGTTTTTAAAAAAATAAAAAGAACTTTCAACTTAGTCTCTTTTAGGGTTTTGTTAATTCATTATTGCCAAAAAAACGCTGGCACTCTCTTCTCCCTTGAAATCTATTCTTCTCGTCACTCTCTTCTTCTCGTAACAGACCATTCGTCCCTTACATTACCAGTTAACCAGAAAATATCGATTAGAAGTATGTGGAGTTCTAGTCGACGGTCATATCTTGTAGTTGTGTCTTACGATCAATCGCAGGTCATCTCTTGCAGTCGGCCATCTTTATTCAATCGTTCACCATCCCTGCTCAATTGACTCTACAACTTCAAGTCTAAAATCGAGAGCTCTACAAGTCTTTATCAAGTCAGCTTCTTAATCTCGATTTCTATAAATATGTGAAGTTTAATTTTGAAAATCATGATTTCTGTATATATGTGAAGTTTATTTCTCTAGATATGTGCAAGGAAATCATAAGGATATCCTGAAAGAGAAAGCTCGTTTGGCCGCTAACCAGGTACACACTCCTAATCTGTAATCTCCATTGATGTTCCTTGAGAGTTACATTTTGCTTATTCAGAATGTGTGTATTGTATGTGAGTAGGTGAAAGGACTGGTGCAAGTTGAAGACACTTGCCTCTGTTTCAATGCTTTGAAAGGCTTCCCTGGTTAGTAAAAGATTCTGGATATACATGAGAATTACAGTTAATTTGAATTCATTATCTTCAATCCTTCTTCAAGAACACTTGAGATTGTCTAAACTTAAAATTCACCATTGTTTTGATTGCAGGACCTTACATATAAGTCTCCTTTGATGCACTTCCTTGTTCATTGCATAAACTGATAAAAGCAATTAACTTTCTCTTGCATCATTGGATTCATAACAAGTGATTTCTCCAAAAGTTGGTCGTGAAGGTACTTAAATCAATTCAATTCAAAATGTGACCTTGATCTGAACAAGTATGTGCAAGGTATTATTCTGTTTTTGTTCGTTTAAATATCAGTCACAATGCTTCTTTAAGACATATGGGGTAATTTTTTTTTCTTATTTGTCCAGGTGAATGAATTTGATACATTTGTAGTTGGTTCCCCTTTAGCCGAAGCTGGTGAAGGAGTTACCAATCTTCATGTAGACCATGGAATTGGTAACCAAGGCCCTTCAATGGCCATGAATGAAATGTCGGGGTCAGGGTTAGAGTCTGTGTTACTACCTTTGAAGCATGGTCCAAAATTATTGGAGGCTTTGGTAAATGTGCCCATTATTTGGTGTATGTTGATCTGTTGATACGCTTATTGAAGAAAGACTGTGTGAGGAACCCATTAATGACTTTGTTCAAAGCTGTGATATTGTTGCCTGCAACAAGATCTGTAAGTTCATTGTTTTAATCAAATCATTTTCATTTTGTCTTGAAGTTATATGATTGATTAGTTGGCTAATGTGATGGTAGAGTTCGATTATGTTGTTGTTGCTGTTTGGTGTTGTTTTGTTATTGTTGTTTTGTGCTGTTTTGCTATTGATTTTTTGTTGTTTTGAGACTGTTTATGTTTTGTTGTTTTGTTGTTTGTTGCAAATTTATTAAATTCCATTTGTTGTTGTTTGTTGTTTTGATATCAAAATTTTTTAATTGTTTAGTTTATATCTTGAATTCCTGTTACTTATAAAAGTTAATTTCAATGGCATGTATAAAATAAAAAATTTCATATTAATAAAACCAGGTACCAAAACCGAAACCAGTTCAAAATTTATAGGAATCAGTGTAAGCGGTTGTGACATCCCCAAAATCTCGGCCAGAAAAGACCGATTTTCATTTATGCTTTTAAATATTTTCAGAGTAAATCCTTTTGATTTGAAAGAGTTGCGGAATTTGTTCCCAAAAACAAAACATGATAAAACATTGTTTACCGAAGTATTTCATAAAAGAAATGTATTTTCATTATAATCAAAACTCGGGGTGTCATGTTCCGATACAGACCAATAAGCATAAACGAATACATTACAAGTCATATAACAAATATAAACATATGAAGACTTGTAAACAAAACAACTTGATGGTTCATCCATCTCATGCCCTTCCGCCACTACCTGTAATACAATTTAAAATTGAGTGGGTCAGGCTTGGGAGCCTGGTGAGCATATAGGGTTTTCAACCCACAATAAATATCATATTTAATTTTCACCAACCAACAATAACCCAATTACCCATTCCCGTTATTCTCACTTTAATGTCCCTAAAACAACTAACATAAGGGACCTAGTCTAAGAATATTTCATCAGGGCGACAACATATGCTTCGGGGGTACCTCAACAATATAAGTCAAATAAGGCAAGCATGAGGGGGATGGAGTACAGCGAATGAACACCCAAGTTCATTAACACCTACAGGTGGCGAACCTGCTAATGTTTCCACAAGACTGTCTAGAATAGCCAGTGGTCGTCATCTAAACTCCGCTAGATGACTCAATCAAACAACAACGAGGCCTCTCATCTGTTTATTACACACCAACTGTCTACCCATGTTCTACCCAACATATTAGTAGATAAAAATATACATTTGTATACATAGTTTAAAGAAAACCTGTATAGCATGCTTTAATCAACACATATATCACATAACAGATGAGGCACACACACATAACACATATCTCATAAAGAAATAAGCAGATCTATAAGATAGAAGAGAGTGAATACTCATTCACACATAACACAACCAAATATATACACATAGCACGTATTTTATATATAATACTTCGTATTATTGTATTAGAAAGAAAATAACTACACACTCACTTGATCAGAAGATGATCGGACAACACTATGGCTTATAGAAGTAGTAATCCACAGCAGATCTGGAAGATCTTCACAAAAATCTAACTTCTCGCGGGCAGAGCTTCGACTCGGGAACCGCACTTCTCGGGATCTTCGGGATCTCGGGACTTGCTTCGGGGCTAGAGTATGATACCGGGGCTTCGGGGTATTTCTGGCACGCAAAACGATGCAAAACGAGAGAGAGAAGAGAAGAAATTGGCAATTGGGTCGGCTGCCTTCGGTTCCTATTTATAGGAGGCTGGAGCCTCGGAGTATGCGGGGCGTACTGCGTTACACGGGGCGTACTGCCCAAAACGTCATTGCTTACGTATCCGAAGTGCTCGAGTGCGAGTGTCGACATCCCTCGGAGTACGCGGGGCGTACTCGAGTACGCGGGGCGTACCTCGGATCAGATCGGTGACTCCTTCGGATAATACTTCCGAATTTTGAATTAAAAATAAATACAAAATGATTAATAAACTTCGGAAATTCATAACTTCTTCATACGAACTCCGTTTTCGACGTTCTTTATATCCACGCGAAGGTGAGACTACGCTCTACGACTTTCGTTTAGACTCCGTCGGCTAATTTTGAATTTATTTTTATTAATTATTTTTAATAGGCCGGGACAGAAACTTTCGTTATAAATTCATAACTTCTTCGTTTGACGTCCGTTCTCGCCTAACTTTTTATCGTTTCGATACCAACAATGAGATCTTCGATTCTCATTTAGATTGCTTCGGCTAACAACCGCTCGATCTCAAATCGAGTAAAACAGGCTGTATACCGCTAAGCCGGAACTTCGATAAATCATAACTTCCTCATACGAAGTCAGATTTGGGCGTTCTATATATATTCGGAAACCTCGTTTAAAATACTACAACACTAACCAAAGATATTAAGTTTATTTTACACTTAAATTTTGACGCTTATTTTTATTCTTAATTAATCAAACCACATAATTAAGCAATTAAGCACAAAACACAAAATACTCAAATAATACAATCTTATTACTTCAAAATGGGTTACAAAGGTTAACCTAGACTATTAAATTGCTAAAAATGGCAAGCCCGGAAACACAGGCGTTACAGCGGTTCGTTCCAATACCAATAATTTTAGAACCACCGGTTCCGAGAGCGGTTATGATTCTAGCTAAAATAGGTGGGTACCTAGTTACGCTCCACCCTAGTTTGGAAGACTGATATTCAGTCCCTAAATGATTGTTGTAAGGAAAGATGTTCGAGACTAAACATGATTCAAAGACTAGTTATTTAGTCTTTGAAAGATAATATCAGGGACTAATACGACATGAAATAGAGATGTCAATTAAACATTAAAGACTGAATAATATATTATTAAGAGTTGATATTCAGTCCCTAAAAAATAATTTCAAGGACTGATATGACATCAAATTCAGGATTTGATGAAAAACAGTTAGAGAATGAATAGGATATTATCAGAGACTGATTTTATGTCCTTGATATTTTGATGTATTAGGGACTGTTTTTCAGTCCCAGATACATAAAAAATCGATTATCTAATACTAGGTCTCGGGGACTGGCTAGGGACTAGCTAAATCAGTCTCCAATTCTCATCAGAGACTTATTATTAACCATTGGAGACTGATTATGTCAGTCTCTGATAACCCTTTTTCTTGTAGTGTATTTATATAGGGGTTTTCACGTAGAGTAGACCCTATGTTTCATCCGTATCTTCTGTGTACGAGCTCCGTTTATAAGTTCTTTATCTCCATGTGTTAGTATTTACGAGTACTAAGAATTTCATTTAGACCACGTCAGCTAATTCTCATTGTATCTCCGATTTGCAAAACTGTATTGAATTTATCGCGCTCGAAGAGTAGGGACTAAGTTTCGTCCATATCTTTCGCATACGAGCTCTATTATCGACGTTCTTTATATCCATGTGTTGGTATTTACGAGTACTACAACTTTCATTTAGATATTGTCGACTAATTCTCACTCTATCTCAGATTTATAAAACTGTATCGAATTCGTCGCGCTCCAAGAGTAGGGACTAAGTTTCGTCTATATATTTCACATACGAGCTCTGTTTTCGACTTTCTTGTTATCGTTGAACTCCTATTAACGAGATCTTCAATTCTCATTCAGACTGTTTTGTTTAAAAATCGACCAATCTAAAATTCGAATTTCGAGTTGTGCACTGTTATGCTAAATCTTAGAAAAATCATAACTTCCTTATAGGAAGTTAGATTTGGACGTGCTTTTTATGCACACTCTCGGTTTAACATATACTACGACTTTAGTTTAGATTGCTAAGGCTAGAAAGTATTTTATCATAAATTCACTTTTTACGATTCTCGGTGTCGTGCCGGTTTTGCCGTAAAAGTTCAACAGGTCATAACTTCTTCATTATAACTCGGATTTCAGCGTTCTTTATATGTACAGAACCCTTGTGACATATATACTATAACTTAGTCATGATTATTTATTCTAAATAATCTTATATCAAAAAAGTTATTTTTGATGCATATTGTCTTTAAATTGACTAACCCGAATCTATAGGTGTTACAATTATCTCCCTCTTAGGATGATTACATCCCGGAATCATCAACGAAATAGGGATTTTATAATGACTCCATACGTTATCTTTTCATCCTAGGTATAACCGTAACTCCTATGTTCCTTTGAATGAGTATCTAACTCTTGGACTTCTGGACTGTAGGTGGTGCTCGATCTTGCACCCGTTCTCTATCTCACGTTGGACTTTCAATAGTGACCTTTAAGTCACAATATCGATCCTTATTAGAGACTCCTGCTCCTTTGGAAATATTCTTTACTTCGATTACCTTCCTTCATGTTCTAATGTGATATAATCACATTCTACCATGTAGCACTTCTAGGTACAAGCTTCTAACCTTAACAACGGTTGCGATACTTCTATTGATCGCTTCAATTATCTTCCACTTCAATCTTCTGACTTAAGTCAGATGCTATATTGATCTTGTTTCTTTGAACCACGTAACATACTCATCTTAGTCGGACTCGATTGTGTATGACCACTTGAGTCGGAACAACAATCATCTTTTTAGTCATTACCGAAATGATGATAACGATATACATGAACAAAACGGAATCAATTACTAGCTCCTTGGTAATCTTGTGACTTTCCATGATCTAAGTGCGAGTCATGTGCTTCCGGTAGTATAGGCCTCTACTACCATTCACACCCACTCATACTCGTCCCAAGTATTGTCTCGCAGTTTTTCCAAATTATTATCAAAAACAATTTTAACACATACAAATGTGTCCAAACAATCATAAAATTTTCCTGGCCTTTACTAGGACTTCTTCTATGCGTATCTTCAATCATCAATTCTGCTTCATCTCGGTTGGTGATGCTAATGTCAGACAATGGGATAACTTCATGAATTATACCAAGAATCTTTCATTCTGCTAATCGAAAGTGTATTTCTCCCGTACTAGACGTATTATTTATTTGACGCATTCTAAAGGCAAATTATCACTCTTACGATATCGTCCGATAGGTACTATTCAGTATCGTAAGCCTTCTCATTTCCTCCATTTACTCATTTCACTACGAGTCTTCACCATGATGTTCTGCACACCAAAGCAGTCGTGTGGTGTATCGAGATGAGAATATAGATAGAGGAGGGTTTAGAAGCGTATTCCTCCTTATTACTTCGAAAAATTATATGTCAATTCTAATATCGTAAGTAAACGTTTATAAATCTGAACACATAAAATTTCCAAATACAGTCGGAAAAAGACCATAGAGCCGATCAAACGATAGCATAAAGAATGGAAAATTATTTAGCACATAAAAGTATCTTAGGCATATTCCCTAATTGAGCTAGTGCTTGTGTCTATTCAGGCGTACTTCCTAAAATATATTAGACACACTACTCACGATCATCGCTTAACATTCTAAGTTTAAGTGTAGAAATAAATTCTTATTCCTAGTTCGCTTAAACTAATGCTCTGATACCAACTATGACATCCCCATTTTCACGGACATAAAAGACCGGTTTGTTTATACTTTATTTTGAAAATCAGAGTAAGCTTTTAAAGAAAGGTTTTGCGGAATTTGTTCCCAGAAAAACATGATAAATACGTAATCAAGCATTTCCGAAGAAATGTATTTTATTCATTTTTAAAACATTGGGATGTCACCGTCAATACAGAAACATAAGCATAAACAGAACTTACATTCATTATCAATAGTGATTTACATCTCCTTAATCTCTCAGGGTAATATAACTTCACATCGACACCTATGATACAAATAAACTGAGTGGCTCAGGTTTGGAAACTTGGTGTGTACATAGGGTTTTCAACCCACAATAATATAATTATTATGTTTAATCATCAAATAATTAACTCAATTACCCAATTACCCATCCCCATTATCTTTGTTATTCTTAAGCATCTACCCTAAGAATCATCTGTCCTGCATTCATTCATTTCGAAGTCCATCGCTTCCAAGGTTCATATGACAGGCACTAAGTCCATAGCTGCCAATGCTCGTTCGTAAAGCACTACATCCATAGCTGCTAATCTTCTTTTATCGGGCACTAAGTCCATAGCTACCAGTGTTTATCTAACAGGTACTAAGTCCATAGCTACCATCATTTCTCTAACAAGTACTAAGTCCATAGCTACCAGTGCTTATCTAACAGGCACTAAGTCCATAGATGTCGATGATATTTATTAGGCACTAAGACTATAACTGCCAATGTTTTCTCATACCATCTTTTATCTCTCATCATTCATCTACCCATGTTTTACCCAACATATTTGTAGATATAAAATACATATACAGTTTAAATAATTTAAAACATGTATAATATCGTTCATCCAGAATAGAAAGCATGTATTCAAATAATATGCAAGCATAGCACGTAATTTATATAAAATACTTCATATCTATGTGTAAGATGAAAGTAACTATGCACTCACTTGTTAAAGTGATGATTCCAAACTCGGTTAACGCTTCGCTTTTAACGATTCTCTTTTCCTTCGACGAAACCTAGAATTATTATTGCTAAGTTATAGTCTAATCTTTATTGCGACTAATAATTAGTCAAGATTCATCATTACCTCAAAGTCTACTTACATGATCTATCAAGTAAGAAACAAACAGGTAGGATCATATCGGAGGTAGGGTCCGTTTGGTATACGAAGTATACTATTAGGAAATCCCAATTTAAACACCTCACTAAATCACAACCTATACATCATTCCCGTAAGTAGATCAATTAGTATAACTGTAACATCCCAAAAATACAGGCAAAAAATTTCGTTTTAATTAAGTTATTACATAAAACCATCAGTATAAAACATTCATAATAATATCTCATGTCAAAACCAGTGTGTCAATTATGATACATGTCATCATAAAATAATATCAGAGTATAATCCCAAAGACCTCCTGTATGGAGAACATAGTGTGATGCGCTGCGATCGAGCCCGATCCTTTCCTTTGAAAATGAATACCTGAAACCAAAACTGAAAACCGTAAGCACGAAGCTTAGTGAGTTTCCCAAAGCATACCACACACACAATCCACATATCACATATCATGTTAGCTATAAAAGCTACACACATATCACATTTCCTGTTAGCTATAAAAGCTACACACATATCACATAACCCGTTAGCTATAAAAGCTACACACATATCACATAACCTGCTAGCTATAAAAGCTACACACATATAACATAATCCATGCATAAATAAAACTTGTAATAGTGCCATGGGCTACCCCACATGGTCTTTAACTAGGACTGCCATGGGCTCCCCCACATGGTCTTACATCCAATGCCATGGGCTCCCCCACATGGTCTTACATCTAATGTCATGGGCTACCCCGCATGATCTTTACCTAGGACTGCCATGGGCTACCCCACATGGTCTTACATCCAATGCTATGAGCTACCCCACATGGTCTTTACCTAGGACTGCCATGGGCTACCCCGCATGGTCTTACATCCAATGCCACGGGCTCCCTCAGGCTCTTTATGGAAAACACATAATCACATATCATATCAAAATATAGAATGGCTAACACATATATCATAATGACATAATGGGCCGACCTTGGTGCCTTAGACCTATGGGTATGGTGAGAAGACTCACCTGGCACTATTGAAGTCCCTCAGATAAAACTCCAGTGTTGGTTGACAGGTTTCCGAACTGTCAACATCAAAACATCACCCAATTAATAATTAGGTTCCCCTACATAACCAAAAATACATACTTTGGATAATTACTACATTACCCCAAGCTTGGCTTTATTCCAGCCCAAGGTCCAATCCATAGGCCCAAAAGTCAAACTAGGAATCAAAGCCCAACATATGGCCCAATTTTCCAAATTGGGCCCAAGCCTTATCATGGTCTTATTCAAAGGCCCAACCATTTATTCCGGTCCAGCATTTGACACTCTAATGGCCCAATAGCATATAATCATTAAGGCCCAAACTATGGCCCATATATGGCCCAATTTTCCAAAATTGGGCCCAACTCCCCACATGGGCCTTACCTTCAAGCCCATTAATTATTCTAGTCCCTTTGCTTGATCTTGGATGGCCCATTAATAACCCAATCATCAAGGCCCAAAAGAAAGGTCCAACAACAAACTCATGTGAAATTATGGTTTCACATAAAACGACAATTAGGGTTAAGTGTTTCTTACTTAACCCATTAAGAACTTAATCCATTGAGTCCTTTACTCTACTAGATAAATAATATGGAGAAATTAGGCATAATACACAATCCAATCTCAATGGCCCAAAAGTGGGTCCAATAAGTCCATGGCCCAAATACTCTCAATTAGGGTTTTCTAAACCCTAATTAGAGTTTGCACCCAACCATGGCCCAATAGGCCCAAAATTAATCTATAAGCCCAATAGGGTTTTGCTAGGTCCATTAGGGTTTTGCATGTGGGGCACCACCCACTACCACCTCGGGTAGTGGTGGTCAATGGCGGCTCATGGCGGCGGCCACCACCTTATGGTCATGATTATTATTATTTTTTTCATTATTCAATGCTAATTACAGTTACAAGGCTTTTATCCAAAATACCACACGAACACACTAATACACACACTAACTAACACACACACACACAGTCACACCATGGTGGCCGGCGGTGGCGCTAGGCGGCAGCTACCACCTCATGGTGGTGGCAGTGGCTTTTCCCGAGGATTCCGACTAAACAAAGCACACACAACACACGCTTCCACAAAAAGCACACCCACACATAAGTCTTTCCCGGAACAGGAGCACCTACACCATCTAGGTGACGTTTGGCGGCGGCAGGGGTGATTTTACGAGGACTGCCACCATCGTTTTTGCCTCCAACCATTCAGCAACACAACACACGCACCCAAGCGTGAAATAACCCACACAGAACTGCCATGAACAGATGCGAATCGGTAGCCCACACCCTGTTGTGTTTTGAGCGTTCTAACAGTCCTAAGTGTACATGCAACCCTAAATACCTTGGATCTATCTTTTCTCTATTATACATGCAATTATGAACTTTCCAAGGTATTACCCTATCTAGCATACAATAATTGATACTTGGGTAATCAAATGGATAGAATACATACCTTTGTTTGATGTTGCTTGTCTTCATGAAGCTTGAGTGCCTAGTGACCCAAGTGTGACACCTCAAATGATTCACACAACACCATGAACTCTTGGAATAACCTTGAGAATAAGGATACTTTGATTCTATCTTGTGAAATCAGCTAGCCCTCTTAGTGTACCCACACTAGTGCCCATTTCACCAACCAAGGAACACTTTATATAGTGTGGAGATTAGGGTTAAACCCTAATACCCATGACCTTTCATTTCTTATGATCCATGGGTTAAACACTCCATGGACTATCCATGAAAGCTTAGCCCAACTTAAATGAACTTGGCCCATCACACACACACACACACACACACACACACATATATATATATATATATATATATATATATATATATATATATATATATATATATATATCTAAGAGTCCATATTTAATTAGTTCCTTTTGATCACTTAATGAATTATAAATTAATTCTTGATCAATACTAATTAAATAATATGATTATATATTAATATATTAGAACTTATAATATAGTAATATAAAATCACTTGTATCCTTTTTCCTCATCTTGTCTATCCAATTGTCCCGATCCCATGCAACCCAAATGGACCATGCCGGGTCGGGTCAAGTCTTACCAATTATAGTTATGGACTTAGACATTAATCCAACAGTCTCCCACTCGGATAAGTCTAAAACTATTATTGCGTATGACTTCAAGAACCGACTAACAATCGTAGCTCTCAAAAGCTTCCGTCGAACTCTGACCTTGCTGATGATCTCTTACCTTTGTCAATGACTTGTCCATTAGATAAGTGATCATATATTCCTCCATTCTAGATATCATATGGACTGAGACATAGATTATAAATCATTCTCTCTGTCCATCTGTTGTTTCCCGATTTCCATTTCATGATGACTGAGTGATTGAACAAATCAAATTAGTCCTTGGTTGGCCAAGCACTCACATGTATCATCTTTAAATCATCGAGGGGCCCATAGGTATCGCTTTTATCCTGAAGGTAACATGAACGGATAAACTTCGACTCATATGGCTTGTTCTACTATTTGTTGAATCATACACAAAAGCATGTTTTATAACATCGAGTTACTAATGCGTTTTCGTGCAATGAATGTATAACCAACTCATAGTAACAACTCATATCTCTAGGTTTGAAGAATATAAGATATTATCGTCTCATGATGACTCGTGATAAAATCCATGAAGTGATTCCAATGAGCGCGGGTTGAATCCAATACTCAGAACTTATGAGCACTCATGAGTGTTGTAGCACCACCTTGTCCAACATCTTAGACCTCTACAAGCCCAACTCATGGCAGTCGTGATTCATATCTACTTCCAACATATGACCGACTGTGGATAGTTTGAATAACTTAGTCATTCAGGAAGAACGACCTAGTTATTCTGGAATTCAAAACATGCAAAAATGAAACACAAGAATAATTGAATCCAATATGGTCTCAGAACTTATGAATATAAATAAAACGTACACCTTTTATTTATCACCATATGATTACGCATTATTCATTGCATACTATTTCAGCTATCAAATTTGTTCTTGAATTAAAAAAATAGTTGTTCCATGCTCCAAGCATGTACACTACGTTTTTCTAAACAATAGCTTTACCATACACCAAGTATGCAGTCTAAACATTAGTTATGCCATACTCCAAGTATGCATACCAAGTTTGTCTATGATCTTTACTTCGTGAAGGTCGAGCACCAGTGTCCACATGGTAAGCTGCAGCCATTAGAGATTCCCGAGTGGAAATGGGAACAGATTACCATGGATTTCATCACCAAATTGCTGAGGACCGCGAGGGGTGTCGATGCAATTTGGATGATTGTGGACAGGTTGACGAAGAGTGCTCACTTCCTGGCCATCAGTGAGAGCTCTTCCGCGGAGAGGTTGGCAGAATTATACGTGAGAGAGGTGGTATCGCAGCATGGAATGCCGATCTCGATTGTTTCAGATCGCGATGTGCGTTTCACTTCCAGGTTCTGGAAGAAGTTTCATGAGGAATTGGGTATGAAATTGCATTTTAGTACCACATACTACCCACAGACTGACGGGCAGAGTGAGCGGATGATTCAGACGCTCGAGGACATGCTCCGAGCATGTGTGTTGGATTTCGGCGGAAGTTGGGACACGTATTTGCCCTTGGCGGAGTTTTCTTATAACAACAGCCGTCATTCGAGCATTGGCATGCCGCCCTTTGAACTGTTGTATGGGAGGAGGTGTCGAACCCCTATTTGCTGGGGAGAAGTAGGGCAGCGTGTAATGGGCAACACCGAGATTGTGCTTTAGATGACAGAACAGATCCAACAGGTCAGATAGAGGTTGTTGACCGCTCAGAATCGTCAGAAGAGTTATGCGGACAGACGTCGGTTCGAGCTCGAGTTTCAGGTCGGCGACTTCGTGCTCCTGAAGGTCTCTCCTTGGAAAGGAGTGATCCGATTCAGGAAGAGGGGCAAGTTGGGGCCCCGATATATTGGTCCTTTTAGGGTGATCACGAGGGTAGGCAGGGTAGCCTATCGTTTGGAGTTGCCAGCAGAGTTGGGTCAGATTCATGACACTTTCCACGTGTCGCAGTTGTGAAAGTGTATAGCCGACGAGTCGGCAGGGGTGCCATTAGAAGATATTCAGGTGGATGCAATCCTGAATTATGTTGAGAGACCGGTGGCGATCAGGGATCGGAAGATCAAGGTTTTGAGGAACAAGGAAGTGCCTCTGGTGCAGGTCCTGTGGCAGCATCGGAAAGGGTCAGAGTTGACTTGGGAACCGGAGCGTGAGATGCGGGAGCAGCATCCGGAGTTCTTTGCAGAGTGAGACTTCGAGGGCGAAGTCTGATTCTAGTGGGGGAGAATTATAACATCTGGAATCCCAGGTATTGGCCTCTAAACTCGCCGAGTATGGTCGCGGATTCGTATACGAGTTCACAGCTGGACTCGGCAAGTTCACGAGTGGACTCGGCGAGTCCAAGCTGTTTAATGAAACCCTAATTTCCAGGGTTTGAGACCTATTTAAAGGCCCTTAGGGCCGTCATTTGCGGCCACCAACCCCCAGAGAGAAACCCTAAGAGATCTAGAACGTTTGTGAGGAAGGAGAGGCCATTCTTGATCATTTTGTGGGTATTTTTGCAAGAAGGAAGTGACCAAAGCAAGAGGAGGCTGAAGGAGGTGTGATTTTGGTGGTTTTTGAGCTCATAGAGATTGTATTGAGGTATTATTCTCGGACCTTCTTTAGTTTTTGGTGTTGATTCTTAGTGTTAGGGTTTTCTAACCCTTTTAGAGGTTGATTAAGTGAAGCATTTGGTCCCTTCTCGAGTTTGTGTCCTGGATCTGGACCCAAAGAGGTCCAGAGCCCTTAACCCTCGGAGCTTTATGAGTCTTTTTGGGAGCCATGAGCTAGGGATGTCATTTTTGGGGCTAAATCACCATTTTGTACCATTTAGATGTTATATGAGTGCCAAGGTCAGAACTTTACGTGATTATCATGCTTGGGGAGGCTAGATCTATGATTGTATGGAACAGATCTGACCTCAAGAGTTGTATAGAGTTTGTGCATGGCATGAACTCGCCGAGTCAGAAGAACGGACTCGGCGAGTAGTATGAAGGTTGCCCGTTAATCACTCAGTGAGAGGACTTACCGAGTTGGGGGAATGACTCGGTGAGTCAGGGAGAGTCAGGGGTCTGAGTTCACATTGGAACTCGCCGAGTTGTTCTTGAGACTCGGCGAGTTGAGTCGGGGTGGTCCCGTGATTCATGCCAGGTGTAACTCGTTGAGTAAGGGGAGGACTTGATGTGCCCAGAGAGAGACTAAGAGAGTCAGTGGACACGTGTAGACTCGCCGAGTCGCCCTAGTGCACTCGACGAGTTGGGTCAAAGTTTGACCGTTGACCTTGTTGACTTTTAGGGATGAGTTCAGTTGTATTTATGAGAGTATTACTTTATGTGATTAGGCGGAGGCTAGATCACATTTCTTCCGAGTCAAATCAAATCAGTCCTTGCTTGGCCAAGCACTCACATGTATCATCTTTAAATCATCGAGGGGCCCATAGGTATCGCTTTTATCCTGAAGGTAAAATGAAAGGATAAACTTCGACTCATATGGCTTGTTCTACTATTTGTTGAATCATACACAAAAGCATGTTTTATAACATCGAGTTACTAATGCGTTTTCGTGCAATGAATGTATAACCAACTCATAGTAACAACTCATATCTCTAGGTTTGAAGAATATAAGATATTATCGTCTCATGATGACTCGTGATAAAATCCATGAAGTGATTCCAATGAGCGCAGGTTGAATCCAATACTCAGAACTTATGAGCACTCATGAGTGTTGTAGCACCACCTTGTCCAACATCTTAGACCTCTACAAGCCCAACTCATGGCAGTCGTGATTCATATCTACTACCAACATATGATCGACTGTGGATAGTTTGAATAACTTAGTCATTCAGGAAGAACGACCTAGTTATTCTGGAATTCAAAACATGCAAAAATGAAACACAAGAATAATTGAATCCAATATGGTCGCAGAACTTATGAATATAAATAAAACGTACACCTTTTATTTATCACCATATGAGTACGCATTATTCAATGCATACTATTTCAGCTATCAACTTTATTCTTGAATTAAAACAATAGTTGTTCTATGCTCCAAGCATGTACACTATGTTTTTCTAAACAATAACATTGCCATACACCAAGTATGTAGTCTAAACATTAATTATCCCATACTCCAAGTATGCATACCAAGTTTGTCTATGATCTTTACTTCGTGAAATAACCAATTGAACCATGATTATAATTTCACACTCCCAAGTCCTTACGGCAATGCAAGAATTCCAAATTCATGCCTTTTACCGAAATCTGTTCGATTCTAAACTTATATGCATTGGTCCTCTGGTAACGATTATGCACAAAGTCACAAAGACTTGTCAACAAACATTACAGAGTATTCCAATGGAGATCAACTCCATGGAACCGAAGTCTCATATTTAAAGTTCATTTCCTTTGAACATTCTTCTTGGATTAAGTTTCTTACATAGATAACTTCCACCTACGGAGACAACTCCATATTCCCATTTTGACTACCCCTTCTGAACAAGAATTGCCTCTTTTCAGATTAGGTCAATTAGGTCCTTCCAAAGTTAACACTATACTTCCAACTATCCTTGAGCAACCAATCCTTGGTAAACCTTAGATTGTCCTCAACAATTGCTTAATCCTTTTAGTCATATCCAATTCTAGACCTTTTCCCTTCATAATGCCCTAGGCATTTGGAAAACTTTAGAAAGGATGAATATAGCACATGTAATCGATCCTATATCCGAAGCATATGGGACACGATTCATGATGTCTCACATAAAGACTAAATAAGTCTTTTGCTATAATATTTCCATTTCTATTTGCCAAGTTCTCATAATTCAGATTGCGAAAAGGGATGCCGTAATCATAATCGAATTTTAGAACGCAAATAATGAACCCATATATAGAATTTCCTTATGTTGATCCAGTCCAACATGAAATTCATATATATATTCTTGACTAAATTTGATTAAAATCTCAATCTAAGCTTTTTCAGTGTATGAAATTCATGAATCGAAGAGAAACCTTATGACACTTAGATTTTTCTGGTGTATGATTTCCTGCCCATATGAATTTGTCAAAACCATAATCACAGGACAAGATTATTAACAAATCCACACTTATATGGATTAAACTTGTGCAATCTTAAATTCTTTCCATTTGGTAGCTTAAGGGCCTGCCATTGCTTCCAAGTAGCTGTGCAACCAATTGAGAACTCTCAGAACTCCTATGCAAAGCCAACTTGAATAGGCACAAACATGTCAACACGATAGGTTATAAACCTCAAGTCGTGTGCGAGTGATAAACTTACAGGTTTTTATTCTTGATTATCCTTTCAGGATCTTTAAGACTCCCACTATCCTCTTGACACGTAAGACTCACTTGCCAAATATTCAAGAGATAGTTTGGATTCTTTATCAAGACAAACACTTTACACAATTGGCCTTATTTGGTCTTTGTTTTATCCAAAACATCACAACTTACCAATTTCAAATGTACAAGAGTAGGACACTTTTACTCTTACATTTGACAAGTGTGTTAAACCTTTCTTTAAGATATGTCACTCAACTTACAGTCTTGGAGTATGACTCTAAGACTTGTTTTGGAACGAAGTATGACTCATCTTCTTGATTTGACCACTTCAACAATTCATAGCTCCTCTTGTTAGCTATCATACTGTACTTAGAGGATGAATTGTGATAAGATCTCTTAATCATTAAGATGATCATATAACATGATACTAAAGTACTCTCCCATCTTTTCAGATTTGAGAAACTTTTAACCTTCTGCCAAATTTGATTCTTCTAATTCGTTCTGCCATAAATCGAAAATTTTCCAATGTATCAAAATTATACTTAAACTTGTAAGTGTAACCATATTTACTAAACTGTAGTAAATCACGATGAATAGTCTTCTTGGTCTTTTTTGGTGGACTTGATCAGTGCACAAGAATGTGTACTCGATCTCTTAGTCCTTCACTTGATTCACATATACATGTGAACAAGGAACTAGTCTTAATTTTCCAAAGCTGAAAGTTCTCATTCATCATACTATACAACTTGCATGTGTAACACCCCGGATTCCTAGCTATTAATTTATCCTTTTATTTTTGGGTGATTTGTGAGGAGACTCGGCGAGTTGGAGTCCAAACTCGCCGAGTAGGATCGCGGTTTTAGGCGTGGGTTCGCGTCTGGACTCGGCGAGTCCAAAAGTGGACTCGGTGAGTCCACGCTGTTTAATGAAACCCTAATTTCTAGGGTTTGAGACCTATTTAAAGGGGCTTATGGCCGTCATTTGCAGCCACCAACCCTAGAGAGAAACCCTAAAGAGATTTGAGCATTTTGGGAGAGAGAAGAGGCCACTGTTGACCTTTGAAGCTTTGTTTGGCAAGGAGAAGGAGATTCTAGCTAAGAGGAGGCAAGGGAGGCGGACGTTCTTCGATTTTGGAGCTCAGAGCATCATTTTGGAGGTATATTCTGGCTCCCTTTTCTAATGTTATGATGAACATGGAGGTTTAGGGTTTCTTGACCCCTTTGTTGGTTAGATTTGATGTCCATTTCGTCCCTATTTGTAATGAGGCTTGAGATGAGATCCATAGAGGTCCAGAGAAGCTTATTTCCTTAAGCTTTATGAGGATTCATGAGAGTATTGGCCTAGAGTTATGAGATATGGGGCTAAAACATCCATTATGAGCAAATAGTTGTTGTTTGAGCACCAAGGTTTGGACTTTACGTTATTCTCATGCCTGGGGAGGCCAGATCTATGATTGTATGGAACAGATCTAACCTCAGAAGTGAGTTTGAGTTTATGCATGGCATGGACTCGCCGAGTCTGAAGAACAGACTCGGCGAGTAGCATGAAGTTTGCCCGTAACCAATCAGAGAGTTGGGGCTGAGTCAAGTCGGAACTCGCCGAGTTGTTCTTGAGACTCAACGAGTTGAGTCATGGTGGCCCCGCGATTCATGCCAGGTGGAACTCGTCGAGTTAAGGGAGTACTCGACGTGTCAAGAGAGGATCGAAGGGAGTCAGTGGACACGTATAGACTCGCCGAGTCGCCCTAGTGCACTCGCCGAGTCCAGTCAAAGTTGACCGTTGACCTTGTTGACCTTTAGGGTTGAGTTCAGTGGTATTTATGGGTGGATTACTTTTTGTGATTAGGCGGAGGCTAGATCACATTTATTTCAAGTCAGAGATTTACCGAGATACCCGAGTTGAGTCTTCTCACTATACTTTACATAGTGTGGTAATAGAGTTCAGAGACAGAGTATTATAGAGTTATATGCCCGTGTGATTGCATGTTATTATGTGCTGTGATTTGTTGTGATATGTGATATGCATGATTCAGAGTTATAGAGTTGGGACTTTCGGGTCTCTAGAGTTAGGGCCAGAGGGCCCACAAAGAGTTGGGGCTGGAGGGCCCCACTGAGACACATTGACGAGGGGGTCAACAGAGTTATAGCCTCGAGTGGCTATTATGTGATTAGTGTGGTATTTTAGGGAACTCACTAATGTCACACCCCAAAACCACGAATGGCGGAAACGTTCAGGGGTGGAGGACGTCATGTACAGTATCACAACAGTGTAAAATAGTAAACAAGCAACAACATCATCCATTGCATTATAAGTAAAGTTTTAATACATGTGTGTTCTTTCATTGTAATAAGACACCCAAAAATATACAATCAAAATAAAAGACGAGACTTGTCTGCTCCATCTTCTCAAAACCTAGCCACCGTACCTGTATACTGATGACCTGAGAATACAAGTTATTTTGAAAGAGAGTATCAGCTTTAACGCTGGTGAATTCATAAGTATTTAAGTGTCGTTGTCTTGCTTACTAAAAGCTGTTTTAAAAGTCATGTAAACCTTTAAATGAAAATGATGATGTAAGTATGAAAAGCCCTAGAAAATCCATTATTTTCTATCAGTTTGAGATGTAGTCTTCTACCAAGACCCGAATGTTTTGTTAGTAAAATGATAGTTTTTCCTTTATATTGACTAGTACTAAAAGTACTTAGTCTAACTCATCGTTTATGTGAAAGTATCATAAAATAAAGTAAACAGGAAAAAGTACTAATATAAGTGTTATCCCGAGGTACTAGGGCAAACACGCCATATATAACCTAATGAACATCCGAAGATTGTCCAATTGTCCTCTGTAGCAGCAGCAGGGCGGAGGAAGGGTTAGTCCCTGTAAAGGTACTCCTAGTATAAGTAATAACCTAATGATCATCCGAAGATTTTCATCTCATCCTCTGTTGCAACAGCAGGACGGAGGAATGGTTAGTTCCAATATCGATCTATCTATGATAAGTGATAACCGTAGACATCCGTAGATGTTCATCACCCACTATTGCTAACAGCTGGGTTCCGGAATGGTTAGTCCCGTCCATATATCCCGAGGTACTGGGGATAGAGTCCCGACTAGATATCCCGAGGTACTAGGGATATGCAGGAAGATTTACACAGAAGGTACTAATAAATCATCCTCGCAATTCGACATACAAGTATTCATGTTAATATACATAGGTAAATGTATCTACGTAAAGGTACTTATGTAATGTGTTCATGTAAGCGTGTTCATGTATCATGTAAGTATATGTAAACGTACTCAGGTATCATGTAATCAAATGTAAATGTACTCATCTATCAAGTAATGTACTGGTATAGACTCATGAATGAACTGACTCTTGTGTGATTCCTTGTAATAGGAATTATGTTTGATATCTCCAAATTATCCCTATGATAAGTTACTGAAAGGTAATTGGTTGTTCAAGTAGGTTTATACACTCTTACTACTCAAGGGTGTGAGAAACTAAATGATAGTTGTAAACTATAACATCAATACATATATAAGAATATAAGTGTATATGCAAAGTTTAGTTCAAGAATGTAAAATGGTTTTGTAAGATACCTAAGGGTTTTGAACAAATATAAAAGTGACTTGATGTCATTTTGATAAACATTTCAAAAGTGATATATTTGATAACAAAGTATTTTAAAGATAGAAAATCATTACGTGCATCACATTTTGCAGTATGTGAAATCTTTTGAATGAAAACACAGTTATAAAATACATGTAGATGATTTAATAACATGCTGTTTTCTACTTGTATTCCCCCCCCCCCCATTAAAGCATTTAAAATCATTTAAACATTGATAGGGGTATGAACTCACCTGTAGTTGGTGATTGGGATGAACTGAACGGTATAGGATTGCTAGGTGTCAAGCGAGGACTTGTACACACTCTACGATCCTAATGAACATATAATCACACATATATGCATTCAATTAGTCTTAAATCTCTAATTGATAATGTTAAGACATCCTAGACATAATAAACACTTTATATAAGTGTTTTAAGTCCTAAGGATTGCATCTAAGCTATTGTGGGACAAGGCACTTGTGTTTAGGGTTCCAAAGGACCCCATATATGAGTTTACTCCCCATATACCATCACACATGGAGTTTACGGTTGTAAACTCTTGAGTTTACGGCCGTAAACTCTCAACCATGGGGGTATTGTGTGTTTTGAAGTCCCAAATGATTCCTTGAATTATTCCAACTTGGTGGTTCAATTCTTGAAAGGGTTTAAGGCCTAGAAACACTCCCTAGAGGAGTTTACGGCCCCAAGGCCATTTCCTTTGGAGTTTACGGCCGTAAACTCCCTTAGAATGGTGTTTTTGTTGTTTTCAAGTCTTGCATATGAAGGATATGTTCTAGACTTTTACCTAAAGCATATGAAGGCATTTGGCACACTTTGGTGCCCTTCATTCATGTTTACGGCCCAAGAACCATGTCTTGGCCATAAACTCACTTTGGAAGGTGATTTTGATGTGTTAAAGGCCCTTGATTTATTGGGAACAAGTCTAGGTAAAAGCCTAAGGCCTTAGGTGCCTTGAAAGCACCATTTTGAGTATGATTTTGGAGTTTACGGCCTAAGAAACTCTTGGGCCGTGAACTCCCAAAATTGGGTGGTTCTTGCATGATTTCATGCCCCTAACACACTCCTATACAAGTCCAAGGCAGTTGTATATCACGGGGGACAGTCTAGGCTTCGTTTCGGGAGTTTACCGCCCAAGAACACCATGGGGAGTAAACTCCTAAATCTAGTGATTTAGCCTTCTAAATCATGTTATAACCACATATAAAGCTTTCTAACACTACTAGAAAGAGTTACTCACGTTTTGGTATAAAAACCCGAAGATTCGTGAGAGAGAAAATGGCTTTTATCTAGTTGGAAATGTAAATAATGAATGAATTTGGTTCAGAATTCTATTTATAGTCCTGAGATATTTTTGGCAGAAAATATTTTTATTCCTGAAATGACCTCTAATATAATAAAGTAATGGAATAATAGAGTGGCACTAAACCCTAGTGCATCCACTCTCCTGATATCTCCTGAAGTGTAAACCCCGAATTAATCAAACTTACACGAAAAAGTCTGAAAATTAGTTGTGACTGCTATAACTTCTATTGAAGTGATATAGTTTGTACAGAATGGAAATTTCGGGTTGTCACATCATCCCCCCGTTAGAAGGAATTTCGTCCCGAAATTAGAATATAAGCAATTAAGAAGTTACAAATAACTAAGCGAAAAGATGAGGGTATTTATGTTTCATCTGATCCTATCGTTCCCAAGTGAATTCAGGTCCACGCTTTGCGTTCCTGCGAACCTTCACTATCGGGATATGGCTCTGCTTTGTTTGCTTGACCTCTCGGTCCATTATCTCTACTGGTTCCTACATGAAGTTGAGGCTCTCGTTGATCTCGATCTCATCGAGTGGAATAACAAGAGTCTCGTCGGACAGACACTTTTTCAAGTTCGAGACGTGGAAGGTAGGATGTACGTTACTGAGTTCTTGCGGTAGATTGAGTTTGTAAGCTACAGGGCCGATTCTTGCGAGAATCTCGAAAGGCCCTATGTATCTTGGATTGAGCTTCCCACGCTTTTCAAAGCGTATCAAGCCCTTCCAGGGTGAGATCTTCAGTAAGACTCGGTCGCCCACCTGGAATTCCAATGGTTTCCTTCGCTTGTCAGCGTAGCTTTTCTGTCGGACTCTAGAGGCTTTCAACCGTTCACGAATTTGAACGATCTTCTCTATCGTTTTCCGAATGATCTCCGGACCCGTGAGAGTGCTTTCGGGAACTCGTCCCTTAGCTAACTGAGTATCACCCACTTCAGCCCAACACAGAGGGGATCTGCACTTTCGGCCATAGAGGGCCCCGAATGGAGCTGCCTTTATGCTCGTATGATAACTGTTGTTGTAGGAAAATTCAATAAGGGGTAAATAGGTATCCCAAGCTTTTCCAAATTCTATCACACAGGCATGCAACATATCTTCTAAGGTTTGGATAGTCCTCTCACTTTGCCCGTCGGTCTATGGATGGTAGGCTATACTCATGTCCAGCCTAGTTCCTAGGAAACTTTGTAATGACTGCCAGAACCTCGAAGTGAATCTACTATCTCGGTCCGAGATGATAGATAAAGGAACACCGTGCAACCTTACAATCTCCCTAATGTCAGTTCTGGTAAGTTTCTCCATCTTGTCTGTTTCTTTAATCGGTAGGAAGTGTGCAGACTTGGTCAGTCTATCGACGATGACCCATATGGAATCAAGTCCACCCGTCGTCTTGGGAAACTTGGTTATGAAGTCCATAGTGATCCACTCCCACTTCCATTCTGGTATCTCCGGTTGTTGTAGAAGACCGGAGGGTTTCTGGTATTCGACCTTGACCTTTGCGCAAGTAAGGCATTTACTCACGAAGGTTGCAATATCTGCTTTCATGTTAGGCCACCAGTATAACTTTTTAAGATCCAGATACATCTTATCTAAACCTGGGTGGACGGAATAACGAGTGTTGTGAGCTTCAGTCATGACCAAGTCTCTGAAGCCACCGTGTTTCGGTGTCCAGATCCGATCCATGAGGTATAAGGCTCCGCCACCCTTGACTTCTAAGTTCTTATCCATCCCTCTAAGGGACTCACCAGCCACGTTTTCAGGTTTCAAAGCGTGGAGCTGAGCCTCCTTTATTTGCGTGGACAAGTGTGAATGGATAGTTAGAGTTAAAGATTTGACTCTACGACCAGTATATTCTTTCCGACTTAGGGCGTCGGCTACTACATTGGCTTTACCCGGATGATAACGAATTCCGCACTCGTAATCACTGAGTAGCTCGACCCACCGTCGTTGTCTCATGTTGAGCTCCTTCTGGTCGAAAATGTGTTGCAAACTCTTGTGGTCTGTAAAGATCGTGCTTTTTGTACCATATAGGTAATGTCGCCAGATCTTCAGAGCAAACACAACTGCTCCTAGTTCAAGATCGTGGGTTGTGTAGTTAGCCTCATGTGTCTTCAGCTGTCTCGAGGCATAGGCTATGACTTTACCTCGCTGCATCAGAACATATCCAAGCCCTTGGTTTGATGCGTCGCAATAGACCACAAAGTCTTCTATCCCTTCGGGGAGGGACAGTATTGGTGCGGTGCACAAGGCTCGCTTGAGCGTTTGGAACGCTCTTTCTTGTTTCTCTTCCCAGTCAAAGGCTACGCCCTTCTGGGTCAGTGTCGTAAGAGGTTTTGCTATGCGAGAGAAGTTCTGAATGAACCTGCGATAGTAGCCAGCTAGACCTAGAAATTGACGAATTTCAGTAGGTGTCTTTGGTGCTGACCAGTTCTCGATGGCCTTAATTTTGGAAGGGTCCACGTGTATACCTTCTTCGCTAACAACATTGCCCAAAAATTTGACTCGCCGAATCCAAAATTCGCACTTGGAGAACTTCGCGTAGAGCTTCTCCGATCGCAGTGTTTCTAAGATTTTACGAAGATGTTGGCTATGTTCCTCCTTACTTCGAGAGTAGATGAGTATGTCATCAATGAAGACGATGACGAACTGATCCAAGTAAGGACGACACACCCTATTCATCAGATCCATGAATACTGCGGGCACGTTAGTTAATCCGAACGGCATCACTACAAACTCGTAGTGCCCATAACGAGTTCGGAAGGCTGTCTTGGGAACATCCTCCTCTAACACTCGTAGTTGGTGATATCCGGATCATAGATCTATCTTCGAGAAGTAGTTGTCTCCTTGAAGTTGATCAAATAAATCTTCAATGTGGGGCAAGGGATAACGATTTTTAATGGTAAGTTTGTTGAGTTCTCTATATTCGATGCACATGCGAAACGATCCATCTTTCTTCTTGACGAACAAGACCGGTGCTCCCCATGGCGAGAAGCTTGGTCGAATGAATCCCTTCTTGAGAAGTTCGTTAAGTTGACTGGAAAGTTCCTGCATCTTGGCCGGTGCTAGACGATAACGAGATTTGGCTACTGGGGAAGCTCCTGGCACTAAGTCGATTCTGAACTCGACTTGGCGTTGCGGTGGTAAACCGGGAAGTTCTTCTGGGAAGATGTCGGGAAAGTCGCGTACTTCTGGGATGTTCTGGATGTCTTTCAGTTCTTGACTGGTATCGACGTGTGCGAGGAATGCATGATACTCCTTCCGCAATCACTTCTGGGCTTGAATACACGAAATGATGCGAAGGCTCGTACTAGGTTTGTCGCCGTAGATAATTAGAGTTTCGTTGTTAGGAAGGTTAAGACACACTGATTTTTCAAAGCACATGATGTTGGCGCGAAGAAGACTCAACCAATCCATGCCAATGATAACGTCGAAACATTTAATTGGGACTGGCATGAGATCTATCTTGAAAGTATGGCCATCTAAAGTTAAGGTACAACCTACGTATATGCAGTTAGTACTCTCTGTTTTCCCGTTAGCCATTTCTACTGTGAATGAACTATCTAATGCACATGGTTTTTGTTTAAGCAGGTGTGAAAATTTGTGACTTACAAAACTTTTCTCTGCTCCACTATCGAAAAGTATGCAAGCATATGAGTTATCGAGGAGGAACGTACCAGTAACTATCGTAGGATCAGCTACTGCTTCCTTGTGGCCTAGGGCCATAACTCTTCCTACTCCTCCAGCCATCCCCGCTTGAGAGCAATTCCTCTTGTAGTGACCCACCTCGCCACCACCGTAGCGAGTTTGGCCCATACCGACATTAGGAACATGGGCGGCTTGAGCTGTTGGAGCCTTGCGGTAACGGGCGGTGTGCCCCTTCCTGTTGCAGTTAGAGCAGAACATCTCCTTGCAAGGTCTGTGGTGGTGGAAGCTGCATTTGTTGCACTTCGGAAAAGTTCCAACATAAGTTTTTGCTGCTAAGGGGTTCGCACGGAAAATAGGAGTCACTATGGCAGCATTGATCGCCATAAGTTGTTGTTTATTGGAGGATCCTTGCGAAGCCCCTCTTTTCCTCTTATTCCACCCCTTCTTGTTGTAGTCGGGGTTGGACTTTTGTGGTACGGGTGTAGGGATTGTTGAGTTCTGAGGTTTCCGGAGATCGATGAGAGATTGTGCCAGTTCCTTGGTGCTATCGAAGGTAATAGGCCTAGAAGCGATCACACTTGACTGGATCTGGGGCAACAGTCCCCAGATATAGCTCTATCTTTTTGCTCTCAAGAGCAACCATATCAGGGCATAAGTTTGCCAGATCACATAACCTATTTGCGTAGGTCGTGATGTCGGATCCAACCATTTGAAGACCCCAGAATTCTTGCTCGAGTTTTTGTATTTCACCTGGAGGAAAATATTCTTTCATCAGCATGTCCTTCAACTTTTCCCAGCTGATGGAATACGCCACCACCAAAGTTAGATAGTTAACATGGCTGTTCCACCATGTTAGTGCTCTGTCAGAGAAGGTACAAGCTGCAAACTTGACCTTGTTGCCCTCCTGACAAGCACAGATTTCAAAGACAGATTCCATCTTTTCAATCCATTGTGTCAACACCATAACAGCCCTAGTTCCATTGAAGCTGCGGGGTTTGGCATTTGTGAAGTCCTTGTAGGTGCATTCCCGAGGGTGTCCATGGCTTTCGCCGTGGTTCGAGGGTGGTGCACCTGTTCCTGACCCAGTAGGGGCGGGAGCGTTGATTGCTGACACAGCAGTTGCAACTGCTGCATCGAAAGGATTAGGTGGTTGAAGAGGTTTAGGTGGTGGTATCGGTGCTTTGTTTTTTGGGTTACGCCTGAGATTTCTGCGTGGCGGCATCTTTAACTATACGTTTAAAAGATGACGACATGGATAAGAATCATGGACTGTAACGCCCGCAGATCAGGGCTAGTCAATATAGAGACGTTAAGCATCAAAAATGACTTTTTGATGGAAGATTATCTATAAGGATTAATCTTAACCAAGTTGTAGTATATGTCACAAGGTTTCCGTGCATATAAAGAACGCCAAAATCCGAGTTATAACGAAGAAGTTATGACCTGTCGAAGTTTCACGACAGAACCGACACGACCCGGCACGAACCAGCGCGACGTAGATAGTGAATTTAAGGTAGATAGATATCTATCCTTAGTGATATAAATGAGAATTGAAGATCTCATAGATAGTAGTGCAACGACGGAAAGACGGACGGAATCGGAGTTCAGATGAAGGAGTTATGAATTTCGAACGAAGTTTTCCTGTCCCGACCTACTAAAGATAATATATAAGTAATATACTTATAATATATTAAAAATAAAGTCAAAATTAGCCAATGGAGTCTAAATGAGAGTTGTAGAGCATAATCTCACCTTCGCGGCGATATAAAGAACGTCGAAAACGGAGTTCGTATGCGAAAGTTATGAATTTCTGAAGTTCGGGGCGCGAAACCCCAAAACTGTCAGAGCCCACGACGTGGAACAAGGTTGCCACGACGTGGCAAGTGTTCTGACACCTCCGGGAGGCCCCCAGATGCAACTTGGGATGACGCATGCAGTGACGACCAAGCCCACGATGTGGAACAAGGTTGCCACGACGTGGCAAGGGCCAAATTTGCCCTATAAATAGATTTGAAGGGCCAGACGTTTAGGGTTGCTATTTTCTCTCTTCTCTCTCCTGTTTTACCTCGATTTGTGTGCCAGAAGTACCCCGAAGCCCCGGTATCAACCCCGAGACCGGAAGCATGTCCGAAGCCCGAAGATCCCGAGAAGTGCGATTCCCGAGCCGAAGCTCTGCCCGCGAGAAGTTCGATTTTTGTGAAGATTTTCCAGATCTGCTGAGGATTACTACTTCTGCAAGTCGTAGTGCTGTCCGATCATCTTCTGATCAAGTAAGTGTATAGTCCCTTTCAGAACATGATTTTAATACAAGTATAGTGTGAATGTATTAAGTATATATGTTTTGGGTGAGTATGTGATCACTTTCTTCTAACATATATATATATATATATATATATATATATATATATATATATATATATATATATATATATATATATATTAAGTATTTGCTACGAAATACATGCTATGTATTGATATATTGTTGTTTATTTGAGATGAGTGTGGAATGGATGTTTTATATAGGTGTTAAATGAGTTAATCTGTGTATGTATTTTATATCTACAAATATGTTGGGTAGAACATGGGTAGATGAATTAGATGACGTGTGATGATAATTAGGTGATGAGAAATAGGTGATGATAATTAGGTGATGAGATATAGGTGATGATAGAAAGGTGAGGATAATTAGGTGATGATAGATAGGTTATGAATTACCAGTCCAGGCGATGTTGTGGCTGCGTATTCATGCGATGATAGTCTAACCCTTATTATGAATTACCAGTCCAGGCGATGTTGTGGTTGCGTATTCATGCAATGATAGTCTAACCCTTATTATGAATTACCAGTCCAGGCGATGTTGTGGCTACGTATTCATGCGATGATACTCTAACCCTTACTATGAATTACGAGTCCAGGCGATGTTGTGGCTACGTATTCATGCGATGATAGACTAACCCTTACTATGAATTACGAGTCCAGGCGATGTTGTGGCTACGTATTCATGCGATGATAGTCTAACCCTTATTATGATTTACGAGTCCAGGCGATGTTGTGGCTGCGTAATCATGCGATGATACCCTAACCCTTACTAGACATATATTGAGGGAGTGATCCCCGAATTAGTATTGTCTATGCAAGGTAGGCGATGATCCTTAGGAAAAGTTCTTAGGAACAAGCATATAAGGATATAAGTGTTAGGTTTTATACAAACAATCCTATGTGTGCATGCAACCCTAGTTGGATCTATGTTTTCACTATAAGACATACAACTTTATGAACACAAAATAAAACCCTGGCATGCTTCTATAATTTTCGAAAATTACATAGAAGTGTAGTAAACATACCTTTGTTGTTATATAGCAATAACAACTAGTTTCCTTGATCTCTTGAACTCTTGAAAGCAAGCACCACAATTGTAGTGCCTCTAATGGCTCACAAACACCTTGAAGCAAGAAGGAAACAAAGAGAGAGAAGGGAATGATGCTAATTTTGGCCCTAGGGTTTCCTTGGAATCAAGTGGCCTCAAATTGAAGCATAGGGCATGTATTTATACTATAGGGTGCTAGGGTTTCAGTCAAAACCCTAATGGACAGCTTAGCCACCAAGCAGCCCAAGGAGCCTTATGGAATGAGGCCTTTGGACGAAAATATGATGATCCTTCATCATAATTTCGTTCCCCCTTAGTCCATTAGGTTTCCTAGCCCAAAACTCAACTATCACACATTTGACAGTTTATACCCTTTTATTTAATTAATCTCTTTTAGTCACCAAATTAATTCCTAATTAATTTATGACTAATACTAATTAAATAAATATGATTTCTCCTTTAATATATTATTCTTATAATATATTAATAAATCATAATATCTCCTCTCTCATATCAAATTACCTTGTCAAGTTGCTTTGGTGAAGGCAACCCAAAAGGACCATGCACACTCGGGTCAAGTATATACCAAATATGGTTACTGACTTAGACACTAATCCAACAGTCTCCCACTTGGATAAGTCTAGTAACTATATCTCACGTATAACTTCCGTACCCGATAGCAATCGTAGCTTTCAATAGCCGCTGTCAACTCTGACCAATAATCTGTCCTTCAGATAAGGGATCGTATAATCCTCTGTTCTAGATATCATGCTAACAATACTTATTGTCTAGCATTCTATTTCTTGATTTCTGATTTGTTCGACATAGAACTCAGTTGAACACATCAACTTTATCCTGACCGGGCCCGACACATAAGTCAAACCAAATCATCAAGTGGCCGAGATATCGCTTTTATCCTCATAGAATAAAAGGAACAGAAAACGTTGACTAATATGCCTTTATCATTTACTAGTTAAACCACACACAATAATACGTTTTATAACATCAAGTTACTGATGCGTTTTCGCATTATCAATGTATAATCAACTAGTAAACAATAACCATATCTCTAGGTTTAAAGATTATATGATATTATCATCTTGCGATCACTTGTGATAACATTCATGAAGTAATACCAGCAAGTGTGGGTCTATTTCAATGCTCAATACAAATTTCATAAGCACTCATAAACTTTGCAGCAAACCTTTGCTATGTCTAAAACTTTTCAGACAATCTACAAACAAATTTATGACAATCTTCCTTCATATCTACTTCCAACATATGAGCGATTGTGAACTGTTCGAATAATCTTATTATTCAGGAAGTCAAAACATGCAAAATCGACACAATAGATAAATAATCAACACAAGATAGAAACTTTCTTATAAATAACACACCTTTATTTAATCATCATTTGTTGAATATAACATTATCTATTACAAGTTTTCTACCTATCTAATCTAAACTAATATCGTCCTTCAGCCCTACGCTCCTAGCGTGCTGCAAATGCTTGACCCTACTCAGTCCCTTTGTAAGGGGATCTGCTGGGTTATCTTCTGACGATACCCTCTTCACAACGAGGAGTCCCTCTTCTACCCGATGTCTAATAAAGTGGTATTTCCTGTCGATATGTCGAGATCTGCCATGATCCCTTGGTTCCTTGGTTAAGGCAACCGCTCCTTCATTATCACAGAAAATTTCCACGGGCTCTTTTATGGATGGCACAACTCCAAGGTCTCCAATGAAGTTCTTCAACCATATAGCCTCCTTTGACGCTTCGCTCGCCGCAATATACTCTGATTCGCACGTTGAATCAGCTACGGTCTCTTGCTTGGAACTTTTCCAAGTCACTGCTCCTCCATTTAGGGTAAAGACCCAGCCTGACTGCGATCGGAAGTTATCCCGATCCGTCTGAAAACTAGCATCACTGTACCCTCGTACCCTTAAGTCATCACTCCCACCGAGGACTAGAAACCATCCCTTGGTCCTCCGAAGGTACTTAAGAATATTCTTAACCGCAATCCAATGTGCCCTACCAGGATTCCCTTGATATCTGCTGACCATGCTTAAAGCGAAGGCCACATCAGGGCGAGTACAAGTCATAGCGTACATGATAGAGCCTACTGCGGAAGCGTAAGGTACTCGGCTCATATCAGCTATCTCTGTCTCTGTACTCGGGCTCTGAGTCTTACTCAGCTTGGTATTGCTTTGGATTGGCAACTCCCCTTTCTTGGAATTTTCCATACTAAAACGCTTTAGTACCTTTTCCAAGTATGTATCCTGACTGAGTCCTATCAGTCTCTTTTCCCTGTTTCTTACTATTCTTATTCCCAGAATATAAGCGGCTTCTCCGAGGTCCTTCATAGCGAAGCATTTCCCAAGCCAGGACTTGACTTCCTGCAAGGTTGGGACATCGTTTCCTATGAGTAGTATGTCGTCGACATACAATACGAGGAAGCTTACTATACTCCCACTGGCTTTGACATACACACAAGATTCATCTTCGCTTCGCAGAAAGCCAAACTCTTTAACCTTCTCGTCAAAACAAAGATTCCATCTGCGAGATGCTTGTTTCAATCCATAAATAGATTTCTCAAGCTTGCATACTCTATTCGGATGCTTCACATCGACAAAACCTTCTGGCTGATTCATATAGACATCCTCAGCCAACTTTCCATTAAGGAAAGCGGTTTTCACGTCCATCTGCCATATTTCATAATCATGAAACGCAGCTATGGCAAGCATCACCCTAATAGACTTTATCTTCGCAACTGGTGAGAAGGTCTCATCATAGTCAACTCCGGGAGTTTGAGTAAAGCCCTTCGCAACCAATCGCGCTTTATAAGTAAGCACTTTCCCATCCATGTCCGTCTTCTTCTTGAAGATCCACTTGCACCCGACTGTCTTACGACCCGGTATATTATCAACCAAATTCCAAACTTGGTTGTCGTACATGGACTGAATCTCGCTGTCCATAGCCTCTTTCCATTTTGCAGACTCCGGGCCTGCCATGGCTTCCTTATAGCTGCTAGGTTCATCCAAATTTACTAGTGTACTATCACTAATAAATGTATCCCCTTCAGTAGTAATATGAAAACCATAAAACTGGGGTGGAACGCTAGCCCTAGTGGAACGTCGAAGAGGTAGGGACTCGTCAATAGGTTCAACAGGAGTTTCCTCCTCAAGTTGAGTGCCAGTGTCCGAGGTTCCTTCATCGCTTTGATCTTGAATTTCTTCAAGTTCAATTTGCCTCCCACTGTCTTCTTGGCTCATTAATTCCCTTTCTCGGAAAACCCCTCTTCTAGCAACGAAGACAACATTGTCACTCGGTCTATAGAAAAGGTAGCCAAAAGACTTCTGCGGATAGCTGATGAAATAACACTTCTCACTGCGAGGTTCTAGTTTGTCGTGAGTCTCTCGTCTTACGAAAGCCTCACAACCCCAAACCTTGATATGTGCCAACGAGGGAGCCTTCCCTGTCCACATCTCGTGAGGAGTCTTGGAAACCTTCTTAGTGGGAACTAAGTTAAGTATATGGGCGGCAGTCTCTAAGGCATACCTCCAGAAATCTATTGGTAGCGAAGTCCGACTCATCATAGAACGAACCATGTCCAACAAGGTCCGATTACGTCTCTCAGCCACACCATTCAATTGTGGCGTTCTCGGAGGCGTCAATTGCGAAACGATTCCACATTCTTTTAGATAGTCGTGAAACTCAAGACTTAGGTACTCTGCTCCTCGGTCTGACCGAAGCATCTTGATTTTCCTGCCCAGCTGATTCTCCACTTCATTCTTAAACTCTTTGAACTTTTCAAAGGTTTCCGACTTTTGCTTGATCAAGTAGATATATCCATATCTGCTATAATCATCTGTAAAAGTCACGTAGAAGCGGCAAGCATCCCTTGTGGTGGATCTAAAGGGCCCACACACATCGGTGTGTATGAGATCCAATAAACCCTCACCCCTTTCACAAGTGCCAGTAAAGGGTGACTTGGTTATCTTCCCAAGTAAACAAGACTCACACGTGTCATCGTCCCTAAGGTCGAATGACTCCAACACTCCATCCTTTTGGAGTTGGGCTATGCGTTTCTTGTTGACATGGCCAAGACGACAATGCCACAAGCATGCTTTGTCTAGACTAGTAGACGAATCAATATTCAAAACATTATTTCCAAAATTATCAACAATCATCACTGATTCATAAATCCCATTACAAGGTAATGCATTGAAATAAAAGACACCATTCAAATAAACATTAATAGAACCATTACTATTATCAAAAGAATATCTGAAACCTTGTCTAAACAACCCATGAAAAGAAATAATGTTTCTTGCCATATCTGGCGAATAACAGCAATTCTCTAAATCTATTCCTAACCCATTACTTAACACTAAAGAATAAACACCGACTTTGGTCACAGGCGACGATCTTCTGTTTCCCATAATCAGGTTCATCTTCCCATGCTCCATCTCCCTACTTCTTTTTAGGCCCTGCAAATCAGAACAAATGTGGTAACCACATCCTGTATCAAGAACCCATGAAGTAGCAAATGATGAGTTATTAGATTTAATAGAATACATACCTGCAAATGTGGGCTTGATCTTCCCATCTCTTATGTCCTGCAGATATTGTGGGCAGCTTCGCTTCCAGTGGCCCTTTTGGTGGCAATAGAAGCACTCTGCTTCTTTAGGATCGGAAGAGGGTTTAATGGGGCCTGCTTTGGTCCCACTTGATGACGAACCATCACGGGGTTTCCCCTTATGGTGGCTCTTACATGGAGCCTTCCTCTTTTTACCCTTTCCTTGACCTATCGCCATCACGGGAGCGGCCACAGCAGGCGACGGTGCAACGGATTTGTCTTTGAGGTTGCTCTCAGCAGTCCTCAAGAGTCCTTGGAGCTTGCTCAAGGAGACCTCCTCTTTGTTCATATGGTAGGTCATCCTAAACTGATTGTAGCAGGAGGGCAAGGAGTGGAGGATTATGTCAATAGCCAAATCCTCATCAAACTTAACATTAAGTTTGAGAAGACGATCAACATACCTCTGCATTTTCTGCAAATGAGAGGTTAGGGATTCTCCACTCCCCATCTTAGCGGTGATCATGCTAGTAATGATCTCATAGCGCTCTTGCCTCGCGCTCTGGTGATACCTGTCCAACAAATCCTGATGCATTTCATATGGATACATGTCCTCATAGGACTTTTGGAGTTCGAGGTTCATGGTGGCCAGCATGATGCAGTGAACTTTCGTGGCATCACGCTCGTGGGCCTCAAAGGCGGCCAGTTCCTCAGGAGTAGCAACATCTGGGATGATCTTCTCAAGCTTTTCATCGAGGACATATTCTTTGTCCTCGTAGCGTGTGATCATGCGAATGTATCTCATCCACTCGTTGAAGTTTGAGCCATCAAATGTCACTTTCTGACACAAGTTCATCAACGAGAATGACCCAGAAGCGTTGTTGTTGTTGTTGTTGTTGTTAGCAGACATCTGAAAAGGAAAGGGACAAAGCTTGATTAGAAATGAATCCCTAATTAAACACCCAAATGAGAAATTAGGGCTAGGATCCAACAACATTATTTACAACTTAGAAAGGGATGTCGTACTCTAAAAGTAAATAACTTGAAGGTAAGTGAATGACGATTCACTAATTCTCACCATGAAAAACAAAAAGGCAATTTAGGTTTTAAATGTATTGAAAACTCCTAGATCTTTGAGATTCATTGAACTTTTCAATGGCATGTTTAAATCTCGATATGCATTTCACATTTGCGACTGGGATGCCGAGGATCGCAAACAAATTTGTGAATAACCATGCGAATTAACATGGTGCACTCAACGTCACTATCACCTAATCAATGTGCCGGTAAACCACACACGCTCCATTGATCTATGACAAACATCGAGTCACCCTTCGCTACCTATGTCATCCCCAAATTGATGTGCCGGTTAACCACACGCGCTCCATCAACGTTTGACAAGGGTACGAAGTGTAATTCCATGGATTAGCATCATTTTCACATTTTACCCTAAAGTAACTAAGAGTGGGAATTTGTAAAACAATGTAGTTACTTTAATATTTCCATTATACTTTTAATGAGGAATTAAGTGCCCTATCCTATCCGTTCGGCTAACGACCCTCCACCAGTCAAGCAAGCGGTAGATGTGAGTGTACATCCATTAAGCGCCATTTTATAGGCAGCAACCTTATACCCACCTTATAGACCGGCTTCGTGAATGAGGCCTACTAGCGATAAGACTAGCTTATTCTTATACATATATAATAATTAATCTTATAATATCATAATTGTATAAGGGTGTATTTTAAAGCATTTCAAAATACTAGTATCTTAATGTGTATTTAAAATTTTCGAATATTAAGGCTATTTAATTTAAAAATTTTAAACACCAAGAAAACTTTGATTTAATAATTATCAAAATTAAACAATTAATTTGAACTATTAAATCTTTAAGGTTTATCATAAAATTAAATTATTAATTTAATTAATCCTTTTATCCCCTAGATTTTTAAATATATGGAAAGGATAATACAAGATCTTCAATTATCTAGTTTAAACAATTAAATGGATAATCATAAAGATAGCAATATCCAAATCCCTAAAATCTTGGGATCTTATCTTGGGGGGCAAGGGAATTTCGAAATCCCTAGGGTTTCTTAACCCTAATTTCGAAATTTGGAGGCTAGGCAAAAAGAGTTTAAGAACCCTATCAAAAAAAAATCGCCAACTAGGGTTTTGCAACCCTAATTTGCGAAAATCACCAAGCCTTAGGGTTTACTTGCCATAAACCCTAATTTGTCAAATTCATAATATGCATCAAATCCAATTGAAAACAAAAAACCAATGGCTCTGATACCACTGTTAGGTTTTATACAAACAATCCTATGTGTGCATGCAACCCTAGTTGGATCTATGTTTTCACTATAAGACATACAACTTTATGAACACAAAATAAAACCCTGGCATGCTTCTATAATTTTCGAAAATTACATAGAAGTGTAGTAAACATACCTTTGTTGTTATATAGCAATAACAACTAGTTTCCTTGATCTCTTGAACTCTCTTGAACTCTTGAAAGCAAGCACCACAATTGTAGTGCCTCTAATGGCTCACAAACACCTTGAAGCAAGAAGGCAACAAAGAGAGAGAAGGGAATGATGCTAATTTCGGCCCTAGGGTTTCCTTGGAATCAAGTGGCCTCAAATTGAAGCATAGGGCATGTATTTATACTATAGGGTGCTAGGGTTTCAGTCAAAACCCTAATGGACAGCTTAGCCACCAAGCAGCCCAAGGAGCCTTATGGAATGAGGCCTTTGGACGAAAATATGATGATCCTTCATCATAATTTCGTTCCCCCTTAGTCCATTAGGTTTCCTAGCCCAAAACTCAACTATCACACATTTGACAGTTTATACCCTTTTATTTAATTAATCTCTTTTAGTCACCAAATTAATTCCTAATTAATTTATGACTAATACTAATTAAATAAATATGATTTCTCCTTTAATATATTATTCTTATAATATATTAATAAATCATAATATCTCCTCTCTCATATCAAATTACCTTGTCAAGTTGCTTTGGTGAAGGCAACCCAAAAGGACCATGCACACTCGGGTCAAGTATATACCAAATATGGTTACTGACTTAGACACTAATCCAACAATAAGATGTAAGGAGATGAGCGGTAAATATGATAGAGGAGATGACCCTTAGGATAATATCTTTAGGGAAGATTAAAATAAAATAATGGGGATGGGTAATTGGGTTGATTGTTTGATGATTGCATATAATAATTATATTATTGTGGGTTGAAAACCCTATATGCTCACCAGGCTCCCAAGCCTGACCCACTCAGTTTAATTGTATCACAGGTATCGATATGAAGCTGCTTTGCACTGAGAGATTAAAGGAGATGTAAATCACTAGAGTAAATGAATGTATGTTCTGTTTATGCTTATGTGTCTGTATCGGAACATGACATCCCGAGGTTTTATTATTTAAATGAAAATACATTCTCTTTGAGAAATGTTTTGATATGTTTTTATCATATCTTGTTTTGGGAACAAATTCCACAACCGTTATCTTTAAAAGATTACTCTGATTTTATAAAACAAAGCATAAACAAAATCGGTCTTTTCTGGCCGTGAAAATGGGGATGTCACAGTTGGTATCAGAGCATTAGTTTAAGCGAACTAGGAATTTGTAGGAAATTTCTAGACGTAAACTTAGAATGCTAAGTAATGATTGTGAGGAGTGTGTCTAAAATATGTTAGGTAGTACACCTAAATTGACACAAGCACTAGTTTATTTTAAGAATGATGCCTAAAATGCTTTTATGTGCTACATGTTTTGTGTGATAGCTATATTGATGCTATTATTTGTTCGGATCTATGGTCTGTTGCCGACCGGATCTGGAAACCTTATGTGTTTAGGATTCTAAGCGTATGGCTATGATATTAGAACTAGCATGTAAACGTTTCGGAGGGATAAGGAGATTTATACTATTATCGTAATTAAAGCTTTCTTATCTTAAAATTCTCGCTTGGTACACCGAATGTCTGCTTGGATGTACAAGGGGTCATGGTGAAGGCTTGTAGAGAAATTGAGTAAATGGAGGAAATGAAGAAGGCTTATGATAGTGGATGACACCTATCAGAAGATATCGTAAGAGTGGTATCTTGCCTTTAGAGTATGTCTTATGAAATAACAATACGTTTAGAGGAGTACGGTACGTCTGAAGTACACCTTCAATTGGCAGGATGATGGAACGATTGGTGAAATTCTTGAAGTTGTCTCACCGTCTGGTATTTCCATCACCAATCAAGTTGAATTAGAGTTGATGATTGAAGATTGAGCAATGAAGAAGTCCTAGTAGAGTCTAGGGAAATTGTTTATGATTACTTGGACACATTCGTATGTGTTAAATTGTTTTGTGATTTTCTTGTATGGTGACTTGGTCGACTGAGGGACAATACTTGGGACGAGTATGAGTAGGTGTAAAAGGTAGTAGATGCATATACTACCGGAAGCACAGGACTCACACTTGGATCAGGGAAAGTCACAAGGTTACCAAGAAACTAGTAATTGATTCCGTTTTGTTCAAGTGTGTCATTACACTTGTTTCGGTAATGACTAGTAAGATGGTTCTTGTTCCGACCCTAGTGGTCATGTTTAAATTTAAGTTCGACTACGAGGTGTATGTTACGTGGTCTAGAGGACCAAGTTAGATGTAACATCTGACTTAAGTCAGAAGGTTGAAGTTAATGCGATTGACAGTGTCACGCTCGTTGTTAAAAGAGGTTTGCAGGTAGAAGTGCCACGTGTTGAAATGTGATTATATCACATTAGAATATGAAGGAAGGTATATTCCATTCTAGAATTTGACTCTAAGAGACTTGAGTCTAAGTGTATCATCATACGATGAGGGCTCTTTAGAACACGACCCATCAGTCTGTTACAATGGATAAAGGAATGTATTTATCCTAAGAAGAAGAAGGAGTTCGCAATAAGGACTTATTTTGTAACTCAAAGGTTACGATTGAAAGTACAGCATATTACGATAAGCAAATGCAAGATTTGGCATCTTCTACGGTCAAGAAAGCCATAGATTAAATACTCTTTCGAGGAAACATAGAAGTTACGGTTATTACCTAGGATGAATAAATAATGTGTGGAATAATTATGCAAGTCCTATTTCGTTGATGATTCCGGGACGTAATCATCCTAAGGGGGAGATAATTGTAACGCCCGCAGATCAGGGCTAGTCAATATAGAGACGTTAAGCATCAAAAATGACTTTTTGATGGAAGATTATCTAGAAGTATTAATATTAACCAAGTTGTAGTATATGTCACAAGGTTTCCGTGCATATAAAGAACGCCAAAATCCGAGTTATAACGAAGAAGTTATGACCTGTCGAAGTTTCACGACAGAACCGACACGACCCGGCACGACCCAGCGCGACGTAGATAGTGAATTTAAGGTAGATAGATATCTATCGTTAGTGATATAAATGAGAATTGAAGATCTCATAGATAGTAGTGCAACGACGGAAAGACGGACGGAATCGGAGTTCAGATGAAGGAGTTATGAATTTCGAACGGAGTTTTCCTGTCCCGGCCTACTAAAGATAATGTATAAGTAATATACTTATAATATATTTAAAATAAAGTCAAAATTAGCCAATGGAGTCTAAATGAGATTTGTAGAGCATAATCTCACCTTCGCGGCGATATAAAGAACGTCGAAAACGGAGTTTGTATGCGAAAGTTATGAATTTCTGAAGTTCGGGGCGCGAAACCCCAAAACTGTCAGAGCCCACGACGTGGAACAAGGTTGCCACGACGTGGCAAGTGTTCTGACACCTCCGGGAGGCCCCCAGATGCAACTTGGGATGACGCATGCAGTGACGACCAAGCCCACGACGTGGAACAAGGTTGCCACGACGTGGCAAGGGCCAAATTTGCCCTATAAATAGATTTGAAGGGCCAGACGTTTAGGGTTGCTATTTTCTCTCTTCTCTCTCCCGTTTTACCTCGATTTGCGTGCCAGAAGTACCTCGAAGCCCCGGTATCAACCCCGAGACCCGAAGCAAGTCCCAAAGCCCGAAGATCCCGAGAAGTGTGATTCCCGAGCCGAAGCTCTGCCCGCGAGAAGTTCGATTTTTGTGAAGATCTTCCAGATCTGCTGAGGATTACTACTTCTGCAAGTCGTAGTGCTGTCCGATCATCTTCTGATCAAGTGAGTGTATAGTCCCTTTCATAACATGATTTTAATACAAGTATTGTGTGAATGTATTAAGTATATGTTTTGGGTGAGTATGTGATCACTTTCTTCTAACATATATATATATATATATATATATATATATATATATATTAAGTATTTGCTACGAAATACGTGCTATGTATTTATATATTGTTGTTTATTTGAGATGAGTGTGGAATGGATGTTTTATATAGGTGTTAAATGAGTTAATATGTGTATGTATTTTATATCTACAAATATGTTGGGTAGAACATGGGTAGATGAATTAGATGACGTGTGATGATAATTAGGTGATGAGAAATAGGTGATGATAATTAGGTGATGAGATATAGGTGTCACAACTGTAAATTTCGAGCCATGTAATCTATATATCCAAGTTAATATGAATCAAAAACTTCAAGTAAATACAACATGCTAGAACTACAAATAGTCATCAAACAATTGGAAACCCTAAAAGTCCTTGCTAAGTCCATTTTGAATTAGGACTCCCTTATTGGATCCAAATGGACCAATAAGCTTCCAATTGGACTATCATGGGCTTAGAACCCTAAATGGGCTCTAATTGGACCCACACTAAATTATTTCAACATCTTGGGTCATATTGGGCCTAGAATGAAATAAATCACAAACTTTGGTCCATAATTTAATCTAACCTAGCTCATTAAAGCATAAAAATCACAATTTTATTTTATAAGGCTAATAAGCACCCAAACTACCTCTAATGTTGGGCTTAGGGGCAAAAAGCCCAAAAATCCTTTCTTCTCTCCCCATTCTCGGCCCAAGCCCAAGGAAAAAGGGAGAGTTGACCTTGGGTTGCCACCTCACTTTTACATGTTGGACTTCCATGCACATAACTCATGTTTCCAAGCAAGCATCATATCAAGATCACTTCTTTCTTCTCTCCTCTCTCACTCTCGGCCAAACACAACACACACACACTCACAAAAATCTATCCTACACTCTCTAAATCTTGAAGAACATCTCCTTCCCCCTTCTTCAAAAATTTCGTGAATCAAGGGCTCACAAGAAAGATCCATCACCAAAAATCATCATCTAAGGTAAGTTGATGACTAATCCATGATCTAGCTACTTCATTTTGTTAAAATCTCTTCTAAATTCATTCACTCTTGTGATCTTGCATCCTAGAGGTCGAAATCTTCATCAAAGGGTGCTAAGACCAAAAATCACTTCATTTTTTCTCCCATCTTCTCTCCAAAACCGAAACCACACCCAAGGTGAGCTTCATACCCCCTATTTTCTGTTTTTATGAGTTTTGTGGGGGGGGGGGGGGGGAATACAAGTGAAAGTGTAGATCTATATGTGTTTTGTATGCCTTGTATGATTTCCATGCTTATATGTATGCTTTTATGTGTTTTTATGTTGGATCTAGCCTTAAAACTCATCAAAACCGAGATATATCTTGTGTTAAATGATTTTAGCTTCAAATATATTTCTAAACACCAAGTGCTTCAAGAAAAGTGGCTAAGTGGTTTAGTAATAATTTTCTTTGGGTTAAAAACACAAATTTTGGGCCTAAAATGTGAAAAATACAAAAATAAGGGCCCAAATTGACATTTCATAGATTCTGATGGTTGGAATGTGCCAAAACAGTTTCCATAAAACTATTTCTGGAATTATATTCAATTAGAGGATTAAAAACATAAATTTCAAGCTTATTGGGCTAAAAACGAAAATTTCGGCCCAAGGAGGCCCATTATGCTAATTTTTCTGTTTTGAAGGGCCAAAACTGTAACTTTCTGTAAAACAGTGGACTACAAGTGTTCCAAATCCTTTTCAAAGGTTTAAAATGCCTTCCAAATTTAAAAAGGACCAAAGTTGCAAAAAATTTCCAACTTGGGCCAAAATTGTCAAAATTGCGAAAAGATGGGCTAAAACCGAGAAAAACTGCATTTTCAGGGACTTAAACTGTTTTCTATGAAAAATATGCTGAAAAATATTAATTTCAATAATTTTTGGTGTTAAAATGTCAAGAAAAATAGTTTAAGGACCAAACCGGTAAATATTGCAAATAAAAGGGTTAAAAATGTAAATTTTACAAATAATGAGGGGCTGAAAACAGAAATATTTCAAGGCTAATTCAATACGTACAATTTGATCAAATAATGACACCTCGAATATCAACGAAATACAACTCATTACAATACCAAAAGTCGTTGTTAAACGAATTGGCTCGGTCTCGAGCCAATGGAAATCTACAACTACTAACTCTTCGACACTACGAATCATACAAGTAACGTTTGGTAATACATAAACATGCGAGTGTGCACAGACGTCTACGCACCATCTTTGGGCCCCACAAGTGTAAAATCTTGTTCGTTGAGCCTAGCTAGCCCAATGACCTGATCTTAAGGCCCGAAGACATTTTTTTACGGAGTGTTGGGTTTTACCGATCTGACACAACGTAAATGGACTTTCAATGGCTTGTATACTACTGGTCCCCAAGGGTCCTTTGGTATTGCTAGTAAAGTCTACATTTCATGCGAGGCGGGTCGGGGACCCCTCGTACATTTTATCCCCAACCGGCTAATGGAGTTACCGGGGTCTTCGTGACCTCTTTCTCTTCGGATGCGGGACTACACCTTGTCCGGGCGATTGGATAACGTGATTAGTACTGACGACGCCTTCGGGAATCGTTGGTATATCTACAAGCTGGGCGTTTGCGTAACGCGGGTTTGTAGTAAATAATCATGCTCGAGAACCTTCCAACGTCGCCTGGGACTGACACTATACGCTATGCAATGGTTTCAATGTAACATCACGTAATTCAAGGAACTAGGAGAACATCGGGTTTTCCTAGGGTTTTCAACACGAACAAATTTGAAATGCATACATTTTCAATGAACATTTTTTTACAAGTATAGAAACAAACAAGCATACCTATGGATCTTCACAAATGTTTTCAAAAGCTTATCTTTTCAGAAAATATCGGATTTTCTGGTGGTTTCTCAAACAATACAAACATTCGATTTCAAACACTACTTATGAACTCACCAACATTTCATATGTTGACGTTTTTCAAAATACTTGTATTCTCAGGGAACCAGTGAATCAAGGGAAATCATATTCAGTGACGGTTGCAGTTTATTTTTGTATGAATTGAACAAATTAATTTTTGGGGAATGTAATGTTTAAACAATGTATGATATGTAAACACTACTGGTTGTACTATGTTGATGAATGGTGACGAATGTTGTTATGTTTCATATATATTCAATGTTATGGTATTCAATTGAGTCACGACAGCCCCCGGACGTTTCCGCCGTCTGGTTCGGGGGTGTGAAAATAGGTGATGATAGAAAGGTGAGGATAATTAGGTGATGATAGATAGGTTATGAATTACCAGTCCAGGCGATGTTGTGGCTGCGTATTCATGCGATGATAGTCTAACCCTTATTATGAATTACCAGTCCAGGCGATGTTGTGGTTGCGTATTCATGCGATGATAGTCTAACCCTTATTATGAATTACCAGTCCAGGCGATGTTGTGGCTACGTATTCATGCGATGATACTCTAACCCTTACTATGAATTACGAGTCCAGGCGATGTTGTGGCTACGTAATCATGCGATGATAGACTAACCCTTACTATGAATTACGAGTCCAGGCGATGTTGTGGCTACGTATTCATGCGATGATAGTCTAACCCTTATTATGATTTATGAGTCCAGGCGATGTTGTGGCTGCGTAATCATGCGATGATACCCTAACCCTTACTAGACATATATTGAGGGAGTGATCCCCGAATTGGTATTGTCTATGCAAGGTAGGCGATGATCCTTAGGAAAAGTTCTTAGGAACAAGCATATAAGGATATAAGATGTAAGGAGATGAGCGGTAAATATGATAGAGGAGATGACCCTTAGGATAATATCTTTAGGGAAGATTAAAATAAAATAATGGGGATGGGTAATTGGGTTGATTGTTTGATGATTGAATATAATAATTATATTATTGTGGGTTGAAAACCCTATATGCTCACCAGGCTCCCAAGCCTGACCCACTCAGTTTAATTATATCACAGGTATCGATATGAAGCTGCTTTGCACTGAGAGATTAAAGGAGATGTAAATCACTAGAGTAAATGAATGTATGTTCTGTGTATGCTTATGTGTCTGTATCGGAACATGACATCCCGAGGTTTTATTATTTAAATGAAAATACATTCTCTTTGAGAAATGTTTTGATATGTTTTTATCATATCTTGTTTTGGGAACAAATTCCACAACCGTTATCTTTAAAAGATTACTCTGATTTTATAAAACAAAGCATAAACAAAATCGGTCTTTTTTGGCCATGAAAATGGGGATGTCACATGGACTAACTCCCCATAGTCCAACAACATAATGAATAGAATGACTAAATGAATATGACAGCATTTGGATAATAATTTCCATAAGATTAGATATCTGTCAATAATACTGGACTTATAGATGTAACAAGTTCGGGAAAAATGGCCTACAAGTAGGCCTTACATCAACCAAGATGGAAAATTTTGACAGAACTAAGATTAGATCAAGACCTAACAGGTCTAAGATTTATTACGATAGAAAATTAGACCAAAGTTTTACATAAACTAGGTTATATCCAAAAGATGAGTTGACGAGATTCTATCGGCGACGAGAGCTGCTTGTATGAGTCCTCGATCCCGACAGTAGACGTTCAATGTCCCTTATACGCCTGTCCGACCTTGCTTGCTGAGCTCGAAGTTGTCTAACTTCATCTCGGGTTTCAGCAAGTTCCCTCTGCAGATTTGCATTGCGGACCAGAGTCCTTTCATCAGCAGACTCTAGTTGGCGAATGTGGACAGTGTTAACACTAGAGTTGGCGTCAACTTCCAAGATTTGATTGATAGTCGCCTGAGCCATTATCGTGTTCCGAGAAATCCTACGCACCATGATGGGTAGGACGCTATCAGCAGAACCTCCTTCAGTGAGGTTGTAGAAACTTCGGTCTCCATTGTAGGGAATGGGCTGACCTTGTTCCTGGCTCCATGTATTCAAGTTCGTGACCCACAGGGGTGTGGGTCCTTGAAACACAGGGCGGGGGTTCAGGTTTGGGTTTTGAGCACCTGGAGGTACGTTGTTGACTTCAGGCTCTGAGTCAGAACTATCGGAAAAACCCTCAGCATGGTGATCATCCAAAGGGATTGGGTGATCATCTTCTGGTTCTGCCTCTAGCCAACCAGCATTGCCTTGGTTTGGGAAGTACGGGTCGCCATGGTGAAATCCAGCCAATTTAATCTACGCGAGAAAAGGGATATAAGAAATAGCTAAAATAGACGAACTAACTAAGATAATTACAGTAAGGCTAAATACCGCTATGGTATTTCTTTATGGTTGTGTTGGTAAGTTTTTAGACCTGTTGCCATATCACAACCATTCTTGGGCATATGCTAATCACTCCTCGGACCAGCATAGTTGATCAGGCAATTCCATTCCCAAGACTAACCATATATCCCCAGGCTTACTTGTAATATTCAACAATCGTAATACTTTTGTTCTTGTCATTGTGACACTGATTTTAGTATGAATGCAGGCACATATACTTTGTTAAATATTTTATTATTTAAAAGTATAACTCTTAGACAGAGTGTTTTAATCCCAATGTATTTATAGTTAGTATATCTTTTATGGGTTGATATGCTTTATTCACTATAAACAATGCTCTGATACCAATCTGTCACACCCCAAAACCACGAACGGCGGAAACGTTCAGGGGTGGAGGACGTCATGTACAGTATCACAACAGTGTAAAATAGTAAACAAGCAACAACATCATCCATTGCATTATAAGTAAAGTTTTAATACATGTGTGTTCTTTCATTGTAATAAGACACCCAAAAATATACAATCAAAATAAAAGACGAGACTTGTCTGCTCCGTCTTCTCAAAACCTGGCCACCGTACCTGTATATTGATGACCTGAGAATACAAGTTATTTTGAAAGAGAGTATCAGCTTTAACGTTGGTCAATTCATAAGTATTTAAGTGTCGTTGTCTTGCTTACTAAAAGCTGTTTTAAAAGTCATGTAAACATTTAAATGAAAATGATGATGTAAGTATGAAAAGCCCTAGAAAATCCCTTATTTTCTATCAGTTTGAGATGTAGTCTTCTACTAAAACCCGAATGTTTTGTTAGTAAAATGATATTTTTTCCTTTCTATTGACTAGTACTAAAAGTACTTAGTCTAACTCATCGTTTATGTGAAAGTATCACAAAATAAAGTAAACACGAAAAAGTACTAATGTAAGTGTTATCCCGAGGTACTAGGGCTAACACGCCATATATAACCTAATGAATATCCGAGGATTGTCCAATTGTCCTCTGTAGCAGCATCAGGGCGGAGGAAGGGTTAGTCCCTGTAAAGGTACTCCTAGTATAAGTAATAACCTAATGATCATCTGAAGATTTTCATCTCATCCTATGTTGCAACAGCAGGAGGGAGGAATGGTTAGTTCCGATATCGATCTATCTATGATAAGTGATAACCGTAGACATCCGTAGATGTTCATCACGCACTGTATCTAACAGCTGGGTTCCGAAATGGTTAGTCCCATCCATATATCCCGAGGTACTAAAGATAGAGTCCCGACTAGATATCCCAAGGTACTAGGGATATGCAGGAAGATTTACACAGAAGGTACTAATAAATCATCCTCGCAATTCGAGATACAAGTATTCATGTTAATATACATAGGTAAATGTATCTACGTAAAGGTACTCATGTAATGTGTTCATGTAAGCGTGTTCATGTATCATGTAAGTATATGTAAATGTACTCAGGTATCATGTAATCAAATGCAAATGTACTCATGTATCAGGTAATGTATGGGTATAGACTCATGAATGAACTGACTCTTGTGTGATTCCTTGTAATAGGAATTATGTTTGATATCTCCAAATCATCCCTATGATAATTTGCTGAAAGGTAATTGGTTGTTCAAGTAGGTTTATACACTCTTACTACTCAAGGGTGTGAGAAACTAAATGAAAGTTCTAAACTATAATATCAATATATATATAAGAATATAAGTGTATATGCAAAGTTTAGTTCAAGAATGTAAAATGGTTTTGTAAGATATCTAAGGGTTTTGAACAAATATAAAAGTGACTTGATGTCATTTTGATAAACATTTCAAAAGTGATATATTTGATAACAAAGTATTTTAAAGATAGAAAACCATTACGTGCATCACATTTTGTAGTATGTGCAATCTGTTGAATGAAAACACAATTATAAAATACATATAGATGATTTAATAACATGCTGTTTTCTACTTGTATCCCCCCCCCCCAATTAAAGCATTTAAAATCATTTAAACATTGATTAGGGGTATGAACTCACCTGTAGTTGGTGATTGGGATTAACTGAACGGTATAGGATTGCTAGGTGTCAAGCGAGGACTTGTACACACTCTACGATCCTAATGAACATATAATCACACATATATGCATTCAATTAGTCTTAAATCACTAATTGATAATATTAAGACATCCTAGAGATAATAAACACTTTATATAAGTGTTTTAAGTCCTAAGGATTGCATCTAAGCTATTGTGGGACAAGGCACTTGTGTTTAGGGTTCCAAAGGACCCCATATATGAGTTTACTCCCCATATACCATCACACATGGAGTTTACGGTTGTAAACTCTTGAGTTTACGGCCGTAAACTCCCAACCATGGGGGTATTGTGTGTTTTGAAGTCCCAAATGATTCCTAGAATTATTCCAACTTGGTGGTTCAATTCTTGAAAAGGTTTAAGGCCTAGAAACACTCCCTAGAGGAGTTTACGGCCCCAAGGCCATTTCCTTTGTAGTTTACGGCCGTAAACTCCCTTGGAATGGTGTTTTTGTTGTTTTCAAGTCTCTTGCATATGAAGGATAGGTTCTAGACTTTTACCTAAAGCATATGAAGGCATTTGGCACACTTTGGTGCCCTTCATTCATGTTTACGGCCCAAGAACCATGTCTTGGCCATAAACTCACTTTGGAAGGTGATTTTGATGTGTTTAAGGCCCTTGATTTATTGGGAACAAGTCTAGGTAAAAGCCTAAGGCCTTAGGTGCCTTGAAAGCACCATTTTGAGTATGGTTTTGGAGTTTACGGCCTAAGAAACTCTTGGGCCGTGAACTCCCAAACTTGGGTGGTTCTTGCTTGATTTCATGTCCCTAACACACTCCTATACAAGTCCAAGGCAGTTGTATATCACGGGGGACAGTCTAGGCTTCGTTTCGGGAGTTTACCGCCCAAGAACACCTTGGGGAGTAAAATCCTAAATCTAGTGATTTAGCCTTCTAAATCATGTTATAACTACATATAAAGCTTTCTAACACTACTAGACAGAGTTACTCACGTTTTGGTATAAAAACCCGAAGATCTGTGAGAGAGAAAATGGCTTTTCTCTAGTTGGAAATGTGAATAATGAATGAATTTGGTTCAGAATTCTATTTATAGTCCTAAGATATTTTTGGTAGAAAATATTTTTATTCCTGAAATGACCTCTAATATAATAGAGTGATGGAATAATAGAGTTGCACTAAACCCTAGTGCATCCACTCTCCTGATATCTACTGAAGTGTAAACCGTGAATTACTCAAACTTACACGAAAAAGTCTGAAAATTAGTTGTGACTGCTATAACTTCTATTGAAGTGATATAGTTTGTACATAATGGAAATTTCGGGTTGTCACAACTAAGCTTATGCTTACAGTGTTCATGTTATATGTTTCAGGTACCAGTGATGACCGCGGGAAGGCGCCGGCTTGATTCGTACACACATATGGGATTGGATGTATTTTGATCTTGGGAGACATTTGTGAATTAAAAACATGATGTTATGAAATTTTGTGAATGAATGGTTGTATTTAAAAATGTGATTTCAAAGTGAAAAATTGTTCTAAATTTTTTTACGGTGTTACAAGTTGGTATCAGAGCCTAGGTTTCAGGGATTCGGGTGCACCTTCGGGCGTATCTGAACTCAAACCGAGGATTTGAGAAAAAAAAAATTTGATAATAAAACAAGTTTTCAAAAGAAAAACTTGCGAGATAAACAGAGCAGAGTCGTGTGTACGAACAGCCAGCGCCCAAACGGTGATTTCCCAAAATACCATTATTATAAGTGTTATAATATATGATGTGATATGTTATTTGGTGAGCTATGATATGCATGCTAGAGTAGACTAGGTATTCTTATTAGGACTAGAGTGGCCTGATATGTAATGCCTGAGTCTAGGAGTCTTGCTGCTATGAATATTTCAGAGTGGTTAGGTAGCAGCGAGGAGATTGTGAGAGATTTGTTTGTGAGTATCATGTGATTAGAGAGAGTAAAGTGCTTGGGACTTGGGACTCTGGGAGGAGGACTTGGGGTGGATGCTGATGCAGTGTGGACGATAGTATTGGGCCCGTACTACTGAAGACGTCGGGTCAGTGCATAGTCCAAGTAAGAATCCTTGGAGTACCAAGGAACAAGTAGGATGGAGTACTCGAGTGTGAGTATACTCGAGCGAGTCCCTGGTGTTAATCTTGTATTGTACTTCAGAGAGAGAGAGATCATGGTTGGGACTCGCCACACGCCAGGGACCAGTGATACGAGGGATGAGGAGATCCGTAGGATCATCCAGGAGGAGGTGGTTGTGGCCATCAGGGCAGAGATACCAGAGATGTTCGGGTCTATCAAGAACACGTTGATAAAGACATTTGATGAGAAGTACGCTGCTCTTTCTGAGTCTGTTGTTGATGCAGCCACTGCAGCTATATCTGCGACGAGGCCGCAGGGTGGTGATGCGTTGCTGTTCCGAGAGTTCAGCAACACAAAACCACCGGCGTTTGACGAGACCCAGGACCCGATTGTGGCGATGAGATGGATTTCAGACATAGAGGGGTGTTTCTTTACTTGCTCATCTCTTGAGCATTTGAGAGTCCGGTTCGCGCTGAACCAGCTTCGCTTGGGAGCGAATGACTAGTGGAAATTTGTGACGGCGCACTATACGCCTGCTGAGCATGCAGCAGTGCCCTGGGAGAGGTTCACTGCTATGTTCCGAGATCAGTACGTTCCCCAGGTGGAGAGGGAGCGTTTGGCCCAGGAGTTTCTGACCCTCAAGCAGGGTACTGAGTCTGTTATAGTGATTACGAGGATGTTTCATGAGTGGGCGATGTTCTGCCTAGAGCACGTGTCCTCCGAGCAGGCACGTATGAGTCGATATTTAAGCATTCTGAGGAGGGACATACGTGAGTTCATGGCGAACTCGACGTACCGGACATTTGCCGAGCTTCAGGTAAATGCCCGGAAGAGGGAGATAGAGCTGGAGACTCAGGCTAGGGAGGAGGCTGAGTCTCAGGGGAGGGATCGGCGACCGGTGCAGTCTCAGCCGGTAGCCAAGCGGGCCAAGCCCGCCGATTCGAGATCAGGTAGTCAGAGGGGTCGCACTTGTGGCAAGTGCGGAAAGAGCCACGACGGTGTGTGCAGAGCAGGGTCTTGCTACAAATGTGGCAAGGAGGGGCATATGGCTAAGGACTGCTCCAAAGGGTTTGCAGTATGTTTTCACTGCAACCATACCGGACACCGGAAGGCAGAGTGTCCGCAGTTGCGGGGATCAGCATAGGGAGCACCTCAGGGATCTGCCCCTGCCGCCATCAGAGCTACCGAGATTCGGCCAGTGAAGGCCGAGGCGCCGAGGGCACGAGGGAGAGCCTTTCAATTGACCGCGGAAGAGGTCCGCGCAGTGCCCGATGTCGTGGCTGGTATGTATTCTTTCGTGTATTTATTTTGATGTTGAGATATTATGCTTATATTATGTTATGCGTAGGTACTTTTTCTTGTGAATTATGTACCTGACTTGGTGTTATTTGACTCGGGTGCGAGTCGGTCTTTTGTATCTTTGGCTTTTAGTCAACATATCAGTGTTAGTCGTGAGGCGTTGAGTCGGCCTCTGAGAGTTTCCATAGCTGACGAAAGAGTGATGTATTCCACGGAGGTGATCCGTGGGTGCGTATTCGAGATTTTCGGTGTTGAGTTCCCGATTGTTTTGGTTCCTATTGCGATGGGTGATGTCTGTGTCATTGTGGGCATGGACTGGTTGAGCAGATTCGGCGCGGTTATTGACTGCGAGTGTTAGCTGGTGACCATACGAGACCCTAGTGGGGGAGTTCTTACAGTGTACGGTGAGGGTACACGTTCTGGGTCAGCGTTTTGTCCGGCCGCTAGAGTGAGGCAGTGTCTACAACAGGGCTGTAAGGGCTTTGTGGTATATATGATGGATACGCGGGTTGATTCAGAGAGACCAAGGTCAGTTGAGGAGGTCCCGATTGTGCGTGAGTTCCCAGATGTATTTCTAGAGGAGTTGCCGGGTGTGCCTCCTGTGAGGCAAGTGGAGTTAAGTATCGATTTGGTTCTGGGGGCGCGCCTATTGCCAAGGTGCCTTATCACCTTGCACCTCCAGAGATGCTAGAGTTATCCTCGCAGCTTCAGGAGCTGTTGGGGAAGGGGTTTATTGAGCCGAGCAGCTCGCCGTGGGGAGCGCCTATCCTTTTTGTCAAGAAAAAGGATGGTTCACACCGGATGTGCATCGATTACCGAGAGTTGAACAAGCTGACGGTCAAGAACCGTTACCCGTTGCTGAGGATCGATGATTTGTTCGATCAGTTGCAGGGAGCATCTTGGTTCTCCAAGATCGATTTGAGGTCGGGGTATCATCAGGTAAGGGTGCGAGATGAGGATATCTAGAAGACAGCGTTCAGGACTCGTTATGGGCATTATGAGTTTGTGGTGATGCCTTTCGGGCTCACCAATGCCCCAGCAGTGTTCATGGATCTCATGAACAGAGTTTACAGGCCGATGTTGGATCGGTCGGTGATCGTGTTCATCGATGATATTTTGGTGTATTCGAGATCCAGAGAGCAGCATGAGGAGCATTTGAGGGAGATCCTCGGAGTTCTGAGATCGGAGAGGCTTTACGCCAAATTCTCCAAGTGTGATTTCTGGTTGCGAGAGGTCCAGTTCCTAGGGCACCTCGTTAACCAGAAAGGGATTTTGGTCGACCCAGTCAATGTGGAGGCAATGTTGAGTTGGGAGGTGTCGAGGACACCATCCGAGATCAGGAGTTTCTTGGGGTTGGCAGGCTATTATCGGAGATTTATCAGGGATTTCTCCAAGATCGCCGTGCCACTCACCAGGTTAACCCTGAAGGGTGTCGCTTTTTCATGGGGACCAGAGCAGCAGACCTCCTTTGAGACGCTTCGCCAGAGGCTATGTGAAGCCCCATTGTTAGCCCTCCCAGAGGGGATGGAGGACTTTGTGGTGTATTGTGATGCATTAATCTTGGGGTTGGGAGCGGTGCTGATGCAGAGAGGGCATGTGATAGCATACGCATCGAGGCAGTTGAAGCCTCATGAGACGAGGTATCCCACCCACGATCTAGAGTTTGGGGCAGTGGTGTTCGCCCTCAAGATTTGGCGTCACTATCTGTACGGGGTTCGGCGAACGATATACACGGACCACAAGAGCCTGAAGTATTTAATGGATCAGCCCAACCTAAACATGGGACAGAGGAGGTGGTTGGACGTGGTCAAGGATTATGATTGTGAGATCCTGTACCACCCGAGCAAGGCTAATGTCGTAGCCGATGCACTGAGCCACAAGGCGGAGAGCACCCCGTTGCGAGATGTATGTTTGAGATTAACCGTGATAGCTCCAGTGTTGGACGCCATTCGCGGGGCACAGGCTGAGATTGTGCAGCCTGAGATGCAGAAGAAAGAGCGAGTTGTTGGGTTGGTTTCGGAGTTCGTTACCGATGGTCGGGGCTTATGACATTCCAGGGGCGTGAGATGGGTACCGTATGTGGGAGGGACGCGTACCATTTTGATGGAAGAGGCTCATTGTTCGAGATTCTTGATCCATCCTGGGGCCACTAAGATGTATTTAGACCTGAGGAGAGAGTATTGGTGGCCCTGTATGAAGAGGGATGTCGCGTGGTTTGTTGAGAGGTGCTTAACCTGCCATAGGGTTAAGGCTGAGCACCAGAGACCGCATGGTAAGTTGCAGCCATTGGAGGTTCTCGAATGGAAGTGGGAATAGATTACCATGGATTTTATCACCAAATTGCCAAGGACTTATAGGGGAGTCGATGCAATTTGGGGTGATTGTGGACAGGTTGACAAAGAGCTCCCACTTCCTTGCTATCAGTGAGAGATCTTCCGTAGAGAAGTTAGCAGAGATGTATGTGAGGGAAGTGGTATCACAGCATGGAGTGCCGATCTCGACTATCTCAGACCGAGATGTGTGTTTCACTTCCAGATTCTGGAAGAAGTTTCACGAGGAGTTGGGTACTAGGCTGCATTTTAGTACCTCATATCACCCCCCAGACTGACGGACAGAATGAGCGGACGATTCAGACACTCGAGGACATGCTCCGGGCATGTTTGCTGGATTTCGAGGGAAGTTGGGACATGTATTTTCCCTTGGCAGAGTTTTCCTACAACAACAGCCATCATTCGAGCATTGGTATGCCACCCTTTGAGCTGTCGTATGGGAGGAGGTGTCGGACCCCCATTTGCTGGGGAGAGGTCGGGCAGCGTGTTATGGGTAGTACTAAGATCGTGCTTCAGACAACAGAGCAGATCCAGCAGGTCAGACAGAGGTTGTTGACCGCTCAGAGTCGTCAGAAGAGTTATGCGTACAGACGCTGGTCCGAGCTTGAGTTTCAGGTCGGCGACTTTTTGCTCCTGAAGGTCTCTCCTTGGAAAGGAGTGATTTGATTCAGGAAGAGGGTCAAGTTGGGGCCCTGATATATTGGTCCCTTCAGGGTGGTCGCGAGGGTAGGCAGGGTTGCCTATCGTTTGGAGTTGCCAGCGGAGTTGGGCCAGATTCACGACACTTTCCACGTGTCGCAGTTGCGAAAGTGTGTAGCCGACGAGTCAACAGTAGTGCCACTAGAGGATATTCAGATGGATGTGAGCCTAAATTATGCTGAGAGACCAGTGGCGATCAGAGATCGAAAGATTAAGGTTCTGAGGAATAAAGAGGTGCCACTGGTGCAGGTCCAGTGGCAACATCGGAAAGGGTCAGAGTTAACTTGGGAGCCAGAGCGTGAGATGCGTGAGCAGCATCCGGAGTTATTTGTAGAGCAAGACTTCGAGGGAGAAGTCTAATTCTACTGAGGGAGAATTGAAACACCCCGGATTCCCAGGTATTATTTTATCCTTTTATTTTTGGGTGATTTGTGAGGAGACTCGGCGAGTTGGAGTCCAACTCGCCGAGTAGGATCGCGGTTTTGGGCGCAGGTTCGCATCTGGACTCGGCGAGTCCACACTGTTTAATGAAACCCTAATTTCCAGGGTTTGAGACCTATTTAAAGGGGCTTATGTCCATCATTTGCGGCCACCAACCCCAGAGAGAAACCCTAAAGAGATTTGAGCATTTTGGGAGAGAGAAGAGGCCATTATTGACCTTTGAAGCTTTGTTTGGCAAGGAAAAGGAGATTCTAGCTAAACGGAGGCAAGAGAGGTGGACATCCTTCGATTTTGAAGCTCAGAGCATCATTTTGGAGGTATATTCTGGCTCCCTTTTCTATTGTTATGATGAACATGGGGGTTTAGGGTTTCTTGACCCCTTTGTTGGTTAGATTTGATGTCCATTTCGTCCCTATTTGTGATGAGGCTTGAGATGAGATCCATAGAGGTCCAGAGAAGCTTATTTCCTTAAGCTTTATGAGGATTCATGAGAGTATTGGCCTAGAGTTATGAGATATGGGGCTAAAACATCAATTATGAGCAAATAGTTGTTGTTTGAGTACCAAGGTTTGGACTTTACGTGATTATCATGCCTGGGGAGGCCAGATCTATGATTGTATGGAAAAGATTTGACCTCAGAAGTGAGTTTGAGTTTATGCATGGCATGGACTCGCCGAGTCTGAAGAACAGACTCGGCGAGTAGCATGAAGTTTGCCCGTAACCAATCAGAGAGTTGGGGCTGAGTCAAGTCGGAACTCACCGAGTTGTTCTTGAGACTCGGCGAGTTGAGTCGTGGTGGCCCCGCGATTCATGCCAGGTGGAACTCGTCGAGTTAGGGGAGTACTCGACGTGTCAAGAGAGGATCCAAGGGAGTCAGTGGACACGTATAGACTCGCCGAGTCGCCCTAGTGCACTCGCCGAGTCCGGTCAAAGTTGACCGTTGACCTTGTTGACCTTTAAGGTTGAGTTCGGTGGTATTTATGGGTGGATTTCTTTGTGTGATTAGGCGGAGGCTAGATCACATTTATTCCGAGTCCGAGATTTACCGAGATACCCGAGGTGAGTCTTCTCACTATACTTTACCTAGTGTGGTAATAGAGTTCAGAGACAGAGTATTATAGAGTCATATGCCAGTGTGATTTCATGTTATTATGTGTTGTGATTTGTTGTGATATGTGATATGCATGATTCAGAGTTACAGAGTTGGGACTTTCAGGTCTCTAGAGTTAGGGCCAGAGGGCCCACAGAGAGTTCGGGCTGGAGGGCCCCAGTGAGACACATTGACCAGAGGGTCAACAGAGTTACAGCCTCGAGTGGCTATTATGTGATTAGTGTGGTATTTTGGGGAACTCACTAAGCTTATGCTTACAGTGTTAAGTGTTATGTGTTTCAGGTACCAGTGATGATCGCGGGAAGGCGCCGACTTGATTCGTACACACATATGGGATTGGATGTATTTTGATCTTGGGAGACATTTGTGAATAAAAAACATGATGTTATGAAATTTTGTGAATGAAAGGTTTTATTTAAAAATGTGATTTCAAAGTGAAAATTTGTTCTAAATTTTTTTACGGTGTTACAAGTTGGTATCAGAGCCTAGGTTTGAGGGATTCGGGTGCACCATCGGGCGTATCTGAACTCAAACCGAGGACTTGAGAAAAAATTTTTTTGATAATAAAACAAGTTTTCAAAAGAAGAACTTGCGAGATAAACAGAGCAGAGTCGTGTGTACGAACAGCCAGCGCCCGAACGGTGATTTCCCAAAATACCATTATTATAAGTGTTATAATATATGATGTGATATGTTATCTGATGAGCTATGATATGCATGCTATAGTAGACTAGGTATTCTTATTAGGACTAGAGTGGCCTGATATGTGATGTCTGAGTCTAGGAGTCTTGCTACTATGAATATTTCATAGTGGTTAGGTAGCAGCGAGGAGATTGTGAGAGATCTGTTTGCGAGTATCATGTGATTAGAGAGAGTAGAGTGCTTGGGACTTGGGACTCTGGGAGGAGGACTTGGTGTGGATGCTGATGCGGTGTGGACGGTAGTATTGGGCCCGTACTACTGAAGACGCCGGGTCAGTGCACAGTCCAAGTAAGAATCCTTGGAGTACCAAGGAACAAGTAGGATGGAGTACTCGAGTGTGAGTATACTCGAGTGAGTCACTGATGTTATTCTTGTATTGTATTTCAGAGAGAGAGATCACGGTTGGGACTCGCCACACGCTAGGGACCAGTGATACGAGGGATGAGGAGATCCGTAGGATCATCCACGAGGAGGTGGCTGCATCCATCAGGGCAGAGATACCAGAGATGTTCGGGTCTATCAAGACCACGATGATAGAGACATTTGATGAGAAGTACGCTACTCAAAATTCTGATGCGATTGAAATCCATCTTGCGATCAGAATCAGCATATACTTCCTATAAGCTTTCTCTCTTTCTTTGATTCTTATAACATCACCAGGTGACCCAGTCACATTATGTTATAGAATCTCCAAATAGGAGCTTAACAGAGTTAGACAATGGACTTTACCTAAAGTAGAGTCAAAGTTATTGACTTTAACATCCTTAGGTAAATTTGGCAGCTTTGCAACCAGTGCCCCTTCCTTTGGCAATTTTAACAAATGGACCCTTTGGTAATGGTACATGGGACTATCACAGACTTAGCTTTTCTCTTTACCATTTGGTCAACCGATTTGACTACGCCCGATCCCTTTCCATTAGGAAGAGATGCTTTTTCTAGATTTCCAGTGTCATCATTTTCAATGTCCATAAAATTTTGGGAAGTCGATCTTCTAATTAAATTTGCTTTACTAGCCTTCCAAATCATTGCTGATTCATCAGTACCAAGCAAATAGATAAGATCATTAAGGGTCTTGTCGTAGTCTGTTTCATAGGAGTCCTAAAGGAACTCAGTGTGTGACTCAAAAAGTGATTGGACATCCAACTTTCTCAAGACTTTGACACCCAACTCTCCAAGCTTGTCAATATGTGACTTCATCTCCAAGATGTGATCACACATAGACCTTTGCTTTCCAATAGGGCTTGAGTGACCTTAAACTTTTCAAGAACTTGTGGGTTAGGGAGAATAATTGGAGGAGGTGAAGGAAGTGAAGTTCCAAGAGATTTGGGAGGATCATAGATGTCTGAACTAGACAACTTTTGGGAGATATTCAAGATAGTTGATCTAAAGTCCTTAATATAACACCCAATATGAAATATTAAGGCTTGGACCCAACAAACTATTTTATAACTTGGAAGAGGGATGCCGTAATCCAAGCTATAAAATATTTTGAAGGTAGGTGAATGACGATTCACCAATTTCCACCAAGATAAACGAAATGTATTATTAGGTTTTAATTGGTTTTGAAACTCCTAGATTCTTTTGAGATTCATTGAACTTTTCAATGGCATGTTTCAATCTCGAGCGTGCCCTTCAGGTTTTGTAACTGGGATGCCGAGGATCACAAAACAAGGTGTGAAGTAACCATGCAAATATACTTGGTACCCTTAATATTTACCCCTTAATCGATGTGCCGGTTAACCACACACGCTCCACCGATATTATGATAAATATTAAGTTACCTTGTGCCTACCTTGTTAAGTCTAGGTTAGTGTGCCTGTTAATCACACACGCTCCACTAACGACTTAAACAAAGTGCAAAGTGTAATTTCATGGATTAGCACCTTATTCACATTTTCCTAAGTAACTAAGATTGGGTATTCATAAGAGTTCAGTTACTTAGTATTTATCATTAATACTTTTAATGAAGGGAGAATTCTAGTCATTGTCCTACCCGGTCGGTTAACGACCCTCCACCGGTCAAGGAAGCGGTGGGTGAGAGTGGACACCCATTAAACTGCCATTTTATAGGCAGTAACCTTATACCCCCCCCCCTATAGACCGGCTTCGTGAATGAGGCCTACTAACGGTAAGATTGACTTTACTCTTATACATATATATATAAATATTAGTATCTTATAATATTATAAAGTATAAGGGTTGAATTTTAACTGTTAAAATTCTAAAGGCTAACTTGGAATTAAAGTATTCATAAGTGAAATCTTTTCAAATTCCAAAACTTCAGGGAAAGTTTTTGAAACTTATTCAAAACTAATTAATTCCATAACTTATGAGTTTAAAGTAGTTTTAATTAAAAAACTCTTCAACTTCCATAAGTTGAGGACAAGTTATGGAAGACTTTAAACTATTAAAGAATGTAACTTTTCCTCTTTTGTAACTTATGGAACTAATTAAGGCTACACATTCTTATTATTTAATGAAGTGACTCTTGAACCTCCATAACTTGAGGACAAGTTATGGAGTCATAAAACCATTTAATGAGAACAAGACTCTTCATTTTGTAACCTTTTCCAACTTTTATGAGTTTTAAGAAACTTAAATGTGACCTTTCATGTAACTTGAGGACAAGTTACTCAAACACATTTTAAAATCATCTCTTAGATTAAAACGGATTGAAAAACACATAATCAATTAACTTATCTATTAATCTAAGCAACTCATATGAACAAAGATAATTCACATCAAACTTTTTCATGTAATTAGCATAACTTTTAAACTAATACAAAACATGAATCTATTGACAATTATCTTTGAAATTCGATTAGCATGAACATTACCACATCAAAAACAAGTTTATAAGTCCAGAAACATCTTATGGTAATGTTCCTAGACCAATTCCAGCCAAAACAGTCGAATATATGCTGTCTGGGGGTCCAACTCATCGAGTGCATGAACAAAATCGACCAGTTGGGTGCTTTTTGCCTTGGACTCGGCGAGTCTGCTGTGCAGACAGCACCAAAATTCGATTTTTAAGCCAATTTTGCAAGTATAACAAGAAAACAAGCCTAGGCTCTAATACCACTGTTGGGTTTTGAGCATTCTAACACTCCTAAGTGTACATGCAACCCTAAATACCTTGGATCTATGTTTTCTCTATTATACATGCAGTTATGAACTTTCCAAGGTATTACCCTATTTAGCATACAATAATAGATACTTGGGTAATCAAATGGATAGAATACATACCTTTGTTTGATGTAGCTTGTATTCATGAAGCTTGAGTGCCTAGTGTCCCACGTGTGACACCTCAAATGATTCACACAACACCATGAACTCTTGGAATAACCTTGAGAATAAGGATACTTTGATTCTCTCTGGTGAAATCAGCTAGCCCTCTTAGTGTACCCGCACTAGTGCCCATTTCACCAACCAAGGACCTCTTTATATAGTGTGGAGATTAGGGTTAAACCCTAATACCCATGACCTTTCATTTCTTATGATCCATGGGTTAAACACTCCATGGACTATCCATGAAAGCTTAGCCCAACTTAAATGAACTTGGTCCATCATACATATATATCTAAAAGTCCATATTTAATTAGTTCCTTTTGATCACTTAATTAATTATAAATTAATTCTTGATCAACACTAATTAAATAATATGATTATATATTAATATATTAGAACTTATAATATAGTAATATAAAATCACTAGTATCCTTTTTCCTCATCTTGTCTATCCAATTGTCCCGATGCCATGCAACCCAAATGGATCATGTTGGGTCTGGTCAAGTCTTACCAATTATATCTATGGACTTAGACATTAATCCAACACACCCGACAAAGAAAATGCACCTGCAACCTCCTTGGCACCGAGCAACGGCTGGAAGCGACAGCAGCAAGGCGGCGACAAGTGTACGTTTGGGCAACAGCAGAAGAGACGTGAAGAGAGAGTGTGCGACCATCCACAAACCACAAAAGCAACCACGAACCATGTTTCCCGATCTCTTCATGCCTTCTTTGTCTTCTTCGGCAACTGAAAATGGTGGCTGCTCCGATAATCCTTCAATGGTGGCGAGGAGGTGACGGCTGGGCAGATGGAGGGACGAGGTTTGCGGCTGGAGCTTCTCTTGGCGGCTGGAGAATATCTTGGACATCAGGGTTAGGTTTTTCCATCGTGTGAAAGAGAGGGAAATGGAATACGAGGTTAAACCCGTGTCTCATTTGAAACTTGCATCTATATTTCCACAATGAACCCCTCCTCACAAAATCTTCCTCAAATTTAATCCCACATATACTATTTAGCCCCTGATTTCAAAAATTCATTTCATTCTAGGTACAACATTTACCATTTAGTCCCTAACTTCATACTTACATACAAAACTAATCCATAACTTACACTGTTACCCCTGCCTTCTGGATTATGCCAGTTAACTCCTCTAAATCACACCTTGCTATATAATTATAATTTTAGGGCTACTATTCCTTCATTAATTTGCTTATTTATTTAATAAATAAACAGGGTGTTACAATAATGAATTTGAATCACTGATAAATATTATTTCTACGTTCATAATAACGATATTATATTTTAATATAAGCTATATTTAAAGTATGGTAGGCTTATTTCACTTACAGCGGGTTTTATTAAAAACCGGGCTCCGTTGGAGCAAAGCTTCTAAGCCGAAAATCTCTTTTTCTCGGAGCTTTCGTGCGCTTTGGGTTTTTCTTCTTGCGCTAGGGAAGTTTCCTAGGCATTAGGGGGGTTTAGTGAGTCTAGAGAGAAGTTAGATAGAGAAACAAAAGCTTATGGTGTGAAGAAAATAAGAAGAGTTCATCTCTTATTTATAGGGGTTTTCTCGTAGAGTAGGCCGTAAGTTTCGTACGTATCTTCTGCATACGAGCTTCGTTTGATACGTTCTTTATATCCACGCATTGGTATTTACGATTACAACAACTTTCATTTAGACCCTGTCGGCTAGTTCTCATTATATATCCGATTTGCAAAACTGTATTGAATTTATCGCGCTCGAAGAGTAGGGACTATGTTTCGTCCATATCTTTTGCATACGAGCTCTATTATCGACGTTCTTTATATCCACGCATTGGTATTTACGATTACTACAACTTTCATTTAGATCTCGTTAGCTAAATCACACATTATCTCAGATTTACAAAACTGTATCGAATTCGCCGCGCTCGAAGAGTAGGGAGTAAGTTTCGTCCATATCTTTCGCATACGAGCTCCGTTTTCAACTGTCCTTTTATTGTTGAACTCCTATTAATGATATCTTCAATTCTCGTTTAGACTATTTTGGTTAAAAACTGACCGATCTAAAATTCGTTTTTCGGGTTGTGCATTGCTATGCTAAATCATAGAAAAATCATAACTTCCTCATACGAAGTCAGATTTTGACGTTCTTTTTATGCACACTCTCGGTTTGACATATACTATGAATTTCATTTAGATTGATAAGACTAGAAAGTAGTTTATCATAAATTCACTTTTTACGATTCTCAGTGTCGTGCCGATTTTGTCGTAAAACTTCGACAGGTCATAACTTCTTCGTTATAACTCGGATTCCAGCGTTCTTTATATGTATGGAGCCCTTGAGACATATACTGTAACTTGGTAAAGATTATTTATTCTAAATAATCTTGTATTAAAAATGTTATTTTGACGCTTATTGTCTCTAAATTGACTAAGCCGAATCTATGGGTGTTACACCGGTCATCTATCAGTCCGAGCACACGCAGAGTCAAGCAAGCACTTGACCAAGCAACCAACCTGAAATCGAGTCATGACTGGAATCTCTAACCTGGTTCCATAAAAACCTGCTATCCATTGCCAAGATGATGCTAACCAACCATTAGGAAGTTTCCTAATCTCCTAACTCATACAAACCTCAATCTAGACAAACACTTGGGCTGCCTTCCTCCCCGATGGGAATGAGAAACTCATCCTAGTTTCACTCCTGATTCTGCTCCTGGAAATCAATAGTGTTCCCCCACTTTGACTTGGCTAATCTCACCCAACACACAAGGTTTGAAGGATTCCCAATCCTTCTTACCCCTCCTGATCGAACCGCTGACAACTTGCACTTACTAGCCAAATCCAAAGACTACACAATCCTGAAGACCATATTATTGGAGTAGGTGTCTAAGCCCATAACTATAACTGTTATGTACTTGACCCGATGGTAGCATGGTCCTTTTGGGTTTCCTTCACCATAGCAATTTGATAGGATGAGTTATGGAGATTGAGGTTAGTTGTGATTTATTAATATATTATAAGAATGGTCCTTTTGGGTTTCCTTCACCATAGAAACCCTAGGAGCTCAGCTATATAAGGAACCCCTAGGAATCCTAAAACCAGCCACTACATCCGGAGATGAAACCCTAGCCGATTTTAGAGTCTTCCCACCTCTCTCATATTCTTCTAATTGTTAGTTAGTTTTTGTTACTCACTAGAGTTGCAACAATTGAGGCATTAAGCTCTTGAAGGTCAAGATCTACAAGCTACAAGGAAAATGTATTCTTCTAACTATGTTTTATGTTGTAAATCTTGAAAATTGTATGCTAGTTAGGGTTCATGCTTTGGATGACTATAATTGCATGTATAACTTGAGAAAACCTAGATCCAAAGCATTAGGGTTGCATGTACACCATAGGAATGATGTAGTGCTCAAAACCCATCAGTGGTATCAGAGCTTAGGGTGTTTTTCTGTTATACTTGATGTCGTGGTTAATTGTTTAAAGCTGAAAGAAGTCAAAATTTGGACTCTGCCTGATGAACTCTACGAGTCCATTATGGGATTCGACGAGTTGAGGCAACTTGACGAGTCCAAAGCCTGACTCGACGAGTTGACTCGTTTGACTGCATAATTTTCGGATTTTAAGCCTAAACTAGATAAGGATAATTACCATAAGTTATTTTGACTTATAAAATTTGATTTTTCTAATATGGTAATGATTATCCTCATCTAATTTAAAGATAATGGTCAAAGTTTAAGATAATTACATGATTATGTGATAAATTAATTATTTGTAAAATTTGATTTGTATTTATCTTACCAATTAACTGGATTAGGTCACATTTTGATAAGGATAAAACTATATGATTAATTTAAATTATTTTAAAATTTGATATAGAAGTTTTGAAAAGTTTCAATGCTTGCCCTCAAGTTTTGGAATTTAAAATTTGATTTAAAAGTTTTAATTGGGAAATATTAAATTCTAAAACCCAAGTGTTTTAAAAGTTTAAAATACAACCCTTATACTTTTATAATATTAAAACATTAATACTTATATATAAGATGAGTCGGTCTTACCCTTAGTAGGCCTCATTCACGAAACTGGAGTATAAGGGGTGTTTAAGGAAGCGACCTATAAAACGACTGCCATTGGGTATCCACTCTTACCCACCGCACTCTTGACTAGTGGAGGGTCGTTAGCCGAACGGGTAGGATAGGACATTAATTCCTTATTAATAAGTATACTGATTATTATAAAGTAACTAAATGTTTTTATAAAATTCCCAATATTAGTTACATTAGGAAAAATGTGAAAATGATGTTATTCCATGAAATTGCACTTTGCACATTGTCAAAGTCGTTAGTGGAGCGTATTTGGTTAACCGGCACGTTAAGTTGGACTAACAAGGGTGGCTCGAGAATTGTCATTGATCAATGGAGCATGTGTGGTTAACTGGCACATTGATTAGGTGGTAAATGACTCGAGAGTTCCGAGCTAATTTGCATGGTTATTCACACCTTGTTTGCGATCCTCGGTATCCCAGTCACAAACTTGAAGAGCATAATCGAGATTAAACGTGCCATTGAAAAGTTCAAAGAATCTCAAAAGAATCTAGGAATTTCATTTCATTTAAAACCTAAATGTTCATTTCGTTTTTCATGGTGAAAATTAGTAAATCGTCATTTACCTACCTTCATATAATTCGCAATTGGATTACGACATCCCTCTTCCGAATTGTGAATTATAGTGTTGGCTCCTAGCCTTAATATTTCATTTGGGTGTGATATTAAGGATTGTTATGGCTCTTTCAATCCATTTGATCCATCCTATCATGATAGGTTGACAACATGTCGCCACTGAATCCAACGCAAAAAGGTGAATGCTACCAAAATAACTATAGTCTTACATCATACCCGATCTCCTTCGACCTACTGTTCCCTGATTCCAATTATGTTGTAACCTAGTCACAACCTTTCAAATTGGCCCACACTAGCCTAAGTCATCCGAACGAATCCAAGAATGTCGCAGCTACCCTGCAGTCTCTCTACACTTACTACACTATCTGATTGTTTGTGAATGCTACGGCTCCCCCGTAGTCTTACGATACTTTCCACATTATTTGACTACTAGTGAATGCTACGGATCCCCCGTAGTCGTACAACACTTTCACCCTACTGACCATTAGTAAATGCTACCACTCCCCCGTAGTTGTCACACCCCAAAACCACGAACGGCGGAAACGTTCAGGGGTGGAGGACGTCATGTACAGTATCACAACAGTGTAATATAATAAACAAGAAACAACATCATCCATTGCATTATAAGTAAAGTTTTAATACATGTGTGTTCTTTCATTGTAGTAAGACACCAAAAATATACAATCAAAATAAGAGACGAGACTTGTCTGCTCCGTCTTCTCAAAAACTGGCTTCCGTACCTGTCTACTGATGACCTGAGAATACAAGTTATTTTGAAAGCGAGTATCAGCTTTAAAGCTGGTGAATTCATAAGTATATAAGTGTCATTGCCTTGTTTGTTAAAAATCTGTTATGAAGGACATGTAAAACGTTAAATGAAAATGTTGATGTACGTATGAAAAACCCTAGAAAATCCCTTATTTTCTATTAGTTTGAGATGTAGTCTTCTACCAAGACCCGAATGTTTTGTAAGTAAAATGATAGTTTTCCTATAATTGTTTAGTATAAAGTACTTAGTCTAACTCAACGTTTATGTGAAAGTATCACAAAATAAAGTAAACAGGAAAATGTACTACTATAAGTGTTGTCACTGGGTACTAGGACTAACACAGCATATGTAACTGTTATCCCAAGGTACTAGGGTTAACACGACCTATATAACCTAATGAACATCCGAAGATTGTCCAATTGTCCTCTGTAGCAGCAGCAGGGCGGAGGAAGGGTTAGTCCCTGTAAAGGTACTCCTAGTATAAGTAATAACCGTAGGCATCAGTAGATGTTCATCACCCACTTTTGCTAACAGATGGGTTCCGGAATGGTTAGTCCCGTCCATATATCCCGAGGTACTATGGATATGGGCCCATCTAGATATCCCAAGGTACTAGGGAGAGGGTCCTATCTAGATATCCCTAGGTACAAGGGATATGCAGGAAGATTTACACAGAAGGTACTAATAAATCATCCTCGCAATTCGAGATACAAGTATTCATGTTAATATACACAGGTAAGTGTATCTACGTAAAGGTACTCATGTAACGCGTTTATGTAAGCGTGTTCATGTATCATGTAAGTATATGTAAACGTACTCATGTATCATGTAATCAAAGGTAAAGGTACTCATGTATCATGTAATCAAAGGTAAAGGTACTCATGTATCAGTTAATGTACTGGTATAGACTCATGAATGAACTGACTCTTGTGTGATTCCTTGTAATAGGAATTATGTTTGATATCTCCAACTTATCCCTATGATAATTTACTGAGAGGTAATTGGTTGATCATGTAGGTTTATACACTCTTACTACTCAAGGGTGTGGGAAACTGAATGAAAGGTGTAAACTACAACATCAATACATATATAAGATTATAAGTGTATATGCATAGTTCAGTTCAAGAATGTAAAATAATGGTTTTGCAAGATATCTAGGAGTTTTGAACAATAATTAAGAATGACTTGATGTCATTTTAATAAACATTTCAAAACTAATACTTTTGTTATCAAGGTATTTTAAGATAGAAAACCATTTCATGTGTCACATTTTGTATTATGTGAAATCTGTTAAATGACAAACACAGTTTTAAAATACATATCAATGATTTAATAACATGCTTGTTTCTACTTGTATCCCCTCCCCCCATTAAAAGCTTTTAAAATCATTTAAAACATTGATTAGGGGTATGAACTCACCTATAGTTGCTGATTGGGATGAACTGAACGATATAGGATTGCTAGGTGTCAAGCGAGGACTTGTACACACACTACGATCCTAATGAACATATAATCACACATATATGCATTCAATTAGTCTTAAATCACTAATTGATAAAGTTAAGACATCCTAGACATAATAAACACTTTATATAAGTGTTTTAACCCCTAAGGATTGCATCTAAGCTATTGTGGGACAAGGTACTTGTGTTTAGGGTTCCAAAGGACCCTATATGTGAGTTTACTCCCCATATACTAACACACATGGAGTTTATGGTTGTAAACTCTTGAGTTTACGGCCGTAAACTCCCCACCATGGGTGTTTTGTGTGTTTTGATGTCCCAAATGATTCCTAGAATTATTCCAACTTGGTGGTTAAGTCCTTGGAAGGGTTTAAGGTCTAGAAACACTCCATTTAGGAGTTTACGGCCCTAAGGCCATTCCCCTTAGAGTTTACGGCCGTAAACTCTAAGTATGGTGTGTTTTTGTTGTTTTCAAGCCTCATGCATTTGAAGGATAGGTTCTAGTCAATTGTTTAAAGGTAATGAGGACCCTAGGCACACTTTGGTGCCCTTGTTTGGTGTTTATGGCCTAGGAGCATTACCAAGGCTGTAAACTCACTTCAAGAGGTGATTTTGGTGTTTTCAAGTCTCTTGCACATGTGGTATTGGTTCTAGGCTTTTATTCCAAGCATATGAAGACATTAGGCACACTTTGGTGCCATTCCTTTGAGTTTACGGCCCAAGAGCAAAGCCTTGGCCGTAAACTCACTTTGATAAGTGATTTTGATGTGCTTTGGTCCTTAGATTAAGTGGGATTTAGTCTTGATAAAACCCATAAAGCTTTAGGGGCCTTAAACACCATTTTGAGTTTGAAAAGGGAGTTTACGGCCTAAGCAACTCTTGGGCCGTGAACTCCCAAACTTGGGTGATTTATGGTTGTTTTCTTGTCCCTAACACACATACATATGAGTCTAAGGCAGTTGTATAACACAAGGGTCGGTTTTGGCTTTGTTTCGGGAGTTTACTGCCCAAGAACACCTTGGGGAGTAAACTCCTAGATCTAATGATTTAGCCATCTAAATCATGTTATAAGCACATAATAAGCTTTCTAACACTACTAGAAAGAGGTACTCACGATATGGGATAAAAACCCGAAGATCCGTGAGAGAGAAAATGGCTTTTCTCTAGTTGGAAATGTGAATAATGAATAAATTTGGTTCAGAAATCTATTTATAGTCCTGAGATATTTTGACAGAAAATATTTTATTCCAGAAATGATCTCTAATATAATAGAGTGTTGGAATAATAGTGTTGCACAAAACCCTAGTGCACCCACTCTCCTGATATTTCCTGAAGTGTAAACCCTGAATTACTCAAACTTACGCGAAAAGTCTGAAAATTAACTGTGACTGTTATAACTTCTATTGAAGTAATATAGTTTGTACAGAATGGAAATTTCGGGTTGTCACAGTAGTATTAAAAAACTTTCGTCCCAACTAACCATTAGTGAATGCTACGGCTCCCCCATAATCTTACAACAATTTCATACTAACTGGCCATTAGTGAATGCTACGGCTCCCCCGTAGTCTTACAACACTTTCACCCCAACTAACAATTAGTGAATGCTACGGCTCCCCCATAGTCTTAAAACACTTTCATCCTAACACAACCGGAACCCAATGCCTTACCCAAATCTATCAATTCAAAACGCACACAGAGTTGAGCACGCACTCGACCAAACACCCGAACTGAACTCAATTCATGACTGGATCCCTAACCTGCTTTCCCAAATTCTGCTATTAAACCCACAGAAGACGTGATTCACACGTTGGGGAGTTTTACCGAACTCCAAACTCACACAAGCCTCACACCAAATAGTCAATTGGGCTGCCATTTTCCTCGATAGGATGAGAACCTCATCTCAGTCTCATACCTGCCCCTGTCCTGAATACTTGCGCAATTCTCCCCCACTTAGTTTCAACTAAGTCTTTGCAATACATGAGATTTGAAGGATTCCCAATCCGTTTTACTCTTTAATACCCATACCGTTGACAGCCTGCTACTTACCCGTGCTAGTGCTCTATTACTGGTCCAAACCCAAGAGACCACACAACTCCCAAAGATTAGACGAACACTTCCCGAATCCTAGAGAAACTAATAATCCCATACGCCTTGAAATGATGTCACCCTCATATCTTGAAGTCAAATAACCGATGCTCGGACCACAGCCTCTGCAATAGACCACTACCCTTGATGCTTCCAAAAGTCGACCCAAGCACAATGGTTGAGTCACCAATTGTGACAACCCGAAATTTCCATTTTTACGAACATTATCTATTCAATAGAAGCTAGTCCAGTTTCAGTGAATTTCATACTTTTCCGAACAAGTTTATGTACATTAGGGTTTATATTTAAGGAGATATCAGGAGAGTGGATGCTCCTGGGTTCGTGAAAATTGAACGTTCCAAGTTTCATAATGTTACAGTCCAATATCCGGAATAAAAATATTTTCTGCCAAAATATTTCAGGACTATAAATAGATTTCTAAATTAAATTAATTCATTATTCACAATTCCAAATAGAGAAAAGCCATTTTCTCTCTCACGGATCTTTGGGTTTTCATCCCAGATTGTGAGTCTACTTTCGTAGATGTGTTTCATTACTTGTTATATGCTTTATAACATCATTTACATGTCTAAAATGCAAGATCCGGGAGTTTACCGCCCAAAAACGTTCTTGGGGAGTAAACTCCAAAATGGAGCTTTAAGGCTACCTAGTCCCATTTCCTTGATAGACAACTAGTTAAGGACTTAATGTATAAACATTAGAGGCTAGAAAGCAGTCAAGAACCATTAGTTATAGGAGTTTAAGGCCAAGGATATCTCTTGGGCCGTAAACCCCTTTTTAAGGGCTATAAGTGCCCTAAACCATCCCTAAAGCTTAAAGACATTTACCCTCTAATGCTTGTAGCTAATTTAGACATCAAAACACTTCAAACTCATAGTGTTTTAGGAGTTTACGGCCAAGGATATGTCCTTGGGCCGTAAACCCCTTTTACAAGGGCAAAGTGTACCCTAAACACCCCTAAGGCTTGTAGACTATTACCCTTTGATACTTGTAACTTGAATAAGGAGTAAAGGACATCAAAACCATCCCTTAAAGGGAGTTTATGGCCAAGGAACATCACTTGGGCCGTAAACTCCAAGTGAAGGCACAAATGTGTGCCTATTGTCCCCATTAGCCTTAGACAAAAACATGGAAGCTATCCTACATGTGCAAGTGCCTCAAATGAATTAAAACCAACACCCCATAGGATTTTATGGCCGTAAACTCTAGGGGATATGGTCATTAGGCCGAAAACTCCTCTATGGAGCATTCTAGGGCCTTAAACTACTTCAAGGATTATTCCAACAAAGCTAGGCTTATTCTAGGATCAATATAGCACCCTAAAACACCCAAAACCACCAAGTGAGGAGTTCACGGCCATAAACTCATGGGTTTACGGCCGTAAACTCCAAAGGTGGGGTTTTTTGGGTAGTAAGCTCTTATACAAGGTCATTGGTGCATTAAACCCCTTTTGCCTTGTCCCATATCGACTTAGATGCAACCCTTAGGACCTATAACATTTATGCAAAGTGTTTTCATGTTCCTAAGTGTCCCAACTTATTTTATTAAGTTATTATTTGGCTAATTAGTTATATATATGCTTATTATATGATAACTAGGCTCGTGCATGTAAACAAGTCTCCGTTTGCCACCTAGCATGGTATCCGACACTATAATTCAAACAGCTCACCGCAAGTGAGTTCATACCCCTTTAATCAACCTTTGAAATGATTTTAAATGTTTTAAATACTTTATGGGGGGAATAAAAGTTAAATACTTATAGTTATTGCTTCAATCACATGTGATTAACAACTAGGAAACTAATGATTTTATCACTGTTCAAACTGTTTATCAAACTGTATATCAAACTGTTTTACTTCAAAATGTTTTACAAGTTCTTTTACTTTCCAAACTTATTTACAAACTGTGATTCAAATATATGTTCCTTATACTTAAACTGTTTTATCAAACTTATGCCTTCAAATTGTTTTATAGATTGACTTCAAGTCGATCTTTTCTTGAAATAATAATTATGTTTAAAATGTCTTATAAAAACTTATTTATGCTTTTATTGCATGTCCATATATGTATAGATGTATAAATAATGTTTAAAGGGCTTAGGAAGGCCATCCGTCGTATTTCCTTTTTCTCGATTTGGATGTGGTCTGGTGGGATTTCGGATGACCATCCGAGGGTCGTTTCAATATTAGATATATATCAAATATATATATATATATATATATATATATATATATATATATATATATATATATATATATATATAGACATAAAAGTACTTCCATATCCATACGTACTAGACACATCGTTAGAAGGTTACCATCGAGGTAACACAAGATCATACTATTACAACTGCTAGTTCAATGAGTCAGTTCATTCATGAGTCCATATACAACTATACTAGGAGTAGAACATATACAACAATACTAGAACTAGAAACATTACATTACATATACGAGAATACGTTAACAATTGTGATCCACTGTATCGGAGCATGCCTTAAATGTCATGTCCCGAGTTGTAGCCAGAATTCTCTTGGAGGGAGAGCGTGAGTTTGCGTATAGATCTATACTGGATTGACTATCCTACACCTCGCTGCTAGCTACAGCCGGACCTGTAGGTCTGCGGGTACCAAACGTCATTCCGTTATTACGACCATTCGTATGTCGTTGTTACCAGTCGATAGCATGGTGCAATTTATCACATTTTACCTTAATATAAATCCGGTTTAAGGTAGTTAGTACAACAGTAGTTCCTATTATACAAAACTACAGTACTACAATGATTTACCCGTTACATATTTTAGTGATAACCTCACTTAAACATTAATGTACAAACTATATTTTATTAAATGATAGTTACACTTGGTAAATTACTCACTTTTACAACAAACGAGCATACAAAACAGTTAGGCCTTGGTAGAAGGCTACTTTAATAGAAAATATAGGATTTTCTGAGAGATTCAAACTTTTACAAACACTTTCAAACACTTACATACATTTTACAAACTTATACTTGAGACACGTTCAAACGATTTTGATAACAAACACCGACACTAAAATACTTATGAACTCACCAGCTTAATGCTGATAAACTCTTTCAAAATAACTTGTATTCTCAGGTCATCAGTAGACAGGTACCGAGGCCAGCTTTTGAGAAGATGGAGCGTATTCAAGACTCATCTTATTATTTTGATTTACATTATTTTGGTGTCTATAACTGTACAGAACACGCTTGTATTAAAATTATATATTTAATGCAATGGATGATGTTGTTTGCTTATTTACATTTACTGTGTTGTGATACTATACATGACGTCCTCCGCCCCAGAACGTTTCCGCCGTTCTTGGTTTTGGGGTGTGACAGATTGGTATCAGGGCATTGTTTATAGTGAATCAAGTATATCAACCCATAAAAGATATACTAAACTATAAACCCAATAGGGATTAAAACACTCTGACCAAGAGTCTATACTCTAAATAATAAAATATTTAATTAAGTATACTAGTCTGCATTCATACTAAAATCAGTGTCACAATGACAAGAACAAAAGTATTACGATTGTTAAATATCACAAGTGAGCTCGGGGATGTATGGTCAGTCCTGGGAATGGCGTAGCCTGATCAACTATGCTGGTCCTAGGAGTGATTAGCATATGCCCTAGAATGGTTGTGATGTGTTAACAAGTCTAAAAACTTACCAACAATACCACAAGAAGATCAGTAGAACTTAAACTTAAAATACTATAAGTGTATTTCGTACTACTAGTTACATGTATACTATATCCTTATACCTCTCTTCTCGCGTAGATCTAAATGGCTGGATTCCATCATGGTGACCCGTACTTTCCAAATGAAGGCAATGTCGGGTGGATCGATGAAGAGCCCGAAGATGAGCATCCAATCCCTTTTGATGATCACCTCGCAGAAGGCTTTTCTGATGGATCCGACTCCGAGCCCGAAGTCAACAACCTACCACTTATAGGTCAAGCCCCGAACAACAACCCTCGACCAGCTTTTCCAGGTCCTACTCCCTTGTGGGCAACCAACTTGAATCGCTGGAGTGATGAACAGGGTCAACCCTTACCATACTTTGGGGACCAAACTTTTTACAACGTCAGCGATGGTGGCTCTGCTGACCGAGCTCTGCCGGTCATTATCCGCAGAATAGCTCGTAATGTCGAGCAAGGTCGAGCAGCCATCGACCGGGTCATGGAGATTGATGCCAACTCAGGTGTCAATACAGTCCGCATCCGCCATCTTGAAGAAGACATGGAACGGACCCGGAGAACCAATGAAACCCTACAGCAACAGTTGGCTACCTCCCGTGCTGAAGTCTTGGAACTTCGAGCTCGTCAGAGGGCTCAGGATCGACACCTTCAAGAGGTGTTTCGTCAAGTGTCCGACCTTAGGGCTCGCCCGAGGAATTCCCATCGCCGTTAGATGATGTCTAGTACATCTCTGTCTTTTGATTTAGGAATAGCCTTGAACATATGTGCTCTAAGTAGCACTTGTCTGTAAAATATTCCTAACTTTCGGTACTCTAATTAGGAATCTAAGAACTGTCAAACTTTTGTATGGTATGATGTAAGACCTACTGTTAGGTCGATTTTTCCCCGAACTTATTACATCTGTAATACCAGTATGATTGACATCTATCTAATATGTGGGAAAAATCTGTACACTTGTGTTTTCCTACTAATATTCCTTGCTATGTTTTCAAACACTCATTCAACTGTTGGGCTATGGTTAGTTAGTCCATGTGTCACTCTCACGTTGCTTACAAATTGATTCTTACCAATTTTTCTTATCTTTATAAACTTATAGCTGAAAGATGCCTCCTCGCAAATCTCCCAGGAATAACCCTGCACCTCCACCGCCTCCACCACCTCCGGTCATCGATATTGCAGCCCTGAATGTTGTCGTAGCTGCAGCAGTGGCAACTGCCATGGCTCAGTATCACTCATCCGACGCCAGCAGAGGTGGAACCCATGTTGAATCTATTCCGGTCGAAATCCCTGTGTGCTCGAGAGAGTGCTCCTACAAGGATTTCACAAATTGCAAGCCGAAGCCTTTCTATGGCACCGGCGGAGTCATTGCCCTCTCGCAATGGTTCGAGAAGACTGAATCAGTCTTCGAAATTTGTTCATGCCCTGCTGCGTGCAAAGTTAAATATGCCGCATGCACCTTTGAGGGAAAAGCCCTAACGTGGTGGAACGGCCACGTTAAAGCCCTAACACTTGTCGTGGCTAACGACATGGGCTGGGAAACGATGAAGGACCTCATGACTGAGGAATACTGCCCGAGGGGCGAAGTCCAGAAGTTGGAACATAAACTCTGGAACCTGACCATGAAGGGCACCAATGTGATCGCTTACACTGCCCGGTTTAGCAAACTGGTGGCCCACTGCCCCAATATGGTTCCCACTGAAGGGAAAAAGATCGAACGGTACATATGGGGGCTAGTGCCTCCGTACCAGGGAAATCTCCTAGCATCAAGCCCCGCTACCTTCGACAGTGCCAAGCGTTTGGCACAAAGACTCATTGACCATGGAGTCAAAACCCCTACAACCACAACCACCCTAGCCATTCCAGAACCCTCAAAGCCCGCTGACACTAAGCGGAAATTCTGGGGTGAAATGAAGAAGCAACAGGCTGCCAAAAAGCAGCAAATTGTGGCAATGCATGCCGCAATAACCCCTGCTACTGCTGCTACTGCTCCGGGGATGCAGTATGGCGGAAGTTTGCCGAAGTGCAACAAATGCAACTTCCACCACAACGGCTCCTTCTGTGAAATGCAGTGCTCTAACTGCAACAGGAAAGGAAACACCGTCCGTTTCTGTAAGTTCCCAACACAGCCTATCAACCAAGTCCCTGGCTCTGGCGCGAGCCCAACTTGCTATGGATGTGGCGAAGCAGGCCACTATAAGAGGGACTGCCCCAAAGCAAAGAATGCTGGTGGAGCAGGAAGGGTACTAGCTATAGGCCACGGGGAAGCAGTTGCTGACCCGACCATGGTGACTGGTACGTTCCTCCTTGATAACTCATATGCATGCATTCTATTCGATAGTGGAGCGGAGCGAAGCTTCGTAAACCACAAATTTGCTCGCATGCTTAAGCAACAACCACACGCACTTAATGAACGATTCACGGTAGAAATGGCCAATGGGAAAACTGAAAGTACAAATAGCATATACTTAGGTTGTATCCTAACTTTAGACAACCATTCATTCCCAATCGACCTTATGCCGGTCTCAATAAAAAGCTTCGACGTTATTATCGGCATGGATTGGTTAAGTCTTCATCGCGCTGACATCATGTGCTACGAGAAAGCAGTCCGTCTAAACCTCACGTCTAACGAAACTCTTATAGTCTACGGCAACAAACCTGGTGCGAGTCTTCACATTATATCAAGTATTCAGACACAGAAATATCTGCGCAAAGAATACCACGCATTCCTTGCTCACGTCGTCGACACGAACCTCGAAACGAAAGAACCAAAGAACATTCCAGTAGTGAGCGACTTCCCCGACATTTTCCCAGAAGAACTACCTGGATTACCTCCGCAACGACAGGTCGAGTTCAGAATCGACTTAGTCCCAGGAGCTACCCCAGTAGCCAAGTCGCCCTACCGATTAGCACCAGCTGAGATGCAGGAACTCTCTGGTCAACTTTGTTGGATTAGTGTCTAAGTCCATAACTATTTTGGTATGTACTTGACCCGATGGTGCATGGTCCTTTTGGTTTGCATTCACCAAAGCAACTTGATAGGATGAATTATGGAGAGAAAAGATTAAATATGATTTATTAATATATTATGGGAATAATATATTTTAGTCAAGAATTAATTGGTAATTAGTTTTGTGACTAAAAGAGATTAATTAAACTTAAGGGACTGGAATTGTAATTATAGGATAATTACAATTTGGGCCATGGATTGCCTTGAATCAAGAGGTGGACGAATTCTATGGGGAAACCCATAAGGAAATCGTCCATGGGCTTGATTAAAGGAGTCTATGGGTTGCTTAGGGCTTAAGCAACCAAATTAGGGTTTCCTTGTTAGATAACCCTAATAGCCTCACTATATATAGAACCCTTAAGGCTCAAAAACGTGGGGAACTTCTTTTCTAGGGTTAGAATACGTTTTGGGCAGCCTCCATCCTCTCTCCTCTTCATCCTATTGCTTATGGTGTTTGTGAACCATTAGAGGAGTGACACTTGTGACTCTAAGCCTTCCAAAGTCAATTCAAAGGAGGAATTGGGATTGTTATTGCTACATAACAATCAAGGTAATATCTTAAACCTAATTATATGTTAATATTGATTTCCATATGCTAGAATTAGGGTTTATAGTCTTGGATTCAAAGCATGTACAATAGAGAAACCTAGATCCAAGCATTAGGGTTTGTATGAGCACATAGGATGTCCTATGACCAAAACACATCAGTGGTATCAGAGCCTTGATTGGTTTCTATTGTATTGATGCTTGTTGTAACTGGAAAATTCGTTTTTTTGGATTCTGGAGGCTGGACTCGCCGAGTCCATGGCTGAACTCGCCGAGTCCATGCAGACTCGCCGAGTCCAAGCCTGACTCGCCGAGTCAGCTCGTCAGATGGAGGGTACTTCGGGATTTCTTGCTGTTTTTGCTTATGGATAGTTACCTTATCATTTAGATCAATATTAATCCGATTATATGATATCTTTGACTATATTTTTGATCTAATTGAAGATATTTATCAATTAATAAGATAATTGTTTCCTTATAAGATAATTGATTAATTATTTTGACTAAATTGATAAATTGTTTTGCAAGAAATCATTAAATGAATCAAATATGGATAATTATGTAATTAATTGTTAATTTTGAATTATTTGTTATTTGATCCTTGTTGTATGAAAAGTTTCATATTTTGCTCTTTAGGTTTTATAGTTTAAATTTGAACCCAAAAGTTTTGCTGTTTTGAAATTTAAATAGTTAAAACCCTAATGTTTTGAAAAAGGTTTCAAAATTTTCCCTCAAGTTTTGGAATTTAAAAGTTAATTAAAAGTTAATTAGGAATGTTAAATTCTAAAACCCTAGTTTTGAAAAATTCAAATACACCCTTATGGCTTTATTAATTAACTAAGGTGTATAATTAAAAGAGATTTAATAAATCCATAAAAGTTTAGGTTAACCATTTAATAGAATTAAAAGTGTAATTGTTAAAGTTAACCACATAGTATTTTAAAAGTTATAAAATACACCCTATACTATATATAACATTAAAAGTCTAACATTATATATATGTATAACTAAAAGTCAGTCTTACCGTTAGTAGGCCTCATTCACGAAGCTGGTTTATAAGGGGTGTTTAAGGAAATTGCCTATAAAATCACGATTGAATGGGTATCCACTCTTACCCACCGCACTCTTGACTAGTGGAGGGTCGTTAGCTGAACAGGTAGGATAGGACGAAACCTTCCATTATAAGTATAATGAAGTACAAAAGTAACTAAATGTTTTTCAAATTCCCAATCTTAGTTACTTAGGCAAAGTGAATTGATGCAATTCCATGAAATTACACTTTGTGCCCTTGCGAAGACGTTAGTGGAGCGTGTGTGGTTAACCGGCACACTAAATGGGTCTAAGCAAAGGTAGCAAAGGGTGACTCAATGTTTGTCATAGTTCGGTGGAGCGTGTGTGGTTTACCGGCACATCGAATAGGTGACTGTAACATGTGAGGGCACCATGTAGTTTGCATGGTTATTCACACCCGCTTTGTGATCCTCGGCATCCCAGTCACAAACAAGAGGGGTATATCGAGATATAAACATGCCATTGAAAGTTCAATGTATCTCAAAGGATCTAGGAGTTTTCATATATTTAAAACTTAAATTTCTTTTTCGTTTTTCATGGTGGAAATTAGTGAATCGTCATTCACTTACCTTCAGATATTCTGCAACTAGATTACGGCATCCCTTTTCTAGGTTGTAGCGTATTGTGTTGGGTCCTAGCCTTAGTATCTCATTTGGGTGATTTACTAAGGACTCAATCAATCAACTAAATTGAATTCATTTTCTCCCGTATTGTAGATATCAAAGTTTGACAACTATGGTCTTCTCAAATCCCGTGGAACAAGCATTCCACATGAAGATGATATTCCATGATTCGATCGAGGAACAAGAGATCATGCTTCACTTCCTCCTCCTCCTCAAATTATTCTCCCTAACCCACAAGTCCAAAGGCTTGAAAAGTTCAAGATCACTCAAGCCCTTTTGGCAAGTAAACATAAAGAAGGAAAGTCCGTGTGTGCACACGTCCTAGGGATGAAGTCACACATTGATAGGTTAAGAATGTTGGGATCCGTTGTCTGTGAGGAAATGGCTGTTGATTGGGTTCTTCAGTCACTTCCCAACTCATATAGTGAGTTCGTAAGAGAGTACTATATGATGAACTACGACGTGGCCCTTATAGATCTCACCTATATGCTTATTGCTGCTGAATCAGCAATGATTTGGCGCAATAGAAAAGCAAAGTTGATTGGTGAATCTGCCTTCGAGACCTCTATGGATATAGACAATGGCAACGAAAGACATGCTATGATCGAAAAGTTTGATCATAAGAGAAAGGCAATGTCCGAAGTGGTTCCATGTCCTGTTCCAAAAGAGTCGATTTGCTTTTATTGCCAAGAGAAGGGGCATTGGAGACGAAGCTGCCCCATTTACCTAAGAGATCTAAGAGATGGGAGAGTCGAAACGTATGGCTCTAATATAGGTAAAATCCATTTACCAACTCTTTTAAGCTTCTATTCTAGATTCTTAATACATAATGTAATAAGATTACAATTGATGTTTTGTAGGATCAAAGAAAAGCAAGGGAGCTTAAGGGAAGAAGTGAGCAAAATCTAACCGTAAAGGAATGGATTTCGATCGCATTTCTCGAAGATTAGATTCTTGAGCTACTACTTAGAGTTAGAATCAGATTGCTAAGAAAGATGTATTAGCATAAGTTTTTCAATGAGTTACATTGTAAGGACAAAATTTTTCCGCAATAAAATAAATTTTGATTTTTAATTTTATTTATTTATCCTTACAATGGCGTGTATAAAAAATTGATGTTAAAATGTTTCTATTATTAGCAATAATGGATTTGGTTCTTATTATGTTATTTATGGAAAGTCGAGAATTTACCAAATAGGGAGAGTTTCTCATCGCCCAAGTTTCAATTGGACAGAAACTTGGAATCATGCAACGTGGATGCACGATGAATGAGAAATTTCGTATTTGGAAATTAGACTAATTCATTGACAAAGTGTCAAGTGAAGGATTAGGAGATCGAGTACACAAAGTTGTGTGTTGGTCAAAGTCCACCATAAGAGTAACGAGATATTCATCATGATTTACTAAAGGTTTAGTAAATATGATTATACTTATAAGATTAAGTGTAATTCTAAATTGATTGAAAAAGGTTTAAATCAATAGTAGAACAAATAACAAGAATCAAGTAGGCAGAGAGATAAAAGTTTCTCCATTCTAAGAAGAAGGGAGAGTACCTTTTATGCTTTATGATAGGTCTTAATGATGAAGAACCATATCTCAATTGATCCTCTAAGTGAGTCTTGGTACAGTTGTATGTCCAAGAAGAGGAATCAAGAATTGAAGAAATGGTTAAATCAATAAGTCAATCATACTTCGTTCCAATAACAAGTCTTAAAGTTAAGATTGTGACATTGAGTGAAAGGTATTAAGAAGGTTTGTAACTTTCATTAAATGTGGAAAGTTGTGATGTCTTGAATAAGACAAAGACCAACTAGGACCAATTTATGAAGAGTTTTGATAAAAGCTACACTAACTCTTGAATATTTGTTTGTAAAGAAATGTTTTGACAAGAGAATCGTATATGTCAAGGAGTCAGTGGGAGTCTTAATGGTCTTGAAAGGTTTCAAGAAAAAATCAAATAAACCTTATCGATCATCACTAGCACACGAGTTGAGGTTTACAACCTATCGTGTTGACATTATTTTGATTCTATGCCAATCCAATCGAGTTAATTATGCATGTGAGTTCTATGAGTACTCATTTTGAACGCATAAAAGGCAAAGCACCTTAATCAATGAAAGGTACATTGATAGGAAAGGGTGAGCTGCTTAACTACTTGGAAGACATGGTGGGCAGCTGTGCTACCATAAGGCAAGAAATCAAGATTAAGAAAGTTCGCTCCATATGAGTTTGAATTTGTCGTAAATTTTGGTTTTGACAAATTCACATGGATAGGAACAAATACACCGTTTAAATCTAAGTGTCATAAGATTTCCTCCTTCATGAAAATGATTGTGAGAAAATGCTTTCACTAAGAAAGATTTTAAGAAGATAGTGATTGTAAAATTGCATTCTCAAATTCAATTATGGTTACGGCATCCCTTTCCATAATTTGAGTTGTGAGGTTTGGCAATTAGTCTTAATTGTTTAGACACACATATGAACTATCGAAGGCAAATGTGTATAAGTTCAAGAAACCTTGATAAAAGATTATCAAAGCACTAAGTATTAGAAACATGAACTTAAGAAATTCAATAAGTATTGTTTTCTGAAAGTTAAGATGTTTATGAATACATGTCGAAGCTAGTGGGAGCATAAGTGTTATGTTTTACAATAATCATCATGATAGTGGGAGCATAAATGTTATGATTGTATGATTATTAAGGAAAGTATTGCAAGGTTAGCAATATTAATTATAGAAAACAAAAGTCATACTTTTCAAAGTTGTAAGAGTTGAAAGGTTGTTTTGCTATAATTAAGGGAGAGAATATTATGCTTCATTTAAAATCTAAAGGATTAGGTTGAGAAATGTTAATAAATTTAGTCAAAGGTACATAGGGTGTTCTTAAAATTTCGATTATGATTACGGCATCCCTCTTCACAATTCGAATTTTGAGAACATAGCAAATAAAACATTATGCGTCGTGTCCCATACGCTTCGGGTATAGGATCGATTGCAAATGCTTTAATGTTTGACCATTCTAAAATTTTCCAAATGTCGAGCGCATTTAGAGGGAAAAGGGACTAGAATTGGTTTTGACTAAAACAATTAAACAACTATCAAAGGACAACCCAAAGTTCGACGAGGATTGGTCGCTTCTGAGTAGTTGGAAGTATAGTATTGGAAAATATGGAAATGTATCCATATTGGATGGACCGTATCAACATCATTACGAATAGATAAGATTCTATTAAGAATGAGTTGTCATATGGAACATATGGAAGTGTGTCCATATTGGGAATTGAATATTGAGAAATCTATGACTAGATTAGAAACTTCTATGCAAAAGGATGTTCAAAGAGTGTACTTTGAGTGAGAGACATCACGTCTATGGAATTGTCTTGTAACAATCTCCGATAGAGGACTTTGTAATATCATTGGCAATAGTCTTTGTGACTTTGGTGCAGTGACATTACGAAAGGATAGTTGCATAGAATGTTAGAATCTAGCATATTCTATAAGTAGCAAGAATTTGATATTCTTTGACTTATGAAAAATGGATTTGGAGTTGTGAAATGAGAAGGATTGGAAATGTGTTCAATGTGATCTATTTCACAAAGTAAGAACCATAGGTAAACATTGTGTGCATGCTAGGAGCATGGGACAAGTGTTGGAATTCAAGTAAGAAGTTGATTAACCGAAACGATAAATAATGAGTAACCAATATGGTGATAAATAAAAGGTGTTTTATTTATACTCAAAGGTTTGAGGCCATATGGGATTAGTATTATTCTTGTGTTTCACTTTGCATGTTTTGACTTCCAGAATAATTGAGTTTATTAAGAATAATCGAATTATTCGAACGGGCCGCAGTCGTTCATATGTTGGAAGTAGATATGAATGAAGACTGTCGTGAATTGGTGTGTGGATTATCTAAAGAGCATTAGACATAAGCAAATGTTTGTTGCAACGTTCATGAGTGCTTATGAATATGATTTGAGCATTGGATTAAACCCACGCTCATTTGGATCACTCCATGAATTGTATCACGAGTGATTGGTGAGACGATAACATCTTATATTCTTGAAACCGAGATGTGTGAGTTGTATCTTGCGAATCGGTTGCACATTGATAATATGTAAACGCACTAGTAACTTGGTGTTATAAAGCATATTGTTGTGTGTGATTCGGTACGTGAGTGCAAGCGAGCATTGTATCAAAGTTTATCCATTCCTTTTATTCAAAGTAGGATAAAAGCGATATCTTTGGGCCCCTCGATGGTTTAGTGATGACAAACGTAAATGCTCGGCTGGGCTAGGGCTAATTTGATTTGTTCAATTAGTCAGTCATCATAAATCGGAAATCGAGATATAGTACAAAGAGAATGATTTGAAATCATATCTTATATGATATCTAGAATGGAGGAATATATGATCCCTTATCTAAGGACACGCGTATCTGATAGGATCAGAGTTGACAGCAGCTTTGGAAAGCTACGATTGCAGATCAGGATCTAAAGTCATACGCAGAATAGTTGTTAGACTTATCCAAGTGGGAGACTGTTGGATTGGTGTCTAAGTCCATAACTATTTTGGTATGTACTTGCCCCGATGGTGCATGGTCCTTTTGGGTTGCCTTCACCAAAGCAACTTGATAGGATGAATTATGGAGAGAAAGGATTAAATATGATTTATTAATATATTATGGGAATAATATATTTTAGTCAAGAATTAATTGGTAATTAGTTTTGTGACTAAAAGAGATTAATTAAACTTAAGGGACTGGAATTGTAATTATAGGATAATTGCAATTTGGGCCATGGATTGCCTTGAATCAAGCGGTGGACGAATTCTATGGGGAAACCCATAAGGAAATCGTCCATGGGCTTGATTAAAGGAGTCTATGGGTTGCTTAGGGCTTAAGCAACCAAATTAGGGTTTCCTTGTTAGATAACCCTAATAGCCTCACTATATATAGAACTCTTAAGGCTCAAAAATGTGGGGAACTTCTTTTCTAGGGTTAGAACACGTTTTGGGCAGCCTCCATCCTCTCTCCTCTTCATCCTCTTGCTTATGGTGTTTGTGAACCATTAGAGGAGTGACACTTGTGACTCTAAGCCTTCCAAAGTCAATTCAAAGGAGGAATTGGGATTGTTATTGCTACATAACAATCAAGGTAATATCTTAAACCTAATTATATGTTAATATTGATTTCCATATGCTAGAATTAGGGTTTATAGTCTTGGATTCAAAGCATGTACAATAGAGAAACCTAGTCCAAGCATTAGGGTTTGTATGAGCACATAGGATGTCTTATGACCAAAACACATCAAACTTAACGAACTGCTCAGCAAAGGCTTTATAAGACCAAGTTTCTCACCTTGGGGAGCACCGGTCTTGTTCGTTAAGAAGAAAGACGGATCATTTCGTATGTGTATTGACTACAGAGAACTCAACAAACTGACGGTCAAGAATCGTTACCCTCTGCCTCGCATAGATGATCTATTCGACCAACTGCAAGGGGCGAACTATTTTTCCAAGATTGATCTGAGATCCGGATATCACCAGTTACGAGTGCTAGAGGAGGATGTGCCGAAGACAGCCTTCTGAACTCGTTACGGACATTACGAGTTCGTGGTGATGCCATTCGGATTGACCAATGCGCCCGCAGTCTTCATGGATCTGATGAATAGAGTATGCCGACCTTACTTGGATCAGTTCGTCATCGTTTTCATTGATGACATCCTGATCTACTCCTGAAGTAAGAAAGAGCATGGCGATCACCTGCAACAAGTTCTAGAGACATTACAAAAAGATAAACTTTATGCGAAGTTCTCGAAATGTGAATTTTGGATCCGAAGAGTCGAATTATTAGGACACGTGGTAAGCGAAGAGGGAATCCACGTGGACCCATCCAAAATTAAAGCCATTGAGAACTGGTCAGCGCCAAAGACGCCTACTGAAATTCGCCAATTTCTAGGTCTCGCTCGCTACTACCGTAGATTCATTCAGAACTTCTCTCGAATAGCAAAACCTCTTACGACCCTGACCCAGAAAGGCGTGGCCTTTGACTGGGAAGAGAAACAAGAAAGAGCGTTCCAAACGCTCAAACGAGCCTTGTGCATCGCACCAATACTATCCCTTCCTGAAGGGATAGAAGACTTTGTAGTCTATTGCGATGCTTCAAATCAAGGACTCGGATGTGTTCTGATGCAACGAGGTAAGGTCATCGCCTACGCCTCAAGACAGTTGAAGACACACGAGGTTAACTACATGACCCAAGATCTTGAACTAGGAGCAGTGGTGTTTGCTCTGAAGATCTGGAGACATTACTTGTATGGAACGAAGAGCACTATCTTTACCGACCACAAGAGTTTACAACACATTTTCGATCAGAAGGAGCTCAACATGAGACAACGACGGTGGGTCGAGCTACTCAGTGATTACGAATGCGATATTCGTTATCATCCGGATAAAGCCAACGTAGTAGCAGACGCCCTAAGTCGGAAGGAATATTCTGGTCGCAAAGTCAAGTCATTGTCAATAACCATCCATTCACACTTGTCTAAGCAAATTCAGGCGGCTCAACTTGAAGCCATGAAACCTGAAAATATGACGAGTGAATCCCTTAGGGGAATGGACAAGAACTTCGAAGCCAAGGGTGACAAAGCATTATATTTCATGAACCGGATCTGGACACCGAAACACGGTGGTTTCCGAGACTTGGTCATGACCGAGGCGCACAACACTCGGTATTCCGTCCACCCAGGTTCAGATAAGATGTATCGGGATCTTAAAAAGCTATACTGGTGGCCTAATATGAAAGCAGAGATTGCTACCTTCGTAAGTAAATGCCTTACTTGCGCAAAGGTTAAGGTCGAGTACCAGAAACCCTCTGGTTTACTGCAACAACCAGAGATTCCAGAGTGGAAGTGGGAGCGGATCACTATGGATTTCATAACCAAGTTTCCCAACGGGTGGACTGGACACCATATGGGTCATCGTTGATAGATTGACCAAGTCTGCACACTTCCTGCCGATCAAAGAAACCGACAAGATGGAGAAGCTTACGAGAACATACATTAGGAAAATCGTACGGCTACATGGTGTACCTATGTCCATTATCTTCGATAGAGATAGTAGGTTCACCTTAAGATTTTGGCAATCACTACAACATTCCCTAGGAACAAGGCTGGACATGAGCACAGCCTACCATCCACAGACCGACGGACAGAGTGAGAGGACCATCCAAACACTGGAAGATATGTTGCGAGCCTGTGTGATTGATTTTGGGAAAGCATGGAATACTCATTTACCCCTTGTCGAATTTTCCTATAATAACAGTTATCACACGAGCATCAAGGCTGCTCCATTCGAAGCTCTCTACGGCCGAAAGTGCAGATCCCCTCTGTGCTGGGCTAAGGTGGGTGATACCCAATTAGCAAGGGGGAAAGCTTCTGACAGTACTCTCACCGGTCTGGAAATCATTCGGGAAACGACAGAGAAAATTGTTCAGATCCGTGAAGATTTAAAGCCTCTAGAGACCGACAAAAGAGCTACGCCGATAAACGAAGAAAACCTTTGGAATTTCAGGTGGGAGACCGAGTCCTTCTCAAAGTCTCACCCTGGAAAGGCTTGATACGCTTCGGCAAGCGTCGGAAGCTTAATCCGAGGTACATAGGGCCTTTTAAGATTCTTGCCAGAGTCGGCCCCGTAGCTTACAAAATCGACCTACCCGACACACTTCGTAACGTACATTCTACATTCCACGTATCTAACTTGAAAAAGTGTCTATCCGACGAGACTCTTGTAATCCCACTCGACGAGATCGAGATCAACGAGAGCCTCAACTTCGTGGAAGAACTTGTAGAGATCATGGACCGTGAGGTCAAGCAGACGAAGCAAAGCCGTATCCCAATCATGAAGGTTCGCTAGAATGCCAAGCGAGGACCGTAATTCACTTGGGAACGCGAGGATCAGATGAAACTGAAATACCCTCATCTTTTCGCTTAATTATTTGTAACTCCTTGTTTGCTTAAAATTCTAATTTCGGGACGAAATTCCTTCTAACCGGGGGATGATGTGACAACCCGAAATTTCCATTTGTACGAACATTATCTATTCAATAGAAGCTAGTCTAGTTTCAGTGAATTTCATACTTTTCCGAACAAGTTTGTGTACATTAGGGTTTACGTTTAAGGAGATATCAAGAGAATGGATGCTCCTGGGTTCGTGAAACTTGAACGTTCCAAGTTTCATAATGTTACAGTCCAATATCCGGAATAAAAATATTTTCTGCCAAAATATTTCAGGACTATAAATAGATTTCTGAATTAAATTAATTCATTATTCACAATTCCAAATAGAGAAAAGCCACTTTCTCTCTCACGGATCTTCGAGTTTTCATCCCAGATTGTGAGTCTACTTTCCTAGATGTGTTTCATTACTTGTTATATGCTTTATAACATCATTTACATGTCTAAAATGCAAGATCCGGGAGTTTACCGCCCAAGAACGTTCTTGGGGAGTAAACTCCAAAATGGAGCTTTCAGGCTACCTAGTCCCATTTCCTTGATAGACAACTAGTTAAGGACTTAATGTATAAACATTAGAGGCTAGAAAGCAGTCAAGAACCATTAGTTATAGGAGTTTACGGCCAAGGATATCTCTTGGGCCATAAACCCCTTTTTAAGGGCTATAAGTGCCCTAAACCACCCCTAGAGCTTAAAAACATTTACCCTCTAATGCTTGTAGCTAATTTGGACATCAAAACACTTCAAACTCATAGAGTTTTAGGAGTTTACGGCCAAGGATATGCCCTTGGGCCGTAAACCCCTTTTACAAGGGCAAAGTGTACCCTAAACACCCCTAAGGCTTGTAGACTATTACCCTTTGATACTTGTAACTTGAATAAGGAGTAAAGGACATCAAAACCATCCCTTAAAGGGAGTTTATGGCCAAGGAACATCACTTGGGCCGTAAACTCCAAGTGAAGGCACAAATGTGTGCCTATTGTCCCCATTAGCCTTAGACAAAAACATGGAAGCTATCCTACATGTGCAGGTGCCTCAAATGAATTAAAACCAACACCCCATAGGAGTTTACGGCCGTAAACTCTAGGGGATATGGTCATTAGGCCGTAAAATCCTCTATGGAGCATTCTAGGGCCTTAAACTACTTCAAGGATTATTCCAACAAAGCTAGGCTTATTCTAGGATCAATATAGCACCCTAAAACACCCAAAACCACCAAGTGAGGAGTTCACGGCCATAAACTCATGGGTTTACGGCCGTAAACTCCAAAGGTGGGGTTTGTTGGGTAGTAAGCTCTTATACAAGGTCATTGGTGCATTAAACCCCTTTTGCCTTGTCCCATATCGACTTAGATGCAACCCTTAGGACCTATAACATTTATGCAAAGTGTTTTCATGTTCCTAAGTGTCCCAACTTATTTTATTAAGTTATTATTTGGCTAATTAGTTATATATATGCTTATTATATGATAACTAGGCTCGTGCGTGTAAACAAGTCTCTGTTTGCCACCTAGCACGGTATCCGACACTATAATTCAAACAGCTCACCGCAAGTGAGTTCATACCCGTTTAATCAACCTTTGAAATGATTTTAAATGTTTTAAATACTTTATGGGGGGAATACAAGTTAAATACTTATAGTTATTGCTTCAATCACATGTGATTGCATTAATCACATGTGATTAATAACTAGGAAACCAATGATTTTATCACTGTCCAACCTGTTTATCAAACTGTTTTACTTCAAAATGTTTTACAAGTTCTTTTACTTTCCAAACTTATTTACAAATTGTGATTCAAATATATGTTCCTTATACTTAAACTGTTTTATCAAACTTATGCCTTCAAATTGTTTTATAGATTGACTTCAAGTCGATCTTTTCTTGAAATAATAATTATGTTTAAAATGTCTTATAAAAACTTGTTTATGCTTTTATTGCATGTCCATATATGTATAGATGTATAAATAATATTTAAAGGGCTTAGGAAGGCCATCCGCCCTATTTCCTTTTTCTCGATTTGGATGTGGTCTGGTGGGATTTCGGGTGACCATCCGAGGGTCGTTTCAATATTAGATATATATATCAAATATACATATATAGACATAAAAGTACTTCCATATCCATACGTACTAGACACATCGTTAGAAGGTTACCATCGGGGTAACACAGGATCATACTATTACAACTGCTAGTTCAATGAGTCAGTTCATTCATGAGTCCATATACAACTATACTAGGAGTAGAACATGTACAACAATACTAGAACTAGAAACATTACATTACATTACATATACGAGAATACGTTAACAATTGTGATCCACTGTATCGGAGCATGCCTTAAATGTCATGTCCCGAGTTGTAGCCAGAATTCTCTTGGAGGGAGAGCGTGAGTTTGCGTATAGATCTATACTGGATTGACTATCCTACACCTTGCTGCTAGCTACAGCCGGACCTGCAGGTCTGCGGGTGCCAAACGTCATTCCGTTATTACGAACATTCGTATGTCGTTGTTACCAGTTGATATCATGGTGCAATTTATCACATTTTACCTTAATAGGTTTAAGGTAGTTAGTACAACAGTAGTTCCTATTATACAAAACTACAGTACTACAATGATTTACCCATTACATATTTTAGTGATAACCTCACTTAAACATTAATGTACAAACTATATTTTATGAAATGATAGTTACACTTGGTAAATTACTCACTTTTACAACAAACGAGCATACAAAACAGTTAGGCCTTGGTAGAAGGCTACTTTAATAGAAAATATAGGATTTTCTGAGAGATTCAAACTTTTACAAACACTTTCAAACACTTACATACATTTTACAAACTTATACTTGAGACACGTTCAAACGATTTTGATAACAAACACCGACACTAAAATACTTATGAACTCACCAGCTTAATGCTTATAAACTCTTTCAAAATAACTTGTATTCTCAGGTCATCGGTAGACAGGTACCGAGGCCAGCTTTTGAGAAGATGGAGCGTATTCAAGACTCATCTTATTATTTTGATTTACATTATTTTGGTGTCTATAACTGTACAGAACACGCTTGTATTAAAATTATATATTTAATGCAATGGATGATGTTGTTTGCTTATTTACATTTACTGTGTTGTGATACTATACATGACGTCCTCCGCCCCAGAACGTTTCCGCTGTTCTTGGTTTTGGGGTGTGACACCAATCATGACCGTATACCTTCCGCATCACGTCTCTGAACCGATCTTGACCATAACCCCAGATAACATTGGACGCTCCAAATCGGCAAAGAGGGAGACAACCTTCCACTAACCACCCCGTAACTCACGATATGCAATGGCATATGACAATGTTTGAAGGTATAACTCAAACACAAGCAAGGAAACAAACCCATAGATACACTTACTAAAACCCTTGAAACAAAAAACTCCCTCATGCGGTTTCCCGGAAACACTGTACCGAATCCGGCCCTGCTGGCCTCTCAAAAGCTGACCCAAACTCTTGACTCTAGACATCATTTCATCCAGGGTCTCGCACCCTAACATACTCACCATCTCAATCGTCAACGGCTGAACTGCAATAGCTGGAACAACCTCTGCTCTAAATCGAGCTACTAACTACTCCCAAGACATAGTCTCCAATCCCGAAAGTGCCATAGATCGTACAATCAATCCTTGCCGCCTGATACAAGATATCCAAGGCGAACTCAAAACCCTGGCAGTCCTTCCACAACTGGCTCACCACTGGAGCCAGAACTAAACCCTGGTCCTTCCTCATGTGTGCTCATCCTCATCTAGCAAAGCAGTTATCCTCACTATCAGAGCATAACAAAGAATTCTCCTTCCTATAAGCTTCTTAGATTCTCCAAGACTCTCACTGATTCGATTATGGATCCTGTGCTTTCAGTAGTATAGGCCCATACTACCTTCCACATCTATCCATACTTTCCTCAGCAATCCTCACGAATCCTCTAAGTTACGTATTCTACTGGTGCACAAAATATCCGCTAAACAGCAACACAACACCTACCAAAGTAACTCCTAGGTTCCCCTTAGGTTCCCAACCTCACGGAACCGCCCCACTAACTCATTGGAGCATATCCTAGGCTTCCCTAGGTTCCCAACCACACCCTGCCATCTCCTGCTAAAGAACTCCCCATGATGCCAACCATCCACCTCCTAAATATCGTCATATCCACTTAGTAGCTGACTCCCATCACTAAAGAGTTCGACAAAACATAAAGCAAGCAACATTCGTGCAGTAGCACTCCAATCCAAGGACTATCATAGAACATTCATCCCATATATAGCAACTTGTGCTATCCACATCCATCCATCCTCACTGTCGGCTGCCTTGTGCATGTAAACTATACATAAAACATGATCTAATAGACTGTCGAATAACAAACTCTACCCTAGGACCACATGAAACGACCCAAAAATACTACCCAAAAATTTTTCGATTTTTATTATAACAAAACCATGAAACTGAGTATCACATAATAAAAACCATATGCTGCGTGTTCAAAATCCATAATAAAATACTGTGAGAAAGATGTATCACAACTGTATCCAAATATATCAAAAACTGAATCAACTCCCAGGACAAAACTAAAGCTGTGGTGTGTGCGATGCCATCATCCCGAGCTTTTCCCTTTGCTTGCGGAAGTACCTGAAACCAAAACTGAAACTGTAAGCACGAAGCTTAGTGAGCTCCCCCAAACTACTACATGCCATACAATACATATATAGCACATACTGGGCCTTGCCCACTGCATCGGACCGAAGTCCGGAACTAACTGCATCGGACCGTAGTGCGGAACTGACTGCATCGGACCGAAGTCCGGAACTAACTGCATCGGACCGAAGTCTAGAACTGACTGCATCGGACCGAAGTCCGGAACTAACTGATCATAGCATAACACATATCAACTAATATAAACACATATACTGCATACTACATCAGACCGAAGTCCGGAACATATAACACACAAACATGCTCGAATCACATAGACCTCAAGCATACTGAACTGCTGCTTCGGACTGAAGTCCGGAACTGCTACTAACTAAACGGGCCGGCATTGTGGCCGTAGACCCGTTCCTACTCGAAGGAAACTCACCTTGTGAACTGGCTGCTGTGTGTATGGCTGTGGAAGCTAACTGCTGCTCCGGTATCTCCCCGGCTACAAATCCATAAACACACTCAATTAAATGCTAATCACTGCACTGGGGTAAAATGACTCTTTTACCCTTGATCAAAGTCAACTCTCCTGGTCAAAGTCAACCTACAGTTGACCTGACTTGCCGAGTTGGGCCGCCAACTCGCCGAGTCTCTAGTGTCACTTCTCAACCCTACTCGTGGCTACTCGCCGAGCATGGCATCGACTCGACGAGTACCCTCTCGATTCAAAACTCAGACAATCTGCATCCGACTCGCCGAGTCATATGAACAACTCGACGAGTTGTTCTTCGATCTAAGAAGATTGTCTTGGACTCGCCGAGTTGTATGAACAACTCGCCGAGTCCCTCCATTACTGAGTCTGACCTCCAACTCGCTGAGTCCACTCTACTACTCACTGGTCCCCACTCATCATCACTCAAAAAGGGAAAATTGGGGACTCGCAACTCGACTCGCCGAGTCGTTCTTCCGACTCGCCGAGTCGCTTGCATGCAGCTACTCTAAACTCGATTCTGCTTGAATCCAGCGTCTGAAACTTATAGATCTGGGCTTCCTTAACTCGATTATCACGTAAAGATTCTATCTTTACATGCCCATAAGCGACCAAGAAGATAATAAGGCTCAAAAAGCATCATAAAGGCTAGATCTAGGGTTCTTATACAAAGCATTTTCAAAAAGGCAATGGATCCGGGCTCTACAACTCCTAAATGAACAGATCTAGGGATATCTCGACCTATTAAGGCATCCATACAACCATAAGGCATGGAAAAAGCATTAAACTAGCCCTAGAAGAGTTCTAATGGAGGTCTAAAGCGTAAAACAGAAGGAATCCGGGAATTACCTCAATGAACTCTGATTTTGCCCTTGGATCTTTGCTCTACACCTCTTCTCTTTGGTCCTTTCTTCTTCTTCTTCTTCAAGCCTTCAAAATCCACACACAAAAGCACTTAAAACAATAAGGGATGGATTAGGGTTTTCTCACAGCTCTCTGAGGGTGAAGGAGGCGAGTTTGGGGCACATAACATTGCTTAAATAGGGAGCAAACCGGGAATTTAGGGTTTCTTCCTGGCAAGCAGACTCGCTGAGTCCCGAATATGGACTCGTCGAGTCGCCGACTAACACGTGCACAAAATCCCGTCCCTACTCGGTGAGTCGGGCAATAGACTCGCCGAGTCCCTCTTGAAAACTTCTAATTAAATTCCATGGAATCAACATACCAGAGACGGGTCGTTACACCACAACCAGACGAGGAAAAGGAAATAAGGCCAAATCAATTATTCTAAGGCTATAAGATCCTAATCATATACAATTTTAAAAGCATACACTTAGCAGTTACAAATACCAATTATCATTCTCATTCCAGCATGGCATCCAATATTCCAAGGCTACAAGCATTACATATCAGGTCAATCTATCGCTGACTACTCAGCTCATACAACATATAAAGGCATATCTCTTAGCCCTAGCTAGCATGCGATTCTTAGATTCATAAACCAAATCATTACAGATAGCATATATGGGTATTCTGGGGAAACTTGCTTCAGCTCGGCCGATTACATGCACCACACCTTTTCTTGTCTTAGAAAACTTTTCCTTGAAAACATTTTTCTTTTTGAAAGCTTTACAGATCCTTAGTTTGAGTTCAAACACACCCGAAGGTATGTCCAAATCCTTTAAACCAAGGCTCTAATACCAACTTGTAACGACCCAAAAATCAAGGGTAAAAATTTCATTTTTAATATAGCTAAAACATTGATACCATTTATTTCAAACATTTCAAAACATCGTTAATTAAAACATTTATCAGAGTCCATCCTAAAAATCATTCAATGCGGAAAACATAGGTGTGTGCACTACGATCAATCCGAGCCCTTCTTTTCCAAATCGATGATACCTGAAACCAAAACTGTAAATCGTAAGCACAAAGCATAGTGAGTTCCCTAGAGCATACCCCACACAATCCACATAACCATTTAATCCTTATCAACTATAACAGCTACATACAACATAACAATCGCATATGCATGCATATACACATATAAAGATGCCATGGAAACCCTCCAAGGTCTTATTCACATACTCTCATAAATCATATAAACTACACAAGCCATGCATATAAACATATAGGGAAGCCATGGAAACCCTCCAAGGTCTTACATCGGGTGCCATTGGAACCCTCACGTGGTCTTAGCCCACTCCCATGAGAACCCCCACATGGTCTTAACCAAGAAATCCATAGGAACCCCCACATGGTCTTAGTGTAACATCCCAAAATATCAAGAGTAGAGTTGAAGGGCTAAAAGAGTAAATTGGGAAAGAGCGACTCGGCGAGTCCATGGGTGGACTCGGCGAGTAGAGTCGCGACTTGGTCGCGTGTTAAGTAGCCGACTCGGTGAGTCAGTAAGATGGACTCGGCGAGTAGGCGCTGAGTGGAGAAAACCCTAATTCTCGGGGTTGAGCCCATATAAAGAACATAACATCCATTTCCCCAGCCTCTTTACTCATCCTCAAGTCTAGAAACCCTAACCTTCGTATGTAAGTGGATCAAGTTGCATTTGGGAGCTTGGAGAAGCAATTGTTGAGGAAATCTTGAAGAAGAAGAGGCTTGGAGCAAGGGGCTTTGCTTGGATTCGAGTTCCATTGCAGTTGGGGCGTTCTTTTGAGGTAATATCTCGTCCTTGGGCTGTTACTCTTATGGATTCATCATTTTGGGGTTTGTGGGGAGCTTATCTTGGTATGTTTTGGAGTTTGGAAGTTAGATCTGAGGTTGATACCTCAGATCTGGAGTGGTGATGGTCCTAATGTGCATAAAGTCCCTGTGTTGAGTGTTGGGTGAAGCTATCATGTCCCAAACCTTAGCCCTAATGTGCAAAATGCATAGATCTCTTTGGATTCACGTAAAGTTTGCCACTTTACGTGATGGATGGGTTGTAGGAGGCTAGATCTATGTTTTGGATCACTTGCATGGCCTGGAATGCTTCTGTATGGATTCAGACCGGTGGTACTCGGCGAGTCACATGGGTGGACTCGACGAGTTGCTTGAAGATGAGCTGGAACTCGACGAGTTGGATGAACAACTCGGCGAGTAGGTTGAAGATAGCCTTAGACTCGACGAGTCTGTTCTTGGACTCGGTGAGTCTTGTCGAAGAGTCCCAATATTTTCTGGTTGAGTCGAGAATCGGCGAGTCAAGGGATGACTCGGTGAGTTGTGGGCGAGTGGACTCAGAGTTGATGGACTCGACGAGTCTCGGAGTGACTCGACGAGTTAGGTCGCGGATTGAAGGAAGTTCTGAGTATGGGGACTCGGCGAGTCATCGGGTTGTCTCGGCAACTAGAGTCGGTCAGGGGTTGACTTTGACCTTGTCCAAAGGTTGACTAGTTGTCTTTCAGGGGTATTTTGGTAATTAAGGGTATTTATTGAGTTGAGTGTGTTGGTGTTCAGTGGAGGAGTTCGTGTCGGAGCTTGGAGCAGCGGGATCTTATCCTTTCAGCCGGCAGTTTCGAGGTGAGTTATCCTCACTATATCAACAGGGTCTAAGGCACCAAGGTCGGCCCTTATCGGATTGAGATCCGGGTAGTTGTTGTTATGTTGTTGTTGTGATATGTTTGCATCCTGTGAGCTAGGATGGTATATGTTAGAGACCTGATTGAGATCGGTATCCTGAGAGATAGGGAGATGCTATGCTAGTGACCTGTTAGGTCGGTATCCTGGTTAGGATGATGATATGTTATGTGATCTGTTTGATCTGCTTGTTGACTGTGAATTGCTATATGATTGTATGTATATGTGCACATGGTTGTTTGGACTGGAGTTGGGTTGAGGCGGGTCCTGCTTTGTGCTGTAGGCCAAGATACCCAGGGCGGACCGGTTGTTCCGAAGGCCCAGCGAGCGGTCCGGATAGGCTGTAGGCCCCAAGAGGGCGGACCAGATGTGCCGAGGCTCGGAGAGTGGACCAGGCAGACTGAAGGCCCGGTGTGGGCAGACCAGTCATACTGTAGACTCAGAGAGTGGACCAGGTGGATTGAAGGCCCGGTGTAGGCGGACCAATCACGCTGCAGACTCGATGTATGTGGTTAGATTCGGAGAGTGGACCAGGTGGATTGAAGGCCTAGTGCGGGCGGACCAATCACACTATAGACTCGAGGTTTATGGCTAGACTCAGAGGGTGGACCAGGTGGACTGTAGGCCGGTGCGGCGGACCAGTCACACAGTAGACCCGAAGTGCATGGTTGTTCTGTGATCAGATATGCTGTCGCATGTTATGCGTGTATGGTGTATGTGGTTGGTATTTTAGGGATATCTCACTAAGCTTTCGGGCTTACAGTTGTGGTTTTATGTTTTTCAGGTTCTTCAGGAGACCGTGGCAAGGCGAAGGCGTGATCGTACCGCTCCTTATGATTTTGTAGTAATGTGATTCTGGGAATACGTTAAATGTTTTGGTATTGAAAACCTTTTTGTAAAGATTTAATGGAATCGAGCTGTTTTTGAAAAATTTAAAATTGGTTGTATTTTTCGGTCGTTACACTTAGCTTGGAATGCCAAGGGAACCCCCATATGGTCTTATATCCTACTGCCTCGGGAACCCCCGAGGTCTTTCATGCAAGCAACACAGAGTCAACTAGCACACCGCATGTCAAAGAAATATCTAGCATGCCACATATCACATAATGGCTAGCATACCACATAACACATATAACTAATTGCCATGGGAACCCCTACATGGTCTTAGTCTACTGCCTCGGGAACCCCTCGAGGTCTTCCACATAATCAGCTAGCATATCACATATCATAAAATGGGCCAGCCTTGGTGCCTTAGACCCATTGGTATGGTGAGGAGACTCACCTCGCACTGTAGAAGCTTTGCGAATGAATTCCTTAGCTGCTGCCCCGACAGCTTCCCGAGCCGTCACTACCAAACAATATACCCATTTAGCAATTGGGTCCCATACCATAATCCTTAATCCATGCATGGGGTAAAATGACCATTCTACCCCTGGCCCGGTATGATCCAAAATTAAGGCCCAATCCCAAAACAAATGCCCGACACTATAATGTCCATAAGTCTTTTATTGGCCCAATTTCCAAATTGGGCCCAAACCCAATAGACCACGATGCCTAATTACCAAAAATTCCCTAAGACCTAATACATGGCCCAATTTTCCAATTTTGGCTCAAAACCATAATGGGCCTCCACAAATAAACATCAACCCCACAACCTGATGGCCTAACAGGACCCAAAACACAAAGTACAAAACCATAAAATCCATAAAGGCCCATGAATGGCCCAATTTTCCAAATTGGGCTCATGCTCCTTATTGGGCCTTAACCTAAGATCCAATCCTTCAATTAGTCCAAAACACAACCATTCTGATGGTCCATTAGGGCCCAAGAATCTAGGCCCCAAACAGATGGCCCAAACCCGAAGCCCAAATTCCGAAACCCAACCTGACTGAGAATGCAGGGCGTACTCAGTAGTACGTTGCGCGCACTCGCTTATTGGCTTGTACGTTGCGCGTACTGGCTTGTACGCCGAGCATACTACCCTCTAGTCTCACTTCTACCATTAAGAACTTAATTCTTTTAGTCATAAGTCCAAACCACAGATCTAAGTCCCACATAATGTCTAAACGCATAAAGTCATTGACTTGGTGACTTTGCATGCCCCCAATAAGACCAAATAGCATTCTACTTTCATGGAAATGGCTCAAACTCCAACATAGATGGTCTTGAACTATAAAGGTACCAACTTTATGGACCTTGAACCTCAGAAACACTAAGAGGGGCAACTTAAAGCTCCTGGAATGAAATCAAGACCACTAGATCTCATACTTGGGACCAAAATGAACAAAACTCACAAATTTTAGATCTAAGAGATGGACGACCAAGTTTAAAGCTTTATACCTTCATTAAGTTGAGAATGAGTCCCAAAGGCCAGATCCATAAGCTCCTCCTTGATTCACATCTTTGCAACAAGCTCCATTTTCTTGAAAATGGCCAAAACCTCCCAAAAATGGATTCCATAAGCTCAAAATGTTACCGTGAATGATATATGACGATTTATAGGGTTTTAGAGGGTGGAGACTAAAGATATTAGGGTTAGGTTATGAGATAAGGAGCTTAAATAGGGTCTGAGACCATAAAATGGGGATCTGATCTAACTGGAGTACGCCCAACGTACATATGGTATGCCCAGTGTACTCCTGGGAACATTCGCAACCATCCTGGTTAGTACGCCCAATGTACTCCAAGGTACGCCCCACATACTCCCTTCTTTGCTTGTACGCCCCACGTACTCGGCTAAGCCTGAAAACCACGAAACTTCCGAAGGCCACAACTTCTTCGTTCTAAACCCGATTCTGGCAATCTTTATATCCACGGAAAGTTAACGAGAAGCCCTACACTTCTATTAACTCATACCTTTCTTGAAACCTTCCGAACAAAAACCCATTTTCCACAAAAGCCCGAACTGCCACTTTACCGAAATACTCCTTGGCTCCAAAACACGAACCGAACAACCGCACCCAAATGGGCCTAGATCTTACCTGCCCAAAAGTCATAATCCTTATAATGATCCACCTCCGGGCCACAACCTCACACTAGGAGTCAATTCGGAACAGGGTGTTACATATATTCCCTTGAATCCTATAAATCTTGTTACATTGCAGAAAGGAGGGAAGGGAATCTTTTAAATGGGCGTGGAGATGTCACCCCATATCTGATCTAGCCATAAATGATCTAACAACTATGAACTTAATTTTATGTAATTACAAGTTTTTCTAGGGATAACATGGCTTTCGATGTAAACTTAATCTAGATGTGTGTTCACAGTGGAGGCAGCAAGAAGTCTAGTTGACTCAAAGATTACTTATAAGCATGGAGACCAAAATTGATTGGATTAAAATCGTCCAGGTGAAGGTGTTATGTTTTATTTGGAGAGCAAAGTTGGGGAGATCTGCTCTTGCAAAACATGGAGTTTGTATTTCATCGACATGGTGTTCACTCTATGACACACACACACACTACTACAAAATCAAAAATAAAATACGGTTGAAAAAGCAATTAAAATACGCACATTGAACCGTATTCTAATAGAACGTGTTTTATTTGAAGAAGCAATAAAATATGGTTGTAGAACCGTATTCTATTTAGATGATATAATATGGTAACTATGCATAGAATACGGTTGTAGAACCATAATCTATAAGAATATATAGTACGGTAATCTAAGTAATAGAATACTATTGAAGAACCATAATATATAAGAAGATTTTTATGCTAATTTAGGGAATAGAATACGGTTGTAAAACCGTAATGCATATATCTATTAATAAAAAAATCAAATATAAAATATTTTCTGATACCGATTATTCCGGTCTTCCACTTGATACATGGGTATACGTGTTTAATAAAATTCAGAAATGTAGTCATGAAAAATTATAAAATTGACAACTACAATAAAAAAATAAACATAAATACATTAGCTTTTAGGAACGATAATAACCACCTATTCCAAATAATAAAAAGTAACTATTACAAAATAGTATTTAAAAATAAAGTACAAAGACAAAATCATGCTAGACTCAAACCACAAAAGAGAAGGACCATTGTTTTCATTGTAAACCTATGGCACCTAAAGAAAAGTAAAAAACAAATAAACTTCATTTATCTTTTTGCAGCTTTCCGATTACTATGGCTCCAATATTCAAAGTGGACTTGAACCAACAACAATGAAAAGCTAATCAAGAATCACAAGCAAAGATGAGTCAAGATTTTATCTTTTTATGTGTAAAAACAAAGAGCATATGACACATGACTTTATTTAAACCATACCAGTAAAAGGAAATCCTACTCCTCCCTTTCCGGAAGATTTATTCAGTAACTAGTAATGAAACATGAGTCAGTCAAAGCAGATATATCTGTAACAGTAACATGGGGTTTAAAGAGGGTCCTACATGAAGGGTTGATCTTTGGGTACCTGAACACAAGAACAAGGAAGCTGAAAGAAAACAGAGTTGATAGAATTGTGATTTAGAGGTTTGTTTGTTTTTTTTTCAATATTAAAGTCGTTCAAGAAAAAGTAATTACTCTGTTTTGATCTAATAGAATCAATCAAACAATTTAATGCATAAATGGCAAAATCATATGGTTTGAAATTGATTTTATGGATGTAAGAAAGCAAGATGTAGAAAGAGGATATAATTGCTTAAAAAATACCTTGGAACAAACTGAGACAAAATGTCTTCAGATCCAGATCATCACCATGTATGGTTCGGAAATCAGAATGAACACCACCGTCCCCAGATCACCTCAACGCAGAGATGAAAAACTGGGGTGAATTTTCCTTACATTTTTTTTAATGAAAGATGGATTGGCATTGAGGTGGATACGTTATTTATATACAAGAATCCGTATAGAATAAGGTTATCGACCTACTATAACGGTGCCTAAAGTTTAGGTATTATGGTTTAAATTATGTATGAAATACGGTTGTAAATGGATAAGTGTATCCCAATGTATTTTATTCCTTTTTTCCTGGACTACACCAAATAGAGTACACAGTTGGTTTCTAATAAAACCGTATACTAAATCTTTACCTAAGCCGCTTAACATTATATAATACGAATTACTCTATAACTCGTATTATATATGCCATAAACAGTGGACCACCTTCTAGTAAGTTGATCGTTGCTACCTCTGCTCTTGATTGGTTTCTTAAATGGTATGGCATCCCGACAATAAATTTTAAATGTTGGTGAGTTGTTGGACTTTGGAGTGAGATGACATAATTGTCTAAAGAAATGCAAAAGATTAATGATCATACTTTATGGTTTGTTATGGCGAATTTGGAAAGCACAAAATAATAAAATTTACAACAACGTGACTATATTAACCATTACAATAGCTGATGATGTAATATCTATGGTGTATTCTTGGCATAAATATAGGGGATCCTATAATACGTGTAAATGGATAAAGTGGTGTTTGTCCGAGTTCCATTGCTGTAATTTGTAAGTTGTAAGTTTCTTTTTGCCCCAGGCTAGTTTCTTGTTGTCATGTGGCTTTTAATATTTTTTGTCGTTTTCAAGAAGAATAATAACGTATCAATTAATAATGGGTTCCGAGTCGTTATAATCAGGGACGGAGCCAAAATTTTAGAATAAATGGGGCTTATATTGAATAAAATATTAAACACTACTCTTAAGATTGAATGTCGTTCTCCGAACTCACGAATCCAACAATTTTATCTTATCTCTCTTAAATCCAACACTTCAATTTTTTCCAATGAAGTTCAATATTGATTAACTCTTCCATAATAATATTTATTTGATGTTGTTGACTTGTATTATTAGCCTATTCCTTAATAATACCACAAACCGGATACAATTATTGGTTATAAACGTCTTCTTTTTGTTTGTAAGAAGAATCAATTACTTTTTCTTTTCACTTATGATTTGCGGTGTGATTATTCAAAAGAAAATTTTATTCAAAAACAAACTAACAATCATAATAATATTAATTATTGTAAATTACAAAAAAAAAAAAAAAAAAAAAAAAAAAAAAAAAGGTTGCATATATAATACAATTAAAAATTACTTTGCGGCCAAAATGTGTTTAATTGGAATTTGGGGTAGACGGGTAAAATAAAAAATATTTGGAATTTTGGACCCAATGAACTTGGATGGCACAGACTCTAGGCATTACCTTCATATGAGATATGACTATTGGGTTTTATTTCTTTTATGCAAATTATATAATGTGGGGTAGTATTTTGAAAGCGTTGGAGAGGCCAAACACCGACAAGCCACCCACTAGCTCTGTTATTAGTAATAATAACAAAATATATATACACCACCTAAGGAATTATATACACCACCAAATGAAACGCATATATTTTCTTTGTGATATTTTAAATAGTAACATATTAAATTAGACATGAAATCACGTGATAAAGCAGTACTTAGAAAGATCTTACAAGTGAGTATATATAAAAAAATAGGTGTCAGACCCGTGTAATATACGAGTTAATTTAAAAAAATATCAAACATTTAAATATAAATAAAAAATATTTTTTAATATACAACTTTAAAATAAGAAAAGAAAAAACATATTTATTGCAATATATATATATATATATATATATATATATATATATATATATATATATATATATATATATATATATATATGATATTTAATACTTTACATATATAAGTATATGATTTTAATTTTAAAAATTGAAATAAATTAAAAATTGACAAGTGGATAATATTTAGTTCAAAAATACCATAAAATGACAAGTATCAAAACTCATGAGAGATTGACATGTAACAAAAAAAAAACATTTATTTATTAAGGAGGATTTGTTAAGACAATTATTAGGTAGTGGGTAAGGTAGGGCCTCGACATCTATATATAAATGGTAACAATGTGAGCAACTAATTCTCATTCAAGTTCTAAAGAGATATGGGACTAAGTAGTAAAACGATTCAGATTAAGATCAAGTCAAGTTGTGATGTTTTTCTCGAGTTATGGAAGACAAATCCCCACCAAGTTCCCACTTTGACACCAACTACCATCCAAAACTGTCAAACCCAAGAAGGTGAAGTTGGAACCGTTGGCTCCGTTCTCTTTTGGAACTATTTTCATGGTAAACCTCTCTTATATTCCCTAACATGCATCATTAATTATATATTATTAGTTGTAACGTAAAAGAGTACACTTATTTCTTTGTCTACGTATATAACAATCTTTTGGATAATATATTGTTGCAGATGGAAAAGACCGTGTTATAAAAACACTAACCCAGGAATTCGATGAGGCAAAAAAGTCAGTCACCTTCAAGGCTCTTGAAGGAGATCTGCTGGAATTATATAAGACCTTTGTTACGCATGTTCATGTAGATACCGATGGTTCAAACAACCTTGTCACATGGACTGTGGAGTATGAGAAGTTATGTAACGACCCAAATTTTTTTTTTTTTTTTTGATATTACTTTAGAAAACATTAATAAATAAAAACATTGTCTAAATAAAAAGAAACATTGTTTGTTCACACCATAACACATTGCAACCATGTTCTCAAAAGCCAAACCGTACATCCCATCAAAATATCAGAGTACAATCCCAGTAAATCTCATAAATGCGGAAACCGAAGAGTGTGTGTATGACGTGCCGCTACCGCGCCGGCTCCTTCCCCTTCGATGCAGAGGTACCTGAAAACAAAACTGTAAACGTAAGCACAAAGCTTAGTGAGTTCCCCCAACGTACCGCATACCATACAAACACATAACATATATACTGCCAGGCTATTCTGGGGTGCCTGACTACCCGGTACGGCCATTCTGGGGTGCCGACCTACCCGTGTCAAGCCATTCTGGGGTGCCGACCTACCCGTGTCAAGCCATTCTGGGGTGCTGACTACCCATCGGTCCTAACAACCGATCCTCGGGGACTATTTCACCCCTACTACTACGATCACATATAACATAACAAGTCAGCATGCATACATATCGTCACATACTGTCAGACGTATCTGGGGTGTCTGACTACCCTTCGGTCCGAACAACCAAACTCTACTACTACCACATACAGCATATCATGCTAGCATATAACATGTCAGGTACTAGCGAACTTAGATGATATCACAAAGACAATCATCTATCATACAACTCCTACTGGTGGGTCGGCATTGTGGCCTTAGACCCACCGCTACTGGAAGGTAACTCACCTCAAAGTAGCTGCTGAACTGATCGGGAACTAACTGACTGCTGCTGCTCCGGTAGTCCTCCGGCTGCAATTTCCACGACATACTCAATCAAACACCGCTAACTGTCCTTTAGGTAAAATGACCATTTTACCCCTGGATTAACTCTAAGCCAAAGCTGGAGTCAACTTTCAGTTGACCCGACTCGCCGAGTGGATCACCACTCGCCGAGTCCCTAGCAAACCAATGTCCTGGGTCCCTGGTTCTACTCGTCGAGTCGGGCTATGACTCGACGAGTTCGCCTTCTAACTGCCATTCAACACCTTCATCCTACTCGCCGAGTTGTATGAACAACTCGTCGAGTTCATCTTCATCCGATGAACACTTTATGCTAAGACTCGCCGAGTTGTATGAACAACTCGCCGAGTCTGTTCTTGAGCTATGAAGATTGCCTTGGACTCGCCGAGTCAGGGCATTGACTCGCCGAGTCCTAACATGGGTGAGTTCAGCTCCCAACTCACCGAGTCACCCCCTGTGACTCAAGGCTCAACTCGACACATGAAGAAGGGACCAATTCGGTGACTCGCGACCAGACTCGCCGAGTCACCTATGCGACTCGCCGAGTCGTCGCCATGCACTCCTTAAATATACCGATTTGCTCGGTTCCAGACCATGCCATTCATAGATCTGGACTTCTAGGACACGAATCACACGTAAAGTTTCCAACTTTACGTGTGGATATTCACCAATATGGATTATAAGGCTCAAAATGTCCCAAAATGGTAGATCTAGGGCTAACAAGCCTCATGAGGCCAAAAAGCTAACAGATCTGAGCTCCTGGAGCTCAATCTTACATAGATCCAAAGGCCAAACGCCTTATTACAACATATAATGACCATGCAAACTTGGGGAATTGACCAAGAAGGACCCAAATGAAGTTTTAAGCATAGAATCAAGGGGAAAACGGGTTATACCTCAAAGGAAATGTTGAAATGACACAAGGATGGCTGATCTCCTTCTCCTCTTCTTGATCTACTCCTCTTACTCTTCAAAACCTTCAAGAACACACCAAGAACACCTCAAACTCTCAAGAAAACAAGGGAAAACGATGTAGGGGGAGTTCTGGGGGTGAATGGGGACGAGTTGGGGCGGAATGAGAGTTTAAATAGGGTGCAAACCCTTGAAACTTAGGGTTTCATCCCGCAGCGGTGACTCGCCGAGTCCAGGATATCGACTCGTCGAGTCGCCTACTTAAAACGCGTCCTGAGTCTCGTCCCTACTCGGCGAGTCGGACCCTATGACTCGCCGAGTCTAAGGCTAAATTAGGGCAATGCTCAAATAAAATTCACATACCGGAAACCAGGTGCTACAAATCTCCCCCACTTATTTTAGACTTCGTCCTCGAAGTCTGCTGCCTGATCCTGAAACAGCTCGGGGTAGTGCTCCATCATCTCGTCTACCGGCTCCCAAGTCCACTCTGAACCCTTGCGGTGCTGCCATTGCACCTTCACTAGCTCCACCCTCTTGTTCCTTAAATCCTTCGACTTCCTGTCGAGGATTGCGACTGGGCGCTCGATGTAGTTCAGGCTGTTATCAACCTGAATATCCTCCAAAGGTACTACTGCAGAATCGTCCACTAGGCACTTCCGCAACTGCGAAACATGGAAAGTGTTGTGGATCTGGCTAAGCTCGGCTGGCAGATCCAGCCTATATGCTACCTTGCCCACCCGGGCTAAGACCCTGAACGGTCCGATGAATCGCGGGCCCAACTTGCCACGCTTCCTGAATCGGATGACGCCTTTCCACGGTGACACCTTCAGGAGGACCATATCCCCGACCTGGAACTCTAAATCGGATCGACGCTTGTCGGCATAACTTTTCTGTCGACTCTGAGCAGTCTGAAGCCTGCTCCGGACCTGCTGTATCCTCTCAGTCGTCTTGAGCACCACTTCGGTGCTTCCCATAACTCTCTGGCCAACCTCACCCCAGCATATCGGGGTCCTACACCTCCGACCGTACAACATCTCGAAGGGAGGGCGGTCGATACTCGCGTGATAGCTGTTGTTGTAGGAGAACTCAGCCAAAGGAAGATAGGTATCCCAGCTACCACCGAAATCCAGAACACACGCCCGCAACATGTCCTCCAAAGTCTGGATGGTCCGCTCACTCTGTCCATCTGTCTGCGGGTGAAAGGCGATGCTGAAATGCAGACGAGTGCCCAACTCGTCATGGAATCTCTTCCAAAACCTGGAAGTAAAACGCACATCCCTGTCCGAGATCACCGATACTGGCACCCCATGCCGTGCCACAATCTCCCTGATATAGATGTCGGCCAATTTCTCGGCCGATATGCTCTCCGGAATCGGAATAAAGTGAGCACTCTTGGTCAATCTATCCACGATGACCCAAATCGAATCCACTCCACGCGCGGTCCTGGGAAGCTTCGTGATAAAATCCATCGTGATATCTTCCCACTTCCACAGTGGAATGTCCAACGGCTGCATCTTGCCATGCGGCCTCTGATGTTCGGCCTTGACCTTCCTGCAGGTCAAGCACCGCTCGACGTACCATGCCACATCCCGCTTCATGCAGGGCCACCAATAGCCTAGACGAAGATCCCTATACATCTTCGTCGCCCCGAGATGAATAGAGAATCGGGACTTGTGCGCCTCCTCCATCAAAATCTGGCGCACGCCCCCGTGATACGGCACCCACACCCTATGGTGTAGTGTCAATAACCCTCGGCTATCATAATCGAAGGAGGAAACCTGACCTACTACGCGCTCGCTCTTCCGATGCTCCTCCTTGATAGCCTCCTGTTGAGCTTCCCGAATCTGCTCCAACAGGGGAGTCACCACAGTCATCCTCAAACAGGCGTCCCTGATCGGCGCCGTCTTGCGGCTAAGCGCATCGGCCACCACATTGGCCTTTCCCGGGTGGTAAAGGATCTCGCAATCATAATCCTTCACCACATCCAACCACCGACGCTGCCTCATGTTCAGATTCGGCTGGTCCATGAGGTACCTCAAGCTCTTGTGGTCCGTGTAGATGGTACACCGAACCCCATAGAGGTAATGTCGCCAAATCTTGAGGGCAAATACCACCGCCCCCAACTCCAAATCGTGCGTCGGGTAGTTCGCCTCGTGAGGCTTGAGCTGCCTCGAAGCGTAAGCAATGACATGCCCCCTTTGCATCAGCACCGCGCCCAACCCAGAAATGGACGCATCGCAATAAACCACGAAATCCTCTACGCCCTCCGGCAGGGCTAAGATCGGCGCCTCACACAATCTCTGTCTCAGCGTCTCAAATGCAGCCTGCTGCTCGGGTCCCCATCGAAAGACCACGGCTTTCTTCGTCAGCCGTGTCAGGGGCACGGCTATCTTGGAGAAATCCTGGATAAATCTCCGATAGTAGCCTGCCAATCCTAGGAAGCTCCGAATCTCAGATGGGGACTTCGGAACCTCCCATCTCATCACGGCCTCGACCTTGGCCGGATCGACCAGAATCCCGTTCTGGTTGACGAGGTGCCCCAGAAATTGCACCTCGCGCAACCAAAACTCACACTTGGAGAACTTGGCATACAAGCTCTCCCTCCTCAGGGTCTCTAACACCTCTCTCAAATGCTCCTCATGTTCCTCCCGGGTCTTGGAATAAACCAAAATATCATCGATAAAGACTATCACAGACCGGTCCAGCATCGGTCTGCATACACGGTTCATGAGGTCCATGAACGCGGCAGGAGCATTGGTGAGCCCAAACGGCATCACCACAAACTCGTAATGGCCATAGCGCGTCCGAAACGCGGTCTTCTGCATATCCTCCTCCCTGACCCTCATCTGATGATAACCCGAACGCAAATCAATCTTGGAGAACCAAGATGCTCCCTGAAGCTGGTCAAAGAGGTCATCAATCCTCGGAAGCGGGTAACGGTTCTTCACCATTACCTTGTTCAGCTCCCGATAATCTATACACATCCGATGCGACCCATCCTTCTTCTTCACAAACAGAATCGGGGCTCCCCAGGGCGAACTGCTCGGCCGAATAAATCCCTTGTCCAGCAGCTCCTGCAGCTGCGTAGACAACTCCTGCATCTCGGGAGGAGCCAACCGATACGGTGCTTTGGCTATCGGAGCCGCACCGGGAACGAGGTCAATCCTGAACTCCACCTGTCGCTCCGGAGGTATCCCAGGTAGTTCCTCCGGAAAAACATCAGCAAAATCTCGAACCACCGGGACCTCGCTCACGGTCGCCTTACCCGCCTCCCGGGTGTCCATCACGTACGCGACATAACCCGCGCATCCCTGCTGAAGGTAGCGCCTAGCCCTCGCTGCTGAACATACAGTGGGTCCACACTGCGGCCGCTCTCCATGAATCACTAACTCTCCCCCGCTTGGGGTCTTGACTCGCACTAGCTGCTGTGCGCAATCTATCACTGCCCCATTAGGGCTCAACCAATCCATACCAATAATCACCTTGTTCCCACGCAATGGAATGGGAACCAAGTCTACCAGGTAACACTCCTCAAACAGTCGCAGGACACAATCTCGAAACACCATCGATGCTCGCACCGATCGATCATCGGCAATCTCTACCTCTAACGGGCAATCTAACTCGCCTGAAGTCTCATGAAATCTCTTGCTAAGAGCAAGAGAAACGAACGATCGGGATGCACCCGAGTCGAACAATACCTGAACCGGGATGCCGTTCACATGGAACGATCCTAATACACATGTATACACACGGAGCACATATCAATATCATAACAACGTAAAATAAAAGATAGAAGGTGTAACAGCCCGGAATCTCAGGTATTATTAAAATTATGTTTTGGGGTGGTTTAAGAGGGGACTCGGCGAGTTGGGGCCTAGACTCGCCGAGTAGGATCGCGGACTTGGTCGCGGGTCCGCGACTGGACTCGACGAGTCCAGATATGGACTCGGCGAGTCGACGCTGTTCAGCAGAAACCCTAACCGTTCAGTTTGGATCGTATTTAACGCCTCTTAGGCCGTCATTTTCAGTCTTTTGGTCAATTAAGAGGAACCCTAATCGTTGTGGACGCCTAGAGCAAGGGAGAAAGCTTTGGAATTTGGAAGAATTGGTTAGGCAAGAAGAAGAGGGTTTTGGCTAAAGGAATATCAAGGAGGATTGAGTCCTGAGATTTGGGGGACACAGAGAGTGCGTTTTCAGGTAATACTCGGACTAAATCTGTTATTTTGATGTATTTATGAAATTAGGGTTTATAGAACCCATTTAGTGATTAGATGAAGTAATGCTTTGTTACCCCCACGATTATAGTCTTGTATTAGGACCTTTAGAGGTCCAGAAGGTCCCATGCATGTGTACTTTGGGACGAGACCTATCTCAGGAAGCAGTTACTCGTCTGCATGGCATGGACTCGCCGAGTTGTTCTTCAGACTCGGCGAGTAGCTTGAAGATTTGTTGGGACTCGCCGAGTTGTTCATCAGACTCGGCGAGTGGAGTCGGGGTGGCCCCGCGATTCTTCCACGAGGACCTCGTCGAGTCAAGAGGAATACTCGACGAGTAGAAAGGGAATGTTCAGGAATTTGTGAGGACGACTAGACTCGCCGAGTCGCCATGGTACTCGCCGAGTCCAGTCGAGTTGACCGTTGACCGTTGACCAGAGCTGACCCAAGTCTGACTTCTTAGGGATAGTCACACTTAGATGATATGAGTGATAATGAGTTATGTAATGTTATAGGAGGGTTGTAGCTCGTTGGTTTGTGCGCGAGTGATTTCAGGAGTTGCTAGCTTTCAGCACTTACGAGGTGAGTCTTCTCACTATACTGTACCCGGAAGGGTTTGACTGTGTGACCGGAAGGTCGGATATGATATGTGATATGTATGCTATATGTGGTATGTTATATGTTATATGTGCTATGTATTATGGGCCGGAAGGCGATATGATGTGTGATGGACCGGAAGGTCGGCGTGGGTAAGGCCGGAAGGTTTACCCAGCAGGGACGGAAGTCCCCTGAGACACATGGACCGGAGGATGTGTGATGGACCGGAAGGTCGGCGTGGGTAAGGCCGGAAGGTTTACCCAGCAGGGACGGAAGTCCCCTGAGACACATGGACCGGAAGGTCAGGCCTGGAAAGGCGTATGTGCGTAAGTTGTATATTGGGGAACTCACTAAGCATTTATGCTTACAGTTGTTATGTATGTATGTGTTTCAGGTACTAGCGAGGACCGTGGGAAGGCGCCGGCATGATCGATACACACTGAAGAATGTTTCATGATCTTGGGAGTTTGAATACTTGTATTGACTGAATAATTAAACTGTTTATGCCTTGGTTTTAATGGAAATATTTATGTTTTAAAAATGAAAAAAAAATTTGTTTGAAAATTTGAGTTGTTACAATTGGTATCAGAGCCTTGGTTTGAGGGATTCGGGTGCACCTTCGGGGGTAACTGAACTCAAACCGAGGATTTGAGGAAACTTTTCAAATAAAGGCATAAACTTTTGTAAATGGTTTTGTGGTAAGCAAGAAAGAAGCAGTGTGCACGATCAGTCAGCGCCCGAACGGTAAAGATCCCCAAAATACCTTACAATATTATATGATATGAATTGTTATGCATGCTAGAAGACTAGGTATTCATGATAGGACTAGAGTGGCCTGATTTGTGATGCCTTAGTCTAGGAAAGTTGCCTATATGAGATGCTTTGCTAGTATGCGGGTGGATAGAGCGTATCAGAAGTAGAGTACTCACTATCTGGAGTTTGGGGAGGAGGACTTGGGATGAACATTGATGCGGTGTGGTCGGTAGTATTGGGCCCGTACTACCGAGGACACCGGGTCAGTGGGAGGCCCAAGTAAGAATCCCTGGATATCTGGGACTGAGTAGGGTTGCGTGTCGAGTACGATTATACTCGGTAGAATCTCTGATAGTTTTTTGTTGTATTTCAGAGATATCATGGTTAGACCGCGGCACGGGGCAAGTTCGAGCGGTATGAGTGACGAGGATATTCGTCAGATGATCCACGAGGAGGTGGCGGCGGCGATCCGGGCTGAGATCCCGGAGATGTTTGGGTCTATCAAGACCACCCTGATGGAGACGTTCGACGAGCGGTACGCCGCATTGACCGAGGCTGCAACCGCCGCAGCTACCACAGCTGTGGCCGCTGCTAGGCCACAGGGGAGTGATTCATTGCTGTTCCGAGAGTTCAGCAACACGAAGCCACCAGAGTTCGATGGGACGCAGGATCCGATTGCTGCGATGAGGTGGATCGCGGATATAGAGGGGTGCTTCTATACTTGTTCATGCCCGGAGCACCTGAGGGTACGGTTCGCTTTGAACCAGCTCCGTCTGGGAGCGAAGGACTGGTGGAAGTTCGTGACAGCGAATTTCACTTTGGCAGAGACTACAGCGGTGACATGGGAGGGGTTTACTGCCATGTTCAGGGATGAGTACGTTCCCCCGGTGGAGAGGGAACGATTGGTGCAGGAATTCTTAACCCTCAAGCAGGGTACCGATTCTGTTGCGGTGATTACACGGAAGTTTCATGAGAGGGCGATGTTTTGCCCTGAGCTGGTGTCCTCAGAGCAGGCTCGGATGAGCCGATACTTGGGTGTCTTGAGGAGGGATATTCGGGAGTTTGTGTCAAACTCCACTTACCACACTTTTGCTGAGCTTCAGGCGAATGCCAGGAAGCTCGAGATCGAGTTGGAGACTCAGGCTAGGGAGGAGGCCGAGTCTCAGCGGGTGGATCGGCGACCGGCTCAATTCCAGCCGGCAGCCAAGCGGACCAAGTCCGCTGATTCGAGGACAGGAGGTTCGAAGGGTCGCACTTGCGGGAAGTGCGGCAAGAGTCATGATGGAGCATGTCGATCTGGTGCTTGCTACAAGTGTGGCAAGGAGGGGCACATTGCTAGGGAGTGCCCCAAGGGATTTTCGGTTTGCTTTCATTGCAACCAGGCTGGCCATAGGAAGGCCGAGTGCCCTCAGCTTCTTCAGGGATCTGCACCTGCTGCCGGAGTTACTGCGACTCGACCGGTGAAGGCCGAGGCCCCGAGGGCTCGGGGAAGAGCCTTTCAGCTGACAGCGGAAGAGGTCCGCGCTGCGCCCGATGTTGTGGCAGGTATGTCGTAATTCATGTAATTATTTTAATGTCGATATGTTATGCTTATGTTGTTATGCGCGTAGGTACTTTCCTTGTGAACTCTGTGCCTGCCTTAGTGTTATTTGACTCGGGTGCGAGTAGGTCCTTTGTGTCCTTGGCTTTTAGTCAGCATGTTGGCGCTAGTCGCGAGTCGTTGAGTTGACCTTTGAGAGTCTCTATAGCTGACGAGAAGGTGATTTGTGCTACGGAGGTTCTTCGGGGATGTGTACTAGAGATTTTCGGGGTTGGATTCCAGATTGATCTGATTCCTATCGCGATGGGGGATGTCTGTGTCATCGTGGGCATGGACTGGCTGAGCCGGTTCGGCGCTGTCATCGACTGTGAGCGTCAGTTGGTGACTATACGAGACCCTAGAGGGGGAGTTCTTTCGGTATATGGCGAGGGTACCCGTTCGGGATCAGCTTTTTGTTCGGCCGCTAAGGCGAGGCAGTGTCTACGACAGGGCTGTAAGGGTTTCGTGGCGTATGTGATGGATACGCGGGAGGTCTCTGAGAGACCGAAGTCAGTTGAGGAAGTTCCGGTGGTGCGCGAGTTTTCAGATGTCTTTCCCGAGGAATTGCCGGGAGTACCGCCTGTGAGGCAAGTAGAGTTTAGTATCGATCTGGTTCCGGGGGCAGCGCCTATTGCCAAGGTGCCCTATCGTCTTGCACCTCCAGAGATGCAAGAGTTGTCCTCGCAACTCCAGGAGTTGCTGGGAAAGGGATTCATTCGGCCGAGCAGCTCGCCATGGGGAGCACCTATTCTGTTCGTCAAAAAGAAGGATGGTTCACACCGGATGTGCATTGATTACCGGGAGTTGAACAAGCTAACGGTCAAAAACCGTTACCCGTTGCCGAGGATCGATGATTTATTCGATCAGTTGCAGGGAGCATCTTGGTTTTCCAAGATCGATCTGAGGTCAGGATACCATCAGGTGAGAGTACGGGATGAAGACGTCCAGAAGACAGCGTTTAGGACGCGATATGGACATTATGAGTTTGTGGTGATGCCTTTTGGACTCACCAATGCCCCGGCTGTGTTCATGGATCTCATGAACAGGATATGCAGGCCGATGTTGGATCGGTCGGTGATCGTATTTATCGACGACATTCTGGTGTATTCGAGATCGAGAGAGCAGCATGAGGAGCATTTGAGGGAGGTCCTTGAGGTATTGAGGTCGGAGAAAATTTATGCAAAGTTCTCCAAATGTGACTTCTGGTTGCGGGAGGTCCAGTTTCTAGGACATGTGGTTAATCAGAAGGGGATATTGGTCGATCCGGCCAAGGTTGAGGCGGTGATGAGTTGGGAGGTGCCGAAGTCACCCTCTGAGATCAGAAGTTTCCTTGGGTTGGCAGGGTATTATCGGAGATTTATCAAGGATTTCTCCAAGATTGCAGTGCCACTCACCAGATTGACCCGGAAGGGTGTTACGTTCTCATGGGGGCCCGAGCAGCAGACCTCCTTTGAGACACTTCGCCAAAGATTGTGCGAAGCCTCGGTATTAGCTCTTCCAGAAGGGATGGAAGATTTCGTGGTATATTGCGATGCATCGATTTCGGGATTGGGTGCAGTGTTAATGCAGAGGGGTCATGTGATAGCTTATGCGTCGAGGCAGCTGAAGCCTCATGAGGCGAGATATCCCACGCATGATTTAGAGTTGGGGGCAGTAGTGTTCGCTCTCAAGATTTGGCGCCACTACTTGTATGGGGTTCGATGTACGATATACACGGACCATAAGAGTTTGAAGTATTTGATGGATCAACCCAACCTAAATATGCGTCAGAGGAGGTGGTTGGATGTGGTCAAGGATTATGATTGTGAGATCCTGTACCACCCAGGCAAGGCTAATGTGGTAGCCGATGCATTGAGCCGCAGGGCGGAGAGCACTTCATTGCGAGACGTATGCTTGAGACTGACTGTGATGACTCCAGTATTGGACGCTATTCGTGGGGCCCAGGCGGAGGCTGTGCGACCAGAAATGCAGAAAAAAGAGCGGGTTGTGGGGTTAATCTCAGAGCTTGTCAAGGATAGTCGAGGCCTTATGACGTTTCAGGGTCGGATTTGGGTACCGTTCGTGGGCGGTACGCGTACTACTTTGATGGAAGAGGCTCATAGATCGAAATTCTCAATCCATCCTGGTGCTACAAAGATGTATTTGGATTTAAAGAAGGAATATTGGTGGCCCTGTATGAAGAGGGACGTGGCATGGTTCGTTGAGAGGTGCTTGACCTGCCGTAGGGTTAAGGCTGAGCACCAGAGACCGCATGGCAAGTTACAGCCATTGGAGATCCCCGAGTGGAAGTGGGAACAGATTACTATGGATTTTATCACCAAATTGCCGAGGACTGCTAGGGGAGTTGACGCAATTTGGGTGATCGTGGATAGGTTGACAAAGAGTGCACACTTCCTTGCCATCAGTGAGAGTTCTTCGGCGAAGAAATTGGCGGAGATATACGTGAGAGAGGTGGTATCTCGGCACGGGGTGCCGATCTCGATTGTGTCAGACCGTAATGTGCGCTTTACTTCTAGATTCTGGAAGAAATTCCATGAGGAGCTGGGTACTAAATTGCATTTTAGTACCGCATACCATCCCCAGACAGACGGTCAGAGCGAGCGGACAATTCGGACACTGGAGGACATGCTCCGAGCGTGTGTGTTAGACTTCGGGGGTAGTTGGGATGCGTATTTACCCTTAGCAGAGTTTTCCTACAACAACAGCCATCATTCGAGCATTGGTATGCCGCCTTTCGAGCTGTTGTATGGTAGGAGGTGTCGGACTCCCATTTGCTGGGGAGAGGTGGGACAGAGAGTGATGGGCAGCACGGAGATCATACTCCAGACGTCTGAGCAGATTCAACAAGTGAGACAAAGATTATTGACTGCCCAGAGCCGACAGAAGAGTTATGCAGACAGGCGCCGATCCGAGCTTGAATTTCAAGTCGGCGACTTCGTTCTCCTGAAGGTCTCTCCTTGGAAAGGAGTGATTCGGTTCAGGAAGAGAGGCAAGTTGGGGCCCCGGTATATTGGGCCATTTCGTGTGATTGCAAGGATAGGTCGGGTAGCCTATCGGTTGGAGTTGCCAGCGGAGTTGGGTCAGATCCATGACACTTTTCATGTGTCGCAGTTGAGAAAGTGCATAGCCGATGAGTCGGCAGTGGTTCCATTGGAGGATATTCAGGTGGATGCGAGCCTGAATTACGCGGAGAGACCAGTGGCTATCAGGGATCGGAAGATCAAGGTTCTGAGGAACAAGGAGGTACCTCTGGTGTTGGTTCAATGGCAACACCGTAAGGGATCAGAAATGACTTGGGAACCGGAGCGCGAAATGCGGGAGCAGCATCCGGAACTATTTGCAGAGTGAGACTTCGAGGGCGAAGTCTAATCCAAGTGGGGGAGAGTTGTAACAGCCCGGAATCTCAGGTATTATTAAAATTATGTTTTGGGGTGGTTTAAGAGGGGACTCGGCGAGTTGGGGCCTAGACTCGCCGAGTAGGATCGCGGACTTGGTCGCGGGTCCGCGACTGGACTCGACGAGTCCAGATATGGACTCGGCGAGTCGACGCTGTTCAGCAGAAACCCTAACCGTTCAGTTTGGATCGTATTTAACGCCTCTTAGGCCGTCATTTTCAGTCTTTTGGTCAATTAAGAGGAACCCTAATCGCTGTGGACGCCTAGAGTAAGGGAGAAAGCTTTGGAATTTGGAAGAATTGGTTAGGCAAGAAGAAGAGGGTTTTTGCTAAAGGAATATCAAGGAGGATTGAGTCCTGAGATTTGGGGGACACAGAGAGTGCGTTTTCAGGTAATACTCGGACTAAATCTGTTATTTTGATGTATTTATGAAATTAGGGTTTATAGAACCCATTTAGTGATTAGATGAAGTAATGCTTTGTTACCCCCACGATTATAGTCTTGTATTAGGACCTTTAGAGGTCCAGAAGGTCCCATGCATGTGTACTTTGGGACGAGACCTATCTCAGGAAGCAGTTACTCGTCTGCATGGCATGGACTCGCCGAGTTGTTCTTCAGACTCGGCGAGTAGCTTGAAGATTTGTTGGGACTCGCCGAGTTGTTCATCAGACTCAGCGAGTGGAGTCGGGGTGGCCCCGCGATTCTTCCACGAGGACCTCGTCGAGTCAAGAGGAATACTCGACGAGTAGAAAGGGAATGTTCAGGAATTTGTGAGGACGACTAGACTCGCCGAGTCGCCATGGTACTCGCCGAGTCCAGTCGAGTTGACCGTTGACCGTTGACCAGAGCTGACCCAAGTCTGACTTCTTAGGGATAGTCACACTTAGATGATATGAGTGATAATGAGTTATGTAATGTTATAGGAGGGTTGTAGCTCGTTGGTTTGTGCGCGAGTGATTTCAGGAGTTGCTAGCTTTCAGCACTTACGAGGTGAGTCTTCTCACTATACTGTACCCGGAAGGGTTTGACTGTGTGACCGGAAGGTCGGATATGATATGTGATATGTATGCTATATGTGGTATGTTATATGTTATATGTGCTATGTATTATGGGCCGGAAGGCGATATGATGTGTGATGGACCGGAAGGTCGGCGTGGGTAAGGCCGGAAGGTTTACCCAGCAGGGACGGAAGTCCCCTGAGACACATGGACCGGAGGATGTGTGATGGACCAGAAGGTCGGCGTGGGTAAGGCCGGAAGGTTTACCCAGCAGGGACGGAAGTCCCCTGAGACACATGGACCGGAAGGTCGGGCCTGGAAAGGCGTATGTGCGTAAGTTGTATATTGGGGAACTCACTAAGCATTTATGCTTACAGTTGTTATGTATGTATGTGTTTCAGGTACTAGCGAGGACCGTGGGAAGGCGCCGGCATGATCGATACACACTGAAGAATGTTTCATGATCTTGGGAGTTTGAATACTTGTATTGACTGAATAATTAAACTGTTTATGCCTTGGTTTTAATGGAAATATTTATGTTTTAAAAATGAAAAAAAAAATTGTTTGAAAATTTGAGTTGTTATAGAAGGAAGGAATCATACCCGTCACCACATCGGGCGCGGCGCGTGCCTCCTCGGCAGTCAACTGAAATGCCCGACTCCTCACCACTGGAGCCTCTGCCTTGCCCTGACGGCCATCCGTGATCCGCAGGGTCGCTGGAGCTGGCGCCTTCACTGGCGCTGAAGCTGTCAACATGGGGCAATTGGCCTTCTTGTGGCCCCTCTGGTTGCAGTGGAAACACAGCAACTCCGATGTCTGAATAACGGTCGCAGGAGCAGTGCAATCCCTGCTGATATGCCCAAACTTGCCGCACTTGTAGCAGCCTGACGATCCCATCCTGCACGCCCCCTCGTGCGGCCTGCCGCACCTCCTGCAGCGGCTCGGTCCCGACTGGCCTTTCGGCCTCCCATCTGATCCCTTGGGCTTCTTCCCCGAAGCCCCCGATGACTGACCATCCTCAAGTTTCCGTTTCCGGATGTGCTCCAAATCTATCTCTCTCTCCCTAGCCCTGGCAATCATGGAGTCCAGGGTAGGGCAAGCCGAAAAACTAACATGCTCCCGAATGTCAGCTCGTAGCATATCGTGGTAACGAGTCCTCCTCATATCCTCGTCACCTGCATACTGGGGCACCAATAAAGCCCTCTCCCGAAACTTGGCGGTGATCTCCGCCACGGTCTCTGTCGTCTGCCTCATGTCTAAGAACTCCCTGGCCAGCTGCTGAAGCTCGACCGCTGGCGCAAACTCTGCCCTGAACCTAGCCACAAAGTCCGACCAGGTCATTGCCTCGATAGCCGAGGCTCCCATCGAGTCACCCACTGACTCCCACCAATCTCGGGCCCGGTCCCGAAAACACCCTGCTGCGTACCTCACCTTCGACCCCTCGGGGCAGAAGCTGATCAACTGGGCGGACTCGATATCCGCAATCCACCGCTTGGCGACAATGGGGTCCTTCACCCCATGGAAATCCGGCGCACCACTGCTCCTGAAGTCCTTGAAGGACAGTGTGCGAGATCCTGACTGGCTAGAGGCCAAGTCGCTCCTGAATGCCCGTAGGCGATCCTCCATCATCTCCACGATCCCTTCCTTGATCGACCCAAAGATGATGGGGGTCGACTCAAGGATGCCCCTAGTGATCTCCGACGTGATGAACTCACGTAGCCTCTCCTCAATCGGCTCGGTGCCCGATCCCGAACCTGACCCCTCTCCTGACCCGCCATCTGTCGGTCTCGGTCGAAGTACCACCATTCTGCAAAACATCAATAATAATCATTAGTGGTACTGCTACTTTCTGAGGGATCTCAACTACTTACAGGTTCCTTGGTCTCATCTTGGCCTTCCTCGGCTCGGGTACGGATCCTCTGCTTTCAGTAGTACGGGCCCATACTACCTTCCACATCTATCCGTACCTTCCCCGAGGAATTCCTCGACTCCACCAACTCCCCTCTACTACTGCTACTCTCCGATATTCTCACCCTAGGCTTGCCCTAGGGAGAACTCAAGTTCATCACAACTGGTCCTCAGCTGCCGTAGGTCTCCTCATAATGCCAGTTAGCCACCACCTAAACACCACCACCTGTGATGAGGATTAGATCATCCTTCAAGTAAAAGGCCCGTCCCTACAACGGTTGGACTCAAACAAGAGCTGCGCAATAGGGCCAGTCCTAACACTTTGGGATTATTCAACCCCGATTACATGTGGTGTGACGTGTTTACCTAGTGGCTCACTCCCATTACTCAGAATCCCACCGAGCACGAAGCAAGCAGCATTCGGATAAGGAAAAACAGACTCAAGCCAAAACTGTTCTTAGAACAAGAAACGACACTTAACATAGGATGCTAAGCTCATACTATCAGGCATAACCTAAACAGGCTACCCTACTGCTGTCTACTCAATTCTAGCATGCAATATTCAATAAGCTGATAAACATAACATAAACTTGTATGGGTACTATGGGGAATACTTACTTGAACTCGGCCGGTCGCGCACGTCACACACTTTACTCTTTCTCGTGACTCTTTTCCGGGTTTTAAAGAATAATTTCTTTTGGAAAAATCTTTCAATCCCTCGGTTTGAGTCCAAACACTCCCGAAGGCGTGTCCGAATCCCTCAAACCAGGGCTCTGATACCAACTTGTAACGACCCAAATTTTTTTTTTTTTTTGATATTACTTTAGAAAACATTAATAAATAAAAACATTGTCTAAATAAAAAGAAACATTGTTTGTTCACACCATAACACATTGCAACCATGTTCTCAAAAGCCAAACCGTACATCCCATCAAAATATCAGAGTACAATCCCAGTAAATCTCATAAATGCGGAAACCGAAGAGTGTGTGTATGACGTGCCGCTACCGCGCCGGCTCCTTCCCCTTCGATGCAGAGGTACCTGAAAACAAAACTGTAAACGTAAGCACAAAGCTTAGTGAGTTCCCCCAACGTACCGCATACCATACAAACACATAACATATATACTGCCAGGCTATTCTGGGGTGCCTGACTACCCGGTACGGCCATTCTGGGGTGCCGACCTACCCGTGTCAAGCCATTCTGGGGTGCCGACCTACCCGTGTCAAGCCATTCTGGGGTGCTGACTACCCATCGGTCCTAACAACCGATCCTCGGGGACTATTTCACCCCTACTACTACGATCACATATAACATAACAAGTCAGCATGCATACATATCGTCACATACTGTCAGACGTATCTGGGGTGTCTGACTACCCTTCGGTCCGAACAACCAAACTCTACTACTACCACATACAGCATATCATGCTAGCATATAACATGTCAGGTACTAGCGAACTTAGATGATATCACAAAGACAATCATCTATCATACAACTCCTACTGGTGGGTCGGCATTGTGGCCTTAGACCCACCGCTACTGGAAGGTAACTCACCTCAAAGTAGCTGCTGAACTGATCGGGAACTAACTGACTGCTGCTGCTCCGGTAGTCCTCCGGCTGCAATTTCCACGACATACTCAATCAAACACCGCTAACTGTCCTTTAGGTAAAATGACCATTTTACCCCTGGATTAACTCTAAGCCAAAGCTGGAGTCAACTTTCAGTTGACCCGACTCGCCGAGTGGATCACCACTCGCCGAGTCCCTAGCAAACCAATGTCCTGGGTCCCTGGTTCTACTCGTCGAGTCGGGCTATGACTCGACGAGTTCGCCTTCTAACTGCCATTCAACACCTTCATCCTACTCGCCGAGTTGTATGAACAACTCGTCGAGTTCATCTTCATCCGATGAACACTTTATGCTAAGACTCGCCGAGTTGTATGAACAACTCGCCGAGTCTGTTCTTGAGCTATGAAGATTGCCTTGGACTCGCCGAGTCAGGGCATTGACTCGCCGAGTCCTAACATGGGTGAGTTCAGCTCCCAACTCACCGAGTCACCCCCTGTGACTCAAGGCTCAACTCGACACATGAAGAAGGGACCAATTCGGTGACTCGCGACCAGACTCGCCGAGTCACCTATGCGACTCGCCGAGTCGTCGCCATGCACTCCTTAAATATACCGATTTGCTCGGTTCCAGACCATGCCATTCATAGATCTGGACTTCTAGGACACGAATCACACGTAAAGTTTCCAACTTTACGTGTGGATATTCACCAATATGGATTATAAGGCTCAAAATGTCCCAAAATGGTAGATCTAGGGCTAACAAGCCTCATGAGGCCAAAAAGCTAACAGATCTGAGCTCCTGGAGCTCAATCTTACATAGATCCAAAGGCCAAACGCCTTATTACAACATATAATGACCATGCAAACTTGGGGAATTGACCAAGAAGGACCCAAATGAAGTTTTAAGCATAGAATCAAGGGGAAAACGGGTTATACCTCAAAGGAAATGTTGAAATGACACAAGGATGGCTGATCTCCTTCTCCTCTTCTTGATCTACTCCTCTTACTCTTCAAAACCTTCAAGAACACACCAAGAACACCTCAAACTCTCAAGAAAACAAGGGAAAACGATGTAGGGGGAGTTCTGGGGGTGAATGGGGACGAGTTGGGGCGGAATGAGAGTTTAAATAGGGTGCAAACCCTTGAAACTTAGGGTTTCATCCCGCAGCGGTGACTCGCCGAGTCCAGGATATCGACTCGTCGAGTCGCCTACTTAAAACGCGTCCTGAGTCTCGTCCCTACTCGGCGAGTCGGACCCTATGACTCGCCGAGTCTAAGGCTAAATTAGGGCAATGCTCAAATAAAATTCACATACCGGAAACCAGGTGCTACAAGTTAAGCCCCAATGTTCCCGATCCAGATACGCTTTTGGAATTTTACAAGGAGGTCACCAAAGAAATAGAGACCCATCATCTCCAAAATTAAATAAATCAAATTATGTATTGCTTCAATACAGGTCATGACACTCAATAATTGATTTTTGATGTATGGGAAGTTGCGCTACTTATTTATGTAATGTTTATTCGATAAGCGTTTTAATCCTTACAACCTTATGGTAAGGGCTACTTGTTTTTGTTTTTGTAATGTTTATTTGGAGGCCTTATGTAACCTTATGGTAAGAACTGTGGTTGTTGTTGTTAATATTTAAACATAATGTTTATGCTATGGTCCAAAAATGTATTTGGGTCTTTTAATTTTTAATTAGTATGTTCTGATTTTGCTTTCGATTTGGTTTCTACCCTTTATGACGACAATGAATTTAGGTATTAAATCCACGTAACATTTTTATATTCTTTGATTTGGTATTTTCGTAAGTGTTCCTCCTCTATAGTCCGCCTCTCAACATATATGGCCTCAACCCTTTTTTTTTCATAAACTAGTAAGAAAAAACACTTACATACCTTGAAAATGATGCTTGAATTTATCAGTTTATCAAATACTTAGTTGGTACACAAAGTACAACTAAACCTTGGAAACTTTGTAGCATTATAGCATAGCTAAACCAATGAGCTATATAAAGTCTTCTTTTGAATACTAGTCGACGTACGTACATATACTAATTCTTCTTTAAATTTTCACTCACTTAAGTAACGAACAGTCAAGATCTTCAAGGTGGCATCATTTTCTTGAACGAGTAAACAACTGGGAGTGAGAAATGTAGCCAGAAGGCCAGATCTAAACGAAGAAGGTAGTGAGATTTTGTGATAAAGGGAATTTTCTTGAAATCCAATGTTTCTTTATGATTATGAGAACAATGAGTTATACAATTGTTAGTAATAATAGAAACAATAAGGTTTCTGCTTTTCGTATCAAGTCTACCATCCACTTTTAATTATGTGTTTTCGTGTGCTCATTTTTTCCAAAATTTGCACTTGGTATTTGGTAATGAGAAGCTTTATTCACTACTTGAAAATTGACTATAAGCGACACTCAAAACTATAACTAATTTGTAGCTCAAGCCACATACCGACTGCCTGCTAGCAAGGATTGGCAGGTTGGTAACTTTTAGGAATGGTGAGAATGGATATTGTGACGCACTTAGCGTCACTTATGTTATAGCTTAAATTCGTTAGAAATTTATTGCTGGTATAAGCATTTTGTGATGGAATTCTCTGCCACATTTTTTTTCGCATAGTTGGTGCAAATTTGTCGTGTTTCTTCCATTTTCTACCACTATGTTTATGTTTTAGCTATGCATTTTCATTGTTATTTTGTTTAAAAAAAAATTAATTTGTTTGACATCGTTTGCCCCGATTTTTACCTCATTCAATATCCGATTTACGATTTGTAACGTTCCAAAAATTATGTCAATTTATTGATAAGGGAGGCATTTGAACTTAATCATTGGAACTTATGAAAATAATAACAAAAATATTGGCATCGAAACCATAATGATAAATGTGGAAATATACTAAGTTTTGTGCTTACAGTTTCAATTTATTGTTTCAGACGTTTCAGATGGTTGTTGTAAGGCAAATGTGTGACCGTACACATCTTTGGTTTTACAACTGGTTAGATCTTGGGAGACTCTGATTTTAAATCATGGTTTGAAAACAATTGTTTTGTAAACACTTTTATTAGGAAATGGATTGTTTTGAAAAATCTAATTTGTTGAAAGTTTTGAAATGATTGAATTGAAGGCAATAAATAATATTTAACACTATTCGCTAGACTCCCTTTTATAATTAAATATGTAATATAAGGTGTATAAGACTTATAATTTGGATAAATAAAACTTAAAAATTTTCCTGTAAAAATCAGGATGTTACATAAATAATGGTTTATAAACAAATGGTTTGATGTTAATGTATTTCTATTAAAAATCGGTGTTCATGTTATTTTAAAAGATGAAAAAATTATTCTGAAATTTGAGACGTTACAGACATGACTAGACGAACTCACAGACATGACTAGACGAACTCACATGGGGCTCTTAAACATATCAAAATGACACAAAAAAAGGAAAAAACATCATACAGCTACCATGAATCTCCCTCCCCCCACACACTCTTCGACTCACATGATGTTGTAAATTTGTTTCCTCTGCCAATGGTTTTTTCAATGGTTGTTGAAGTTGCAATTGTTGTAGAGTTTTTATAATGGAATATGTTTGATTCTTCATATTGTAAGAATATAAATCATGTAGAAGCGTGGTATATATTTACTTTTTTTTAATACAATGTCAAGACCAAGGTCTTGACATTAGGATTCATATATATTATTGGGAGTTGGAACAAAATAGAGCAACATTATATTGGTTAAGCCATTGTAAAAATATATAAAAGCCTTAGTAACATCAAAGGTGAAACTTAAGAATTCTTAGATGAATAGAAAACATAAGATGTTGTATTGATGTTGGAGCTTAATTGTACAAGATTTGGAAGTAGGGATGAGCATTTGGTCTGATGGAATCAGACAGCAACCAAACCGGGGTATCCGGTTCAGTTCTCAGTTCTCTATTTCCCACTAATCGGTTCTCGATTTTGAGTCAAGTTTGGGTCAAGTCGGGAACCAAACACATCCTTAAAGAGCATATTTATTTGTAAAACCAAATCCAAACAATGGTATTCAGTCCGATTTCCCGGTTTGTTGGGGGCTTACAAAACCCTAAAAGAGTACGGATTATTACTACATCACAATTATTGGAAACTAAAGTAACATTTAGTGGAATAATATACATAAAAATAATATAACTTTAATGAATTTTATTGTAACAAATTTATTTTCAAAGATACGAATAATCACTTTACATAACTTATTCACATAGCTTAGCAAGACTGAATTTTAAATTTAAACAAAAATTATTGTATTTAAAATTTAATAATATTTATTTATTTACATGAATAATAATTATGTAAAAAAGAAATCCGTTAATTGAATTTTACAAGACATAGTAAAAACTTTGATTGTTTACCAAAACCAACAACATGTTTTTATTTTTACCCAAACCAACAATCTATTTATTAATCAAAATAAAAATAAAACGCACTTTTGGGATTTAATCCAAATCAATATCATACCTATATATTTAAAGCCAAATCAACAATTTACATATTTTAATAAAACAAAATAACGTACATATAGTTTCAACCCAAACCAACAAACTTTTAATTTTAACTAAATAGTTTCACCGTCTTTTACACCACCGTACACCTGTCGTCCCCGAAAAACAAACCCACTGAAAAGAGTCAGCGGTAACCACTAGAATCACCATCGAATATCATCACCGCCACCTTCACACTCGACGCTTAACGAGGTAAACGACTATATATATATATATATATATATATATATATATATATATATATATATATATATATATATATATATATATATATATATAGAGAGAGAGAGAGAGAGAGAGAGAGAGAGAGAGAGAGAGAGAGTCAATATCAAATAAGAAGGAAATTTTTGGTAGGAAGGTAAGAAGTTTTTTTTCTACATATTTTTTTCGTGAACAAACAAAATGAATCATTAGATGATTCATTTGTAAGATGATTCACAAGAAAAAATTCTCAAAAAAACATCTAGATGATTCATTTATACAATAATTTTGTTGTTATTCACTAAAATTGTTATAAAAGTGAATTTTTTCTTAATTTACTTAAAAATGAATCATAATGATGTTTTTTTGGGAATTTTTTCTTGTGGATCATCTTACAAATGAATCATCTAGTGATTCATTTCTTTTGTTCGTCAAAAAAATATGTAGAAAAAAAACTTCTTACCTTCCTACCAAAATTTTATATATATATATATATATATATATATATATATATATATATATATATATATATACATATAGGGTCTAGTATGTTCAAGAGTCATATTAAAGTGTTATTGTTAATTTATATATGATACTAATGGGTCACACTAACAACAAATTGATATAATTGCTTATTTATTATAAATTGGTTTTAATAAATATTCAATAAGCTATTACAATTATTTGGAAATTATATATTTAATGGAAATATTAATTTTCAATTACAAGTAACATAATATATCATATGATATGATTTATTAAGTCATGTACATTATTTTGGACTAGAAAGACTTTTTTCTTTTAGCCAAAAACCAAAGTTTATATTTTATAAAAAAAAAGTTTATAAAATTTATAAACTTTTGTCTTCTTCTATATCTTTATAAGAATGAATTAAAGAAGCATAACCTTTTAATTATTTAAATCAAAAGAAAGCATGGTTTAAAGTTATGGGGAACACTAGGGACATGGTTGGTCTTAACGTGCTAAGACCTTATAGGTTTTATCTTTGCTTTAATACCATAACATGAAAGCTTTCATTTTTTGTGCTCTTTTAGTGCAAAAACCGTAACCTCTCTCCCTCTCTTATTTCTCTCTAGTTTTTGGTTTAAAACTTGAGAATACTTACTTATCTTTTGCTCTCTTGAAGTTCATATTGGTTATGAACTTCAAGCTTAAGAGTTAAGAGTTTATGGACTAGAATCTACGTCAAGTTGAGTCATTATTGGTGTCTCAAAGGTTCCACTTTCTTCATCAACTTCCAAGCCTCCCAATAGGACCCACAGAACAACAAAGTTTATCATTTGTTCATCCTTTCTATGGTTGGTATTTAATCTTTCTATAACTTGCAAGAAGATCCTTGGTGGGTATAAAATGTTATGTTATGTTCAAAATTTGAAGTCTTCCGTTTGCCAATCTTTGTAGTTTTGAAACTAATTTTTGAACTAAAACCCTAACAATTGGTATTAGAGCCGCCTTGCAAGTTTGGTTAGATTTTTTGGTTTTTATATATCAGTTTTTGGAGAATATGGATAACTTGTTTTTGTATAAAAATAATTTCAGATGTATTTTCTATTACAACTTTGTAATTGTTATTTTTTTTATGTGACAAAAGTTTCATGCATCCTTTGTCATAAAGTTGTCTTAGAATAACAAAGGTTGTTTTATGTGTATGTTGATGTATGTGATGTGTATAAACTAGCCAGTGACCATTGTGTTTGTTATTATGTTGTGTTGGTTGTTTTATAAAAATGATTGTTATAATTTATTTATTCATATGGTATGTAATAAATTAAATAGACTAGTTTTCTTGGTTTATTTTTGTAAGTAATAGATTCGTTTTTAAAATTAATTTATTTATATAAAAAAGTAACAAGAGATGAAGTTGGAACCATTTTTTGAAGACAAAAGAACAATTTTCGAGTCTAAAAGGTGTGCATGATTTTCATTGACATTTTCTAAAAAGTGTCACTAATGTTGTCTACAAAGGGCTGTTGGACTTTTAGCGACAGTTGCTGAATTTTAGCCTTCAAGAAGTTTTTACAATCCTTTGGAAGCAATTGGTGTTTACTCAAGTGAGATTCTTCAACAACATTACAAGAAGTTTTTTGGTCCCCTTACGAGCCCTCTGTCCCACGCATTTAACCGATGTGGTTCACTGGTTCCACCAAAAACTCTCATTTGTTGAAGCGGAGCATAGTGCGCTTTAGGCACCGAGCGAGAAAGTTCTCTTCTTTCGTTTCGGTTTATTCACTGATCTGAAACTTAGCACTTGTTTTCTTATTCCAGGGGTGGCGGCGTTCTTTGTGTTGGCTCACAAAAAAATGTCATTAGTATGTTATGTTAATGTACATATCTTTTTATGCTTGTTTGTGTTGTTTATTTTATGCAATTATTATGTGTGGTTGATAAATTAGTTTTTCACATGCTTAAATAATTTTGGACAATATAAACATCACATGGAGTTTGGGTTTTCAAAATTGGGCATAAGATGAATTAGAGAGTCGGAAGGGACTCATGGGTGAAATAGACTCATTACATGTTTTAGTATGATATGTATGTATGATGTGTGTATGATATGTGTGGTATGATGTATTTGGGGAACTCACTAAGCTTTGTGCTTACAGTTTAATTTTGTGTTTCAGGTACTTCCAGTTTAAAAAGAGAAGGGACCGACTTGATGGCAGCTCATCTACCCATGTTTTTCCACACTTTGATGGTTTTGGAATTATACACTGAGAACTATTTTATTATGAAATACTCTTGGATGGTCAGATATGAATATTTTATGGTTTGGTTTGACTTAAAAATGAAATTTTTACCAATGACTTTTAGGATGTTTCAATGGTGTATCTGATGGCTTTTAAGCATAAGAACAATCATATGTGCCCATACAAACCCTAATGCTTGGATCTAGGTTTCTCTATTGTACATGCAATGTATCCAAGACTTATAAACCCTAAACTAGCATACATATTTCATAATTTAACATATAGAATCAGATCTAGATGTTTACCTCTTCAATAGTGGCTTGAATCTTCTTCTCTTGGAACTTAGAGTCACAATTGTAACTTCTCTAATGGCATACAAACTGTTGGATATAGTGTCTAAGTCCATAACTATATTTGGTATGTACTTGACCCGACCCGGCATGGTCCATTTGGGTTGCACTTCACCCGAACAATTTATGGATTACTTTTGAGAATAGTACAGGTTATGATTTATTAATATATTATAAGTTCTAATATATTAATATAAGATCATATTATTTAATTAGTATTGATCTATAATTAATCTAGGATTAATTTAGAGATCAAAGATGTTACTAATTAAATAGGGGCTTCTATGTTTATATAGTGTGGGCTAATGCTTATTTGAAATGGGCTAGGCTTGCATGGAAAAATCCATGGATACTCCATGGAGCTTTGACCCATGGATCTCATGGAAATGAAGAGACATGGGTATTAGGGTTTACATGGATGTAACCCTAATCCATCCACCCTATATAAAGGAGACTTTGGTTCTTGAAATCACACTAGTTGACACTTGTTGAGGTGAGGGCCGATTTCAAGATAGTAGTGACTATTCTCTCAAAGTTCCAAGTTTGTGGTGATTTGTGATTTCCACTTGAGGCATCCACACTATTGGTGCTAGGCTCTAAAAACTCCAAGCAATCAACTACAACTACAAGGTAAGTGTTTCTACTAGCTTTATTTGATTCAAGTTCCCCATGCCATGCTAGTTAGGATATAAGCCTTGGAAAAAATAATTATTTGCATGTATCTTAGACAAACATAGATCCAAGGTTTATTAGGGTTGCATGTACACTTAGGAAGTGTTAGAATGCTCAAAACTCATCAGTGGTATCAGAGCCTAGGCTTGTTTGTTTGATACCTGTTGCAATATTATGAAAAAAGTCGAAAAATTTGCTGTCTGACTGCTGGACTCGGCGAGTCCATGGGGGGACTCGTTGAGTTCACTTGTATCTTCAACCTACTCGTCGAGTAGGTTCATGCACTCGGCGAGTAGGGTCGACAGAGTGCAGATTTTCGACTTTAGTTGCTGGAAATGGATTAGAAACATTACCCTAAACTGTTTTGGTACTTGAAAACTTGTTTTAGATGGTGTAATGTCATTGCTAATTCATTTACAACAACTAGTTATCAAAATTACAAAGTTTAAATGTGATTTTGATTCATGAAAGTGTTCATATTCATGTTTTTGTTCTTATGATGTTTAGATGATCATAGGAATTATTTGTAACCTATGTGGTAGATTAATTTTGATGATAATGTGTTTTAATGGAGTCCATAACTTGTCCTCAAGTTATGGAAAACCAAAAGTCACTTGGATTAAAAAACCATTAAAAAGAACACAAGAGTTAGAAAAATGAAGAGTCTTCATTTTATTACTCTATTAAACTCATAAGTTACAAGAAATGAAAAGTTTTGAAAGTTTACAAAACTTGCCCTCAAGTTTTGGAACAAGTAAAGTCAAGTTAAACTTTAGTTCCAACCCTTAGAATTTTAAAAGTTAAAATTCAACCCTTATACTTATATTATTATGATTTAATAATATATATATATATATATATATATATATATATATATATATATATATATATATATATATATATATATATATATGTATAAGAACAAAGTCGTCTTACCGCTAGTATGCCTCATTCACGAAACTGGTCTATAAGGTGGGTATAAGGTTGTTGCCTATAAAATGACAACTTAATGGGTGTCCACTCTCACCCACCGCTTGCTTGATCGGTGGAGGGTCGTTAGCCGAATGGGTAAGACAAGGACTTATAAATTCTCACTAAAAGTATGATGAATATTATAAAGTAACTAAATGTTTTATTAAATTCCCAATCTTAGTTACTTTAGGAAAAATGTGAATAAGGTGCTAATCCATGAAATTACACTTTACACTTTGTTTAAGTCGTTGGTGGAGCGTGTGTGGTTAACCGGCACACTAACTTGGACTTAACAAGGTAGGTAAAGGGTGACTTAAGGTTTATTATAGTATCGATGGAGCGTGTGTGGTTTACCGGCACATTGATTGAGTGATAAACTTTAAGGGTACCAAGTGATTTGCATGGTTACTTCACACCTCGTTTTGTGATCCTCGGCATCCCAGTCACAAAACTTGGAGGGCACACTCGAGATTGAAACATGCCTTTGAAAAGTTCATTGAATCTCAAAGAATCTAGGAATTTCTAAGAACCAATCAAAAACCTAAATATTCCGGTTTTCGTGGTGGAAATTGGTGAATCGTCATTCACCTACCTTTCGAATATGTTATAGCTTAGATTACGGCATACCTCTTCTAAGTTATAATATATTGTGATTGGATCCTAGCCTTAATATTACATTTGGGTGTTCTATTAAGGACTCTCTTAATATCTAAACTAATCTTGTTCTCTTCTTTCAGATGTCTTCAAACAATGCTGCCTCTGGCTCTAATCCTAATGGCTCCTTTAATCTTATGAACTTGTGTGGGAAAGTCACTTTTGATGGATCCAACTTCAATGAGTGGATCAGAAACATCAGGATGATTACCCGCTACGAGGACAAAGAATATGTCCTTGACAAGGAGCTTAAGGAGATTGATGAGACCACTGCAACTCCTCAGGAGATCGCTGACTTTCAGGCACATGAAAGGGATGCTACGAAAGTGGCATGCATCATGATGGCCACGATGACAGCGGAACTCCAAAAGTCCTATGAGGATTTCTACCCTTATGAAATGCACCAAGATTTGATGGAAAGATACCATCAAAGTGCACGACAAGAGAGGTATGAAATCATCTGCTCCATGATAACAGCCATGATGAAGGACGGGGAATCCGTCACGAGCCACATGCAGAAAATGCAAAGGTATGTGGATCGTTTGCTGAAGCTTAATGTGAACTTCCCTGAGGATCTTGCAATAGATATCATTTTGCACTCCTTACCATCGTGCTATGATTAATTCCGCATGACATATCACATGAATAAGGAAGAGGTCACACTCAGCAAACTTCAGGGACTTCTCAAGATTGCAGAAACAGGTCTTAAGGGGAAGTCGGTTGTTAACACTCCTACTCCAAACTCTACTCCGGTTTTGGCAATCGGGAAAAGTCGAGGGAAGAAAAGGAAGAGCTCTTCGAAGGGTACCAAGGCTCGGACCCTTGATGGCTCTTTTTCAAGTGGAACCAAGAAAGGTTTCATCACTCCTTCTTCTGACCCAAAAGAGGCTGAATGCTTCTATTGCCATGGAAAGGCTCATTGGAAGCGGAACTGCCCAAAGTACCAGCAGGATGTGAAGGATGGGAAAGTTAAACCCAACCATGCAGGTATTTACACTATCTTATCTAATAACTCACCCCATTCTAAATCTTGGGTCCTTGATACCGGTTGTGGTATTCATATTTGTTGTGACTTGCACGGACTAAAAAGAAGTGAGAATGTGGAGCAAGGAAGAATAAAGTTGATCATGGGGAATAGGAAAGCTTCACCTGTCACCAAGATTGGAGTTTATACTTTATCGCTAAGTAGTGGGTTTGATTTAGATTTGAATAAATGTTGTTATTCGCCAGGAATGGCAAGAAATATTATTTCCTTTCATGCTTTGTACAAACAAGGGTTTACCTTTTCGTTTAATAATGAAGTTGGTTCTATTGATGCTTTCTTTAATAATGTTCTTTATTTTAAAGCATTACCTTGTGATGGTGTGTATGAAGCTGTATCTGTTGTAGATAAATTAGGAAATAATGTTTTGTGTATTGATTCTATTAATAATAATAATAACTTGGATAACGCGTCATTATGGCATTGTCGTCTTGGACATATAAGCAAGAGCCAACTCCAAAAGGATGGAGTCTTAGAGTCATTTGACCTAAAGTCAGATGATAGTTGCGAATCATGCTTACTTGGAAAAATGACAAAGTCACCCTTCACAGGCTCGTGTGAGAGGGGTGAAGGTTTGTTGGACCTTGTACACACGGATGTGTGTGGACCATTCAAACATGCCACAAGGGATGCTAATCGTTATTATTTGACTTTTACTGATGATTACAGTAGATATGGATATGTCTACCTAATCAAGCATAAGTCAGAGACTTTCGAGAAGTTTAAGGAATTTAAACAGGAAGTCGAGAATCAATTGGGCAGGAACATTAAGATGCTTCGATCTGATCGTGGTGGTGAGTATCTTAGTTCAGAGTTCCTCGACTATCTTAGGGAATGTGGGATTGTCTCACAATTGACACCTCCCAGGACACCACAGTTGAATGGTGTAGCTGAGAGGCGTAATCAAACCTTGTTAGATATGGTTCGTTCCATGATGAGTCGAGCTATGCTACCAATTTCATTCTGGGGGTATGCCTTAGAGACTGTCGCCCACATTCTTAATCTGGTCCCTACAAAGAAAGTTGCCAAAACTCCTCACGAGATGTGGACTGGTAAAGTACGTAAACTAGACCACATCAAGATTTGGGGTTGCGAGGCGTTCGTGAGATGCGAGACTCATGATAAGCTCGAACCTCGAAGCGAGAGGTGTATTTTCATCGGCTACCCACAGCAATCCTTTGGTTACCTCTTTTACAGACCCAGTGATAATGTGGTCTTTGTAGCAAGAAGAGGAGTTTTTCGAGAGAGAGAATTTATAAGCCAAGGAAACAGTGGGAGGCAAATTGATCTTGAAGAAATTCAAGAGTCAAGTGGTGAAGGAACTTCAAACCCTAGCCCTCAACTTGAGGAGGAAACTCCTGTTGAGCCAATTGATGTGGCTGTACCTCTGAGGCGTTCCACGAGAGTTAGGAATGCACCTGAGCATTATTATGGTTTCCATATTACTGCGGAAGGTGAGACACTTATTAGTGATGAGACACTAGTAGGTCTGGATGAACCTAACAGCTACACGGAAGCCATGGCAGGCCCTGAGGCTGCTAAATGGAAAGAGGCTATGGACAGCGAGATACAATCCATGTATGCCAATCAAGTTTGGAACTTGGTTGAGAATGTACCTGGTCGTAAGACTGTAGGGTGCAAATGGATCTTCAAGAAGAAGACCAACATGGATGGTAATGTACACACTTATAAGGCTAGACTGGTTGCAAAGGGCTTCTCTCAAATTCGTGGAGTGGACTATGATGAGACATTTTCTCTAGTAGCCAAGATTAAGTCTATTCAGGTTCTGTTGGCCATTGTTGCATTTCATGACTATGAAATATGGCAAATGGATGTCAAAACCGCTTTCCTTAATGGAAAGTTGGCTGAAGATGTTTACATGAGTCAGCCAGAGGTTTTTGTCAGCAACGAGTACCTTAATAGAGTGTGTAAGCTTGAGTAATCCATTTATGGATTGAAACAGGCACCTCGCAAGTGGAATCTTTTCTTTGATGAGAAAGTCAAGGAATTTGGCTTTTCAAGGAGTGAAGATGAATCTTGTGTCTATATCAAGGGTAGTGGGAGCATAGTCAGTTTTTTGGTACTGTATGTGGATGACATACTACTCATAGGAAATGACATCCCAACCCTGCAGGAAGTAAAGTCTTGGCTTGGGAAGTGTTTCGCTATGAAGGACCTTGGTGAAGCTGCCTATATCCTAGGGATAAAGATTTTGAGAAACAGGAGTAAAAGACTAATTGGACTTAGTCAAAGTACCTACTTGGACAAAGTGTTGAAAAGATTCAACATGCATAACTCCAAGAAAGGTGAGTTATCCATTCAGTGTAACGCCAGATTGAGTAAGACACAAAGCCCTAGTATTGAGGCTGAGATAGCAGAAATGAGTCGACTTCCTTATGCTTCAGCTGTAGGATCGATCATGTATGCTATGACGTGTACTCGACCTGATGTAGCCTTTGCTTTGAGCATGGTTAGCAGGTATCAGGGGAACCCTGGCAAGGAACACTGGACTGCGGTAAAGAATATCCTCAAGTACCTGCGAAGGACTAAGGACTGGGTCCTTACCTTCGGTGGGAGTGATGACTTGAGAGTTGTAGGGTATAGTGATGCTAGCTTCCAAACTGATAGGGATAATTTCCGCTCTCAGTCGGGATGGGTCTTTACCTTAAACGGAGGAGCAATCACTTGGAAGAGTTCCAAGCAGGAGACAGTGGCTGATTCTACTTGTGAATCAGAGTATATAGCGGCAAGCGAGGCAGCAAAGGAGGCTATATGGCTAAAGAACTTCATCGGAGACCGTGGAGTTGTACCAGCTATAAAAGAGCCAATGGAGATTTTCTGTGACAGCAATAGTGCGGTTGCCTTAGCCAAGGAACCAAGAGATCATGGGAGATCCAGACACATTGACAGAAAATATCACTTCATCAGACATCGAATAGAAGAAGGGATCCTCGTGGCGAAGAGGGTATCATCAGATGAGAACCCAGCAGATCCCCTCACGAAGGGATTGACTCGGGTTAAGCATCTCCAGCATGCTCGGAGCATAGGGCTGAAGGATGATATTAGATTTAGTAGTTAGATAACCCAGAAATTTGTAAAGTGTAATTGACATTTGATGATGAATAAAAGGTGTTTTATTTATGAGTAAAGTGTTGCTATCTCTTGTCGATCGTTTACTATATTTCTTTTGCATGTTTTGACTTCCAGAATAATTATGTTTGGTATATCATATTATTCAAACCTCCACAGTCGGTCATATGTCGGAAGTAGGTATGAATCAAGACTATCATGATTGGTTGCAGAGGTCTAAGGTGTTGGACATGGCTACAACAATCATGAGTGCTCATAAGTTCTGAGCATTGGTGTAACGCCTGTGTTTCGGGCTTGCCATTTGTAGCAATGTAATAGTCTAGGTTAACCTCTGTAACCCGTTTTGAAATAATAAGATTGTATTATTTGAGTATTGTGTGTTTTGTGCTTAATTGCTTAATTATGTGGTTTGATTAATTAAGAATAAAAATAAGCGTCAAAATTTAAGTGTAAAATAAACTTAATATATTTGGTTAATGTTGTAGTAGTTGAAACGAGGTTTCCGAATATATATAGAACGCCCAAATCTGACTTCGTATGAGGAAGTTATGATTTATCGAAGTTCCGGCTTAGCGATATACAGCCTGTTTTACTCGATTTGAGATCGAGCGGTTGTTAGCCGAAGCAATCTAAATGAGAATCGAAGATCTCATTGTTGGTATTGAAACGATAAAAAGTTAGGCGAGAACGGACGTCAAACGAAGAAGTTATGAATTTATAACGAAAGTTTCTGTCCCGGCCTATTAAAAATAATTAATAAAAATAAAGTCAAAATTAGCCGACAGAGTCTAAACGAAAGTCGTAGAGCATGGTCTCACCTTCGTGTGGATATAAAGAACGTCGAAAACGGAGTTCGTATGATGAAGTTATGAATTTCCGAAGTTTATTAATCATTTTGTATTTATTTTTAATTCAAAATTCGGAAGCATTATCCGAAGGAGTCACCGATCTGATCCGAGGTACGCCCCGCGTACTCGAGTACGCCCCGCGTACTCCGAGGGATGTCGACACTCGCACTCGAGCACTTCGGATACGTAAGCAATGACGTTTTGAGCAGTACGCCCCGCGTAACGCAGTACGCCCCGCGTACTCCGAGGCTCCAGCCTCCTATAAATAGGATGCGAGGGTTCCGGGTATTTTTGCCAATTCCCTCTCGTTTTCGTGTCGAAGCTCTGTGCAAAAACCCCCGAAGCTACCCCGAAGTCCCGGTATCATACTCTAGCCCCGAGGCAAGTCCCGAGATCCCGAAGATCCCGAAAAGTGCGGTTCCCGAGTCGAAGCTCTGCCCGCGAGAAGTTCGATTTTCGAGAAGATCTTCCAGATCTGCTGTGGATTACTACTTCTATAAGCCGTAGTGCTGTCCGATCATCTTCTGATCAAGTGAGTGTGTAGTTATTTCTTCTAATACAATAATACGAAGTATTTTATATAAAAATACGTGCTATGTGTATATATTTGGTTGTGTTATGTGTGAATGAGTATTCACTCTCTTCTATCTTATAGATCTGCTTATTTCTTTATGAGACATGTGTTATGTGTGTGTGTGCCTCATCTGTTATGTGATATATGTGTTGATTAAAGCATGCTATACAGGTTTTCTTTAAACTATGTATACAAATGTATATTTTTATCTACTAATATGTTGGGTAGAACATGGGTAGACAGTTGGTGTGTAATAAACAGATGAGAGGCCTCGTTGTTGTTTGATTGAGTCATCTAGCGGAGTTTAGATGACGACCACTGGCTATTCTAGACAGTCTTGTGGAAACATTAGCAGGTTCGCCACCTGTAGGTGTTAATGAACTTGGGTGTTCATTCGCTGTACTCCATCCCCCTCATGGTTGCCTTATTTGACTTATATTGCTGAGGTACCCCCGAAGCATGTGTTGTCGCCCCGATGAAATATTCTTAGACTAGGTCCCTTATGTTAGTTGTTTTAGGGACATTAAAGTGAGAATAACGGGAATGGGTAATTGGGTTATTGTTGGTTGGTGAAAATTAAATATGATTATTTATTGTGGGTTGAAAACCCTATATGCTCACCAGGCTCCCAAGCCTGACCCACTCAGTTTTAAATTGTATTACAGGTAGTGGCGGAAGGGCATGAGATGGATGAACCATCAAGTTGTTTTGTTTACAAGTCTGCATATGTTTATATTTGTTATATGACTTGTAATGTATTCGTTTATGCTTATTGGTCTGTATCGGAACATGACACCCCGAGTTTTGATTATAATGAAAATACATTTCTTTTATGAAATGCTTCGGTAAACAATGTTTTATCATGTTTTGTTTTTGGGAACAAATTCCGCAACTCTTTCAAATCAAAAGGATTTACTCTGAAAATATTTAAAAGCATAAATGAAAATCGGTCTTTTCTGGCCGAGATTTTGGGGATGTCACAGTTGGTATCAGAGCATTAGTTTAAGCGAACTAGGAATTTGTAGGATTTCTAGACTTAAACTTAGAATGCTAAGTGAAGTTTTGAGATGTGTGTCTGTTGTGGTTTAGACACGAGCACTAGTTTATTTTAGGAAAGTTGCCTAAAATGCTTTATGTGCTAAATGTTATATGTTGCCATATATGATATTATTTGTTCGGATCTATGGTCTGTTGCCGACCGGATCTAGAAACCTTATGTGTGTAGGATTCTAAGCGTACGTCTACGATATTAGAACTAGCATGTAAACGTTTCGGAGTGATAAGGATGATTTGAATATCTATCATGATTGAGGATCTAATTTCACCTTATTCGGTGTAGATCAAAATGGTGAGAACAAGAAGTGGAGTTGGAAATGCTGACGAAAACAGGAATCAACCACCAGTGATTGAGCCAATACCTGTCGTAGCAGCAGCACCTGAGCCAATAACCATGGCTGGTGTGCAATTGATGATTCAGACGATGTTGGATCGTCAGATGGATGAAACTAGACGGTTGCTTCAACAAAATCGTGGAGAACTGTCGATTCGTGTGGAAGAGCCTGAACTGAATGAAGGGCACTCGGAAGGTGGAAACTTCAGTGGGTCTGTTGGTCCAGCCAACCCACCGATAGTTAGGCAAGATAACCATGATGGAAGGAATGATGGAATGGGATGCAAGTACAAGGACTTTTTGACTTGTAAACCATCGACCTTCAATGGAAAGGAGGATCCGATTGGGGTTATGGATTGGGTCTCCGAAATGGAGTTAGCCTTTATGACATGTGGCTGTAGAGGCAAGTTGCAGACTATCTATGCCGTGCGACAATTCCGAGGTGGAGCCGTTCGTTGGTGGAACACTCTAGGGAAGACCTTAAGCCCTAACGAGCCACTGCAATTGTCATGGGCAGAGTTCTTGGTGCAGTTTAAGCGCAAGTTCTGCTCGGCTCAAAATCTGTTGGAGTTGGAGAACAAGTTTTTGACATTGACGAAGGGTAGCATGTCAGTGGATGAGTACACCAATAACTTCACCGATAAGATGGAGTTTGCCTTGCGTATTGTTCCGGACGAGCTGACAAAGGTGGATCGGTATGCGAAGGGACTTCCATGGGAGTACGAGGTGCCGGTACGTCAGGCACTTACTCTAGAGGCAGCTATCTGGGCTGCCAAGTCTGTGGAGAACATGATAAAGGGAAGAACCACCGACAAGGTTGAGGTTGGTGAGAAAAAGGAAGTTTGAAGGAACATCTGGTTCCAGTAAGAAGAGTAAATTTTCGAAATCTGATTCGAAAAAGTTTGGAGGAAAAGGAGGCGAAGCGAAGTGGTGTGATAAGTGTAGGAAAAAGCACTTTGGGAAATGTAGCGAGGATGTAACCTGCTACAAGTGTGGAAAGGTTGGACATTTTGCCAATGAATGTCCGAACAACAAAAGGATGTGTTTTGGGTGTAATGAAGAGGGGCATATTTTGAAAGACTGTCCGAAGAAGAAGGAGGCAGCTAGGCCCAACATTCCACCAAAGCCGAAGGCAAGAGCCTTCCAGATGACACTTGAGGCTGCGAAAGATGAAGCTGATGTCGCTTCAGGTACCTTTCTCGTAAACGAATTACCTGCTCATATATTGTTTGATTCTGGAGCCAACTACTCCTTTATTTCGCATGAGTTTGGTAAAAAGCTAGCTTTGCCTGTTGATAGACTAAATAATGCTTTATTAGTCGAAGTAGCTAGTGGCAAGTTTGTACCTGTTAGCCATCGTATGAAAAACGTCTTGATCGACCTTAATGGGAATAAGTTTCTCGAGGAATTATTGCCTATCGAACTAAATGGTTTCGACATCGTCTTGGGAATGGATTGGCTTAGCGCCAATGATGCCGAAATTTTGTGCAAGAAGAAGATAGTTAAAGTAAACCCGCCTGGGAAAGATTCGTTTATGGTGTATGGGGACAAACGCAGAGTGAATTCTGGAATCATTTCTCTAATGAAAGCCAGAAAGTGTTTGACCAAGGGATGTACATCATATTTAGCATTCGTGATTGATGCTAAGAAGGAAAAGAAGGTGATGCAGAGCATTCCAGTGGTGTGTGATTATCCGGAAGTATTTCCCGAGGATCTTCCTGGATTACCACCTGATAGACAAGTGGAGTTCAGAATAGACTTGTTACCAGGAACCACGCCAATAGCAAAAGCACCTTATCGATTAGCACCGACAGAGATGAAGGAGCTGATGATGCAACTTCAGGAGTTATTGAACAAAGGTTTCATTAGACCTAGTTCATCGCCCTGGGGAGCTCCGGTGTTATTTGTAAAGAAGAAAGATGGAAGTATGAGAATGTGCATCGATTACAGAGAGCTGAACAAGGCAACAATAAAGAATAGATATCCGTTGCTGAGGATTGATGACCTGTTTGATCAATTGCAAGGTTCGAGCTATTTCTCGAAGATCGATCTTAGGTCAGGATATCATCAGCTGAAAGTAAGAGAGCAAGATATCGAGAAGACTGCATTCAGAACTAGATATGGACACTACGAGTTCTTGGTTATGTCGTTTGGACTAACCAATGCTCCAGCAGCGTTCATGGATTTGATGAATAGGGTTTGTAATCCTTTCCTTGATAAATCCGTGATAGTGTTCATAGACGACATTCTGATCTACTCGAAAAGCCAGGAGGAGCATGGCAGACACTTGCGAGAAGTGTTAGAAGTTTTGAAGAAGGAGAAGCTTTATGCAAAGTTCTCCAAATGTGATTTTTGGATTCGTGAGGTCCAATTCTTGGGTCACGTGGTCAACCAAGAAGGGATAATGGTTGATCCAGCGAAGATCGAAGCTGTGATGAAGTGGGAACAACCGAAAAGTCCCACGGAGATTCGAAGCTTTTTAGGATTAGCCGGATATTACCGAAGGTTTATCCAAGGCTTTTCTTCGATTGCTACTCCATTAACAGCTTTGACCCACAAAGGAGCTACTTATGCTTGGAGTGAGAAGCATAAAGAAGCATTTGAGAAGTTAAAGAAGAAGCTATGCGAGGCACCGATACTTTCTCTACCCGATGGAGTCGAAGACTTCGCTGTTTATAGCGATGCGTCTGGTGTTGGATTGGGTTGTGTTTTGACCCAAAGAGAAAAGGTGATAGCATATGCGTCTCGACAGTTGAAAGAGCATGAAAAGAATTACCCGACTCATGATTTGGAGTTGGCAGCGGTAGTTTTCGCTCTGAAAATATGGAGGCATTACCTCTATGGCACGAAGTGCAAATTTTTCACTGATCATAAGAGTCTCCAATACCTCTTTAATCAGAAAGAATTGAACATGAGGCAACGACGCTGGCTAGAACTTCTCAAGGACTACGACTGTGAGATACTTTACCACCCAGGTAAAGCAAATATTGTTGCTGATGCTCTCAGTCGGAAAGTCAATCTTGAAAAGAAGAGGCCAAGAGCGTTGAAAATTGAAGTTTTCTCGACTATTGTGGAAAGTATAAGGAAAGCTCAAGAGGAGGCTTCTGAGAAAAATGACCGAAAGGAGGAACGTTTGGGTAAAACGTTGGTGTTTGGTACTAACGGTCATGGACTGAAGGTATTCCAAGATCGTATTTGGGTACCTAAGTCAGGAGGAATTAGGGATCTTCTGATGGAAGAAGCTCACAAGACCATGTACTCGATTCATCCGGGTAGCACTAAAATGTATAGGGACCTGAAACCCTACTACTGGTGGCCGACGATGAAGCTTGATGTTGCAAAGTATGTGGCCGAGTGTGTGACTTGTGCGAGAGTCAAGACACAACATCAGAAACCTTACGGGAGTTTAGAACCATTGCCTGTGCCTATGGGTAAGTGGGAAGACATTGCTATGGATTTTGTCACTAAACTGCCCAGAACAAAGAATGGTCACGACATGATTTGGGTGGTCGTTGATCGATTCACTAAGAGTGCGCATTTCATAGCGGCCAGGGAGAAATGGTCTATGGAAAAGCTTGCGAATTCTTACGTGAAGGAAATTGTGAGGCTTCACGGTGTTCCGTTAACGATTGTATCGGATCGTGATAGCCGTTTCACCTCAAGGTTTTGGAAAAGTCTACAAGAGGAAATGGGTACCAAGTTATGTTTAAGCACAGCTTACCATCCGCAGACTGATGGTCAGAGTGAAAGAACAATACAAACACTTGAAGATATGCTGAGAGCATGTACCTTGGAATTCCTAGGTAATTGGGATGAACATTTACCGTTGGTAGAATTTTCCTATAATAATAGTTTTCACTCGAGCATTAAGATGGCACCTTACCAAGCTTTGTATGGACAAAAGTGTCGTACGCCGTCTTGTTGGCTTGAGGCTGGGGAAAAGCAGTTTATGGGACCGGAGTTGGTTCATCAAACTGCTGAAAAGTTGAAAATAATTAGGGAAAGAATGTTAGCAGCTCAAGATCGTCAAAAGAGCTATGCTGACAAGAAGCGAAGACCGATGACTTTTGAGGTTGGAGATTCGGTTTTGCTTAAAGTCTCGCCGTGGAAGGGACTTATAAGATTTGGTAAAAGGGGAAAGTTGAGTCCAAGGTTTATTGGACCTTTTAAAGTCCTTCAGAGGATTGGGAATCAAGCTTACAAGCTCGAATTACCCGAAGAGCTGAATGGAATTCACAACACTTTTCATGTGTGTTATTTGAGGAAGTTCACGGGAGAAGTTCCCGATATAATTCCAATTTCTGAATTGAGAATTGATGAGAACAAAAGGTTGATTGAAGAACCAGAGGCAATTGTTGACCGAAAGACTAAGAAGTTGCGACGCAAAATGGTTGGGTTAGTGCTTGTCCGATGGAAACACACGAATGGGCCGAATCTCACCTGGGAGACGGAGAGTGACATGTTGAGTCGCTATCCGCATTTGTTTGTTGATGTGTGATTCCGGGGACGGAATCATTCTAAGGTGGAGAGAATTGTAACGCCTGTGTTTCGGGCTTGCCATTTGTAGCAATGTAATAGTCTAGGTTAACCTCTGTAACCCGTTTTGAAATAATAAGATTGTATTATTTGAGTATTGTGTGTTTTGTGCTTAATTGCTTAATTATGTGGTTTGATTAATTAAGAATAAAAATAAGCGTCAAAATTTAAGTGTAAAATAAACTTAATATATTTGGTTAATGTTGTAGTAGTTGAAACGAGGTTTCCGAATATATATAGAACGCCCAAATCTGACTTCGTATGAGGAAGTTATGATTTATCGAAGTTCCGGCTTAGCGATATACAGCCTGTTTTACTCGATTTGAGATCGAGCGGTTGTTAGCCGAAGCAATCTAAATGAGAATCGAAGATCTCATTGTTGGTATTGAAACGATAAAAAGTTAGGCGAGAACGGACGTCAAACGAAGAAGTTATGAATTTATAACGAAAGTTTCTCCCGGCCTATTAAAAATAATTAATAAAAATAAAGTCAAAATTAGCCGACAGAGTCTAAACGAAAGTCGTAGAGCATGGTCTCACCTTCGTGTGGATATAAAGAACGTCGAAAACGGAGTTCGTATGATGAAGTTATGAATTTCCGAAGTTTATTAATCATTTTGTATTTATTTTTAATTCAAAATTCGGAAGCATTATCCGAAGGAGTCACCGATCTGATCCGAGGTACGCCCCGCGTACTCGAGTACGCCCCGCGTACTCCGAGGGATGTCGACACTCGCACTCGAGCACTTCGGATACGTAAGCAATGACGTTTTGAGCAGTACGCCCCGCGTAACGCAGTACGCCCCGCGTACTCCGAGGCTCCAGCCTCCTATAAATAGGATGCGAGGGTTCCGGGTATTTTTGCCAATTCCCTCTCGTTTTCGTGTCGAAGCTCTGTGCAAAAACCCCCGAAGCTACCCCGAAGTCCCGGTATCATACTCTAGCCCCGAGGCAAGTCCCGAGATCCCGAAGATCCCGAAAAGTGCGGTTCCCGAGTCGAAGCTCTGCCCGCGAGAAGTTCGATTTTCGAGAAGATCTTCCAGATCTGCTGTGGATTACTACTTCTATAAGCCGTAGTGCTGTCCGATCATCTTCTGATCAAGTGAGTGTGTAGTTATTTCTTCTAATACAATAATACGAAGTATTTTATATAAAAATACGTGCTATGTGTATATATTTGGTTGTGTTATGTGTGAATGAGTATTCACTCTCTTCTATCTTATAGATCTGCTTATTTCTTTATGAGACATGTGTTATGTGTGTGTGTGCCTCATCTGTTATGTGATATATGTGTTGATTAAAGCATGCTATACAGGTTTTCTTTAAACTATGTATACAAATGTATATTTTTATCTACTAATATGTTGGGTAGAACATGGGTAGACAGTTGGTGTGTAATAAACAGATGAGAGGCCTCGTTGTTGTTTGATTGAGTCATCTAGCGGAGTTTAGATGACGACCACTGGCTATTCTAGACAGTCTTGTGGAAACATTAGCAGGTTCGCCACCTATAGGTGTTAATGAACTTGGGTGTTCATTCGCTGTACTCCATCCCCCTCATGGTTGCCTTATTTGACTTATATTGCTGAGGTACCCCCGAAGCATGTGTTGTCGCCCCGATGAAATATTCTTAGACTAGGTCCCTTATGTTAGTTGTTTTAGGGACATTAAAGTGAGAATAACGGGAATGGGTAATTGGGTTATTGTTGGTTGGTGAAAATTAAATATGATTATTTATTGTGGGTTGAAAACCCTATATGCTCACCAGGCTCCCAAGCCTGACCCACTCAGTTTTAAATTGTATTACAGGTAGTGGCGGAAGGGCATGAGATGGATGAACCATCAAGTTGTTTTGTTTACAAGTCTGCATATGTTTATATTTGTTATATGACTTGTAATGTATTCGTTTATGCTTATTGGTCTGTATCGGAACATGACACCCCGAGTTTTGATTATAATGAAAATACATTTCTTTTATGAAATGCTTCGGTAAACAATGTTTTATCATGTTTTGTTTTTGGGAACAAATTCCGCAACTCTTTCAAATCAAAAGGATTTACTCTGAAAATATTTAAAAGCATAAATGAAAATCGGTCTTTTCTGGCCGAGATTTTGGGGATGTCACAATTGGACTCAACCCACGCTCACTGGAATCACTTCATGGAATTTTATCTCGAGTGATCGTGAGACGGTAATATCACATAAGTCTTCAAACCTAGAGATATGATTTGTTACTTACAAGTTGGTTATGCATTGATTGTACGAAAACGCATTGGTAACTCGATGTTATAAAACGTGCTTTTGTGTGTAATTCAATGAGTGGTAGAACAAACATATGAGTCGAAGTTTATCTGTTCCTTCTTGGATTAGAAGCTGATATCTGGGCCCCTCGATGATTGTGTTTTGACCTATGTACCGGGCCCGGTCAGAACTAAATTGATGTGTTCAGTTGAGTTCTTTGTCAAACAAATCGGAAATCGGGAAACAAATGCTAGACAATAAGCAAGACCATGTTCCATGTATTTGTCTGGCTGATATCTAGAATAGAGGATTATATGATCACTTATCTAAATGGTGCATTCTAGTTCAACAGAGTTTAAAGAGCTACGATTGCTGATCGGTTCCTGAAGTCATACTTGCAACTATAGTTATTAGACTTATCCAAGTGGGAGACTGTTGGATATAGTGTCTAAGTCCATAACTATATTTGGTATGTACTTGACCCGACCCGGCATGGTCCATTTGGGTTGCACTTCACCTGAACAATTTATGGATTATTTTTTAGAATAGTACAGGTTATGATTTATTAATATATTATAAGTTCTAATATATTAATATAAGATCATATTATTTAATTAGTATTGATCTATAATTAATCTAGGATTAATTTAGAGATCAAAGATGTTACTAATTAAATATGGGCTTCTATGTTTATATAGTGTAGGTTAATGCTTATTTGAAATGGGCTAGGCTTGCATGGAAAAGTCCATGGATACTCCATGGAGCTTTGACCCATGGATCTCATAGGAATGAAGAGACATGGGTATTAGGGTTTACATGGATGTAACCCTAATCCATCCACCCTATATAAAGGAGGCTTTGGTTCTTCAAATCACACTAGTTGACACTTGTTGAGGTGAGGGCCGATTTCAAGATAGTAGTGACTATTCTCTCAAAGTTCCAAGTTTGTGGTGATTTGTGATTTCCACTTGAGGCATCCACACTATTGGTGCTAGGCTCTAAAAACTCCAAGCAATCAACTACAACTACAAGGTAAGTGTTTCTACTAGCTTTATTTGATTCAAGTTCGCCATGCCATGCTAGTTAGGATATAAGCCTTGGAAAAAATAATTATTTGCATGTATCTTAGACAAACATAGATCCAAGGTCTATTAGGGTTGCATGTACACTTAGGAAGTGTTAGATTGCTCAAAACCCATCACAAACACCACAAGCAAGAAGGAAACTTTGAGAGAGGAGGGAGGATGCTAATTTTAGGCCTAGGGTTTCTCTATTGGAGATCAAGTGGCCAAAAATTGCAAGTGGAGCTCTCTATTTATATTGTAGGCTGCTAGGGTTTCAGTCTAAACTCTAATGGACAACTTAGTCACCAAGCAGCCCAAGGAACCTTCTGGAATGGGGCCTTGGACAAAAATATGATGATCCTCCATCGTAATTTCATTCCCCCTTAGTCCATTAGGTTTCCCAGCCCAAAACTCAACTATCACACATTTGACAGTTTATGCCCCTTTATTCAATTAATCTCTTTTAGTCACCAAATTAATTCCAAATTAATTTATGACTTATACTAATTAAATAAATATGATTTCTCCTTTAATATATTATCCTTATAATATATTAATAAATCAGATTATCCTCTCACTCTCTTTCTCATCAAATTACCTTGTCAGGTTGCTTTGGTGAAGGCAACCAAAAAGGATCATGCACAACCGGGTCAAATACATATCAAATATAGTTACGAGCTTATACACTAATCCAACAGTCTCCCACTTGGATTAGTCTAGTAACTATATCTCACATATGACTTCAGGATCCGATTAGCAATCGTAGCTCTTATACGCTATTGTCAACTCTGATCAAAATCTTACCATTCAGATAAGTGATCGTATAATCCTCTATTCTAGATATCATGCTAACAATACTTATAGTCTAGAATTTTGTTCCTCGATTTCTGATTTATTCGACATAGAATTTAGATGAACACATCAACTTGATCCTGACCGGGCCCGACACATAAGTCAAACCAAATCATCGAGTGGCCAGATATCGCTTTTATCCTCTTAGAATAAAAGGAGCAGAAAAACATCGACTTATATGCTTTTATCATTCATTAATTAAGTCACACCCAATAATGCGTTTTATAACATCAAGTTACTGATGTGTGTTCACATTATCAATGTATAATTAACTAGCAAACAATAAGTATATCTCTAGGTTTAAAGATTGTATGATTTTATCATCTCGCGATCACTCGTGATAGCTCTCATGAAGTGATACCAGCAAGCGCGGGTTTATTCCAATGCTCAAATCATATTCCATAAGCACTCATGAACTTTGTAGCAATCCTTTGCAATGTCTAAAACCTTTTAGACAATCTACAAACAAATTCATGACAATCTTCTTTCATATCTACTTCCAACATATGAGCGATTGTGGACAGTTCGAATAATCTTATTATTCAGGATGTCAAAACATGCAAAATAGAAACAATTGATAAATAATTAACACAAGATAGTAACCTTTCTTATAAATAACGCACCTTTATTTAATCATCAAATGTTGAATACAAAATTATCTATTACAAGTTTCCTACCTATCTAATCTAAACTAATATCATCCTTTAGCCCAACACTCCTAGCGTGCTGCAAATGCTTGACCCTACTCAGTCCCTTCGTAAAGGGATCTACTGGGTTATCTTCTGACGATACCCTCTTCACAACGAGGAGTCCCTCTTCTACCCGATGTCTAATAAAATGGTATTTTCTGTCGATATGTCGAGATCTGCCATGATCCCTTGGTTCCTTGGTTAAGGCAACCGCTCCTTCATTATCAAAGAGAATTTCCTTGGGCTCCTTTATGGATGGCACAACTCCAAGGTCTCCAATGAAGTTCTTCAACCATATAGCCTCTTTTGACGCTTCGCTTGCCGCAATGTACTCTGATTCGCACATTGAATCAACTACGGTCTCTTGCTTGGAACATTTCCAAGTCACTGCTCCTCCGTTCAGGGTAAAGATCCAGCCCGACTACGATCAGTAATTATCCCAATCCATCTGAAAACTAGCGTCACTGTACCCTCGTACCCTTAAGTCATCACTCCCACCGAGGACTAGAAACCATTCCTTGGTCCTTCGTAGGTACTTTAGAATATTCTTGACATCAATGCAATGTGCTCTACTAGGGTTCCCTTGATATCTGCTGACCATGATCAAGGCGAAAGCCATATCAGGGCGAGTACAAGTCATAGCATACATGATAGAGCCAACTGCGGAAGCGTAGGTTACTTGGCTCATATAAGCTATCTCTGCCTCTGTACTCGGGCTCTGAGTCTTACTCAGCTTAGTATTGCCTTGGATTGGCAACTCCCCCTTCTTGGAATTTTCCATACTAAAACGTTTTAGTACCTTATCCAAGTATGTATCTTGACTGGGTCCTATCAGTCTCTTACTTCCGTTTCTCACTATCCTTATTCACATAATATATGCAGCCTCTCCGAGGTCCTTCATAGCGAAACACTTCCCAAGCCAGGACTTGACCTCCTGCAAGGTTGGGACGTTGTTTCCTATGAGTAGTATGTCATCGACATACAATACGAGGAAGCTCACTATTCTCCCACTAGCCTTGACATACACACATGACTCAACTTCGCTTCGCAGAAAGCCAAACTCTTTGACCTTTTCGTCAAAACAAAGATTCCATCTACGAGACGCTTGTTTCAATCCATAAATGGATTTCTCAAGCTTGCACACTCTATTGGGATGCTTCGCATCGACAAAACCCTCTGGCTGATTCATATAAACATCATCCAACTTCCCATTAAGGAAAGCGGTTTTAACGTCTATCTGCCATACTTCATAGTCATGAAACACAGCTATTGCGAGCATCACCCTAATAGACTTTATCTTAGCAGCTGGCGAGAAGGTCTCATCATAGTCAACTCCAGGAGTTTGAGTAAAGCTCTTCGTGACCAATCGCGCTTTATAAGTGTGCACTTTCCCATCCATGTATGTCTTCTTCTTGAAGATCCACTTGCACCCGATTGTCTTACGACCCGATACATTGTCAACCAAATTCCAAACATGGTTGTCGTACATGGACTGAATCTCGTTGTCCATTCTCTCTTTCTATTTAGCAGACTCTGGACCTGCCATGGCTTCCTTGTAGCTGCTAGGTTCGTCCAAATTTATCAGTGCTTCATCATTAATAAACGTATCCCCTTCAGTAGTAATATGAAAACCGTAAAACTGGGGTTGAACACTAACCCTATTGGATCGTCTAAGATGTAAGGACTGGTCAATTGGTTCAACAGGAGCTTCTTCCTCAGGTTGAACGCCAGTGTTAGAGGTGCCTTCATCGCTAGATTCTTGAAGCTCTTCAAGATCAATCTGACTCCCACTGTCTCCTTGACTTATCAATTCTATTTCTCTGAAAGTCCCTCTCCTAGAAACAAAGACAATATTGTCACTTGGTCTATATAAGAGATAGCCAAAAGACTTATGTGGATAACCGATGAAATAACACTTCTCACTATGAGGTTCTAGCTTGTCGTGAGTCTCTCGTCTTACGAAAGCTTCACAACCCCAAACCTTGATATGTGCTAACGAGGGAGGTTTCCCTGTCCACATCTCGTGAGGTGTTTTGGCAACCTTCTTGGTGGGAACTAAGTCAAGGATATGGGCGGCCGTCTCTAAGGCAAACCCCTAGAAAGCTATTGGTAACGAAGCCTGTGACATCCCCAAATTTCACGGCTAGAAAAGACCGATTTGTTTATGCTTTGTTTTTAAAATTAGAGTAATCTTTTAAAGAAAACAGTTGCGGAATTTGTTCCTAAAACAAGATATGATAATAACTTATCAAAACATTTCTCAAAGAGAATGTATTTTTATTTAATAATAAAACCTTGGGATGTCATGCTCTGATACACACACATCAGCATAAACATATCATACATTCATTTACACTAGTGATTTACATCTCTTTTAATCTCTCAGTGAAATGGGTCTTCGCATCGATACTTGTGATATAAAGAAAAATGAGTGTGTCAGGCTTGGGAGCCTGGTGAGCATATAGGGTTTTCAACCCACAATAATACATTTATTATATTCAATCATCAAACAATCAACCCAAACACCCATCCCCATATCTCCTTTATTTCTTAAGGGTTTACCCTAAGAATCAACAATCCTTCATCCATTCATTCCTAAGGATTTATCTAAGGGATTGGCACGAAGTCCATTGCTGCCAACATTTATCTATCAGGTACTAAATCCAAAGTTATCAAGTGCTAACTCCAAAGTCACCAAGGTTTACTCAACAGTAGGCGCTAACTCCATAGTCACCAAGGTTTATATAATAGGTGCTAACTCCATAGTCACCAAGGTTTATACAATAGGCGCTAACTCCATAGTCACCAAGGTTTATACAGTAGGTGCTAACTCCATAGTCGCCAAGGTTTATACAATAGGCGCTAACTCCATAGTCACCAAGGTTTATACAATAGGCGCTAACACCATAGTCACCAAGGTTTATACAATAGGCGCTAACTCCATAGTCACAAACTATCCCATATACCCATGTTCTACCTAACATTTTCGTAGATACAAATACTTACACAGTTTAAATTATTTAACACCTATATAAAACATCAATTCTATGCCCATCACAAATAGACAAACAATATATAAACACATAGCACGTATTTCATAGCAAATACTTCGTATTTATGTGTTAGAAGAAAGTAACTACACACTCACACATATAAACAACAATATATAAACACATAACACGTATTTCATAGCAAATACTTAATATTTATGTGTTAGAAGAAAGTAACCACACACTCACACGTGTCATCGTCCCTAAGGTCGAATGACTCCAACAATCCATCCTTTTGGAGTTGGGCTATGCGTTTCTTGTTGACATGGCCAAGGCGACAATGTCACAAGCATGCTTTGTCTAGACTAGTAGACGAATCAATATTCAAAACATTATTTCCTAAATTATCAACAACCATCACAGATTCATAAATCCCATTACAAGGTAATGCATTGAAATAAAAGAAACCATTCAAATAAACGTTAATAGAATCATTACTATTATCAAAAGAATGTCTGAAACCTTGTCTAAACAACCCATGAAATTAAATAATGTTTATTGCCATATCTGGAGAATAACAACAATTGTTTAAATCTATCCCTAACCCATTACTCAACACTAAAGAATAAACACCGACTTTGGTCACAGGAGACGATCTTCTGTTTCCCATAATTAGGTTCATCTTTCCATGTTCCATCTCCCTACTTCTTTTTAGACCCTGCATATCAGAACAAATGTGGTAACCACACCCTGTATCAAGAACCCATGAAGTAGCAAATGATGAGTTACTAGATTTAACAGAATACATACCTACAAAGGTGGGCTTAATCTTCCCATCTCTTATGTCTTGCAGATATTGTGGGCAGCTTCGCTTCCAGTGGCCCTTTTGGTGACAATAGAAGCACTCTACTTCCTTGGGATCGGATGAGGGTTTAGCAGGGCCTGCTTTGGTCCCACTTGAGGACGAACCATCACGGGGCTTCCCCTTATGGTGGCTCTTACATGGAGCCTTCCTCTTTTTACCCTTTCCTTGACCTATTGCCATCACAGGAGCGGCCACAACAGGGGACGGTGCAACAGATTTGTCTGTGAGGTTGCTCTCAGCAGTCCTCAAGAGTCCTTGGAGCTTGCTCAAGGAGACCTCCTCCTTGTTCATGTGGTAGGTCATCCTAAACTGGTTGTAGCAGGAGGGAAAGGAGTGGAGGAATATGTAGATAGCCAAATCCTCATCAAACTTAACATTAAGTTTGAGAAGACGATCAACATACCTCTGCATTTTCTGCAAATGAGGTGTTAAGGATTCTCCACTCTCCATCTTAGCGGTGATCATGTTAGTAATGATCTCATAGAGCTCTTGCCTCACGCTCTGGTGATACCTGTCCAACAAATCCTGATGCATTTCATATGGATACATGTCCTCATAGGACTTTTGGAGTTCGAGGTTCTGGTGGCCAGCATGATGCAGTGAACTTTCGAAGCATCACGCTCGTGGGCCTCAAAGGCGGCCAACTCTTCAGGAGTAGCAACATCTGGGATGATCTTTTCAAGCTTTTCATCAAGGACATATTCTTTGTCCTCGTAGCGTGTGTTCATGCGAATATACCTCATCCACTCGTTGACGTTTGACCCATCAAATGTCACTTTCTGACACAAGTTCATCAACGAGAATGACCCAGAAGCGTTGTTGTTGTTGTTGTTGTTTGCAGACATCTGAAAAAGAAAGGAACAAAGTTTGATTAGAAATGAATCCCTAATTAAACACCCAAATGAGAAATTAGGGCTAGGATCCAACAACATTATTTACAACTTAGAAAGGGATGTCATACTCTAAAAGTAAATAATTTGAAGGTAAGTGAATGACGATTCACTAATTCTCACCATGAAAAACGAAAAAGCAATTTAGGTTTTAAATGTATTAAAAACTCCTAGATCTTTGAGATTCATTAAACTTTTCAATTGCATGTTTAAATCTCGATATGCATTTCAAATTTGCGACTGGGATACCGAGGAGTGCAAACAAATTGTGAATAACCATGATAATCAACATGGTGCACTCAATGTCTCTATCATCTAATCAATGTGTCGGTAAACCACACACACTCCATTTATCTATGACAAACATCGAGTCACCCTTCGCTACCAATGTCATCCACAAATTGATGTGTCGGTTAACCACACGTGCTCCGCCAACGTTTGACAAGGGTACGAAGTGTAATTCCATGGATTAGCATCATTTTCACATTTTACCCTAAAGTAACTTAGATTGGGAATTTGAAAAATATGTAGTTACTTTGTATCTTACATTATACTTTTAATGAGGAGAGCGTTGCCCTCTCCTACCCGTTCGGCTAACGACCCTCCGCCAGTCAAGCAAGCGTTAGGTGTGAGTGTACACCCATTAAGCATCATTTTATAGGCAGCAACCTTATACCCACCTTATAGACTGGCTTCGTGAATGAGGCCTACTAACGGTAAGACTAACATTTTAAGTTATACACACACACACACACACACACATATATATATATATATATATATATATTAATTAAGCTTGTAATAATATATAATAGTATAGGGTTGAATTTTAAACTTGTAAAATTCTAAGGGTTTGAAATTTAAATTATTCAAAATTAAACTTTTAATCACAAAATTCAAATTTCAATACTTGAGGGCAAGTTTTGAACTTTTCAAAACACAAGGGATCAAATAACAAATAATTCAAATTAAACAATTAATTTCATAATTATCTATATTTGACCTAATCTTATTTTAGTCATTAGATAATTACCAAATAATTTTAAATAATCCATATTTATCATATAAACAACCAATATTCAAAAGATTTGAAATTATCTATTGTTTTGGCAAGGATAATCATTTAATTAAGATAAAATTTGTATTCTAACTTCAAAAAACGATTTAGGCATCAAATCCAAGTCAAAACAGCAGCTAAATCCCGAAATACCCTCTGTCTGACGCACAAACTCATCGAGTCAGCACTGAACTCGCTGAGTAGGGGCCAACTCGCCAAGTTGAGTCAGGCAGAGGCAAAAAACTCGATTTTCAGCAAGCAAAACAGTTAAGCATCACATACAATTGAAACCAATCAAGGCTTCGATACCACTGATGGGTTTTATGCATAAGAAACATTCCTATGTGCTCATACAAACCCTAATGCTTGGATCTAGGTTTCTCTATTGTACATGCTTTGATTCCAAGACTTACAAACCTAGATCTATCATATATAATTCAAAATTATCATAAAGAAAACAGATCTAAGTGGTTTACATCTTCAAAGTAGCTTGAATCCTTGTAGTCTTCTTAATCTTGAGCTTAGAGTCACAAATGTAACTCCTCTAATGGTTCACAAACCCCACAAGCAAGAAGGCAATATGAGAGAGGGTGAGAAAGGTGCTGAAATCGGCCTAGGGTTCTCTTAGAATCAAGTGGTAGCTGATTTCTATAGAGTAGGGGTCTTATTTATACTGCTGACTGTTAGGGTTTCAGCCTAAACCCTAATGGACAGCTTAATCACCAAGCAGCCCATAGAACCTTCTAGATTAGGGCCCTTGGACGAAAATATGATGGATCCCCATTATAATTTCGTTCCCCCTAGTCCGTTTGGTTCTCCAGCCCAAAACTCAACTATCATGCATTTAACAGTTTACACCCCTTTATTTAATTAATCTCTTTTAGTCACCAAATTAATTCCTAATTAATTTATGACCAATACTAATTAAATAAATATGATTTCTCCTTTAATATATTATTCTTATAATATATTAATAAACCATAATATTCTCTCTTTATCCTTAAACTACCTTGTCAAGTTGCTTTGGAGAAGGCAACCCCAAAAGGACCATGCGCAACCGGGTCAAGTACATACCAAATATAGTTACGGGCTTAGACACTAATCCAACAGAACCATCATGGGTTTTACCCTTTTTGTGGCTCTTGGAAGGAGCCTTCCTCTTCTTTCCATTTCCTTGGCCAATTGCCAACACAGAAGCAGCCATAGTAGAGGAGGATGCAACAGATTTGTCCTTGAGGTTGCTCTCAGCAGTCCTAAGGAGCCCTTGAAGTTTGATCAAGGTGGCCTCTTCCTTATTCATGTGGTAGGTCATTTTGAACTAGTTGTAGCAGGAAGGCAAGGAGTGGAGGATGATGTCGATGGCCAAATCCTCATCAAACTTAACATTAAGTTTGAGAAGACGATCAACATACCTCTGCATTTTCTGCAAATGCGAGGTTAGGGATTCTCCACTCCCCATCTTAGCGGTGATCATGTTAGTAATGATCTCATAGCGCTCTTTCCCCACGCTTTGGTGATATCTGTCCAGCAAATCTTGATGCATCTCATATGGATACATGTCCTCATAGGACTTTTCGAGTTCGAGGTTCATGGTGGGCAACATGATGCAATGAACTTTCGTACCATCACGCTCGTGGGCCTCATAGGCAGCCAACTCTTCACGAGTAGCAACATCTGGGTTGATTTATTCAAGTTTCTCATCGAGGACATATTCTTTGTCCTCATAGCGAATGATCATACGAATGTATCTCATCCACTCGATGAAATTCAACCCATCAAATGTCACCTTTTAACATAGGTTCATTAGCGAGAATGACCCAGAAGCATTGTTGTTTTCGTTTGCGTTAGACGTCTGAAATACAAAGGAACATAGTTTGATTAGAAATGAATCCCCATTTAAACACCCAAATGAGAAATTAGGGCTAGGATCTAACAATATTATTTATAACTTGGAAAAGGGATGTCGTAATCTAAGAGTAAATAATTTGAAGGTAAGTGAATGACGATTCACTAATTTTCACCATGAAAAACGAAAAAGAAGATTAAGTTTTAAATGCATTTGAAAACTCCTTGATCTTTGTGATTCATTGAACTCTTCAACGGCATGTTTAAATCTCGATATGCACTTTAAATTTGCGACTGGGATACCGAGGATCGCAAACAAGTTATGAATAACCATGCGAACCAACATGGTGCACTCAATGTCTCTATCACCTAATCAATGTGCCAGTTAGATACGCACGCTCCATTGATCTATGATAAACATCGAGCCACCCTTCGCCACTAATGTCAATCCCAAATTAGTGTGCCTGTTAACCACGCATGCTCCACTAACATTTGACAAGGGTGTAAAGTGTAATCCATGGAATCGCATCATTTTCACATTTTACCCTAAAGTAACTACGATTAGGAATTTGTAAAAACACTATAGTTACTTTTTAAATTCATTATACTTGTAATGAGGAATTAAGTGCCCTATCATATCCGTTCGGCTAACGACCCTCCACCAGTCAAGCAAGCGGTGGGTGTGAGTGTACACCCATTAAGCACCATTTTATAGGCAACAACCTTATATCCACCTTTTAGACCGGCTTCGTGAATAAGGCCTAGTAGCGATAAGACTAGCTTATTCTTATACATACATACATACATACATACATACATACATACATACATACATACATACATACATACATATATATATATATATATATATATATATATATATATATATATATATATATATATTGTAATAACAAAGTATAAGGTTGATTTTTAAACTTGTAAAAATCTAAGGGTTCAAATTTAAATTTTTTTTTCAAAATTAAACTCTTAATCAAAATTTAAATTTCAAAATTTGAGGGCAAGTTTTTGAACTTTTCAAAACATAAGGGATCAAATAACAAATAATATAAATCACACAATTAATTTAATGATTATCTATATTTGACCAAATCCATTTTCTTGCAAGACAAGTTACCCAATTAATTCAAATAATCAATTTTAATCACATAAGGAATTTATTATTTAATCAATTGGTAATTATCTTTTGTTTTTGGCAAGGATAGTATTACAATAACATTAAAATTCGAATTTTATCAGTAAAAACAGATTAGACAACTATCCTTAAGCAAAAACAGCAAGAAATCCCAAGAAACCCTCTGTCTGATGATCCGACTCGCAGAGTCACTCATGGACTCGCCGAGTTGGACTGACTCGCTGAGTTCAACAAGTGACTCGCCAAGTCATGTCGACAGAAGGCCAGAAAAACGATTTTCAGTATATGAAACATACAAAGCATCCATACAACAGAAACCAATCAAGTCTCTAATACCACTGATGGGTTTTAAGCATAAGAACAATCCTATGTGCTCATACAAACCCTAATGCTTGGATCTAGGTTTCTCTATTGTACATTCAATGTATCCAAGACTTATCAACCCTAAACTAGCATACATATTTCAAAATCTAACATAAAGAATCAGATCTAGATCTTTACCTCTTCAATAGTGGCTTGGATCTTCTTCTCTTGGAGCTTAGAGTCACAATTGTAACTCCTCTAATGGCTTACAAACACCACAAGCAAGAAGGAAACTTTGAGAGAGGAGGGAGGATGCTAATTTTCGGACTAGGGTTTCTCTATTGGAGATCAAGTGGCCGAAAATTGCAAGTGGAGCTCTCTATACTGTAGGTTGCTAGGGTTTCATTCTAAAACCTAATGGACATCTTAGTCACCAAGCAGCCCAAGGAACCTTCTGGATTGGGAACTTAGACGAAAATATGATGATCCTTCATCATAATTTCGTTCCCCCTTAGTCCATTAGGTTTCCCATCCCAAAACTCAACTATCACACATTTGATAGTTTATGCCCCTTTATTCAATTAATCTCTTTTAGTCACCAAATTAATTCCTAATTAATTTATGACTAATACGAATTAAATAAATATGATTTCTCCTTTAATATATTATTCTTATAATATTTTAATAAATCAGATTATCCTCTCTCTCTCTCTCTCATCAAATTACCTTGTCAAGTTGCTTTGGTGAAGGCAACCCAAAAGGACCATGCACAATCTGGTCAAATACATATCAAATATAGTTACGGGCGTAGAAACTAATCCAACAGTATCATGGTGTATTACTTGAGTGTCTTCAACTTTTGAGCATCCTTAAACAATCTTGAGCATCGTTGAGGACTTCATAGCACATCCTTGAACTAATATGGCGCATCATCCTTGAGGATAGCGCACCTTGTGCAAGGGATGTCACATCTTCTCCTAGGATGGCGCATCATCCTTAAAAATGGTACATGAGGCTTCAAAGTGGCGCGTCATCCTTTGAAAGTGGCACATCTTCTTCCATAGTGATGCATTTACTTCTCAATTGGTACACCTTGCTTACCAATGGCGCACTATGCTTTAAGAGTGGTGAGTGATGAGCATGGATGGCACATCCATGCACTAAGGTGCTCCATTCCATTATTAAGTGCTCCATACCTCTTCAAGGTACTCTATGTAATGCTCGGTTTTGGATTTGCTCCATTGCTTGGGGATGTGGCCTAGTCATTAGTTGCCTCAAGGCTTAGGGATTTGGGAAAGGAAGTTTTTGGCCCATTTAGGATGTGAGTGTCATGGTATAAGTGATCTATGTATTCGATTGTGTCTTCAGAAGCCAAGGGTATAATCTTAATTAGATATCTTGGTCTTTGATTAATTTAGTGTTTTGTTCGGGAGGTTTTAAGGCTTGGGTGTGTTGTTAGGAGCATAGGGCTTCTCGCCACCTTTTCGTGGATATAAGGTTCGTTGGAAACGGGCCTAGGATGAGGGAGTTATGGTATATTGAAGTTATTGGCAATTATGGTCCCTAATGGAAATAATTGGAGAGGCAGTCCAATGCATGCAAGGTGGCATGCACGTGAGTATGCCCATCATAAGCTGGGGTACGCCCATCATAGTGATGTATAAGTGAAACGCGGGTTTGGGAGACGTATGCCTAACGTACGTTCAGCATCCCCAAAACCCTAATTTTAAGGGTTGGCTCATTATTTAAGCACCATAAGTCCAGGGTGTGCGCTTCTCTTTCATCCTCTAGTGTCTTAGACCATAAATCTCGAGCTATGGCTTCATCCAAGAGTGTTGTCAGCCTTGTATGTGCATTTTTGGTGGATTCTAGCATAATTCAAGAAGTGGAAGCTTGTTATAAGATGGTGGTTCAAGGAAAGGCTTGTGGATCTGGACTCTTTGCTACATTTTCATCTCACTGAAGGTAAAAAGTACTTAGCTTGATCATTAGAAGTTTAGATCTATGATTTTATTGTTTTTGTTTCCATTTTGACCTCATGAGCAAGATCTAATGGTTGGACACCACTTCCGAAGCCTTGAGTTGCCACTCTTAGCACATTTAAGGTTATAAGTGTTGGAATAGTGTCTAAGGCTGTAACTATATTTGGTTGTGCATGGTCCTTTTGGGTTGCCTTCACCATAGCAACTTGATAGGATGATTTATTAAGAGAGAATAAATATTATTAATATATTATGGGAATAATATAATGAATAATATATTTGTTATTTGATTAATATAAGTCATAGAATTAATTAGAATTAATTTGGTGACTTAAAGAGACTAATTAAATAAAGGGGTATAAACTGTCAATTGTTTGATAGTTAAGCTTTAAACTGTAAATCCATTTGGATATACTTTGGACGGATTCTAAGAGCTTTAGGAAAGCTAAAATCGTCCATATGCTTATCCTAGGAATGGATTTGGATAGCCTTAAGAGAAGATTATCTGATAGGGACTTATCTGTAATCATTAAGGAATCTACAAGTATAAATAGACCCCATGGCATAGGGAATTCGACACTTGACCTAAAGTAAGGAACCTCTGGTCGAAATTCCTTCCCTCTCCTCTCTCCCAAATCATCCTCCTTGCTTTGGTGTTTGTAAGCCATTAGAGGAGTGACATTTGTGACTCTAGAAGCTCCAAGACCTCAAGATCAACAAGGAACTCAAAGGTATGATTCTAGATCTGTTTTAATGTTCTTGTTTAATCTAATTAGGAATTAGAAGTCTTGGATTCAAAGCATGTTTATTAGAAAGCCTAGATCCAAGCATTAGGGTTTTGCATGCGCACATAGGAAAGTTCTTATGGCTAAAACCCATCAATAAGTTCATATAAATTCTTGCTTGATGCTTAGAGTTGGTCCATGCATGTTCTTGTTGGGTTTTAATGGATTATAATGGTTAATGGTTCTCAGTGGATCATGTAAATAGATAAAGGTGCGGACTTTATGCATTAGGAGCTTAGATGGAAGGTATTATGTGGTCATTATGGAAAGACTTAACAGACTAAGTCATGAAATAATCCTTGGGAAGTTTATGGAGTACGCCCTGTGTAAAAGCAAGTATCCCCCGCATACTGAGGTCTTCGTAGTACACTATGCGTACCATTATGTACGCCCAACGTAATGACCCGGTATCGTTTTAGGCTTTTGGGGCCCAATGGGCTTGGGCCTTGTGGAACCTTTGGGTTTTCTAAGATTTTGTTATTTTACTAGGAATTGTTGGGCTTTTAGGTAAGGCCACATGGGGTTGGGCCCAATTTGGAAAATTGGGCCGTTGATGGGCTTTTATGCATCTTATAGTTTTGGGCCTGGTTGGTTTTGGGCATGGGACCTTGTTTTGAGTCTTGATGGGCCAAGGGTAAAATGGTCATTTTACCCCAAGTTTGGTTTAGGGATCATGGTTTGGAATTCTATTGCTAATTGAATGTTGTTTTGGTTATTGTTTGTCTAGAAATCGTCAAGGCAGCAGCTAGGGATTTCGTGCAGTGAGCTTCAGCAATCGAGGTGAGTTTCCTCACTAGTGTATGGGTCGAAGGCACCAATTCCAGCCCATTTGGCTTATGTATTGTAGGAATACCCGAGGGTTAGCCCTTGGCATTATGTATGAAAGACCAGGAGGGGGCTCCTGTCACACTGTATGCATGACAAGAGTTTAAACTCTTGCAAGTAATTAGTTAAGTAGTATAGTTTGTATGCTAGTTGTCTTTGTGATGCTTGCATGGAATACCAGGAGGTGGAACTTTGCACTTTTCTGTAAGACCCAGGGTTGTGGCCCCGGTCTGGCAAGAAAGACCACGAGGTGGCTTGTAGCGTAATGGTAAGACTATATTCGGCACATAGCACCTTTATTGTTTATGATATATGATTGATATGTATGGCTCACATATATGTATGGCATGTACGGATCATTTGATATGTATGATATGTTGTATTTAGGGAACTCACTAAGCTTTGTGCTCATAGTTTTTTGTTTTGGTTTCAGGTACTCCATTTTTCAAATGAAAGGGGCTCGGGACGATCACATCGCATACACCCATGATTTCTGCAAAATGTGATCCATGGGATTAGACTCTGGTAATTGTTTATTTGAAAATTTTTTCAATGTGTAGAACAAAGTTATTAAAGTGTTTTTACTATATTAAAAATTAAAATTTTGCCTTAGATTTTTGGGTCGTTACAAGTTGGTATCAGAGCCTTGGTTTGAGGGATTCAGGATTTTCTCGAGTGTGTATGAACTCAAACTGAAGGTTAGGTGAAAAAAATTTTAAGTAAAAATTTAATTAAAAAGAAATCTTTTTTGAAAAACAAAGAAAGGGGTGTGATGCATGCAATCGGCTGAGCTCAAGTAAGTGGTTCCCACAATACCAATACATATTATTTATGATATATGTTATGATTATGAGAATTGCATGCTAGATTAGGGCTAAGGATCTGCTCAGTATTCATGATAGGAGAGATGCCTTTATATGCCTAAGTGTATGAGCTGTAGAATTGCATGCTAGTATAGATTCCATATAATAGGATAAAATGGTTTAATTGGTTAGTTTTTCCGTTGTCCAAATGTTGCTTGCTTTGTTCTTTGTGGGACTCTTAGCAATTTGTGCTAGCTACTAAGTGAATATTCTAAGTCACATGTGGCACATGCTGGATAATCTCAGAGTAATAGACTTGGCCCTATTGCGCAACTCTCGTTTGAGTCCAACCGTTCTAGGATTGAGTCTTTACTCAAAGGATTATCTGATCTCTGTTGCATGTGACTATATTCATGAGGTAGGTAGTTGACATTAATGGGAATCCTTCAGCAGTTGAGGACTGGGTAGGGTCGGGAACCTAGGAAAGCCTAGGATATGCTTCAGTGGGTTAGTGATGTGGTTTAATGAGTTTTGGATGCTTTGGCTTGGGGAAGAGGACAGAGGAGGATTGCTGAGAAAAGTACGGATAGGTGTGCAAGGTAGTATTGGGCCCGTACTACTAAAAGCACATGATCCATACTCAAATTGGTGAGAGTCTTGGAGAATCTAAGAAACATAGATGGGGAGATTCTTGAGTATGCTTTGATCATTGGTTTGTGGTATTTCAGTTTGGAGATGTAACAACCCGAAGTTTTCCATCGCCGAAAAACCGTTCTACCCGAAAAATTCGCCATTTATCAAATTCGTTCCGTTTTCGTTTTGGGTTAAATTATTTAAACTTATATGTTTATTATAATCTAATGAGTGTCCAAGCCTGTAAGGAACTCACGAAATTAGCCCAAAATGCTTATTCCAAAAATTTTAGAAACGTCCCCGCCGGGTTACGGAAACTTAATCGGGTGCGACCAAAAGCCCCGTTTAGTGCCGGTATCGGGTAGAATTCCATCGTGTCCAAGTTTTGGGACCTATTTAAACATGTTCAAGCTTTCATTTGAAGCTTTTTGCTTCATCTCTCTACTCTCTCTCTAACCTCTCTCCTAAATCCAAGTTTAAGGGTCTAAATCACAAGTTTAAGGCTTCCAATCACCAAGGTACCTTCCTTAACTCATTGTGTATCATGTTTAGCCTTCAAATTCGAGTTTAAATCATGGATTAGGACCATTATCATGGGTTTACGGCCCTAGAACTATCCTAGGCCGTAAACTCATTTGAAGGGGGTTTTTGAGCAACAAAACCCTTCCAAACCACAAATAGATTTTAGATATGGCTAAATGACTTCATGGATTGGACTTAGAACATTTTAGACATGGATTTTGAGGGATTTGAAAGAGTTTACGGCCCAGGAAGGTGCCTAGGCCGTAAACATTAAAAGGGTTTTTAGCCCTTAAACCCTTCCTAGACTCAAACAAGGCTTAGGTATGAATTTTAGAATAATGGTATTTGCCTTAGAACATCATAAACATAATTTTTGAGGAGTAAATATGAGTTTATGGCCAAGGCTCATGCTTAGGCCGTAAACCCCACAAAAATGGAGAGTAAACCCCTTTTAACTTGTCCAAATGCCTTGAAACTCAACCAATAGCCTTCTGGTAAATCCTAGAGCCATCTAAAAATAGTTTAGAGACCATAAACACATCAAACATCCTCTTAAAAAGAGTTTACAGCATAGATCATGCTCTTAGGCCGTAAACTCCTAAATGTGAGTTAAATGGTGCCCTAAATTCATAACAAGGCTTGGAAAATTAACTAGAATCACATGTGATTGTTCCTTGTGCCCCAAAATAATTATTCTTGACCATAGGAGAGTTTACGGCCGTAAACTCCAAGTTTACATCCGTGAACTCCCTTAAACATGGTATAAGTCCAAGGCATTTTAGAAGTCCATTCCAATATTCCCCAAGTCCAAACAAGCCATTAAACACTCAAAATCGCACCAACATGAGTTCACGGCTGTGAACTCATGTATGTATGTGTTTTATGGTTGTAAACTCCTTAAAATGTTTACTTTTGGGGAGTAAACTCAAATCCTAAGTCCCTAGTACCATTTCACGTCCGTAGATGTCACCCGGGTCACTGCAAACACTCGTTTTCAGGTGTTTAATCTCATTGTAGTATAATGTTCCATATAATTAGTGAATGTAAATCTAATTAGATATATATGGACATTATTTCATTTTACATAGGGACATCGCGAGTAATCAAGCCCCGAACCGACGTTTAGTGTCCGAAATTGTCACATTTCCGCGTCCGATGAGTTCATACCCCTACCCTTTTTCATGTGTTTTTCAAATGGTTTTCAACGTTTTCAGAGGGGAATACAAGCAAAAGTACAAGAAATCTTGTACTTAAACGTGTTTTCATTTCAAATGTTTTATTTCATGTATGATTTTAATAATGAAAATTGTGATAACTAATGGTTCGAATTGCAGTTTAAATAGTTAGACTAAACATAGATTTCTTTTAAAAGTGTTATAACTATATTCTCTTTGAATAAGAAATCATACTAATCATAACTAAGATTAATACTAAACGAATACAAATATAACTATTAGGTTAGTACGAATACGAATGCGAATACGAATATAACTAATAGGATAGAACGAATACGAATATAACTATTAGGTTAGTACGAATACGAATGAGAATACGAATATAACTAATAGGATAGAACGAATATGAATATAACTATTAGGTTAGTACAAATACAAATGCGAATACGAATATAACTAATAGGATAGAACGAATACGAATACGAATCTAACCAATAGCATAGTACGAATACGAATAGAAATAGGAATACGAATGTGAAGTAACGCCTTTGGATGACACCAAGACTTCGAACATACAGCTAGTGTACCCCTTGAGTGTCACCAGAGTTTCGAAATAAATATGAAAATACGCCTCTGGACCTCTACTGAGTTTCGAATATATCCGCCTCAAAATGTCGACAGAGCTTCGATTATACAACTAATGTACTCTTTTGGAACTCAACAGAACTTCAAAAATACTGTAATGTACGCTTCTGTGTGATTTCAAATATTCGAAAATACAACTAAGCTAGTAGATAACAGTCATTCGAATGTAGAATATCTAAGGGTTTAGAATACTTAACTAATACTGTACACATGGTAATTACTAGTACTTCGAAATCAAAACTAAGAACCAACCAGTAACGAACTTAGATACAAATAGGCAACTCAACACATAGGAAAATATGGGATTTTCCTGGGATAACATAACAACCAGTAACGAACTTAAATACAAATAGGCAACTCAACACATAGGAAAATATGGGATTTTGCTGGGTAGCACATCAACTCATAAACGGATAAAGTAACAAACGAATAACTAAAACTATAAGGAAAATATGGGATTTTCCTGGAATGACATAACCAACCGTTTTCGAAATTGTAACAAAGGAAACTCGATCTTTTCAAAACTAAACCGCTTACGAATTCACCAGCTTTATGCTGATTTTCAAACCGCTTGTATTCTCAGGTCAGCGTTAGACAGGTTCACCGCCACCTTTTGGAGAAGACGGAGCGTTCCGAAGACTCATCTTTACTTTTGTTCATATTACATATGTAAAACACTTGTACAACTTTACTTTCAAACAGATGTAAACAATATTATGTAATGTAATGTTTTGTGATTACTACTTTACTATGTGCATTGGATTTGATACTCAACGTGGAGTCAACACCGGAAATGTTTCCGCCTTTGGTTTTCGGGGTGTGACAGATTGGTATCAGAGCCCTTGTTTATAGTGAACTGGTATAACAAAGCTTACATGGTATAAGACTATAAACATTAAAGGGCCTAAGTGCTCTGAACTAAAAGTATACTCTACGAATATAAGTATTTTCTAAAGTATACAAGTATACCGACCGTCGAAATCCGTAACTACAAGTAGAACAAAATATAAGTAAATGGGTGTTGTACACTGCGGTTAACCCTGGGCAGTTTTGTAGTCGTGTCTAGGATCAATATAGCCTAGCCAACTATATTCATTCGAGACACGGCCAACATATCCTTGGGAGTGACTGTGGTACGCAGCATACCTAAAACTTACCTAATATCCCAAACAACGAGTCGTCGCTGCAGCGAACCATGAAATACTATGGGAGTATTTCTCGAACCGATCCTTTATAGAAATCCTCGTATACATGTTGTTCCTTGATTATTCCTCTAGCGATAAAATTTTCTGCCTTGATCACTCTTTCCTGCCTTATCGCTCAATATAATGTTATATCTGTCTCGATGAGATATCCCCTGATCCATATCTCTTGATTCAATTCAGAGGACTTATGATCCTCTCTTTCTTGATCTTTTTAGATCAAGATGCCTCCGAGGAAAAGACCCAGCTCAAAGAACACCAACAACCCTCCGCCGCCACCACCTCCTCTTCAAATCGATCTAGAAACACTTCAGGCAACCATTTCTGCCACCATATCAGCTCTCCTACCTAACCTAAACCCCAATGGTTTAGGAGGTGGTTCCCAAAACCAAAACCAAGAAGGTAATCAGGGACACCGGAAGGAGTGTTCCTATAAAGACTTCATGAACGCAAAACCGACATTCTTCGATGGCACAGGGGGTGTCATTGCTCTAACTTGGTGGTTAGAGAAAATCGAATCTATCTTCAGGATTTGTGCCTGTTTCGAATCCGACAAGGTAAAATTTGCCGCCCGTACGCTCGTCGATAAAGCTTTGACTTGGTGGAACGGCCGAGTCAAATCCATGACTCTACCTATAGCCAATGCTATGGGATGGGAAGTTATGAAGGAACTACTACGTGCGGAGTATTGCCCTTGGGGTGAAATCCAGAAGCTGGAACATGAGCTATGGAACCTGAAGATGAAAGGTTCCGATATCGCCGCTTACGCTTCAAGGTTTGACGACTTGGCACTTCTCTGTCCGGGAATGGTTACCCCGGAGAGCAAAAAGGTAGAAAGGTTCATCTGGGGATTAACCCAGCCAACAAAAGGGAATGTTATAGCAGCGAAGCCGGATACCTATGACAGCGCTAAATGTCTCGCGCAAGCCCTGATCGATCACAATGATAACCAAGAAGAAGCAGACACCACTCCCGAGCCAACAGAAACGAGTGGCGAGAAAAGAAAGTTTTGGAGAAAGAAGAAGAAGAGTCAGCCTTCCCCAGAACCCTTGAAGAAATAGCAAATAGTGGCAGTCCACACTGCCACTATTCCTGCTGCTGTTTCTGTTGTCAATTCCACATCCCAAGTATCTGTCACCGGATATGCCGGTATCCTCCCGTAGTGTGACCGATGTAACTACCACCATCGCATCCCTGGAACTTGTCGTGCAAAGTTCTGTAGAAGTTGTGGCCAGGAAGGTCACCTCGCACGAACCTGCAAAACCCCAACCCCGTCAACTAGTCAAGCTTCTAGAGCTGGTATCGGTCAAACCTGCTACAGCTGTGGAGAGGTCGGGCACTATAAGCGAAACTGTCCAAAGACAGTAACGTCTGGCAACACCGGGAGAGTCCTAACTATGGGGCAAGAAAGGACAGCCGCCGATCCCACCGTTGCCACAGGTATACTTCTTCTCGATAAATCTTGTACCTATGATCCTTTTTGATTCTAATGCTGAAAGAATTTGCTAACCATTCATTCAAAATATCTTTCTAAACTAAATCCTTCGTTAGTAATTGAAACGTGCACCGTCGAGATGACCAACCAGTGAGAAAGAGAATGTTAACGTCATACCTTTAGATCGTATCCTCAATCCGGATAATTATTCCTTTCCATTCGATCTAATGATAAACTTTTCATGGAAAACTTTGATGCAAACTCGGCATGGGATGCTTTAGAAAAGCGAAATACTCCCCTCATGGTACATTAGACCCTTCGCGACCCTTGCGAAATCGATTCCGTAACCTTCAAACTTCGATTGCCCTCGGAACTTAGTAGCACCCATCTGATACTTCACGTCTCAGTCTTTGAAAAGTATCTACCTAACGAAATCAAGATGCCTACCAATAGTGAGGGTTCGCTGAGACGTCAAGCGGAGACCCGATGTCACATAGGAGCGCGAAAACCCGAAGCAGCAAATCCATCCGTATCTCATTCAAATTCATGTCTTGTATCGTAATCATTGAATTTCGGGACGAAATTCCCTCTAACGGGGGGGATAATGTAACAACCCGAAGTTTTCCATCGCCGAAAACCGTTCTACTCGAAAAATTCGCCGTTTATCAAATTCGTTCCGTTTTCGTTTTGGGTTAAATTATTTAAAATTATATGTTTATTATAATCTAATGAGTGTCCAAACCTGTAAGGAACTCACGAAATTAGCCCAAAATGCTTATTCCAAAAAATTTAGAAACGTCTCCGCCGAGTTACGGAAACTTAATCGAGTGCGACCAAAAGCCCCGTTTAGTGCCGGTATCGGGTAGAATTCCATCGTGTCCAAGTTTTGGGACCTATTTAAACGTGTTCAAGCTTTCATTTGAAGCTTTTTGCTTCATCTCTCTACTCTCTCTCTAACCTCTCTCCTAAATCCAAGTTTAAGGGTCTAAATCACAAGTTTAAGGCTTCCAATCACCAAGGTACCTTCCTTAACTCATTGTGTATCATGTTTAGCCTTCAAATTCGAGTTTAAATCATGGATTAGGACCATTATCATGGGTTTACGGCCCTAGAACTATCCTAGGCCGTAAACTCATTTGAAGGGGGGTTTTTGAGAAACAAAACCCTTCCAAACCACAAATAGATTTTAGATATGGCTAAATGACTTCATGGATTGGAATTAGAACATTTTAGACATGGATTTTGAGGGATTTGAAAGAGTTTACGGCCCAGGAAGGTGCCTAGGCCGTAAACACTAAATTAAAAGGGTTTTTAGCCCTTAAACCCTTCCTAGACTCAAACAAGGCTTAGGTATGAATTTTAGAATAATGGTATTTTCCTTAGAACATCATAAACATAATTTTTGAGGAGTAAATAGGAGTTTACGGCCAAGGCTCATGCTTAGGCCGTAAACCCCTAAAAAATGGAGAGTAAACCCCTTTTAACTTGTCCAAATGCCTTGAAACTCAACCAATAGCCTTGTGGTAAATCCTAGAGCCATCTAAAAATAGTTTAGGGACCACAAACACATCAACCATCCTCTTAATAAGAGTTTACGGCCATAGATCATGCTCTTAGGCCGTAAACTCCTAAATGTGAGTTAAATGGTGCCCTAAATTCATAACAAGGCTTGGAAAATTAACTAGAATCACATGTGATTGTTCCTTGTGCCCCAAAATAATTATTCTTGACCATAGGAGAGTTTACGGCCGTAAACTCCAAGTTTACAGCCGTGAACTCCCTTAAACATGGTATAAGTCCCAAAATTTAATCCAAGGCATTTTAGAAGTCCATTCCAATATTCCCCAAGTCCAAACAAGCCATTAAACACTCAAAATCGCACCAACATGATTTCACGGCTGTGAACTCATGTATGTATGTGTTTTATGGTTGTAAACTCCTTAAAATGTTTACTTTTGGGGAGTAAACTCAAATCCCAAGTCCCTAGTACCATTTCACGTCCGTAGATGTCACCCGGGTCACTCCAAACACTCGTTTTGAGGTGTTTAATCTCATTGTAGTATAATGTTCCATATAATTAGTGATTGTAAATCTAATTAGATATATATGGACATTATTTCATTTGACATAAGGACATCGCGAGTAATCAGGCCCCGAACCGACGTTTAGTGTCCGAAATCGTCACATTTCCGCGTCCGGTGAGTTCATACCCCTACCCTTTTTCATGTGTTTTTCAAATGGTTTTCAACGTTTTCAGGGGGAATACAAGCAAAAGTACAAGAAATCTTGTACTTAAACATATTTTCATTTCAAATGTTTTATTTCATGTATGATTTTAATAATGAAAATTGTGATAACTAATGGTTCAAATTGCAGTTTAAATAGTTAGACTAAACATAGATTTCTTTTAAAAGTGTTATAACTATATTCTCTTTGAATAAGAAATCATACTAATCATAACTAAGATTAATACTAAACGAATACGAATATAACTATTAGGTTCGTACGAATACGAATGCGAATACGAATATAACTAATAGCATAGAACGAATACGAATATAACTATTAGGTTAGTACGAATACGAATGCGAATACGAATATAACTAATAGGATAGAACGAATACGAATATAACTATTAGGTTAGTACGAATATGAATGCGAATACGAATATAACTAATAGGATAGAACGAATATGAATATAACTATTAGGTTAGTACGAATACAAATGCCCAATACGAATATAACTAATAGGATAGAACGAATACGAATATAACTATTACGTTAGTACGAATACGAATGCGAATACGAATATAACTAATAGGATAGAACGAATATGAATATAACTATTAGGTTAGTACGAATACGAATGCGAATACGAATATAACTAATAGGATAGAACGAATACGAATACGAATCTAACCAATAGCATAGTACGAATACGAATAGAAATAGGAATACGAATGCGAATTAACGCCTTTGGATGACACCAAGATTTCGAACATACAGCTAGTGTACCCCTTGAGTGTCACCAGAGTTTCGAATTAAATACAAAAATATGCCTCTGGACCTCTACTGAGTTTCGAATATATCCGCCTTAAAATGTCGACAGAGCTTCGATTATACAACTAATGTACTCTTTTGGAACTCAACAGAACTTCAAAAATACTGTAATGTACGCTTCTATGTGATTCCAAATATTCAAAAATACAACTAAGTTAGTAGATAATTGTCATTCGAATGTAGAATATCTAAGGGTTTAGAATACTTAACTAATACTATACACATGGTAATTACTAGTACTTCGAAATCAAACCTAAGAACCAACCAGTAACGAACTTAGATACAAATAGGCAACTCAACACATAGAGCTGAATGAGTCAGAGCTGATTAAGTCTAAGGACGAAAACATTTATTTACAAAGAGACAATTTAAAACTTTTGAAACAGAGAACTGTTTTTTGTTTTATTGCTAAACGTCTTTATGCTAACATCACTCAACTGCATCTGAACTGTGAAATAGGGCAGAAAATTCATCGTATGATTTTACCCTTCCTTGAGTTTAAGGAGGATGAAATCGATGCTGAAGCATATAACTGCGAAAGTGTTGTATCGTCTGATGATGTGAATCCCACCTATATGTATGGTCTGGACAAAATCGAATCTTTTATAAAGTCCAAGGACCATAAGGACATGCTGAAAAACCTTTTGGATGAAAACGATAAACTGAAACTAAGGACCGAAACCATACAAAAATTTAACTCATTGGATGCCAACTTGAGCTCAGAAAATAAAATTGATGTTGAAAACGCGTCTGAGCTTAATGAGGATGATGATATGAGCGTAATTTTTGTAGAGGATGAAGTCGACTATTCTGAGTTTGTCAAGAGCGAACCTGAAAACCACAAAAATCTTATTTCTGAAAATTCTGTGGAGTTTACTGGTTTGCCCTAAAATAAGTCCCCGATTCTAGAAGAAAAGGCTGTTGTGTACCAAAAGGTGAGGACAACACCAAATCAAGTATATAAAGTCACAGGAGTAACCGAACATCAAATAGCCGAACTCACTACCATAGTGAACGAAGATAATGCAGATGGTTGTGATGAGTTTTTCTGGTCTGCTCCTATAGATAATGCCGACGAAACTGTTGGTCTGTCAGAGCGGACGTCCTGGAAAACCAAAGGCAGATATGTGCCAGAGCCACTAAATAAGCCCGACAACTTCGATGTGCCAAGCACTAGTGGTACAAAAGAAGCTCCTATAGAAGAAGTCACTTCCACAAGCGAAACATCATCTGTGAAAAGTGAACCGGCTGACAAGAAGCAGAAACAAAAGGCTAACATTCACAAACATCCGAAACAAGTGAAGGATCAAAAGCAGCAACGGAATCTGAGATACAAAAAGAATCTCTCAGAGCGAAAGCAGTTTTGGCGATCTCAAAACGCCCATTTCTCTTATCATGACAAAAATTCAAAGTCAGAGAAAAGTGTTGTCAGGTCGCAAGAGGGCAACAACAACCGAAAGGACAAGTTTGGTTCAGAGAGCACCAGCAACCGAAAGCATAGGATCGGTTCCGAAAGCAAAAGCTACCAAAGTTCAAGGTTCGGTCCCTCTAATGATCAAAAACAAAAGGGTCACTTAGAACCTCACGTCAGGAAACATTCTCAGTTCAAATTCTCTCATTCTAATACTTCTCATTCTAAACCTAATTTTGTTCCTGCTCAAAGTTCAAATTCATCAAAGGATTTGAAAGGAAAATCGAAGGTTTCCATATTCAAGGATGACCGAAAGTAGTCCAAGGCCCAAACGCCAAAACCTGAAACCAAAACGACTGTAACTAATCCTAACAAAATCAAAGTGTACACCATTAAGAAGAAAAATGAAACAACTTTAATAAAAAGAACATATCTTGTTGATGTTTCTCTTACTATACCTGTTCCTGTGAAAGGCTCACGTGGACCCAAGAAACTTTGGGTTCCTAAATCTGCTTAATATTTTCAGGTTATAAGTGACGAGCAGTTCGACGAAGAATGGTACATTGACAATGGCTGCTCACGTCACATGACAGGAAGGAAGGAAGAGCTAAAGGAATTTCGATCTCTTCAGAATGGTGGGAATGTCAAGTTCAGGAACAACTCATATGGAACGATAAAGGGATATGGGATGATAACCAATGGAGATTTCACTATAAGGAAGGTGGCGTACGTTGAAGGGCTACAACATAACCTCATCAGTGTATCTCAGCTTGTTGGAGGTACCGGTCTTAAAGTTTCATTTGACGATGAGGGTTTGGAAATCATAGAGAAGAAAACAAAAATGGTGATTCTCAAATCAGAACGCAAAGGCGAAATGTTTCCTCTCAATCTCAAACCTATCAAAGGAAATCCAGCTATCTGTCTGTTATCCAAAGCTCATTCTGACGAAAGCTGGTTGTGGCACCGAAGGCTCTCCCATCTCAACTTCAAGGATATCAACAAGCTTGTCACCGGAGGTCATGTTGGGGGTCTTCCATTGCTCAAGTTTGATCGAGAACATTTGTGTGCTGCATGTGAAATGGGGAAGCAGAGTCGTCAAAGTCACCCATCCATTATAAACACTAAAGTTGTCGAACCACTTGAGTTACTTCACATTGACTTATGTGGTCCATCATCTATCGAAAGCATTGGCGGTAGCAAATATATTCTTCTTATTGTTGATGACTTTTCACGTTTTACATGGGTGTTCTTTCTGAAGCACAAATCTGAGGCCACTCTCAAGCTAAAGATGTTTATTAAGCAGGTTGAAGTGCAACTGAGAAAAGTCGTTCGCAACATCAGGAGCGACAATGGACTGGAGTTCAAAAACAAAGAATTTGAAGACTTTTTGGCAGAAAAAGGAACCAGTCACAACTTCTCAGCTCCCTACACCCCTCAACAGAACGGTATTGTCGAAAGACGAAACCGGTCCTTGTGTGAAGCGGCCCGAACAATGCTAAGTTTCGCTTCTCTACCTTTATATTTATGGGCTGATGCTATTGCTGCAGCATGTTTTACTCAGAACAGGTCCTATCTCAACAAGCGTTTTTCTCTTACTCCTTATGAGATCATCAACAACAGGAAGCCGAACGTTAAATTCTTACATGTATTTGGCTCACGATGCTTCATCTTCAACTCTAAAGAACATCGTAACAAGTTTGATGTTAAAGCTGATGAAGGAATTTTTATGGGATACTCACTCACTTCAAAAGCGTACCGGGTTTTAAATAAGCGTTCGAGGAAGATTGAAGAAACGTATTATGTGACTTTCGACAACAGCTACGTCAAGAAGCTAAAGGCCACTGAAGAAGCAATTGGAGAGGTTTTCACTCAAACAGGTCAAGTCACGACCTTGATTGCTAATTTGTTTGAACAGTTTGTAGAACTATTCGATGAACCAGAGAAAGCTACTCTCTCGGTAGCCAAGGCAGCAGACAACAAAGTCGACCATCTGAAGCAAATCGACGAAGATGCTGCCAAACGAATGGGTGAAGGAGAACATGTTCCAAACGAACCTCCAAAGCATGGTGCTTCAGTTGAGAGGGAGAATCCATCTTCTTCAAAACAACCGAGCTCACAAATTGAGGGGGAGAATTCCATTCAAGTTCCACCCGAAAGCTCAGTTCCACCCGAAAGCTCAACTGCACCTGAAAGCTCAACACCACCCGAAAGTCCTGTAGCACAAGAAAGTCCAACTACACCGGAAAGCTTATCAATCGAGGGGGAGAATGCCGACATGTTCTACGACGATGATAGTCAATCCAAAATAGAAGAAATGGGGAATGCTGAATTGGATCCATCCTATGACCCAAATTACCCTCCTCTTGTTAAATGGACCAGAGATCATCCTGTATCTCAGGTAGTGGGTAATGTCTCTGAAAAGGTTCTGGCCCGATCTCAACTGAAGGCAAAGCAAACTTCTCTATTCTCCAAAGTAGAGTTTTGTATGTACAATTCTTTCGTCTCAAAAGTTGAACCAAAGATAGTTAATACTGCTCTTGATCACTCTGACTGGGATCAAGCTATGCAAGACGAACTCAACGAGTTCGAAAGAAACAAGGTTTGGCATCTCATTCAAACTCCTAAAGACGCCTCAGTTGTTGGTCTCAAATGGCTATTTAGAAATAAAATGGACAAGGAAGGCAATGTGATTCGAAACAAAGCTCGTCTTGTGGTGAAAGGATACTGCCAGGAGGAAGGAATTGATTATGAGGAAACTTTTGCTCCGGTAGCGAGGCTGGAATCTGTTCGAATATTTCTGGCCTATGTTGCACATAAGAACTTTGAGGTCTGCCAAATGGACGTGAAATGCGCCTTTCTGAACGGATAACTTGAAGAAACCGTTTACGTGGAGCAACCTCCTAGGTTTGTCAATGAAAAGTACCCAAATCACTGTTATATTCTGGACAAAGCGGTTTACGGTCTGAAACAAGCACCTAGGGCATGGTATGAAACGCTAACCAAGTTTTTAAAGATGTCAAAATTCAAACAAGGTTCGGTTGACCCAACCTTCTTTCGTAAGAAGGAAGGTAACCACCTTATGATTGTTCAAATCTATGTCGATGACATCATCTTTGGCTCAACGAATCCTAGCTTAACAGCTGAATTCAAAAAGCTGATGGAGACTAAATTTGAAATGAGCTCAATGGGTCCGATTAACTTTTTCCTTGGTTTAAATATTAGACAGGGACCTGAAGGCATCTTTATCAACCAAGAAGCTTACACCAAGACTCTTTTTGCTAAATTTGGCATGATGGGAGACTCAAAAGTTAAAGTTCCAATGGCATTCGGCACCAAGCTTACACCATCCTTGGAGAAACCGGTAGTCGATATTACGTTATATCGCCAGATGATTGGTTCTTTAATGTACCTTACTGCTAGCAGGCCAGATATAATGTTTTCTGTTTGTTACTATGCTAGATTTCAGGCGAATCCTCGTGAACCCCATATGCGTGCTGTGAAAAACATACTCCGGTATCTGAAACGAACCACCTCTCTCGGTTTATGGTATCCATCAAACTTAGGTTTCTTCGTTCAAGCCTACTCAGATGCAGATCTTGGAGGTTGTGGTTTAGACAGGAACAGCACCACTGGAGGCTGCCAATTCCTAGATGGGAAGTTGGTTAGCTGGCAATCAAAGAAACAGACTTGTGTATCTCTGTCTACAGCTGAAGTAGAATACATCGCAACTGCCTCCTGTACATCTTAAGTGATTTGGATCCAAAGCCAGCTTCGGGACTATGGACTCAATATGAAAAAGATCCCACTATATTGCGACTCAGAAAGTGCAATTAGGATCTGTCATAACCCAGTGCAACATTCCAAGACCAAGCATATAGCACTGAGGTATCACTTTATAAAGGATCATGTGGAAGATGGGAACGTCGAAATTCACTTTGTTCGAACCACTGATCAACTGGCGGACATCTTCACCAAAGCTCTTCCTGAAGCATCTTTCAATAAAATTCTACAAGGGCTAGGAATGATGGAATCGGGGTCAGTACCAAAGATTACTTCTCAAGATCAAAAGTTGGAAGCGAAATAGACCGAACGTTCGGGTTTGGTTCTCATGTGTGCCGAAATGAACCGAACGCTCGGGTTCGTTCGTATCACCTGCTCTTCGCTTATCACTCAAAGGTAGTTTCTTTGGTTGTAAATATGTTGTATTATTTTCTCGAATTCATTTATCTTACTATCAAAGTTCTTTTCTTTTTCAAAAAAAAAAATTCAACCGAAATAGACCGAACGCTCGGGTTCGGTTCCAAAAAAAAAATTTTAAACCGAAATAGACCGAACACTCGGGTTCGGTTCCAACATTTTTTGTATCCAAATTTTTTTTATTATCAAAAATTCCAAAAATATTTTTTTATTTTTTTATTTTCTTTTCGTAAATTCAAAAACTCCAAAAATATTTTTTTATTATTTTATTTTGGTTTTGGCTCTTATCTTTTTGTATGACTATTTGTGGTGAAATCATTTCACTAGTTAAGTGTCCCTAGAAGCATGATGTTGTATGTGTCCAAAGCCTCACCTGATTCTGAATAATAGCCTTACTGACTTGATACAAACAAACCTTGTCTTCCCAATTAGGCTCTCATATTTATTCTAATCATGAGCTACCTAACTCTCTTCTCACATGAGATAAGAGTTTTCTGCTTGGTCCCTATTTTAACAGCAGAGGTACTTTGGTTTCTTTACACCATCTACACTACTTTTCTCCATCTTATTCGCTTCACAAACATAACCCTTGAGACTCTCAGAAATTACCACTAAGGTTTATGGTTACACAATTTATGTGTTCATGATCTTAGCCTCGTGTCACTACGTGCTAAGTGAAACCCACAATTCAATTCCTACTATGCATTGACGGTGAACAATAAATTTGCTCTAGCTTTCACTAATGAATTGACGGACTCATCCATGGGGCTACAATGTGAAATCTCTATTTTTATTTTGAGTGATTCCTATGAACTTGTTAAATCCAATAACATTTCTCCCCTTGGAATCCAATTTTATTTTTTTGAGATTTTACATACATTATTTTACCTTGCCACTTAAATTATCTCCAACCTACTTGTTCAACAGACTACACTAGTCTCACAAGTACTTCGTTCGATTTCTGTCGTATATCAAGATCAGGAATTCTGAATTGAAGCAAAAGCCACCCAAATAAGCCTAATTAAAAGAAGCCTTTCAACACTTCTTAATAAGTGTCTGATCGTTATTCAATGGGAAACCACACAAACACTTTAAGGTCTCTCTTGACTTTGAAGGAAGAGATTCGTGCCCGGGATCCATTGTTTCGTGTCTTTATTGACATCACATAATCCCTCAAATGTGTTGCTTTATTTCTTTTTCTTTTACACACTAAGCACGAAAATCTTTTTGATTTTCCAAAATTCTTATTTCATTAGTTACAAGGCATTTTAATGGGATTGGCAGTTATAAACGGGTTGTGGTTAATATTAATCCACGGGGGTAATTTTGCTTTAAAGATGTTGTTAACTCTAAAAGGATAAGATGATAAAATGCTGACTCAGGTGGGAGTCAAATCGATTTGATTTCAAACGACGCTAGAAGGCCAGGCGTGCGAATTGGAACCGTTTCATCTAAAAATGGCGCCTGATGGGAAGGCGTGTAAATCGGGACTGACACTCTCTTTCATGTGTAATCATCGCAATACCAACTGTCACGCGTCAATCGCCTCCGAAAAACTCTTCGTATTTCACTCGAAGATTTGGGAAAGATTCTTCTCTCTCCTCTACCCACAGTATAAAAGGTAATGTAAACCTTTGTTTACCTCTTTACTGCACCCATATTTCCAGAGAGCAAGAAAACCCTCAAACACTCTATTGTTCATCATCTCTCCCATCTTCTTCACAACAATGGCGGATTCTTCATCAGTTCACGCTACTTCACACATCTTGCCGATTTGTCCCCAGCAGAGTTTGATCATTGATCTTACTCCTCATGCATACGACGCTTTTATGTTCCCGATAATCGAATGCCTGAAGTACTCGCCGATTGCTCCTGCTCTCACCAGAGCTGAAGCAGTTCCCATGGAGTTCCTGTCCTAGATATTTGCCACTGCTCACTACGACAAGGTCGTCGATCGGATTTTCTTCGACGTGTTCAATCACAAGGCGTCAATTTCCAAGCAGAGATTCTGCTCATTGTTAGGGTTTGAACCTGATTCATCTAGGGTTAACCCTGAAACCATTCCAATGGGACATCTTTTCAATATCTTCTACAACATGGGGTACACTGAGGTGCTCACAACAGTCACGAAATTCAAGAAATCGTGCCTGCCTCCTCAGTGGAATGGGTTATTTACGGTACTGTTCAAGGGGCTGTCTGAACGCAGTGCTGGATCAGACGGGGCAAGTCATCTTTTTCTCTCGATTCTGTACGGGGTCTACAACGGAATCCATATGGACTACGGATCGGTCCTTTGGCAATAACTTATTTAAAGTCTCTCTTCAACTTCTCGGCATTCTGAGATTTCATACGCCTGTTTCTGGACTCTTGTTACTAAATGGGTGATGGACAAGTACCACATCCCCATTGTTGCTGGTTCTCCAATGTCTTCGATTGGTACTTTCCATACCACGAAGATCATTGTCTCCGACGCCTCAAAATTTCCCTTCAACGATTCAATCCCTGAATCGATGTACGGAAATGTTCCTGCTGACAGCCGGATTATAAAAACATATAAGGAGTTCCGACGCTCTGGTCCGAGAGAGCTTACTCCTGAGATGCTCAAGTCAATTCACGATGCTGACAAGCCTGCCCCAAGAGGAAAGAAGACTGATAAGGGCAAGCAGGTGGCAAAGGGAGCGAAAGGCCCATCTCCCAAGAAGAGAAAAACCACCAAGGATGTCCAATCCCCTCCGATGAAGAAGCGAAAAACCTAACCTAAGCGAAAGCTGATAATCGCTTCGTCCTCAAGAGAATCTGAGGAAGAGGGTTCTGATTCTGACGGATCTCCTCGTGGTAACACTCCACCACGCTCGCCGACACCAGAGATTCACATTTTCACTTCTCCAATTTCTTCTCCACCGGTTACTATTCCTATTTCTATTCCCCCCATAACTTCCACCACTGAAATACCTTCCACCTCCCATCTTTACCGAAGCAACCACCACCACTGCAGAAGTAAGAACCAACGTATCTGATACGAGGGTTCATACTGACGCACCCAAATCCACCTCAGTACTCGAACCCACACCAACAACTGAACATACCACCCAACCTGGACCTACCTTTACTACCGAGCCTCCAGCTTCACCACCACCATCATCTCCTGCTCATGCAGCAGAGAGTGAAGAACAATTCCTTGGCAGGGAGGACAGGACCTTCGATTCGGTCTATTACAGTCTGTTTCAGGTTCAGAGTGACGATGATGACGATGCTCCTGTCACAAAGAGACATCTCAAGGAGCTTCACGATAAAATCGATTCGCTCATCGCCTCATCTTCTACATCCCAGTCCTCCATCCCTGAAGTTGCCATTCAGAAAATTGTTGATGCTTTTTCCAAAGCTCATCAAGTTTCTCTTGATTCCGCCACTGCAGCCATTGATGCCTCAATCAAAGCCTGTGAGGCAGCGACTGAAAAAGTCGATAAACTATTTACTGATGCTTCTTCCCTGTTACAATCTTTACAAGAAACTGCTGCAGCCACCAAAACAACGCTGGAACCAATTGTCAACCAGCTGGCTACATCAGTTGCATCAGAGCTGAAGTCGTTCGCTTCTCTTCGTCAAACTCTCTCTGACGACAACTCAACTTTCAAGACAACCATTGAGGAGCGCCTCTCCAAGCTTCAAGAAGACTTAGCTGCTGAGAACTCCCTCATGGATGCTCTTGCAAGGAAGACTACCGCTCTTAAGGTCAAGAGTATTCAACTCTCCAACTCTCAACAGGAGATTGAGTCTCTTCAATCTGAAAGAGAGAAAATTTCTTCGTGTGTTTCGGATGTCCACGCATCCATTTCCAACATCCTGGAAGCACATGACCCGATCCTAAACTACTCTGTGAGGCGTGACCTTGCGGAAAAACTTACTCCTGCCCTCTCTCTCCTGAGCAAGATTGAAGGGCTCCTTGATTTCGTGTCCATTCCGAAACAAGGGGGAGAAAAAGAGAATGTGTCCCAACCGCCTCCTACTTCAACAGCAACTCACACAACCGAACCTCCTCCAGTAGGCCAAGCCTCAGGTTCCGGTGTGAAAGAAAAGGGCAAGAAAATTGCTGAGGAGAGCAACGATGATGATAAGGAGACAATTGCCGACCTTTTGAAGAGACAGGGTCGAGATAAAGATGCAGACATCAGTGCTCGTGTAGCTAGAGAGGCTGAAGAAGCCGAAAGAAGACAAAAAGAAGCTCACAACCTTCTCGAGAGCAGGAAAACTCTTTTTCCTTCTTGGACTCTTGAGAAGCTACTGAAAGAAGCCATCGAAACACCCAGCATCTTGTGGCTAGAACCGGTGATCTCTTTAGATCGTTCTAACATTGTCGATTCTCAGTTCGACATGCCACTAACCCGAAAGGCATTTGTATTCCATGCCTTTGACAACACCGCTGAGTTCCCTCATCCTCATCCAAAGGTTGATCGGGACTTAGCTGATTTCTATCCGAGGGCCGCTCAACCACAGTACCAAACATGGAGCGCTCAGAAGATTATCAATGTTCGGGTTCTGAAGCCGTACAGGGAAGGAAACTTCACCAACGTTCGGTTTAAGGTGCTGAGAGGATCTGCAAAGACCGAAAATGCACTCTCGCTTGCTGATCTTCCCAACTTGAATCCACACGACTAGATCATATTGCACAACATCCTTCTTACAAACGAAGCTGAATATGGTCCGATCATCGACCACTTCAAGAGGATGCTTATCTGCTATATAATGGAAGTCGCCAAGATGGATCAGGAGGTAGCGAGCGTATTCAAGAAAAAGCCTACCATATCTCCTGTTGGCACAGCAAGTGACCTAAACATGATGCAGATGGGAAAGATAGACCCAAAGAGAAACTCCGTTATGTTTACCAGAAACGAAGGCCAGAAATGTCTTTTCGCTTTGGCAGACAAACATCTCTATACCACTGCATGTCTGGAACATGTCTTAGGGATTATCCATCGATGCAAGCAGAACACAGCGGATGATAAAAAGTACTTTGACGACATGATTCAATGGTACATTCGCTTCAGACAGACTATCCTTGCGCTTATCTCGCGTCTGTTTGATACAACCAAGAAGGTTCCAGCAGCTGGTCCAAGCAAGAAGAAATGACAATCTCGCTCCCAATTGACGCAAAGGGGGAGATTGTTAGGTCCAGTATTGTGTTGCGTCTATTGGGCTCATTAGCAAGTCTAATGTTTATCTCCGGTATGGGCCTGTCCATCCGTGAGTTTTGTAGGGTTTATTATAAATAGATGCTTGCATGCATCCTAGAACGTGATGATTAGTAACGATTAGAGAAGTATTTTCAAGCTTATTCATTGTTCTTGTTTTGTAACCCTAGAATCCTCTACAGCTGAAGTTCTTAGTCGAGCTCTGCTGAGGATTGAGTAATCTAATCATTCGACTCATTCAGATCCATACTTGTGTTTTGTTTCACTGTTTTTACGTTCTTTACTTACCTGTTACGAAGATCTAATCGATCAAAGAGTTTTTATAACTCATCAGGATACCTAACCATTTATTTGTTTTGCAACTTGGATCCTAGATTTTGATAATTAATGTTTTTAGAAACTAAAAGGGTATTGATTATTGAAGATTAAATATTGAAAATACTAAATGAATTTTGTTAAAACTTTGTAGTCAAATAATCCGTTCTCATTATCATGAATTGTCATTTTCTTTAACGACTTAATGAAACGATAACATCAATAGATACAACTTCAATTAATGAGTTCATGTCTTTAGAGATAATCTCGTGAGAGATATGAAATTGTATACACTTAAAGGCCCTAGTCCTAAACTATTTGCTTTGAGCAATAAACCTGAAACATGATACATAGTAAAGGCATCATTGTGATGCTAAAAATGCTTCTAACATCAAGCGATGAATAGTTATTCATGACTTCTAGGAAGTCTTGGATAATTTAATCATATATCTGATGGTATAATAGGTCAAGCAATATTCCAACAAATATAATGATATTTTATTTAAAGCAATTATAAACATTGGAATAATTCAAGACTAAAAGAATCACCTTGTGTGATCCAGGAGGCCCATGTTATATGGACTGGACACCTTTAAGCCTTAGAAATCTACTAAAGCCTACATAGATGGATCTTGTTTCTTTTGTGAAGAAACTAGACACTGAAAGAGGATTTACTAATCTTATTTGGAAAGAAAGTTTGGAAGAGACTAGTACTTCTAGTGTCTACTAGATAGACCTCATACTTTTCATATAAAACCTGGGTACTTGGTACTTAAATGTTAATGTAATATTTGTAAATGGCTTGCAGATATTTACTGAAGAGTGACCAAGTTGAGCACAACCAAGTTGGAACTACACTCTCGGAGTTTAGTTTATTATTTAGGCTTAGAGCATAAATTACTTGCAATGTAAAACAATATTTGTATTGGAATAATATATGTTTTAATTTAGCATGTCCAAATTTATGTCTCAATTATTTTATTCAAATGTTTGATAATTTACTCAATCGTTTTTCATAATGAAAATATTCATATTCTAAAATGATTAACTTCTATTTATGAGACTAGATCTCTTAATAGAATTGCGAAGTAAATATCAACATTTCGTGAATAAAATTAAGTTCTATATGCAAACACTTTTGACTCAAACTTGTTTTAAATCAAACTCATCTTTGACATTGTTATCTTCATTATATAAATGGCATTCACATATTCCAACTTCAAGAAAGGGATCTTTGAAGGAAAATAATGTAGTTTATTTAAAATATGTGAACCTTATTTATATTTAAAGGATTCCTAATGATATTTTCACTAAAGTGTAGAGAAAATAATTAAGGAACTATATACTTTGGTGTATGATTTCCTTTATAATGAATGTCTGAGATTAAGCACTATATACCAAATCAACTTTATTAACAACTACTGTAGTTTTACTTATATTTTACATGGTAAAGCATAATTGTGAAATCTTCGTTGAAGGTTTCAAAAGTTGAGATACAAACCCGTAAGAACCATCTAATGTCTTAATGATAATAAAGGATGCATTAAATCTTACTTGGTATGATTTACTTTCTAATTGGTAGAAATATCTTCCTTTAATCCTTTTAGGTTAACACTTCAATCATTATTAATTATATTTTGAATACAAATACCAACTAATAAGTAGATTAAACACTTTATAAGACTTAGTATGAAAAGGCTCCATCGTTATCTTACTTAATGTTTTATGGATTTGAAGCCGATGTTGGACTAAAGCTTCTAAACCTAAAAGTAGTGTCAATTTTCAGATCTTGAATCCGTTATTATAAATTTTATGTCAGATCTCGAATCCGATATTATAAATTTTAGTTTTAACTTAAACAACCGAAAAAATAATTTGTAAATAGTTAAAAGTGATAAATTGTAGTGTCTTTCTAATAATGATTATGAGTTGGTTAATAAAGTTAAATAAATATCAAACCTAAAGTGTAATCATAAATACACTAAATTTCAATTTTAAAATAATATATTTACTTCTACTTATAAAGTTATGTCTTCAACTTTTAATATATTATACTTAATTTATTAGATTTAAAATGTTGTTGTGTGTAACCATTATCAGTTTAAAGCTATAACTTTTGAGCAGTTTTGACAAAATACTTAAATTATTAATTTAAATATAACATTATAGTATCAACTTAAATATAAACTTCAGATCCACTTAAAAACCAAAGAATATTTTGTAAATAATTAAAAATGATAAATTGTAGTGATAAATGCAAAAACTAAATTGTAATCTCAATTTAACTAAAATATTTCCTAATGATTTCTTTATAATCGTTAAAAGTTTTCAAATAAGTAGCTTCAAATAATGTACAATAACAATGATTAAAAATAACTCTATATAAATGATTATATTGGTACTTTTAAAATAAAAAAACAACGTTTGATGTTTTAAAAACTTATAATGATAGAAATTAAAACATTAAGCAAATAAATTTAAAAAAAATTAATTAACAATAACGATAACTATGAATAACATTAAACTATATATTATATTTAATTTTATTCATGTTTAATTCGCGGGTAGAAGCTATTCAAACGATTGACTAAACTATAATATTAAAATCTCATATTATATTTCTATTTATAAAATTATGACTTTAACTTTTAAACATATTATAGTTAACTTATTAGTTTAAATATGTTGTCGTATGTGAGCAATTATCATGTTAAAGTCACAACATTCGTATAATTTATGAGTTGATACAAAATAATTAAATTGTTAATTTCAATATAATATTAAACAAATATCTTAAATCAAAATTTCAGTTAAACTTGGATAAAATCGAGAGACAGTTTTATATATTTATAAAGGAAACATTTTTCCTTTCATCATATTCATTTGAAACTCTCATCATTTTTCCTTTAATCACATTCATTTGAAACTCCCATAACATTTCAATTTTTTTCTAATAATGATTATAAGTTGGTTAAAATAGTATCTTTACTTTTACTTATCAAGTTATGTCTTTAACTTTGAACATATTATACATAATTTATTAGTTTTAATATGTTGTTATATGTAAACCATTATCATTTTAATGCTACAAGTTTTGATCAGTTTAGATAGATACTTAAATTGTTAATTTAAATATAGGGTCAACTTAAATATAAATTTTAATTCGACTTAAACAACCTAAATAATAGTTTGTAAATAGTTAAAATTGATAAATTGTAGTGTCTTTCTAATAATAATTATAAGCAAGGTTGTCAAGATCGGGATCCTACCTAGGATCGTTTTTGGGTTTGCAAGATCGGGATCGAGATCCTAAGATTCCACAAAATAAAATATAATTTTAAATTATAATTTTTAATCATGAAAAATATTTCAAACATTTAATTTTTTGTTCAAAAGTTATAAAAACTTCAAAATATTAGTAATAAGCCACAGTACAAAATGATAAATGGTAAATTAGTAAATCATAAAAGACATAAAGTGGTAAAAAAAATTCATTTGCAAAAAAAAAAAAAAAAAAAAAAAAAAAAAAAAAAAAACCAAGGGAAAGTAGGATCAGATAGGATCTCGATCCTATGGTCTTACGATCCTACATCAAATACAATCTTTTTACGATTAGGATCGCGATTTTGACAACCATGATTATAAGTTCGTTAACAAGGTTAAATAAATATCAAACCAAAAGTGTAATCATAAATAAAGTAAATTTCAATATTAAAATAATATACCTACTTCTACTTACAAAGTTATGTTTTTAACTTTTAACATATTATACTTCATTTATTAGATAAAATTGGATATAATATGTTCTTGTATATAAATCATTATCAGTTTTAAGCTACAACTATTAACTGTTTGGATAAAATACTTAAATAGTTAAGTTAAAACATTACAAGATCAACTTAAATATAAATTTCAATGCCATTTCAGAAAACTCAAAGAATATTTTGTGAAAAATTAAAACTGATAAACTGCAGCACTAAATGCAAAAACTAAATTTTAATCTCAAATTAACTTAAATATTTCCTAAAGATATTTTTATAATCACTAAAGGTTTTCAAATAAATAACTTAAAATAACTTACAATAACAATAGTTTAAAAATAACTCTATATAAATGATTATATTGTTACCTTTAAATACGAAAAACAATGTTTGATTTTTAAATAATTTCAATTATAGATATTAAAACATTAAGAAAATTAATTTTAAAAAATTAAATAACAATAACAACTATAAATAACATTAAATTATATATTATATTTGATTTTTTTCCTGAGTAACCCGCAGGTAAAGGTCATTCAAACGATTAAGATTATGCAGTTTTAATAAATATATATATTATTATATAATTCAAAATAATCAGTATATTATATCAACTTAGTATATGAATTAATATATCAAAGTTAACAACTTTATTGTTATATTTCAAAAAACACATATTTGTAAGGATATCAACTATATATATATATATATATATATATATATATATATATATATATATATATATATATATATATATATATATATATATATATATATATATATATATATTCCTCTCTAATAAATAAATATGTTGAATCTCCTACTGCCATGTGTCAAACTTTAACACCTTCTAATCAAACTTTAACACCTCCTAATCAATTATACATGTCACCACCTTTTCGCTATTTTTTTTGCATTTAATTCATTTCAATTTTCAATTTTCTTTTATTCATCTTACAACATTTAAACATATTATTTAATACTTTTTACACTATCTTTCTAACATGCATAACTAAGACATTAACAATTAACACTTAACAAATAACAACTAACAATTAACAATTACATATCGTTGAAATAATGACAGACCAATACCAATTCAAGATTAAAACTTCTTGCATTACAATTACATTATAAATATAAAATCAATTAAAATTAAAATATCCATTTTAATATGAAATATGAAATCAAAAATATTACAAGGTCATATATTTGTATATTTTGTTCAAACAGTTATTAGATGATTAATTTTACTTTCTATATTTCCAAAACCGTATCATTACTTTTTACTGCAATAAATAATAAGGTATAAATAAGTTGACTTTTTTAAAACTATGTTCGTTGCCTTCTTTTCTATTTTTTTTCTATGTATTTTATCTATTTTTTTTCTTGTGTGTAGGTTGAAGTGCATACGCCACATCTATGTTTTACAAAACAAATAGCCCATTACTTATCCTACATGTATGTTTTGCTATCCATGGTTAATTATATGTTGTCTTATTTAGAGTTCAAAGTAGAAAAAGATTAAAATTGTTAATTTTAAATAAGAATGATAGACTTACAAATAAAACTTCTAAAGTTGTTTATAAAATAGTTTTTAGAAATTTGTAAGTTGTTTGTAAAATATTATTCCTAATAACATGTTTTCTTATTATTAATAATAAGACTTTGTTAATTTTATTTATATTATTTGATTAATAATTAGACATTTTAGTATGAAAGTGTAATTAATTTCGTAACCGTAGTTCCCACGGGTGATAAACTAGTGTGTGTGTGTGTGTGTATATATATATATATATATATATATATATATATATATATATATATATATATATATATATATGGCTTGGTGAATACATGGTTGTTATGTATGTAAGCTTAGATATAGAATTTGATAAAATTATATATAAATTTATGTAGTTTCAATAAAAATAAATTAAAACACATTCTTCTTATTTAAATTCCATATCTTTGTCATATAATTTATCCTTAATCTTACAACCATTTAAAAAAAATTATCAATTTTTTTCATCTGCGAACATATATGTTATGAGCTACGACAACCTTAAAATCAACTTCAACAACGTAAGAATAAGAAACGAATAAACAATAATATGATGAAGTTTATGATAATGTTGTGTTATTCATTTAATCATGAATTTTTTATTTACAAATGAAAGAAAATATGCGTAGTCTAATTCGTTAGGTTGTTTTATTTAGGTTATGTTAATGGTGATTTGAATAGTAATTAAGTAGGGATAAGATGAAAGATGATGAAATATATATTATGTTGGAGATAAATAAAGAGAAAATGTAGATGAAAAAAATAATATTGCATTATTATAAATGATTTAATCAAAATTAGATGTAGTTCTTTTGAGTTCAATATATAAGCTTACACACCTAACAGTCTCTCTCTCTCTCTCTCTCTCTCTCTCTCTCTCTCTCTCTCTCTCTCTCTCTCTCTCTCTCTCTCTCTCTCTCTATATATATATATATATATATATATATATATATATATATATATATATATATATATATATATATATATATATATATATATATATATATATATATATATATAGACTGTTAGGTATGTAAGCTTATATATTGAACTCAAAAGAACTACATCTAATTTTGATTAAATTTTATATATATATATATATATATATATATATATATATATATATATATATATATATATATATATATATATATATATATATATATATATATATGGGGTTCGGTTCAACAAGGAACTATTTTAAACCTTAGAACCAAATAACCAATCTTTTCTCAACTCTTAGAACAAATTTTTCATCAAAAAAAAAATACTAAAAATATGGATATTCATAACATCTTATCCTCCATCCATTGATATTAAATTTGATAAAAAATTTTGATTTGTTCATTACTATATTGTAAATTTATACAGATTCATACAGTAAATTTATACAAAATTAATGATTTATAATGCAGATTCACAATGTGAATCTAAACAAATAAAAAAAAAAAAAAAACAAAATTTATCAAATTTGATATCAATGGAAAGATGATAAAAAAGTCATAAATTTCTATATTTTTAGAATTTTTTTCGATAAATAATAAAATCTAAAACATGAAAAAATAATGGTTCCTTGGTTCTATGGTTTAAAATGTTTCATTGTTGAACTTTTGTATATATATAGGGTAAATGGCACAAAAAACACTATTTTTACACAGAAATTCGGTTTTGACACCGAGTTTTTTTTTGTGTCAATTTTGACACTGTGTTTTCCAATTTGTTACAATTCTGACCACCTAACTGGTTAACCAGGTTACATGCTGACGTGGCATGATGATGTGTCAGTTTTGATGACGTGGCATGCTGACGTGTCAAAATTGATTTTTTTTTCTACAAAAAACACTAAGTTTTCACTGTTTTTCGATTTGGACACTAAGTTTAATTTTTTATTTCCATTTTGACACTAGTTTTTTTTGTTCCAATCGAACATCATTTATCAAATTTTGTTTAATTTTGTCTATTTTCCATTTGAAACTGTATAAATATATTTTTTTTATTACATTTTAAACCATATAAGCATATTTGTTTCGTTTAAAAACCACATTTTTATTTAAATACAAGGTGTTTTTTTTTTCTTACATTCAAAGCATTAGTTATATCATGAGAATCAAACTAACCATAAGCTTCTAATAAGCTGTAAAAATTTGATAGGTTGCAAACTTGATATCCGAGTTTTGATCGACTACATGCCTCCAAACCTCCAAAACACATTTTAAAGTTGCATATTTAATATAAAATACAATTATTATATAACTAATATATATTTATACATAAAAATATGGTTTGAGTGTAAAAAAATATATTTATACAAAACTATGGTTTTTAAATGAAAAGAAACATATTTATACGGTTTAAATGTATTAAAAAAATATTTATACGGTTTCAAACAGAAAATTGTCAACATTGAACAAAATTGGAAAAGATGATGTTCAATTTAGAACAAAAAAACATAGTGCAAAACTGACATGTCATCATGCAACCTGGTTAACCGGTCTAGTGGTCAGAATTGTAAAAAATTGGAAAACACAGTGTTAAAATTGACACAAAAAAACAAGGTGTCAAAATCGAATTTATGTGTAAAAAGTGTGTTTTTTGTGCCATTTACCCATATATATATATATATATATATATATATATATATATATATATATATATATATATATATATATATATATATATATATATATATATATATAGAGAGAGAGAGAGAGAGAGGTAGTTCCCGTTGAGATAAAAAATAAAATAGAGATCTTGAAATTCAACTTCAGCCACATATTTCAAGTCTGCCGCTCTAACCCTCCGGCGTACCGACGCAACAGGTCTGTTATAATCATATATGATTATATAGCGTTGTTTGTTCCTTTCTCCTGCGTCACCATCCCTACCACCACAACCGCCACCGCCACCACCACTACCACCACCTCTAACACCATCCGACCCCACCACTGTCACCTTCATCGCTTATACAACCATCACCACTATCACCACTAGCTCTTTTGTCAACAACTGTCATAATCATATATGATTACTCAGTCTGTGAACAAACATACATATATAATCGTTTATGATTAGGCATACATGATGTTGTCAGTACGCTGGAACGTTAGAGCGGCAAATGGATAATATATGGCTCAGGATGAATATATATATATATATATATATATATATATATATATATATATATATATATATATATATAAAAGAAATGGGGGCATTAGCGGCGACATGTAATTGACGCGTTACATGTCGCCGTTAATGCTAGGCGTCGCCGCTAAAGGTGTCGCCGCTAATGCCAGCATTTAGCGATCCTTGTCAAACGAGCCACATCGATTCGATTTGGTTTCAATCGTAGGGTTTAAACGGTGCAAGAAAAGGCGCTGACTTTTCCCTCCAGGTTGTCGCCGCTAATGCCTCCTCGTCGCCGCTAAAGCCCTTTACAGATAACCCCCCCCCCCCCCTTTCCAGCTTCCTTTCCATTCCTTTCTGTGTATCGTGTCTGTGAAACCCAGCCGACTCAATTTCGTTCGATGATCAATCGCGGCAGCCATCATTCCTGCCACAAGACCGCCACCACCGCCGACTCAGCCTCCATTCCGTCAATTTCGTCGAAGACTCGTATCATCGGCGACGACGAATCATTCTACCGGCGACGAGGAAGTAAATCCGGCGACCAAAGGTGGTTTTTGCCTCCTTCTCCATCGTTTTTTTGTTTTAATTTTATTCTCCTACTGATTTAAGAGTGATATTGTTGCAGCCCTTGTCGATTTTTTCAATCTCTAGCGGATTTTTTCCATTTTCTGCCGGAATTTTTCCTAAAAAAACTTGATTGTCGGAAAGTTGTGTCAATACGTCATCACCACCCTTCTCCACTAGATTACACAACTAGGTTCCTTTATAACTTATGTATTTTTGTATTTATATTATGTGTATGTACATATGTATTTGTATGTGTTTTTGTAAGTATATATAATGTATGTATATTTGTAATGTATGTATATATGGTGAAAACAAAAAAAATTATATATGTTTATGTACGTATCTTCATTTCCCATATGTCTATATGAATTTGTATGTATAAGTCAATATGTTTATATATGTATATTTGTTTACCATTTATGATTGAAATGTATGTATAAGTGTATTTGAATATGTTAATTTTTACCATTTGTGATTGAAATGTATGTATAAGTGTTTTTAATATGTTAATCTTTACTGTTTGTGATTGAAATGTATGTGTAAGTGTATTTTATTATGTTAATTTTTACCATTTGTAATTGAAATGTATGTATAAGTTTTTTTTAATATGTTAATTTTTTACAATTTATATGTATATGTAATATGTGTATGTATTGTATGTAATTTGGAAACTAGAATGCTATAATGAAAAAATGAAGAAAAAAAAACAAAAAAACAAAGTAGGATGCGATAATGCAAAGTATTATTATTTATATGTGTATTTGTATGTATAGAAAATTACATATATAGTTTGTGTATTTGTATGCCATTTGGAAACTATAATGTTGTAACTTTAATTCATATTGTGATTTTGAGTGTCGACCAAGCCTCTTGTTTGGTTGTAAATTGATGATTTTTGAGTGATTATGTATGTTTTATCATATTTTATGGAGAAAAAAAAGTATGATGTTATATTGCGTATGTATTTGTATGCAATTTGGAAACTACAATGTTATAATAGAAACTGTATTATTTTTGTATATGTAATATGTGTAAATTCTATTCATATTGTAATTTTGCAGGCTAATTCCTCAGCGTCGCCGCTAATACACGTCGCCACTAAAGCCCTTTACAGATAACCCCCCTTCTAGCTTCCTTTCCATTCCTTTCTGTGTATCATGTCTGTGAAACCCAGCCGACTCAATTTCGTTCGACGATCAATCGCGGCAGCCATCATTCCTGCCACAAGACCGCCAACACCGTCGACTCAGCCTCCATTCCGTCAATTTCGTCGAAGACTCGTATCATCGGCGACGACGAATCATTCTACAGACGACAAGGAAGTAAATCCGGCGACCACAGGTGGTTTTTGCCTCCTTCTCCATCGTTTTTTTGTTTTAATTTTATTCTCCTACTGATTTAAGAGTGATATTGTTGCAGCCCTTGTCGATTTTTTCAATCTCTAGCGGGTTTTTTTCGTTTTCTGCCGGAATTTTTCCGGAAAAAACTTGATTGTCGGAAAGTTGTGTCAATACGTCATCACCACCCTTCTCCACTAGATTACACAACCAGGTTCCTTTATAACTTATGTATTTTTGTATTTATATTATGTGTATGTACATATGTATTTGTATGTGTTTTTGTAAGTATATATAATGTATGTATATTTGTAATGTATGTATAAATGCATGTATATATGGTGAAAACAGAAAAAATTATATATGTTTATGTACGTATCTTCATTTCCCATATGTCTATATGAATTTGTATGTATAAGTCAATATGTTTATATATGTATATTTGTTTACCGTTTATGATTGAAATGTAAGTATAAGTGTATTTTAATATGTTAATTTTTACCATTTGTGATTGAAATGTATGTATAAGTGTTTTTAATATGTTAATTTTTACCATTTGTGATTGAAATGTATGTGTAAGTGTATTTTTTTTTACCATTTGTAATTGAAATGTATGTATAAGTTTTTTTTTTAATATGTTAATTTTTTTTACAATTTCTATGTATATGTAATATGTGTATGTATTGTATGTAATTTGGAAACTAGAATGCTATAATGAAAAAAATGAAGAAAAAAACAAAAAAACAAAGTAGGATGCGATAATGGAAAGTATTATTATTTATATGTGTATTTGTATGTATAGAAAATTACATATATAGTTTGTGTATTTGTATGCCATTTGGAAACTATAATTTTGTAACTTTGATTCATATTGTGATTTTGAGTGTCGACCAAGCCTCTTGTTTGGTTGTAAATTGATGATTTTTGAGTGATTATGTATGTTTTATCATATTTTATGGAAAAAAAAGTATGATGTTATATTACGTATGTATTTGTATGCAATTTGGAAACTACAATGTTATAATAGAAACTGTATTATTTTTGTATATGTAATATGTGTAAATTCTATTCATATTGTAACTTTGCAGGCTATATATGTGGTTTAGTTGGGCGATACTCTTCTACGTGATGGCGGATGTTATGGGCTTAGGACATAGAGGTGATGGAGCCGGGGATCCACCACCTCCCGTAGGCTTTGGTCGTGGTCAACACGAACAGGATGGTAAGTCTAATTATGATATATTTGTTAGATATTTTTATCCATTTATTATAAGCTATCGTGACTAATATTTTTAATTATATTTTTCAGCTGCGCTCCCTAAAAAAAGAAAAGGCCTAGCAAAAAACATTCAACTATCAAAGATAATACGGGCAAACAAGGGAAAGCCTGTAGATTTGGATTTCGATAGGGAGCTGACATATTCCCCTGTCAGGAACCATGGTAATTGGTTTACCCGTGAGATTGGGAAGTATATATGGATGAACATCCCTTTGAACGTATCTGGTTGGGATAATGTTTCCCCCGCTTTAAGGAATGCCACAGTGGTTCATTTAAAGGTAACTTGGACAATATTTTAAGTTTATTTCTAATTGGTATTTAACTAACTAACTTTTTTGTATTTGTAGAATAAGTTTGATTTAGATAAGGTTAACTTGGATCCCGAGCGTGTTCAGTTGTTGCATAGCATTGACGCGACCTTGCAAAGAATTTATAGAGGCCGAAAAAATAAAGTGCATACTTATTTTGAGAATGTCGGGGGGCTTACAGATATCCCAAGGGCATTAGCCAACCCCCCCCCCCCCCCTCCCGATGGTATGTCACGTCAAAATTGGGCGCAAGCAGTAGAGCATTTTCAAACTCCTGAATTTCTAAAGCGTTCGGCGTCAAACAAAGGAGTCCGTGCACAACAACAAGTTGTAAACAGAGGGGGATCGTGCTCGTATAGCAATGCATGTTTCAAAGAAGTAAGCTATGATATATTTAACTGTTTATTTAAATTATAATTAATCTAATTTTTAATGTTAAATAGGACATCACTCGAATCGAAGCATTTCGTAAGGCCAATACTGATCGCCAAGGGGTGTTTAGTAGTCCTGCAATCGAGCAACAATACGGAAGTGGTTAATTTGTATTTTGATATAAGTGCTTATATCATCAAAGGGTAGTTAGTAATCTAATTTTTATTATATTTATTTCTTTTTTGAAAATACAGAATGCTTTACTCTTTGAGATCAGTCAAGAAACTCAAGCTTCTTCTGAAGCCAGCGGTCTAACACTAAAGGATACACAAAATTGTTTTGACAAAAATATTGGGTGTTCGACGTGGCCATATCAGAGGCATCGGGCGTAAACCTTCTACGGTTGTGTCGATGTATGATCAGGAACAACCACTGACACAGCCACCACCACAATCACAGATGACAAGACTATTTAATTTTGGTAATTGTTTAAGATGTTGGTAATTTTTGGTTTAGTAATAGTTTCAAAATTTGGTAATTGTTAGTTATAGTATAATGTTATAATGTTTTATACGCTATAATGTTTTATACGCAATACGTGGAATGTATATTTTGTATATAGAATGTTATAATGCTAGTTTAACTTATAAGACTATGTTGTTTTATTTGTAGTTGGAAATGCTTCAAACAATGTTAAAAGATCCGGCATGTAGTGCTGCACTTGAAGATTGGTTTCGTTCGTTGCCACAACGAAATGAAACTGGAGGAAACAAGGAGAGCGATGATGACGAGTAGATAGTTGTAGGATTTTTTTATGTTTTATTTGTACAAGTATTTTAGACTAGTATTTTCGATATTTTGTTATATGTTAAATCAGACGAGTATTTTAAACGAATATTGTATTAATATTTTGGAATGAAATGATGTAGGATTAGATTAATTAATATCATACCAGTTTTTTATTAAATTTTAATGTGATATATATATATATATATATATATATATATATATATATATATATATATATATATATATATATATATAAGAAAAACACCAATACCGGCGACGCCTTTAGTGGCGACAATAGGTTATTACCGGCGACACGTCTTTAGCGGCGACGCCAGCTTATTAATGGCGACAAGTTTTTAGCGACGACAGATACCCATTAGCGGCGACAGTTTGATTAATAGCGACAAAACAGCAGCATCGACGTTTTAACGACGACATGTCGCAGCGACGGCAAGCCGCACTTTTAGCGACGACGCCTGTCGCCGGTAATGCTCTACTTTCTTGTAGTGATATATATATATATATATATATATATATATATATATATATATATATATACCACCTAACGAATCTTATAGACAACCTAACGAAAGATATTTGTTCGTATTTTTTTTAATATAGAAACATGAACAATAAGACATGCATATTCAACGGAACATTAATCACGTTATCAAACAATTTTTTTTTTAAATATTATGAGTATATAATATTTATTAACATGGTTATTATTAGGTGGTGGGGATCGAAGGGAGGACATCTATATATAAATGTTAACGATGTGAGCTAGTAATATAATTCTCATTCAAGTTCTAGAGAAATATGGCAATGACTACTAAAACAGTGCAAATTAAGATCAAGTCCGACGGTGATGTTTTTCACGAGTTATGGAAGGCAAATCCCCATGAAGTTCCCACTATAACCCCAACTACCATCCAAAACTGTCAAAGCCATGAAGGCGACGTTGGAACCGTGGGCTCTGTGCTTTTCTGGAACTATTTTCATGGTAAAAATTAAACATATATGCCCCTAGAATCTTTCTTTATGATGAGCTGATAGCAAAAAATTAATTTGATGTAGTATATAGTAGATCAACGGTGTACACTTATTTCTTTGTCTACACTTGAAATCAAAGTTCTTGATGATGTTTTGTTGTAGATGGAAAAGACCGGGTTGCAAAAACGCTAATCCAGGAAATTGATGAGGGCAAAAAGTCGGTCACCTTCAAGGTACTTGAAGGTGATCTCCTGGAATTATATAAGACGTTTGTTATACATGTTCATGTAGACACACATGGTTTAAACAACCTTGTCACATGGACCGTGGAGTATGAGAAGCTAAGTCCTGATGTTTCTGATCCAGATACGCTTATGGAATTTTACAAAAAGGTCACCAAAGACATTGAGACTCACCATCTCAAGATTTAATCAAAGTCTCCGTATCTAGAATTAAATAAACCAAAATCTAGATCGCACCAATATGGGTGGCATTTAATAATTGATTTTGGATGTGTTAGATGTTGCATGCGCTATCTTGTTTATGTTATATATGTTTATTGGTTGTGTTATATATATATGTAAAAAAAGGGTGTCGTTTTAATTAATACCAATAATTTTATATGTTAAAGTTTAATTATGTAGCAAACCACTGTTCTTATATATAGAAATTGCATGGTGTAAAACTTGTTTTCTTTTTTAAACAGCAAAAGTATTTTTTGAAATTAACTACAACACCAGTTAGAGCAACTCAGAAAACCAATTCGCAAAATTACCCCATCAACGAGGGAAGAACAGAAAACCAATTCGCAAAATTGGACCAGATCTGAAGCACAGGACCACAGCTACAGAAGAAATGGTTCTTTAAAGTAAATTACTTTTTAATTAATGATTTATGCTGTTATGCAATTGTGACTGATAATTTGAAAGCTCAAAGAAAACCACAAGAAAGATAACTTAAATATTAGACAACATATTTGTAACGACTATATTTTTATGGAAATTATGGTGCGATATAAATCCGTTTGTGATTAAATAAAAGGAGGTGGAATTCGAATACAAGCTTTGCCATAGCCATCACCTGTAAACATATTGTTAACAAATTGTCTCGGGAAGAAAAACGAATTAACTAAAAAGAAAAAATCTAATATAATTACTCCTCTCCTCAAAGTGCCATATCGGCATTAACAAACTTGTTGACAGATCTCGCTAGAACTTGTTAACAGGAAATTTCTATATGTTGGGCTGTCATTGGTATGATTTTTCATCAACACTATCATCATTTCCTCGTGCAAAGGTGCAAGAAAAGATTCTCGAACATGGAATGTTTAGTTCGTGAACTAAATGTCAAATTTCCGCATAAATGAATGGCACTTTAACAAATCGAAACCGCCTTCTTGAAATGATTTGAGGGGACATGTGGCAATAATGTTAGGGAATGGGCTAACAGGCCTCTCTAACAGGTTGGCAAAAGTCAAAACTTGATCTCCAGAGAGATTCTTTATTGATTTATGAATGCTATACAAAAGTATTTTCTACAGTCGTATGATGTTCATAATATTCACTCTATGTGTATACATGTTCATACTAGGTTACAATCAATTAGATGTACTTATAGTCTCAATGACCTAGATTTTAGGGCATCGGCCAACAGGCCTTTAACATTAACAGGTTGACAAAAGTCAAAACTTGATCTCCAAGAAATTCTGAACCACATCAAAGGCTTCTCTACTCCTTCGGGATAAAGCTTAAGGAGTACAAAACAGGAAGTGTGCTTTAAAACTTCTCCATAACCACCATTTAGCTACAATTTAATACAATAAAGACAAAACTGCAAAAATAGTCCCTGTGGTTTGCATTTTTTCAGGAAACAAGTCCAAACAGTGACTTTTTTTGATTCGTGGTCCTTTTGGAGTGGTTTGTATGTGAAAATGGTCCCTCCGAAAATTGAAATGACTATAATACCCTTGGGGTATTTATTTTTCATTTTTCTTTCATTATTCTTAAAATTTAATATTTATTTATTTATTTTAGCAATTAAAAAAATAAAAAGGGCCCACCTCTCTCTCTCTCTCTCTCTCTCTCTCTCTCTCTCTCTCTCTCTCTCTCTCTCTCTCTCGGGATGAACGTATGAAGATCTGGGTTCATATTCAACATACATATACATCTCTTTGTAATATCCCAATAACACACAATCAAAAGTCAATAAATCAAAGAATGCAAAATCAGAAGTAGAATCATGTAAACCTGAAGTAGAAAATAAGAAAAAAAAAATTTAAGATCATACGAACCTGATTTGGTACACATACATACAATGATAAACACACAATGATAAACACAATGCAGAAAATCAAAATGTAAACTAAACCTACAAATCAAATTGTAGAGTATCAAATCAATATATAGAGTAAACCCAAAAGTCAGTGACTTTTTTTGATTCGTGGTCCTTTTGGAGTGGTTTGTATGTGAAAATGGTCCCTCCGAAAATTGAAATGACTATAATACCCTTGGGGTATTTATTTTTTATTTTTCTTTCATTATTCTTAAAATTTAATATTTATTTATTTATTTTAGCAATTAAAAAAATAAAAAGGGCCCACCTCTCTCTCTCTCTCTCTCTCTCTCTCTCTCTCTCTCGGGATGAACATATGAAGATCTGGGTTCATATTCAACATACATATACATCTCTTTGTAATATCCCAATAACACACAATCAAAAGTCAATAAATCAAAGAATGCAAAATCAGAAGTAGAATCATGTAAACCTGAAGTAGAAAATAAGAAAAAAAAATTTAAGATCATACGAACCTGATTTGGTACACATACATACAATGATAAACACACAATGATAAACACAATGCAGAAAATCAAAATGTAAACTAAACCTACAAATCAAATTGTAGAGTATCAAATCAATATATAGAGTAAACCCAAAAGTCAGTAACAAGCTTTCTTTGTTTAAATCCAAAACAATCTAAAAAACTTTCAGAAACTTAGAACACACCCTCAACGAGTTTTCTTCAAAAACTATAAATCAATACCGAAAACCATGAACATGTTTCTTCAATCTCTAGTGTGCGATGGTGACTAACAATCGGAGCTCGAAGATGGAGACATGACGTATGAGCGTGGGAAATCGAAAGGTTTCTTGAGGTTTTTAAGATCGGCGGTGGAGGTGAGGGTTTTCAGATCAGTTGTAAATGTGAAGTTTTTCAGATCAACAACAAAGGTTTTGGGTTTTCCGATAGATGCCGACGGTGAAGTTTTGGGTTTTGGGTAGGTGACGACGCCGGTGAATGAGAGATGCTTCAGATCTGACAATGGAGAGGGATGTTCTTGAGCGATAGAAAAATATAGATGGAGATGGAGGTGGCAGATGGTGGTGGTGATGGATGGTTGTCAAAATCGATGGTTATGGGGTATATGTTTTGAAGATCAAACCCAGAAGTTGTTCCTGAGAAGACGATTAATGCTCTTCAGTTATTGAGTGTTTATCAAAACATAACCCGAGAGAGAGAGAGAGAGAGAGAGAGAGAGAGAGAGAGGTGGGCCCTTTTTATTTTTTTAATTGCTAAAATAAATAAATAAATATTAAATTTTAAGAATAATGAAAGAAAAATGAAAAATAAATACCCCAAGGGTATTATAGTCATTTCAATTTTCGGAGGGACCATTTTCACATACAAACCACTCCAAAAGGACCACGAATCAAAAAAAGTCACTGTTTGGACTTGTTTCCTGAAAAAATGCAAACCACAGGGACTATTTTTGCAGTTTTGTCTACAATAAAAGACTAATAAGTAATAAAGTAATGATTATTTAGTTTACTCATGATCACTTGAAATTCCTAATACTAATGTATCACCAGGTTGCATTTTCTTCCTCGTTAGCATGACTGCATATATACAAAACATTCTGAACCTCATCGAACCACATTCTTCTCCCCAATTTCTTCATCAAGTGAATTAAGCATTTAAATCATTTATTTGCATCTTTAGCAAATGAGGATGTGTCAATCAATCTCACAAATACCGTGCCGCTTGGATTATTCATAAGAAAAATTATGATTGACCAACATTTTTAATCTGTTGAACCCTCGAACATAATAATGCATCCACTCTTGCTTGTACTAAGGCAGCGTTTGGATAGGGAAAAAAGTGGCTGTTTATTGCTTATTGCTTATTCTCACCACAATAAGTTGAGTTGAAGTGTTTGGATAGGAAGCTTAAAAAATCAGCTTATTGTGGTAGGAATAAGCTAAATAAGTTGATTTTAATAAACGATTGGGGGGGGGGGGGGGAATGTTTATTGCTTATTGCTTATTGTGGTAGGAATAAGTTAAATAAGCTAACCCAAACACTTAAAAAAAAAAAAAACTGCTTATTCCCACCGCAATAAGCTAATAAGCTAAAAACATATTTATCTAAACACCCTCTAATTCTACCTATTTCTATAGATATGTCCATCTCGCCTCATGAGAGAGAGAGAGAGAGAGTCAACATTTTCTAGCCGAGCTCAGCTCTAGCCACACACCGGGTGCGGTGTTTGCCACAACACCACGCACCCACACGCTTGAGCGTAATGGACCCTTCACAAAGTTAAATGGAAATGCTTCACTATATAAAAATCGACATAAAGCACGAGTTACAGACTCTCTATTCTCCAGTTCTTGATTCATTGTTTTTTGAGTTCCTTTCTTGAAAAATGATTTCAATGTCTCGTCACTCTCAGCTTGAAAACATTCATCTTCCATTACATTAGACTTTTTTTCTCTCAAAACTCGTCAATCAATTATTAAAAAATTGGTTCATGTCTTCATCAACCACGGGGCATGCAAAAAGATCTTTTTTTTTGCTCCGGCAAGGTGATTCTTCTTTCTATTAACTCCTCCAAACATAACTTTGTTGTAGTAGTTACATTGCACGTTCTTTCTATTTGTTGGGTCTTCGAGAACAATGTTCCCAAATGATATCAGCTTTTGGTTTTTTATTTGCCATGATTAGTATCTATAAATCAAAGACAATGTCGCAATGTTATAAGAAGTTAAGAAGTTATAAGAAGTTAAGAACAACAAACTTGGATATAGAAACGTTCATTTTAATGAACTGAAATCTAACAATTAAAACTAATCAGATAAATATAAGCATGTTGTAATGAAGACCATGTTCCTTAGTGAAATATACAAGGGAAAGAAAGACCCTAACACAAATGAGTATGAAGTAAGAGTATGGAATTTAAGCATAAATAGTTACACAAAACCTAAAACCAAACATGGAGTAGGGATATGTGTGTGTGCAATAGTTGTCAAACTCTAATCTTTTTTCTTAAAAAGACATACTAAGTCCTAGTAAATATTTTCTTCTTGATTTCAATGTAATAAACTAGAATGTGCTCATCAAAGGCAGAAGCGCAAAACTGAGAAGTAAGTCTTTTTCTTTTTTTAAATATCTATGCTTACCCGTAAGAGAAAAAGAAAGTGTCGATTGATGTAAAGAAGATGAAGAAATCGGTAAAAGAAATTTTGAAGAAACAAATTTCAAAAGTTTTTTTAGATTTGATTTGAAATTTAAAAAAGTATATATTGTTTGCTCCAATCAACCCAACATCAACCGGTCTTGCTTCAAAGTATGGTTAATAACCTATTGACATAACGATTACCCATTGGATCACGTGATTACCCATTTACCTCATGACTTTTCCGAGTCATGAGTTGACTCGACTTGGTACGAGTCAAGCCACAACTTGCTAATTTTGATCAACTCACATACAAACGAGTCAATCTAACGAATCGACTCTTTTGGGGTTGTAAATGACTCGTACAGGTCAACTCATGACTCATACGAGTTTGACAACTATGGTTATAGCTTACGCGGCATCTTACAGTTGAGAGTGAGAGAGAGAGATAGAGAGATAGAGAGATAGAGAGAGAGTAATCGTCAATGTTTTTGATGAGTGTGTATAGTCCTTCCTTCGCCTTCCTATAGTCACCGATGATACATGAAACAACAAACAGCTGGGTAAGCATAAAGCTTACTGAGTTTCCCCCAAAATACTACACATAGCCAAACAGATAGAACGAACAACGGGCCCAATCAGTCATCGGACTGGAATGCCCAACTATATCGAGTTTGTTGGCCTTACCGCCTCAACCCAACCGCTCATCCTGAGCCTCCATGCATATGGCTTACAGCTGGCCTGCACCAGGTATCTTGGCCTTCAGCACAAAGCACGATCGCCTCAACCTAACCAAACACAACCTGTCAACATGTAAGCAAACAAGGATCAATTAGGAACATAATATATATATATATATATATATATATATATATATATATATATATATATATATATATATATATATATAGAATTATCAAAACACATAGCTCACTACCGCCTACTGGACCTCTCACATCACATTGCTCCACTATCAACATACCACTACTACAACATCCTATCATACATATGAACACATACATAGATCTAGCAGATCACTACTGTACCACAACGTCTTACACAAAAGTGTACATAACTGACAATCCAAAGAATGCATAGCCATATGTACCCAGAGGTGAAATACACACACATACATTTGATCCTACTCTAGAGCCACAACCAAACAAGGAACAGGAAAGAAAGCCTAGATCAAGAGTCCTCGGTCTATCCTAAGTGACCACATACAGTCCCTATGTCATCCCTCTACTAAAAGATAACCAAAACAAGTGGGCCGGCAGTGGTGCCTTCGACCCACGGGTGCAGTGAGGAGAACTTGCCTCGATATGTGCATAGGACACCACAGTAGTAACAAAGAACTCCACTAGCTTCAACTCACTTCCAATCACCTACGAGAAGATACTTGAGTCAATACCCAGTCACCAGTCATAATCACTTGCAGTAGTGACTACCTCACATGAAATGACAAATAAGGCTCATATAAAATGGCAATTGGGGTTAAGTGAGGACACTTAACCCATTAAGGACTTAACCATCTAAGAGCATCACCAGTTATGTAACATCCCAAAAATACAGGCTAAAAATTTCATTTTTAAATACATTATCATAAAACCAACTGTATTATAAAACATCCATAATATCATGTCATGTCAAAACCAAAGTAGAAATGATCAAAACATGTTATCATAAAACAATATCAGAGTGTAATCCCAAAGATCTCATGTGCGGAAAACCATAGTGTGATGCGCTGCGATCAAACCCGCTCATTTCCTTTAAAAACGAGTACCTGAAACTGAAACTGTAAACCGTAAGCACGAAGCTTAGTGAGTTCCTCATCATACCACATACCATACAATCACATAGCATACATACTGTCGGGTTATTCTGGGGTGCCCGACCTACCTATGTCAAGCCATTTTGGGGTGCTGACCTACCCATGTCAAGCCATTTTGGGGTGCTGACCTACCTATGTCAAGCCATTTTAGGGTGCCTGCCTACCCACCAGTCTATCTCACCCGGTCATGGGGACTATTTCACCCCTACCACTATCACATAATAACATATATTAATCATGTTGTCAGACATGTCTGGGGTGTCCGACCTACCCTTCAGCACTAACGACCGAATCGAGGGACTATTTCACCCCTACTACTACTACCACACATATCATAACATAATAATATTGTCAGACATATTTGGGGTGCCCGACCTACCCTTCGATCCTAACAACCGAACTTTCGAGACTATTCCCCTCCTACTACCATTATCACATATGACATATCATGCTAACACATAAACAGGGCAATTATACAATATGGTCGGATATTATTTGTAAATCTAAACCGTGGTCCAAAATGCGGGTCACGATAAGTCCCGAACTAAGGATTCTGATATTAGGGTTTTCTAAACCGTAGTTAGGGTTTCCAACCCGAACACGTGCCAACTAGGTCTAAGGTTAGGTGTTTAGTAGGTCGGACACCACCCATTGCCACCCCGGGTACTGGTAGGCGGCGGCAATCCATGGCGACAGCCACCACCTCACGGTCGTAGCGGTTATGATTTTAGGCCCAAAACAATATCAAAAGCATTCTAGTACACACAAACATCAATCCAATACACACATATGAACACATCAACCCAAGGTAGTGGCTAGAGGCGGCAGAATGGCGACAACCACCATGTCGGCTCTCATGGATGGTTTTCTATTTTTTTCGGCCAAACAAGACACACACACATGCCTCACAAACTCGCGGAAGCAGCACACATGCACACGTGTAACATAAACACAACCGCAACGACCTTCTTTGTGGAGAACAACGACCAGAGGTAACAAAAAAAGTGACAGCTGCATGAAGCGGCGGCGGCGGCAGTCGTTGGATGAAGTGTAGCAACAGAAGAAAACGAAGAAGATGAAGGTGGATTTATGCCTTTACCGAAAAATGGTAGCAGCGGCCACGAGCGTTCAGTTCTTCCGACCTCCCCAACGGTCACGACGTCCTTCCGTCAATCCTTGTCTTCGTCGGCAGCAGGAGCAGCGATGGTGGTTTCTATGTTGTCCCGCCTCACACATGCTACGGAGCAGGGAAGGAGAACGATGTTACGATAGCACCGGAGGCTTCGACGATGATAGCGGCTAGAGTGTCAAGAGTAAGGTGGCGGCTGCAAAATAAATCTAGGGTTAGGGTTTGCATGTGATATCTAAAATGAGAGGACAAGGGAGGAGGCTATCAGATTTTAGTCTCGCCTCCTTCTCTCAAACTTAATTCATTTTTAACACATTTAGCCCCCGCTACAAAATCATTTTCAGATTAAATCCACTAATTACCAAATAGCCCCTACTCTTTGAAATTCGTTACATTTCAAGTCCAAGGGTTACCAAATAGTCCTCCAATTTCCAGAAATTATAAGATTTAACTCCTTGTGACTAACACCTTGTTAAATTATTATGGATTTAGAGCTAAATGAAAAATATAAAAATATATCTCGGGGTTTTGGGTTTGTTATTGAAACAGGATGTTACAATTCTCACCCACTTAAATTATATTTTTTCCTCGAAATCAGCTCTTGCTTCCACTTCACGATGCACTCCCCCACAACAACCAAGATGTACGAAAAATTGCGGATTTAATCGGTCCAAGAGCTTCTCGGCCAAATGCGGGCACGTTAATCCTACACAAAAGGGCACCAACGCAATGAAAACTAATTGGTCACATACTGAACTAAATCACACCCCTACTCGGGCTCAACCCCAATCTATTAACCAACAACAACCCTCAAGCTTACTCCGATCTATTAAACTATAGCACTCAGGCTTCCAACCCCCAACCAGACGATAACAAACAAGGAAACCCTCAACCTGAGTTCCTAACACCCTAGGGTCTAAAGCACAAGCACACCCTACAGATGCTATCACAACTAAAGCTAATACGAATCGAAGGGAAAATCTAACAGCTAAAGATGATTTTTCCGCAAAATCAGAAGATTCAGCAGTTGTGTAGAATTCTAGAAGAGAAATCTTACTGAGAACCAAACCTTGGCATAAAGTCTTCCTACTACGAGGTTCCACTCTCCCCCAATTGAAATGTTCTAGAATCTAAGAACTTCACAATCCATCGATACCTAGACTAACTCTAACTCTACCACTCGATTCCAACCACTGATATCCGGTTACATAGGAGAATCTGAACCCACGCAACATTCATAAATCCCAATACACGTATAATCGAAGGAAATAATGATTAATCCATTCATAACAAGAATTCAATTTAAAAGAGCTAAATATGATAAATCCATTCAACTGATCATCCAAAATTACAACTGAATTTCAAATCGTAAATAGAAATTACATAGGATTAACAACATTACCGCAATCCACACAACATTCATAAATCCCAATACATGTATAATCGTGGGAAATAATGATTAGTCCATTTATAACAAGAAATCAATTTAAGAGAGCTAAATACAATAAATCCATTCAACTGATCATCCAAAATTACAAGTAAACTTCAAATCATAAATAGAAATTACATATGAATACCAACATTACCGCAATAGATGAAATAAAGAAACTGATACCTCACACCTCAGTCTCCGGGACTCCGGCCGCCCCATGACGTCCGTCGGGTAACCGCCAAGCTAAGGGTGTATGATCCAACACCTCGTAGATAAAAGGTCAACGAGATCTGATGTATCCTTCCTGGCCGCAATGGAAACAAACTCACGCACTCCACCCACAATCTCTATAAAAATGGCCATCCTCGCCACACCTATAACATACGAAAGATATGTGCCTTCCTCTAACTGATCCTGAATTCTGGTTGGCAGACTTGAACCACTTCGCTATAGGCTGGGACTGATCTGGATCCAGACACTATTCCTTCTCATGGGTCTCTATCCCAATCTCTTGCTTCCTCGTGGCATCCTGAAGCTCAGTGAGAAAACTATAGCGCTGGATAGACACGAATTGTCGAATATTCGTCTTGAGCAAGCCTAAATATCGAGTCATCTGAGCCTGATCTGAAGCAACGAACTTAGGAATGAACAAAATCCTCTCATTGAACATCTTGGGGATCTCCGTCACCAACTATATCGTCTGTCTCAGTTCCAGGTACTTTTGGGCAGTCTCTCCCTCTCTACCAGGGGAACATAACTTGTACGGAAAATCTCCGAGAACTGCTCCCAAGTTATTGTGGCCCTTTGCTCAAGAGTATAAGAACCAGTCACCAATCCTTTGCCCCCAACCTAAGAAGGTTCGGGGGCACTTGACCTTCTGGTCATCCAGATAAGAACATGTGAAGAAACAACCATCCATATCATAGAGCTATCTTATCGCCACAATCGGGTCCGAGACCCCATCAAACTCTGGGGGCTTTGTATTGTCAAAGTCTCGATACTGGAAAGCTCTCTCTCCTTGAGCCATAAAGGCAGCAACATCAACCTCAAAAACTGCAGAATAACAATCATCTAATAGCTCAATCATGGCGGTCTTGACCAACTCAAAAAATTCTAGAGTAACCTCTATGCTCGCCTCGACCGCTTTTGCAATAATGATCCCACGGATCTCCTCCTCACCCAGTTCCTAATCCTGGACCTCCAATAATAGCCATATTGAAAAAAAAATATACCAAGGAAAGATTAGATATCACAACACAGTGTTCAACACACTAGACCCTACTCCTATTAGTTCCTTAGTAGACTCGAAATTTCTCCTGAATCTCATACTGACCATGTGCTTTCAGTAGTACGCGCCCATACTACCTTCCACACCTATCTGTAGTCGATTAAGAATTCATCCTAAGTTCCTAATACACTACACTAGACCACTCATGGGTGTGCTAACACCCACTTCTCCTATGAGCTACAACTAAATTCCTCGGAAATCTTCCTAGGATTATCCTCGCTCCCGCACCACCGGTTTCTTTTGTCCATTCTTGTTGTACACAATACAAGATCAAATAGACTTTCGAATAATCAAGTTTTCCCTAAGTCCACAACCAAACAAGGAACAGGAAGTAAGGCTAAGTCGATCATTCTTAGGCTATTCAATCCTGACCATATAAAACTAATCAACATACATGCAACAATCACAAATCAAGTAATACATATATGGCAAGCAATTTCCTATATCATAAGGCATCACAGAAATCAAGCATTTCTATCCAACGGTTCCTAAAAGAACCTTATCTTATCCACTAGTATGCTTTCCTAACAATTCACATGTCAGCAAAATCAAAACCCAATACATATAACAAGTATGGGTATTTTGGGAACCACTCTCCTGTTCGGGATCTGGCTGATTGTACACACCACATCTTCCTTTAAAACCGAAGTTAAGTCAAGGTCCACATTCCCGATCCCCAAGCCAATAATCAAACAAGTACATGATAAGAGACCCAGCGCATGTCCTTAACCCAACCCTTTTATTGTAAATTATTTTTCAAAAACCTTTTGAAAAAACTCTCGGATCCTAGTTTAAGACTAGATTCACACAAGTGTTCTTATGAGTAATTTCTTTAACATGTTTTAACCAACTATCTAACAAACTATTACGACTTAAGGCAGTGTACCTTATCGCAAATAATATAGCACTAACAGTCAGGTATCGAACTCAGCGAAAATATTTAATTTACTAACCTAACTACTAATAGATTAATCTAAAAGCAAGCAAAACTTAAAAATGGTTTTTAGCTGTATTTTCAAGTTCAGACAAACTTAAACACTTAACTAATGGTTTTAATCAATATTCTAAAAACACCTCCGTTTAGTTCGATTCCACTTCTCCTTTATGGTTAGCTATTAATTATGGATTACTAAAGTTGGTTACCAATTACTATGTAATTAGAAATTCAAGTCCAAATTTACTGATATTTTCACCAATTTATGAACTATCTTGTATGGTCATACATAAGAAAAACACATAATTACTTATTAGTTATAGATAGGCTATGTACGATTTATCTAAGCAAACACAATTATGGTCACACTTTATGTTCTCTAGCACAGCTAGATTTGTTACTATTATTACTTTTCTAAGATTTGGTCGATCCTAGCTCTAGCAAGTTAATGGCCACTAAATCACTAGGTAATCAAGTTCAAGTAATTAATGGTCACTAAGCCACACTTAACTTGAAATTAAGCAAAAAAATCACAACTTTAACATGCCAGGTAATGATAATCAAACACATGCACACAACCAACTATTAAAATCCAAAAATTAGATAACTAAACAATATAGTTAAAGTATCATCTAGCTAAACGAAAGCATCTAAGTTTACCTACTCATGGCTAAAAACATAAACACAAACTCAACATAAATCAACATGATTAAAGTAAACCAAACCAATGTGATGATGTGTTCTTCAGTCTCTTAATCTCTAAGAAAATTTCCTTTAAAAGAATGTTTTGGGCATTTTCTGGACACTAAAATTGATATCTCAGAATACCTCTCCTCCAGAAAACACTCCCAAAAATCCTCTCAACTCGTAAGTGTGAAGGATAATTTATAGTTTTGGAAAATACGTGACTCACGATGTGAACTAAGGTCTCACTTCGTGATCTTGATAAAAATCCATATCGGGCAACGATTCTGACTTCCCGCGTACTTATCTTCTAGAATACACACTTCACGTCGTGATCTTGATTGCCACGTCATGACTTGGGTTTTTCACTGGAATTTTCTTCTTTTAATCTTCAATCCACCAAAGTTCCAATCGTTGTCAATTCTGGTCCATATTCTTCAAGAGTCTTCCATTTGGCTGCAAAATACAATTTAATTCAATAATTCCCAACTATCTTTGCAAATAAACAAAATATTACTAAAAATGTATTAAGATATTGCCTAAAAATATGTATAAATATGGCAATATCAAAATACCCCACACTTATCTTTTGGTTGCCCCCAAGCAAAAACTAATTTATTTTTAGTCAAACTTTCATCACCAACATCACATAAAATAATCCATTCTGAACTAAGCCATTATACCAAGACCTCAATGTGCATATTTGTCTCTAAGGTTCCTAAAAATTTCTCAATTCTAAATATTACAATCCTTATGAACCTTCACCCCTTAGCTTATATAACACTCATTTATGCAACCCTCCGAATCCATCCTCAAAAATCTTTCTTAACCTCAAGGTATTTTTGGTCAAGCTACAAGAGCATACATAATCTATAAAAATTATAAATTTGATACCACGATGGAGTTCTTGGAATTCTTCACTTCTTTGATATTTATTCTTTTATTTCTTTGAACTCAACACCATTTTGTTTGATTTTTGGTATCTTCAACTTTTTTGATTCGTCAGAATTTTGATCTTTGATCTTCACACTTTGATAGCTCCAAAATTCTAACAACTTTTTGGTAATTTCTCGCCTTTTATTATATATCTCATTTTTTCGCTTAAATCTTACATACTTAAGCAAGGGAGCTTAACTTGAACCTTTATTGGTTAGAGGTAATAGTCTAAGTGCAATGACCACATAAGCTCTCCTGGATAGATTTTTGGTACAGGCTGCAAAAATTATTATGTCATATAAACTACCAGATTATATTTCATTTCTCATGGCTTTTAACTAAAACTTGGGAAGCCACAAATATACTATAACATGTGTTGGCGTAGTTAAACATTTGAGCTTGCATTAGATCATCTCACGCAACACTAGCAACTTAAAATTTTAAATTATCACTAGATTCAGTTTTTAGATTATTATTTCAAATCTATTTTAATTCTTTAAATTTTAATTTTCTAGCAATTTACTTTTTCGACCCCTACCCCACACTTATTTCATACAATGCCCTCATTGTATGCATAAAACTAAAAATAATAAAAAGGGATCGAGAAAAAAATGAATAGACTCCCCTAGGGTATTGGTGGCAAGATTGAATTCTAAGAGTGTGGAAAACTTGAACATCTTGAATAAGTAACTGAAAGATGGACTTCCTTGATACGTGTGAATGTGCCAAAAAGATGTGAATCAGAAACTTGCATCTTCAAAAAATGTGGTGCATAAGATCTTCAAAGCATAGCATCTCAATGTAGGAAATCATACGCCACATTGTAAATTGGAAGGAGTAGAATAAAAATGCAATGTTTTACTACTCAAGATGTGGTAATAAAAGTCACGTCGTGGTGTCAATGTTAATTGTACTCTTAATCGTGATGGCATCAAATTCACGACGTGGGAATAAAGGCCACGTCGCTAAAACCGGTGTGCGTGAAAAGAGTTTTGCAAGACTTCTTCCATGCAAGTGATATGCATGTGACCTTCTTAATGGATTATGACTCTTCTCAAAAACCTTATGGTCCTGAAACCTCTCTTCCTCTAATCTCTTTTCTCTCACGAAATTGACCCCACACTAATTAAAAATTATGGGCTTCGACTCATTACTCTAAATCACACGGCTTTTCTCGTATGCTCTTATCTCTATTCTCTCATTTTTCTCTCTCGATATTCTAATCAATTTGCAACAAAACAAACATTTGGTGGAAAGTAGAAAAAACAACCATCACATAATTTGGTTACAAGTTTCTTAAACATACCAAAATTAAAAATCAAAAATTAAAACACACCCAAAATAAACTAAAATAAAAACGACTAAAAATAAAATGATAGATATCAATAATCATCGTCGTCCTTTTGTGCTCTACTTGTCCCGGCTTCATCTCCTTGCCTCGTCCATAACTCCTCCCATGTCGGAATATATGGGTAATGAGGCGGCATGGTCGATGGTCGCTCAACATTAAGGTGTGTAAATAAAACATCAATTGCTTGATTATGATAATTGACACCCCCACGGAGATTGTCCAAATAAATACCAACCCGACTTTGGAATGGGTCGGTTAGTACCCCACCCTTAAATGGTTGAGGTGGTTGTGGTTGTCAGACTCTTTCCCCACAAGCTCTAACATTCCTCCTTCCCCTTTGCCTCGGTTGCTCCCCTTTTTGACCAATTGTTTGTTCATCATCTTTTGGGGGTATTTCATATCCCCCGACAGTATTCACCACAACTCGCATAAGACTCAAAAATTGAATTGTCAAATCAGAATCTTTAAAATGTGTCAGATTCCTAACAAAGTTAGGACTCAAAATTCCATATGAGCGAGCTAGGCGAGTGACCAAATGTCCACTAGTAAGGGGACTACCATGCCGATAATTTACTGCCTTCGTCCCTAAAAATCCCGCAAGCATGTATGGAAGATCACAAAAAAATACAGGTGTGATGATGCTCCAAAGATAAAAATAAATTTTGGGATGGAACCTTGTCACCATGATGTTTATGATTAATGGTGAAGGTGATCAAACGATGTAAGAACCGATAGATAGGCGACCAAAATTTTCTTTCACTAGCATCTCGCGAACTATACTCATGGTTAGAAATAGTTCTCCAAAACTGTACGCCAAGCAATGTTGTAGTAAAGTCTCAAACACAACATTGCAAAAATAAGATAAAATGAGGTAATTGTGTTTCCGCTTCATTATATAACCCCATTCGCCAAGCAAATTCACAAAGGTTGCATTCTTTATAAACACCTCCTAATCGAAATGCAATGGTCCAGTTATATGTCGTGTCTGTTGTCCGTCCATCAAAACTGACCGTGGCAAAAAACTCAACATACAACTCTTGGTAAACCAGTTCGTGAATAGAAAATAAACTACGCCACCCGTTGCATTGGAAAGTGAAACCATCTCCTATAAATAGCTTGGTCCAATACCACTCCACTTCTGCCACCATGCCAACTCCACTCAACTAAGACCAATCAATAACTGGAGCTAATACGAACTCCAGATTAAATAACCATCCAAGTTTATTTGAATAATTGTTGATCATGGATTGTGAAACATTTTGTGGGAATCGGTATAGTGGATGTATAATATGAGCATCAATGTGTTCTTGTTCTTTCGAAATTGCACACCTCGGTCCCATGGTACCTGAAAAATTAATAGCAAGAAAAACCAGCAAAACCACCAAATAGTTCAGCAATTAAAACAAACATCCTAGTTTTCACGTCGTGGTCACGAAGACCACGTCATGATTTTGGTATGGAACGTGAACTGCAGTCGGTCATTTTCAAATCAAATCGAACCTAAATTCCTGTTTATGGTTTGTGTAATCTGCTATTCTAAGGCTTTTTAACATACATGCAACCACGATTCACTTGACAAATCGACTCAATTTTGGCATTAAAGCTTCAAGAACAAATCCTATGTCAAAATGCCTAAAATTCTAGGAAATTAAAGATTAATAAACTTAGAGAACATAACTTTGATGAGAATGACATAAGATAGAAGTAGGAAAAACAAGGATTCGGACGAAATCGAAATGGGGGGGAAGAGTTCCAAAATCACGACGTAATATTTGTGAAAAAGTGTTAAAATGAAAGTGACTGAAACTCTACTTCAAGTCCGCGACTTGCACCAATTAACGTCGTGTTCTTGGGCTTCACGTTGTGGGTTGTGTCTAGGCTAACTTTATGGGTTTTTGCATGATGGGCTCAAAACTTTGAATTTATGAAAATCATTATTATTTAAAAACAAATGTTGTTTATAAAAAGATTTTTCATTTACGATAAGGACCCCACACTTGATTTTTACCTTTCTCTAAAAATTAAGATGATTATGATTATGAGATATCCTAATAAATATGCAAAAATCAAAACCGCAAAAACTAAAAGAAAAACCGAAAAGAACAATGCAAACCGAGCTCAGGTTGCCTCCCAAGAAGCGCTTGTTTTCTATGGAGTCATGAGTCGGACTCTATCCCTCATACATTGTATTTTTTGGAGATACGATCACCATTGGCACCTTCTATTCCCTCCACCTTTTTTGTATGCTTGCACCCTTCGAATATATGCTTTCTTATAAATTTCCTTCTTCAATTTAGAATCGTCGTCCTCGAGTTTCTTTTTCACCTTTTATTTTGTATAACAGGTTCAGGTTCTCCTCTTTCTTTTTGTACCTCCTTAGCTTCAAAATCCACCATGTCCAAAGTTTGTTGTCTCAAATCTTGTGTAACTTCTTCTTCTTCATCACTTTACACCAAATTTTCTTCACTTTCCTCACTAACTAAAAACTTTCAAGTTTTATACGCAAAGAAATCAAAAACCATTAGAATTGATGATCTAGGCTTAGTATGCTTTACTTGTTCTGTTATTTGAATTTCTTCTTCCATCAATTTTTCCAACTCTTCAAGCTTTTTTTCTTCATCCATAAAGAATACTTCATTTTGAGCACATTCTCTCTTGAATCCGTCTTCCAATCTAAAAGTCATTTCATCATCTCCCACTCGTAAGGTAAACTTGGACTTGCGAATATCCACTAAGGCTCGTGCAGTATTAAGCAAAGGGTGTGTAAGGATAATTCAGACATCTTTATCCTCGTTCATATCTAGCACTACAAAATCAATTGGAAAAATAAAGTTTCCAATTTTTACCAAAATGTCCTCAACTATGCCTCGAGGATAAGTCACTGAACGATTGTCCATATGAATTGTCTTCCTAGTAGCCTTCAATTCTAGAAGGTTGAGCTTTTGATAAAATGAATATGGCATTAAATTTATACTCGCTCCAGAATCGGCTAAAGCATATGTCTTCATGTTGTTTCGGAATTCACATGGAAGTGTAAGGTGTCCAGAATCTCCCATCTTCCTTGGTATCCCCTCCATAATGACCATGGAACTCTACTCACTTGTCACACCCCAAAACCAGAACGACAGAAACGTTCAGGGGTGGAGGACGTCATGTTTAGTATCACAAGATATGTATACAGTAAGCAAGTAATGAACAACCATTTCATTTAGAAAGAAACTTTTTACAATGTGTGTGTTCACAAAACAGAGAATTCATAAACAAATAAAAAAAGAAGACTTGAAGCTATAATGCTCCATCTTCTGAATTCCCAGCACGAGCACCTGTCTAATAGTCTCCTGAGAATACAAGTTATTTGAAAGAGTTTATCAGCAATTAAGCTGGTGAGTTCATAAGATTTTAGTGATGTAAGTAGGTTGTAGAAAGTTGTTGAAAAATGTAGTTGAAATGTAGTAAGTTATAAGTTCTGACTTTAGAAAACTTCGTCTGTTCCCCTAGAAAATCCTACATCTCCTACTTTGATGAAAGATATGTAAAAATGATCCTATAATCCTTTCTATGAGTACTAAGTAGATACAAGTTATATAAAACTCAGAGTAAACAAACAATTGACTATGCGCATCTTTCCTAAGTCCACAACCAAACAAGGAACAGGAGGTAAGGCGGATAGCACACTTCCCATTGTTTGTTAGGTCCTCGTTGTATATAACTCTGGTGTATTCACTTGTTACTCATGGACTTAATTGTAATAGTTCCTTTATATTTAATGAAAAGTTCTTTAAGAAAACCCTTATTTCTTATAACAAAATCATGACCACAGTGACTACTTCTATAGTCACTTAGTTTATATTGGCTATATATTATCTAATATCTAATAGATAGTTAATTGGGTGAATCTACCCTAAGCCCACAACCAAACAAGGAACATTAAATAAGGCGGAAAGCACACATCCAACTACCTGTTGGGTATTAATGATATATAACCATGATGTATAAACTAAGGTATTATAGAGTCAATCACCTAAAGTCCTTTAAGTCTACATTGGTTTAATAAAATGGATTAAACCATTTACTGGTGAGTTTCTAGCTTTGAGTACCAAAAGTTCTATTTGAAAAGTATACTTTGTACTAGAAAAATGTGCATTGAATTAGTGTCCTATGACTTGACCCATACCTGGTACCCCTTATGCTGACTTAATGTGTACGGAACATATATATAACTAAAATCGAATAGATAATAGGTTGGGTGAATCTGCTCTAAGCCCACAACCAAACAAGGAACAGGAAATGAAGCGGAAAGCACACATCTTATTACCTATTGGATCCCATTAATATATATCCCTTGAAGTATACATTAAGGACTCATAAGGTTAGTATTATAGGTCCCTTTTCTACTGAATGTACTAGACCCGACTGTTCTGTTTGTCGTTTGTAAAATGTAAGTACTGTAGTATTGTATATAGTAACTACTATTGTACTAAATGCCTTAAATTGATTATTAAGGTATAATGTGATGGCTAGATCCCATACTAAACGCTCTCCCTGTCAAAATCTTCTGGGAACCAAACGCGACCTCTGCAATCAATTTCAAGCCGTGAACATCCACATTAAAATTATATGATCACGTATACCCAATATAACTATCACATTTTGTTTAGAACAATGCGTTAGTGATTCATTGGTATAATTAGATCCTGTAAGTGTTCCATGCTATAGCATCTTAGTATGTTCGTTATGTTATAGTATCTTAGTACTTTCTCTTGTTATAGTATCTTAGTATGTTCTTTCTATTATCGTGTATTGTATCTAGTATGAACTGAACCTCTAAACTATACCTATTATAGTTTACTAGCATTCTACTTGAACTGTTATTGAGATGACTCATTTTACTACTAAGTTATGCTTGTACTTTACAAACGGAGTTTTGTTAAACTATAAAGCAACATAACTGTAAAATAGCTTTTGAAATGTTTTAACCACTTATAGAAGACATAAGTAACATTTTGAAAGATGTTTATAACAAACAATTACATAATTATCATTGTGTTCAACTTGTATTCCACCCCTTAAAGCACTTAACACAGTTAAAAGATTCATTACGGGGTATGAACTCACCTGATGTGGGTGATTCAAACGGGTATGCGTGTAAGGATGAGAAATTCCACAAATGAAGTCCCGAGACACAATAGGTCCTAAATGACATATAATGACACATATTGGCATGAATATAGTGTTTATAAACAACTTTATGAAAGGAAACACCATCCGGGACTAGCAAACACTTTAACCAAGTGTTGGAATCACATGTGATTCAACAAAGGAAGGTAGAATGGCACTCACATGAGTTTACTACCATGGGTTTATGGCCCAAGGGAGTTTATGGCCATAAACTCATGGTCACTCATGTATAATTGCAAGTTTGAAGGCTAGGGAAGCTTTAGGGACTTTTGCTCTACACTAGGATGAGGACGACCACCTTCATTGAGGCTTTTAATGGGTTTACGGCCCAAAGGAGTTTATAGTCGTAAACTCATGACCATTTATGTTTATGAAAGTAGTTTAAGGTCCTAATCTCATCCATGAAGGGTCCTGGGTCACTAGCTTTGCATCTAGGAGGGTTTATGGCTAAAATGGCAACCTTAAAGGGGTTTACGGCCTTGGGAGATGGGTTGGCCGTAAACTCCTTTTGTCCTTGTGTTCTTGATGTTTTCAAGTCTCTAAGCATGGATACTAACTAGATATGAAGTATAGGGAAGAGTACTTACGATCTAGATGCTTGAAATGGTTGATATTGGCCAAGAACACTAGTGTGTGTTCTTGGTGTTCTTGGTGTAACTTGAAGATCTAAACAAACATGATTTACATGGATGAAATCAATGTATTTTGCTAGTTAATAAGATGTATCAACTAATCAAGGGATAGAACACTTACTCTTTTGAAGATCTAAGGTGAAAGTTGGATGATAGTTGAGAGAGAATGAAGAAAATCGGCCAAGGAATGAGATAAATGGCTAGAAATGACCAATTGCCTTATATATGCTCTTGAGATTACGGCTGTAAACTCATGGTCTTGTGGCTGTGAACTCATTTAGATGAGGTTAAGGCTCACTTTGCTACACTGTGGTTCTAGCAGGTACTTTCTAACACTTATTCCTTAAGTGTATTAGGCTCAAAACTCCTTAGAATGACCTTTAACCGGGCTAAAACTCTGTACTAATGAGTTTGAAACTCATTTGAGTTGATTGACTGTGTCTTCAAAGCAAAAAAAAATTGGGTTGTCACGTCACTAAGGACTACCTTGGAGGTCTTTTCTAGTTGGTGGCGGGTGTCAAGTAAATCTTGAAAAAACTTGGCATATTCGGGAACTTTTGCCAATGATTCAATAAAAGGAGTACTAATCAGAATACCCTTAACTTGCTTCATAAATTTGATATGTTCGTGCTCCAGTAGGCAAGGTTCTAAATAACGTAAGGCGTGACTTGGCGGCAATGTCAAGCCTCAAGCTTTTCCGAGCCTTGGCGAGTTATGACGTTTGTAAGGCATGACTTAAGGCGGCAATTTTCTATATAATTAATATTTTTATATGTATTTTCAACTATTATTAATTTTTATACACATATATGAGTTAAGGCGGCGTTTTGGCAAAGCTTGGCGGGAGGTGCAAGCCTTGGAGTCGTGGCGCGCCTTGGCGGAGCCATGGCGAGCTTTTTAGAACCTTTCCAGTAGGCGAAGTTTGGCTCGAGAAGGAACCTATAGTGGAGGTTGATAAACTTGAGCACCAGAAAAAAATTATTCTGACCGAGACCACGTCTTGGAGATTAAGTCCCCACATCGTGACGGCGGTGTTTCAGCCTCAATTTTTTCTTCAACCTTCATTCACTTTGGTTGTGAATCAGATTTCTTTTTCTCTTCTTCCAAGGCTTCTAAGAACTCAGAAATGGTGTCTTCTTCAGTAGTGATGGTCATGACATGCAGTTGTGGTTTGATATCGGGAATTGGTGGAGGAAACCACTCGTTAACCAATGTAGTTAATTGACTGATTTGAGCTTCAATATTTTTGATTGATGATTGATGATTTCTATGTAAATCTTGTTGATCTCTTATTAGAGCTAGCTCATCTCTCTTATTAGAGCTGGATGATTTCTATCTAAAGCTTGTTGACCTCTTTTCTGATGCGGCTGCAAACCGGGCGAGCATTGTTTCAAAATATGTTTTCTTTTCGGGTGTCGGTTCCTCTTTTTGATAAAACCCTCTTGCCTTTTGCTTGTACTTCTCCTCCTTAGCTTTCTTGTACTCATCATAAGGAAACCATTCCTTCTTTGGCTTCCTCCGGTCTTCATTATCGCTATCTCCACTTGAGTAGTAAACTTGAGCCTTCATATTCCCGTTATCATCCAAATGAAAATCTTTCGTCAAATGTAGACCATTACAATTCTCACAACCCACATGTATCGTGTGTATGGATTAGTTCATATTGTTCGTCCTCTTATCCATGCTACTTAACATTGCCATTACCGCTGCCATATCTTCCGACGCACCATTCCCGATCCCCCTAGTTCCATCCTTATGAGGGTTGTGATATTCCCATGAATGCTTTGAAAATTCTTCGATTAATTCTTTAATTTCAACAGGATTCTTCTTCGTTAAAGGTCCTTGAGAGTCAAGGAGTTGCCTTGTCATAACGTTCACCCCATCATAGAAGATCGAGACCTCTTGTTGCTCGTTTAGGTCATTTTAGGGACAATTTCATATTAGCCCTTTACTCAAAGTTAGCTATAGCCTTCTTGAGTTTAGAAATTTTTGATGGTGGGCAAAATTGTTGGAGGAATTTTTCACGCGTCTCTGCCCAAGTGGTGATTGAACATGGTGAAAGTGCCTTTAAGCAGTCTTTAGGTGCTCCTTTAAAAGTAATCAGAAGGATTCTTAACAAGACAGTGTCTCGAGGAACATTAAGAATGCTGAAATAGTCGGCTATGTCATTAACTTCATCGAGGTGCATGTATGCATCTGCATGGTTTTTTCCGGAAAATGGAATATCATTTAGCGCGATAAGGATGTGTCCCTTAAGCTCAAAGGTAGCAGTGGTAGGAATTATGGATTGCACAAGTCTTGGATGGGCGTCCTCTCGTATTCTTTTGTTGTAGGCCTCCATCGTCATGTCATCTGTGTCTGTCATGATGCTTTTTGGCTCGTTTTCAGGCTCACTACTTTTTGTTGGTTTCTAATTCAGGCTCGTAACCGGATTCCTTTTTGGTAGGATCAAAAAAATCGATTTTGCTCTCTTCTCTCGGGATTTTTCTTAATCTTCCCACGTTCTTGTCCTTTTTATGAAAAGCTGATTCGAGATCTTCAAGTGGTGGTGTCAATGGTGTGTTTGATCCGCGGGTCATAAACTACTACAACAAAAACAAAAATAAAAACATAAAAACGAACAAAAACTAATTAAAATTCCTATTGAACGATTACCACGACATGGTAATGATACCACCTCATGGTGAAGTAGATAAACTAAATAGTAAGCAAAAACGAAAAAAAAAAACATCAAATAGTTGAGTTCACGTCGTGAGCTTTAATAGCTCATGTCGTAATTCAGAAAGAAAAAAAAATCTAGTGCTAAAATTTAACTTTTTGCAGTTTTTAACCCCAGAAAAAAGGATCGATTAACCTAAAGCAATTAAATCAAAAACTAAAATGGTCGATCCCCGGCAACTGTGCCAAAAACTTGAAGCGTAATTTCCTACACTAGTTTTAACCAACTATCTAACTAACTATTACGACTTAAGGCAATGTACCTTCTCGCGAATAATATCACACTAAAATTCGGGTATCAAACTCAGGGAACGGATTTAGTTACTAGCCTAACTACTAATAGATTAGTCTAAAAACAAGCAAAAGTTTAAAATAGTTTTTATCTGATTTTTCAAGTTCAGACAAACTTAAACACTTAACTAATGGTTTTAATCAATATTCTAAAAACACTTCTGTTTAGTTCGAATCCACATCTCATCTATGGTTAGCTGCTAATTATGGATTATTAAAGTTCGTTGCCAATTATTATGTTATTAGCAATTCAAGTCCAAATTTACTAATATTTTCACTAATAAATTAACTACCTTGTATGGTCATATATAAGCAAAACACATAATTAATTATTAATTATAGATGGGCTATGTAAGATTATCTAAGCAAACACAATTATGGTCACACTTTATGTTCTCTAGCACAGCTAAATTTGTTGCTTTTATTACTTTTATAAGATTTGGTTGATCCTAGCTCTAGCAATTTAATGGTCACTAAATCACAAGGTAATCAAGTTCATGTAATTTAATGGTCACTAAGCTACAGTTAACTTGAATTTAAACAACAAAATCACAACTTTAACATGCAAGGTAATGATAATCAAACACATACACACAAGAAAATATGAAAATCCATAAGTTAATTATATAATTACACCATAGAGTTAAAGTATCATCTAGCTAAACGAAAGCAACTAAGTTCAACTACTCATGATTGAAAACATAAACACAATCGCAACATAAATCGACATGATTAAAGTAAACCAAACCAATGTGATGATGTGTTCTTCAATCTCTTAATCTCTAAGAAAATCTCCTTTAAAAGAATGTTTTGTGCACTTTCTGGACACTAAAATTGATATCTCAAAATACCTCTCCTCCAAAAAAAACATTTCCAAAAAGCCTCTCAACTCGTAAGTGTGAAGGATACTTTATACTTTTGGAAAATATGTGAGTCACAATGTGAACTAAGGTTTCACGTCATGATCTTGATAAAAATACGTATCGGGCAAGCATTCTGACTTCCCGTGTACTTATCTTCAAGAATATACACAACACGTCGTGACTTGGGTTTTTCGCTGGAATTTTCTTCTTTTAATCTTCAATCCTCCAAAGTTCCAATCCTTGTCAATTCTGGTCCATATTCTTCAAGAGTATTCCATTTGGATGCAAAAATACAACTTAATTCAATAAGTACCAAATATCTTTGAAAATAAATAAAATATTACTAAAAATGTATTAAGATATTGCCTAAAAATATGTATAAATATGGCAATATCAAAATACCCCACACATATCTTTTGCTTGCCCCCAGGCAAAAACTAATTTATTTTAAGTCAAACTTTCATCGCCAACATCAGATAAGATAATCCATTCTGAACTAAGTCATTATACCAAGACCTCAATGTGAATATTTGTGTTTAAGGTTCCTGAAAACTCAATCCTAAATACTCACAATCCATATTGAACCTTCACCCCTTAGCTTATACGGCACTCATTTATGCAACCCTTCGAATCCAACCTCAGAAATCTTTCTAAACCTCAAGGTATTTTTGGTCAAGCTACCCAAGCATACATAATCTATAAAAATTACAACTTTGATACCATGACAGAGTTCTTGGAATTCTTCACTTCTTTGATACTTACTCTTTGATTTTTTTTTTTTGAATTCAACACCTTTTTGTTTGATTTTTGGTATCTTCAACTTTTTTGATTCTTCAAAATTTTCATCTTTGATCTTCATACTTTGATTGCTCCAAAATTCTAACAATTTTTTGGTAATTTCTCTCTTCTTTTGTATATACCTCACTTTTTTCACTCAAATCCTACATGCTTAAGCAAAGGAGCTTAACTTCAACATTTATTGGTTAGAGAAATTAGTCTAAGCCCAATGACTATATAAGCTCTCCTTGATAGATTTCTGGTACATACTGCAAAACTTATTATGCCCTATAAACTACCACAGTATCTTTCATATCTCATGGCTTTTCACTAAAACTTGGGAAGCCACAAATATACAATAACATATGTTGGCGCAATTAAACATTTGAGCTCGCATTGGATCATCCCACGCAACAATAGCAACTTAAAATTTTAAATTATCACTATATTTAATTTTTAGATTATTATTTCAAATCTATTTTAATTCTTTAAATTTTTGAATTTTCTAGCAATTTAATTTTTCAACCCCCTACCCCACACTTATTTCATATAATGCCCTCACTGTATGCATAAAACTAAAAATAATAAAAAGAGGGAAAAAATGAATAGACTACCATAGGGTAATAGTGGCGAGATTGAATTCTGAAAGTGTGGAAAACTTGAGCATCTTGAATAAGTAACTGAAACATGGACTTCCTTGATACGTGTGAATGTGCCAAAAAGATGTGAATCAGAAACTTGCATCTTCAAAAAAATGTGGTGCATAAGATCTTCAAAGCATAGCATCTCAATGTAGGAAATCATATGCCACATTGTAAATTGGAAGGAGTAGAATAAAAATGCAATGTTTTACTACTCAAGATGTGGTAATAAAAGTCACGTCGTGGTGTCAATGTTAATTGTACTCTTAATCGTGATGGCATCAAATTCACGATGTGGGAATAAAGGCCATGTCGCTAAAACCGGTGTGCGTGAAAAGAGTTTTGCAAGACTTCTTCCATGCAAGTGATATGCATGTGACCTTCTTAATGGATTATGACTCTTCTCAAAAACCTTATGGTCCTGAAACCTCTCTTCCTCTAATCTCTTTTCTCTCACGAAATTGACCCCACACTAATTAAAAATTATGGGCTTCGACTCTTAACTCTAAATCACACAGTTTTCCTCGTACGCTCTTATCTTTATTCTCATTTTTCTCTCTCGATATTCTAATCAATCTGCAACAAAACAAACATTTGTTGGCATGTAAATAACCATTACATAATTTGGTTACAAGTTTTTTAAACATACCAAAATAAGAACTCAAAAACTAAAACACACCAAAAATAAACTAAAATAAAAATGATTAAAAATAAGAGGATAGATATCAATAATCATCGTCGTCCTCTCATAGGGCACCACAGTAGTAACAAAGAACTCCACTACACACCCGGACATTTGATCCTACTCTAGAGCTACAACCAAACAAGGAATAGGAAAGAAAGCCTAGATCAAGAGTCCTTAGTCTATCCTATGTGACCACATACAGTCCCTATGGCATCCCTCTACTAAATGATAACCAAAACTAGTTGGTCGACATTAGTGCCTTCGATCCACGGATGCAGTGAGGAGAACTTACCTCGGTATACGCGTAGGTCACCACAGTAGTAACAAAGAACTCCACTAGCTTCAACTCACTTCCAATCACTTACAGGAAGATACTTGAGTCAATACCCGGTCATCAGTAATAGCCACTTACAACAATGACTACCTCACATGAAATGACAAATAGGGATCACATAAAATGACGATTGGGGCTAAGTGAGGACACTTAACCCATTAATGACTTAAACACCTAAGAGCATCACCAATTAAGGTTAACCTAGTGAGTCTTAGGTACAATAACAATCCAAGCAATAGTCCAAATACGCGTCCCGGACTTGTTCCCTAAACTAGAGTTTCCCGTCACTAGGTTTCTCTCATAAAATGATAACTAGGGTTAGTGTTCCACACTAACCCCTTTATGACTTAATCTATTAAGTCCAAAACCACAACAAGGCAATTATACAATATAGTCGGATATGATTTGTAAAACAGTAGTCCAAAATGTGGGTCTCGATAAGTTCTAAACTAATGTTTTCGATATTAGGGTTTTCTAAACTGTAGTTAGGCTTTCCAACCCAAACACGTACAAACTAGATCTATGGTTATGTGTTTAGTAGGTCAGACACCACCCATTGCCACCCCGGGAAGTGGTGGTCGGTGGCAGTCCATGGTGGCAGCCACCACCTCATGGTGGTGGTGGTTATGATTTTAGTCCCAAAACAATATCAAAAGCATTCTAATACACACAAACATCAATCCAATCACACACATATGCACACAGCCACCCAAGCTGGAGGCTAGTGGCGGCTGCCATGGCTGGTTTTCTTCGTTTCCCGGCCATACAAGACGCACACACACACACACGCCTCACAAACTTGCAGCAGCAGCAGCACACACATACATGTAACACAAACACAACCGCAACCACGTTCTTGTTGGAGAACAACAGCCGAAAGTAACAAAAAAAGTGACAGTTGCATGGAGCGGCAACAGTGATCGTGGGATGCTTTGTAGAAACAGAAGAAAATGGAGAAGATAAGAGGGGATTTTTATCTTTACCGAAGAATGGTAGCAACAGCCAGAAGCTTTGGGTTCTTCCGACCTCCCCAACGGTCACGATGTCCTTCCGTCGATCCTCGTGTTCGTCGGGAGATGGAGCAACGGTGGTGGTTTCTGTGTATTCCCGCCTCACACACGCTACGGAGCAAGGAATGAGAAGGATGTTATGGTAACACCAGAGGCTCCAACGATAATGGCGGCTGGTGTGTCAAGAGTAAGGTGGTGGCTGTAAAACAATATTTGGGTTACGGTTGGCATGTGACATTTAAAACGAGAGGACAATGGAGGAGGTGTCAGGTTTTAGTCCCGCCTCCTTCACTCAAATTTAGTTCATTTTTAACACATTAAGCCCCCGCTACAAAATCATTTTTAGATTAAATCCACAAATTACGAAACAGCCCCTGCTCTTCGAAATTCTTCACATATCAAGTCCAATTGTTACAAAATAGTCCCCAAATTTCCAGAAATTATAACATTTAACTCATTGTGGCTAATACCTTATTAAATTATTACATATTTAGGGACAAAAGAAAAATAAAATATAAAAATTTATCTCCGTATTTAGGGTTTATTATTGAAACGGGATGTTACAATTATTGTGTACAAATCAATTAAAAGGTTCAACAGAAAAAAAAAAAAAAAAAAAAAAAAAAAAAAAAAAAAACGAACACATGCGGTTATTTGTCATATTACTTTTAGTCTTTTACGGCACACTTGTTGTTATTAAAAAATATAAGGAAAATATTAAAGAGTTTTTTTGGTCATTTAGTCAAATTTAGCATCTGATTTTTAATTCAAAGGACCAACTATGCAAATTTTTGATCTAGTTGAAAGGACTAGCCATGCACATTTTTAAACCATATGGGACCAAAAGTGTAGCATTGTCTAATGTTATTCTTAAGTTGATACCTTCTATTTATGTATTCTTCAATAATATGAAAAATGACGCAACGACACTATTATGCATTTCGACTTTACCTTTTTTGTTCCTAAAGGTTTTTTTCATGCCTTTTAAGGGAACAAATGTGTTTTTGTCGGGTTTAAATTGTCCCTTACGAAAATTTGAAGGGGTAAACCGGTTACGCCTTTGCCATGTCACTAGATTAAAGGTCATATAAGAGCCTTTCTTATTGAATAAGAGCCCACCTCTCTCTCTCTCACACACACACACACACATACACACCACGATGATTACCGGAAGCAACAAGAAAGTCATTAAGCTCCGTCATCCTCCATTGCCTTACGTCGGCTAGCCATGGTTGTGACCATAACTGTTGGCTCCATGAATGTTGTTCACCAACTTCTCCTTTTTTCTACAATGGGCCCACCCAGATAAGAACATTCATCAATTGTTACCTAAACTGAGATGATGAATATACCAAAGCCGAAGATGGAAGGACTTTGATAAATCAGTTTCATAGTGAAAACTTTGAAGGAAATCGCAGAAGGATTAGAGGAGATGGATACGAAAGCAGGTCCGACGGAAGTGACAATGTCGAAGGTGCATAAAATCCCACATGGCCCTTTTTCCAGTTCTCGTCGGAGACAAAACTGTCAACGCTATTTTCCAATTCCTCTTATTATTTGTTTCCTATTTCTTTTTTTGCTTTTTATGTAGTGCATTGTCACCTAAAAATTCGATAAAAAAAAGAGAGAGAATCCCCTGTTTAATGAATTACACCCAACAACACAAGTGATCGATTCAGAGTGAGAAGAGGAAAAAAAAGATTTAATTCTTTCAACATAAAGATCTTCACACACATACATACCTAGAGGATCAATTGGGTGAGTAATAGTTTTGTTGAAGTATACCTGGGTATCGCGATCGTTTCAAAACAAGGAGGAAGGCTGAAATTAGAATCCACCAATAAGGATGGGGATTTTAATCAGAGAATAGTGTTTGAGTTTTTTCCTTCTATGGATTTGCAAGGGGTTCAAGGACCCTAATTTCCTCTTCTTCATTTATAAGTTATATCAAAGATAATTGATTTTCATAGAGTTCAACTTTGAAAAAGTGTGTATGCATATGAGAGAAAAGACGATGGGGATTTGCGTATGTCTGATTTTCGTATGTTTGATTTTCTACGGGTAGTAGAAAGAAGACGATGGTATGGGAGAGAGAGAGAGAGAGAGAGGGAGAGAGAGAGAGAGAAATGGGTGGGCCCTAATTTTTATTTACAATCTTTTTTGACTTTGCGCATTCAATCCCTAATTTTTTTTCGTGCCCTCTAAGGGTACAAAATGGTTTTTGTCGGGTTGATTTAGTCATTTTATAAGAGTTTAAGGGGTCAAATGGTAACATATGTGTCACGACATTTAAAATTGCCATGTTTAAATGTTGACTGTGTCGTGTTAGGGTTTTTAATGAGCTACCAACAATACTTCATCAACTCTAAAACACTCCATCAATGATAGCTTCATTTTATTTACTTATTTTTATAGTTTATTTTAGTACATTTCATTCGCATTTTAGTTAACTTTCATGCATATTTTCCCTTTTGTTATTTTTATGACCATTTCGGGGTACTTTCTAGTTTCTTGAGCATTATTGCAGATTTTCTTGGAAACTAGCGGGGCGGCACTTTTGCGAGGCGATTGGGCTTGAAGGGAATTGGAGGTTTCATGCTTGATGGCTATGAAGGTGATTCATGGGGTGGACTTGTCAATTGCTTGAAGGCTTGGAAGAATTGAGCTTTAAATCTGAAAGATGCGGGGGAACAATCAAGCGTATGAAAATTATTAATCGGACGAGTTCACGAGCATTGGAGGATTTAGAGAGGTCAAATTGGGCTTTAAATGAAGAAAAACTTGAAGAAAATGGGCTAGGAGGTGATTGGATTCGATCTGGGCTAGTGGGATATGCTTTAGAGGCCCAAAATCTCAAAGGAGCCCATGTCAGGTACCACCCGCGCAACCCACCCGCGCAGCAGCACGCGGGTCGCGCAAGGCCCTGCAGGGGCAATTTCGGGAATCCTTCTTTTGAGCTATTTGAGGAAGGTTGGTGCCTATCTTTTGGAGACTCTTGGACATCCGATTTTTGGAGATTCTCTCTGGAGTTTTGAAGACTTTTGAAGGCCAAGAACACTTGAAGAACATCATATTTTTACCTCTTGATTCTTGCTTAATGTTTGGTACAATTTTCTCTAACTTTGTTTCTTTGGGTTTAGCCATGCTTGGCTAAACTAATCTTGGTTGACTTTTGGTTAATCCTTTGAACTTTTGTTGAATGTTGAAGAATCCATGAACATGTTCTTAAATCTTTATGGGAATGTTTTGTGTTTTAACATCTTATCACTACTTGTATGTTTTAGTTCATGAGTTTAAATGTGTTTGTGGTGATTAGTTGGCTAATTTCTTGATTAAGTAAAGGATCCTCAAATTAGCAAGCAACAAATGATTTTTGTGTTGTTTTTGCTTCACACAATCATAAAAACATTTCCTCCAACATGGTGGTGAAAGTATTTGACCCCTCTTGGATTTGGTGACTTTTTGGTTCTTAATGCTAGTTGACTTTCACTAATTACATGCTATTTGGAATTAGTGACTTTGACTAAGGAAATTGTTATGAGCTTCTCTAGCCATTTCAACAATTAAGAAAAGTCTAGGTAATCTCAAGCTCCTTGGATTACTATAGCCAAATTAAGGATTTAAATCAAAGTATTGCACCATTGGATTCTAATGATATGTTCATCAAAAGTCAAAGTGAGGAAACTTTAAGTCAACCATCTTTCCCTCATTGGTTTTACATCAAACTCTTATTTTTGTTGCATTTGTCTATTTAAATCATTGTTAATTCTAGTTGTTTCAAGTATTTCAAAACACCAAAACCCCCCATTTTATTTTTATTGTCATTTTCAAGTATTTTTACAAAGAGATTTTTCATAGAGTTATAAATTGAACCAATCTCCGTGGATTCGATCCCTTTACCACTATACACTATTTTAGTGTGTAATATTTAGGGTTATTATTTGTGTTGGCCTCGACAACCACCAAATTTTTGGCGCCGTTGCCGGGGATTGGTTTATTTTTAATCAATTTGTTTCTCTATGCCCAGATCTCAGCGTACAGGTGACTTGATTTACAACCCCGAAATCGAAAAAGAAGCAAGGCGTTTGGCTAAGGAAAAACGAGTTGAACGTGGTCAAACTTCTAACCCCCACGGGGACCCGGAGGTTGAAACCGCTTCATTAAGTGATATAGAACCCGATTCTAGTCCCGACCCTCGCCAAGAAATTCCCGAAACACCACCCCTACAACAAAATCCACCCATTATTGAACCAATTGTAATGGCGGACGGAGGAGAAGTTCCCGAGAGAACCTTGAGGCAAATGATGGAGACCGATGTTACACAAACTCCAACCGGTATCAATTACCCGGTTTTGGAAGGAGGTTCGGAATTGAAGTCAAGTTTAGTCCACCACCTACCAACTTTTCATGGATTGGAGAACGAAGACCCTCATAAGCACTTGAAGATGTTCCACATTATTTGCACTAGCATGAAGCCACAAGGGTCAACCGATGACCAAATCAAGCTAAGGGCATTCCCCTTTTCATTGGCCGATAGAGCAAAAGATTGGTTATTCTATCTTCCACCGGGGTCGATCAACTCATGGACCGACATGGCAAGAGCTTTCCTCGATAAGTTCTATCCCGCCTCAAGAGTCTCAAGTCTTCGAAATGAGATTTGTGGAATCCGCCAAGGTCAAAATGAGACTTTCCATGATTATTGGGAGAGGTTCAACAACTTGTGCTATAGTTGCCCACAACACCAAATTCCGGAACAACTCCTCATTCAACACTTCTACGAGGGATTGTTGCCAATGGAGAGAAGACTAGTTGATGCCTCAAGTGGTGGAGACGTCTTTAGTAAAAACCCACAACAAACAAGACAACTTTTCAACACCATAGCCGCGAATTCACAACATTTTGGCCCTCGCCAAGATATGAAAAGAGACACACAACACAAAGTCAATGAAGTGGGAACATCAAATCTCGAGTCTCAAATCAAAGATCTAACCTCCGTTGTCCAAAAGCTAGCCATGGGACAAACTCCACAAGTGATGGTTTGTGGAATATGTGCAACAATGGGACATCCTACGGATATGTGTCCCATCCTTCAAGAAGATGCGGAGCATGTGAATGCCACGGGAGAGTTCCAAAACTACCACAACAAACCATCCGGTTACCAAAATGCATATAATTCAAGTTGGAAGCCAAATCCCAACATGAGCTACAACCCAAGATCATTGCCTCAAAATGCATTGGTTAGACCATCCTATCCACCACCACAACCTCATTACCAACATCAACAACCACACTATCAACCCAAACCGCACCCTCCACATCATCATCAACAACCTCCTCAATCCCAACCAAGTAGCTCCGGAATGTCTCTTGAAGACATTGTCAAATCTCTAGCCACTAGTACCCAACAATTCCAAAAAGAGACAAGGAATAGTATCTCCAACCTTGAAGCACAAATGGGAGATATAGTTACATCCATAAGCAAGTTGGAATCCCGTGGTAAACTCCCTTCTCAAACCGAAAAGAACCCAAATGTCAATGTGGTGACCTTGAGAAGTGGCAAGCAAGCCGGAGAAAGTAGTTCAAAGAAGAAGCCAAGGGAAGAAGAGGAAGAGATAGAAGTTATTCCTGTTGAAGTACCTATAATCAAGAATGATGCACAAGCCGGAGTTCCAAGGAAGGCTGCCCCTCTAGTAACACCAATAGTCACTCAACCACCGTTCCCCTCCCGACTTTCAAATTCAAAGAAGAATATGGAGGAGAAAGAGATTTTGGACACCTTCCGAAAGGTGGAAGTAAACATCCCTCTACTTGACGCAATCAAGCAAATCCCGAGATACGCAAAGTTCTTGAAAGAACTTTGTACCAACAAGAGGAAGTTGAAGGGAAATGAGAAAATTTTGATGAATGAAAACGCATACGCGGTTTTACAAAGGAAACTTCCACCCAAATGCAAAGATCCCGGAATGTTCACGGTTCCTTGCAAGATTGGGGATGTCACTTTTAGTAGTGCTATGCTTGATCTTGGTGCTTCTATTAATGTCATGCCCTATTCGGTATATGAATCATTAAATGTCGGACCCTTAAGTGAAACCGGTGTCATAATCTCTCTTGCGGATAAATCGAGTGTCTTTCCTAGAGGTGTTTTAGAAGATGTCCTAGTGCAAGTGAACCAATTAGTCTTCCCGGCGGATTTCTATGTGATTGATCTAGATGAGCAAGTGTCCTCCAAATCGGCTCTAATCTTGCTTGGGAGACCGTTTTTGAAGACGGCTAGGACAAAGATCGATGTGTATGCGGGAAGTTTGACAATGGAGTTTGATGGTGAAACAATAAGTTTTAATATTTATGATGCCATGAGATATCCTAGTGACGTATCATCTTTGTACTTTGTTGATGTTGTTGAGCCAATTACTCAAGAATTGTTTGAGTTGTGTAACGGTGATATGTTGGAAATGATCTTGAGCAAAGGATTCGATTGTGGGAAGCTAGCCGAACAATTAAAGTTTTATTCTTTGGATCCGGAAGTTGAGAAGTTGGTAAGTAAAATGGAGATGAAAAAATTCACAAGATTAGATGTCAAGCAAATTGAATTGCCCCCAACTCACACAAAATTGCCGCCATCCCTTGTTCAACCACCCGAATTGGAATTGAAGGTCTTACCTCAACATTTGAAGTATGCTTACTTGGGAAAGAATGAAACTCTTCCGGTTATCATTTCGACTCATTTAACCGAATTCGAAGAAGAGCAACTCCTCAAGGTGTTGAAAGAGCATAAAGAAGCCATGGGTTGGACGATTGCGGATATCAAGGGTTTGAGCCCCTCCACTTGTATGCACAAGATCTTAATGGAGGATGAATGCAAGCCAAGTAGAGACGCGCAAAGAAGGTTAAACCCGCCAATGATGGAAGTTGTGAAGAAAGAGATATTAAAGCTTCTTGATGCGGGGATGATCTATCCAATCTCGGATAGCAAGTGGGTGAGCCCGGTGCAAGTCGTTCCAAAGAAGACGGGAATCACGGTGGTCGAGAACAACAAAGGTATGATGGTCCCCACTCGTGTGCAAAACGGGTGGAGAGTATGTATTGACTACCGCAAACTCAATGCAAGCACAAGAAAAGATCATTTCCCATTGCCTTTCATTGACCAAATGTTAGAAAGGTTGGCCGGGAAATCTCATTATTGTTGTCTCGACGGGTATTCCGGTTTTCACCAAATCCCGGTGGCACCGGAAGACCAAGAAAAGACGACATTTACATGTCCATTTGGTACTTTTGCCTACCGGAGAATGCCATTTGGATTGTGTAACGCCCCGGCCACTTTCCAACGTTGTATGGTTAGTATCTTTTCGGAATATGTTGAAAACATAATTGAGGTTTTTATGGATGATTTCACGGTATATGGCAACTCCTTTCAAGAATGTTTGACTAACCTCACAAAAATTTTAAAAAGATGCATCGAAACAAACTTGGTTTTGAATTTTGAGAAATGTCATTTCATGGTGAGTCAAGGTCTCATTTTGGGTCACATTGTGTCTAAAAAAGGAATTGAGGTAGATAAGGCAAAAATTGATGTTATTCAAAGCTTACCTTATCCGACTTGTGTTCGGGAAGTTCGTTCTTTTTTGGGCCATGCAGGTTTCTACCGAAGATTCATCAAGGATTTTTCAAAGATAACAAGACCAATGTGCCAACTCTTGCAAAAGGAGGTCGATTTCGAGTTCAATGAGGCGTGCAAAGGAGCTTTTGACAAGCTCAAAGAGTTGCTTACATCCGCTCCCATCATGCAAGCACCAAATTGGGATCTCCCCTTTGAGATCATGTGTGATGCAAGCAACTATGCGATAGGTGCCGTTTTGGGTCAAAAGAATGGGAGGGCCTCCCACGTGATCTATTATGCATCAAGGACACTAGACAATGCTCAAAGCAACTACTCTACCACGGAGAAGGAGCTATTGGCCATAGTGTTCGCCTTGGAGAAATTTAGACAATACCTACTTGGTACCAAGGTCATAGTGTATTCGGATCACGCAGCACTTAAGTACTTGATGACGAAGAAAGATGCAAAGCCGAGACTCATCCGGTGGATCCTACTGTTACAAGAATTTGACTTGGAAATCCGAGACAAGAGTGGATGCGAGAACCTCGTTGCCGATCATCTAAGCCGGATCATTTCAAATGAAACTCCTCTCCCATTGCGGGACGAGTTTCCGGATGAGCATCTCTTTTCCCTTACTCAATCTATTCCTTGGTATGCCGATATCGTTAACTTTTTGGTCACAAAAAGGTATCCCGACACATTCACACGTGCTCAAAAAGACAAGTTGAAAAGTGATGCAAAATACTATGTGTGGGATGAACCTTATTTGTGGAAACATTGTCCCGATCAAATCATTAGGCGATGTGTACCCCAACAAGAGCACCAATCCATTTTGCAATTTTGTCATGAATTTGCTTGTGGGGGACACTTCGGACCTAGCCGGACTTTGAGAAAGGTCCTTGAGTGTGGATTATTTTGGCCAACCATGTCACGCGATTGTTATATGTTTTGCAAAAGTTGTGAGCGGTGCCAAAGGACGGGAAACATTTCGCAAAAGAACCAAATGCCCCAAAACCCAATCCTTGTTTGTGAAATTTTTGACGTATGGGGGATTGATTTCATGGGCCCATTTCCCGTCTCATTTGGCAACGCTTATATTTTACTCGCGGTTGACTATGTTTCTAAATGGGTTGAAGCCAAACCCACAAGATCGGACGATGCCAAAACGGTTATCGAGTTTTTAAAGTCTAATGTTTTTGCGAGATTTGGTGTGCCTAGGGCTTTGATTAGTGATAGAGGGACGCACTTTTGCAACAAAATGATGGAGGCTCTATTGAAGAAGTATCACGTGACTCATCGTGTCTCTACTGCCTATCACCCTCAAACGAATGGTCAAGCGGAGGTCTCGAATCGTGAAGTGAAGTCTATTCTAGAAAAAACGGTGAACCCGACAAGGAAGGATTGGAGTTTGAGACTTGACGATGCCTTATGGGCGTATCGGACCGCTTATAAGACCCCGATTGGAATGTCGCCCTTCAGATTGGTTTTTGGAAAATCTTGTCATCTTCCCGTCGAGTTAGAGCACCGAGCATTTTGGGCGGTCAAGAAATGCAACTTCGACGTAGATGAGGCGGGAAGGCATAGGAAACTTCAACTCCAAGAGCTAGAAGAATTGAGAAACGAATCCTATGAAAACGCAAGGATTTATAAGGAGAAAACGAAGCTTTTCCACGACAAGTCCATCACCCGGAAGAATTTTGAACCGGGACATAGGGTCTTACTTTACCATTCACGGTTGAAGTTATTCCCGGGCAAATTAAGATCAAGGTGGATTGGCCCATTTGTTGTAATAAAGACTTTTGACCATGGAGCGGTGGAAATCCAAAGTGAAGAAACGGGACAAATTTTCAAAGTCAATGGGCACCGATTAAAGCCATTCTATGAAGGTTTTAGTGCAAGTGTTATTGAAATCATCCACTTGGATGTCCCGGTGTGTTGAACCAAGCTAGAAGGACGTCTCGCCTAAGACGTTAAAGAGTGGCATTTTTGGAAAGCTTTATGCCTTCATATTTCTACGTTCGAATAAAGAAGTTTTGAAAATGTTTTGATGCAACTTTTGAAGTCATTTTTGAAGAAGCCAAGAGTTTCTAGGTGTTTGGGGCCTTCCGAATCAAGAGCTAGTGAAGAAAACGAAAAAAATCGCAAACCGGGACTGCAACATGTGCGCGACCCGCGCACGGGTGCGCGGCTGGTGTGCGCAGCCGGTCTCCAACATGCGACAACGATCAGTTCCAATCTGCAACCTCTGCGCGACCCGCGCGCCCCCTCTGCGCGACCCGCGTGATTCCTTGACGATCATCCCTTAATTTGTTGACCAGCTTTGACTTTCGTTGACCAGGTGGTTTAATGAGTTGACCAACATTGACCGGGTGTTGACCACACTTGAATATGGATTGAAAACCTCCAGCAACTCTCCTTCTTCATTTCATTCTCTCAAAACCCTCTCATTCTCTCTCAAACTCTCAAGAACACATACACCCACTTTTCACAAAAATTTGATTTCCCGGAGTTCCACCGGTCGGAATTCGACGAGACCACCACCATTCTTCACCATTTTCCGTGCTCTACAAACCCCACCTGAAGTTTACTCCGATCCATCGCCGGGTTTAGGGGCGCCACCACCACCCACCTCGCCACTTTCCGGCCATTTTCCGGCCAACTCCTACCACCTCTCGCAATTCCGACACCACCAAAGTGTTTCTTTTTCGGGGATCTTTACATCTAACCAAACAAAACCTCAAAGTCTCACGAAAAAAACTTTCCATAATTTTTGAGCCACCACGAGCCGCCGCCGGATTTTTCACTCAAATCAAGTTGAAAATATCCGTTCAATGAACAAGTCTTGCATTTAGGCACCCACGAATAACCAAAGCTTGGGGTGCACGGTAGCGGATTCCGGGTTCAAGTTCAATTTTGGGATAAAACGGGTATTCTCTTTCCTTGTTTTTTATTACCTTGCATTGTTTCAATTCAGTAATTGCATTCAATTATGCTTTGGAAATTGCCTAAGATCGTTAGTTGTTGCCCGGTTTATTTGGAAACATTGATTTGAGAAAGGTTGAGATTGGTTAATTTGTTTGGAAATTTGTTCAAAAATTGTTTAAACTTTGGTTGAGATTTCCTCATTTTGTCTCGTATTGCTGCCGAATTTTTGTTGGAATTATCAAATTAACCGAGTGTTGTTGTTGGAACAATTTTACATTGTCAAAAGTTGGGTGTCATTATTTCTTGGATTATTTTTTTGTGTTCAGTCTAAAGATAGTTGCATTAATTTGAGAGTGGTGAGGTGAGGGGTTACGTTGGTGAAGTTGTTTTTGATATTGTAGGTTTCGAAAATGGGCAAAACCACGGCTCGGACACGCACCCATGGGTCATCGATCGATCCTAACCCGCAAAAAGATACCGCCGGTCCATCACGCAAAGCAGCCGGTAAACGGAAAAAAAGAGGAGAAGAGGGAAGCGATCCTTCCCTTACAAATGCTGAGATCAAAACCTATCGCTCCAATCTTCGGGGTCGCGCAATCCGGCCGACAAAATTCTACCATAAAAAGTCCATGAAAAAGCTTGGGGTGCATGATGGTGTATACCATTTGTTCATAAAACTCGGTTGGCGTGGTTTTCTTCGACTTTGTGACAGAACTTACGAGGAGCCCACAATGGAATTTCTTAGCACATATGCACGAGATGATGACACGGAAGTCCTCACGTTCCAGTTGAAAGGGGAGCATCATAGACTCACATACGCAGAGCTTGATTCTATCATGGGTATAGACGATCCGTTCCGCATCAGCCCCCAAAGTCAAGAGTACCAAGATTTTCTGCGTTGCCCTGATGCAAACTTCTGGATGCAAATTTCCGGTCTCCCAACCTTCAACCCAAGCCGACAGCGAGCCAAGCACATCGTTCACCCCTGTTGGCGAATTGCTCACCGAGTCCTTACGACGAGTATCTTCGGGCGTCTCGAGCCCGGTCAGATCAACAGATGTGAGCTATTTTTCCTCCGAAGTATGAGGCATGCACTCTCCCTCAGTTTTTCAGGCTTCTTTTTAGACAAATGTGACTCCATACGCCAACGTTCCTCAGGAGAAATTTTCATCGGGGGACTCATCACGATCATAGGTCGAGCCGTCGGCCTAGACTTCCCGGCCCCCGAGTACATACCTGTCGACACCCCACCGAACTTCCTGCTAGATTGTGATACTCTCATCCGGATGGAGATGTTGCTCGATCGGGGAGCACGCACGTACAATTGGTTAGACTCTGACAAAGCCCCGGTTTACATCCTGCCAAGTTGGATCGGTTCTTCATTCGATACAGACGACCCCGACACTTGGCTTCCTCCAGATCAGTTGACCCAAGCAGGTGTATTCCTAGAATTCGGTGATGATGAGGGTGACGATGCAGATGCACAAGAGGAAGAAGAAGAAGAGGACGATGAGATGCCCGAAGCTGAGGACCATTTTGACCAGCCTTCGATGCAGCAGCCGATGTTTCAGCATAATCAATTCCAGGCCCCTCCACATCATTTTGACCAGCCGCATCAGCAGGAGGGACATGAAGTCCCACCATATTTCCCTCCCACGTTCTTTGACCAATTTGCCACAATGTTCTCCACGGTGCAGCGTATCGACGCCCAAACGCAAGAGAATTCGAGAGCCATTCTAGATGTGGCAAGCCGTGTTGATCGATTGGAGCAGTCCTCCTCTCACACTTCCCGCCAGCTCCAGGATATGTGGGACTACCACCATCGCCACGGGCATTTCCCGCCGCCCGACCCCCCGATCTAGGTCCTTTCTGCCCTTTCCTTAAGCATTGAGGACAATGCTTGTTCTTAAGCTTGGGGTGGGGCATTTCCCTCTTTTTTTTCTTACTCTTTTTCATGCATTTTAATTAGGTTGCATAACATTTTAGATTTAAGCTAATTTTCATTCATTTTTTTTAAAATCCAAAAAAAAAATTATTTTTTCTTTTTTTTTTTTTTTTTTTTTTCACCTTTTATATTTTTGCATAACATTTAGCTTAGGCATTAACATTCATGCATTTTTGTTGTCTGTTTATTCTCACCCCCTGGATGCCATGGAATAAGTTCACAGTTATTGTATCATTATTGGTCCAGGATCTTGTTGTTATCTCAACCATCGAACCGGGACCATTAGCTGCAGTTTGGGATCTCATACTTGGGATCAGATGCTGGTAGCTTAAAGGGGTAAGTGATCATGGACAGGTAGTTTTCATGAAGAACTATGCATACAATACTAATGACTGTAGGATATACTATAGCAATGGATGTCTTAGCCTTGCGGTCACTACCGCCGAGAGGATCACACTTGATCACGTTTGAACCGTTAGGATGAAACACTAGTGCTTGTCCCCGAGTAGAATCCATATCCGGTCTCTTTGCATCACCATATCTTTTTGCGATTTTCTTAGGATTTTAGAGAAGTCTTTTAGTCCGCATGTGGACATTTTCATTATTTGTTGAAAAAAAAAAAAAAAAAAAAAAAAAAAAAAAAATCACAAATTTGAAGAGGAGCTTGCATTATATATTTATGCTCCACACATGGTCATTTTCTCGCTTAGACCATTCGGATTATATTACTACCCTTTCGGTTCCACTTACACACTTTAGGAACCAAATTTTGAGTCAAAGGGTTGTTATTACATTATCTTAAAAAAAAAAAAAAACAAAAAAAAAAACAAAAAAAAAAGGGGGCAGGCAAATTCCCAGCTGCAGAAATCTGAGAAGGGTGGCCGGTTCAATTATTGAACTAAATCTTCCAACATTTTGGTCACCCGACGTTTGATATTCATTTATTTAGGAATGTTTTATTGTATATAGATCGAGTTGTTTTTCGCAAATTGGTGATGTTAGGGAGACTGTCGAGTCGGATACTACGGGAGGTTTGGGCCAACACCAAGTGAACCGATTCCTACAACGGTACCTGAGCGATTAAACCAAGTTACACATGAGAGAAACCGGTAAACGTGAGATCAGAGTGTACACTTAAAGAAGAGCTCCACCCGAGCCCATCCAGCTGCTTTCTCCCTACTACAGATATTCTTCATTGTATGCATGTTCCATTGAGGCTGCGACTGCTCATCCCTCCTTACTCACCTAAAGGAGTTATCCTGGCTGTGGTTTATGGTACCATTGTCATCGGATGAAAAAGTTGTGAGATAGCAGCGAAATCAATTCTGACCATGTTGACTAACGTCGAACAGGTTCCATGGTTCTATCCATTCTTTTTATTTCTAGGGTAGTTCATCCCAAGTTCATTTAGTTTTGTCTTACTTGAGGACAAGTAAGGTTTAAGCTTGGGGTGATTTGATAGCTTCATTTTATTTACTTATTTTTATAGTTTATTTTAGTACATTTCATTCGCATTTTAGTTAACTTTCATGCATATTTTCCCTTTTGTTATTTTTATGACCATTTCGGGGTACTTTCTAGTTTCTTGAGCATTATTGCAGATTTTCTTGGAAACTAGCGGGGCGGCACTTTTGCGAGGCGATTGGGCTTGAAGGGAATTGGAGGTTTCATGCTTGATGGCTATGAAGGTGATTCATGGGGTGGACTTGTCAATTGCTTGAAGGCTTGGAAGAATTGAGCTTTAAATTTGAAAGATGCGGGGGAACATTCAAGCGTATGAAAATTATTAATCGGACGAGTTCACGAGCATTGGAGGATTTAGAGAGGTCAAATTGGGCTTTAAATGAAGAAAAACTTGAAGAAAATGGGCTAGGAGGTGATTGGATTCGATCTGGGCTAGTGGGATATGCTTTAGAGGCCCAAAATCTCAAAGGAGCCCATGTCAGGTACCACCCGCGCAACCCACCCGCGCAGCAGCACGCGGGTCGCGCAAGGCCCTGCAGGGGCAATTTCGGGAATCCTTCTTTTGAGCTATTTGAGGAAGGTTGGTGCCTATCTTTTGGAGACTCTTGGACATCCGATTTTTGGAGATTCTCTCTGGAGTTTTGAAGACTTTTGAAGGCCAAGAACACTTGAAGAACATCATATTTTTACCTCTTGATTCTTGCTTAATGTTTGGTACAATTTTCTCTAACTTTGTTTCTTTGGGTTTAGCCATGCTTGGCTAAACTAATCTTGGTTGACTTTTGGTTAATCCTTTGAACTTTTGTTGAATGTTGAAGAATCCATGAACATGTTCTTAAATCTTTATGGGAATGTTTTGTGTTTTAACATCTTATCACTACTTGTATGTTTTAGTTCATGAGTTTAAATGTGTTTGTGGTGATTAGTTGGCTAATTTCTTGATTAAGTAAAGGATCCTCAAATTAGCAAGCAACAAATGATTTTTGTGTTGTTTTTGCTTCACACAATCATAAAAACATTTCCTCCAACATGGTGGTGAAAGTATTTGACCCCTCTTGGATTTGGTGACTTTTTGGTTCTTAATGCTAGTTGACTTTCACTAATTACATGCTATTTGGAATTAGTGACTTTGACTAAGGAAATTGTTATGAGCTTCTCTAGCCATTTCAACAATTAAGAAAAGTCTAGGTAATCTCAAGCTCCTTGGATTACTATAGCCAAATTAAGGATTTAAATCAAAGTATTGCACCATTGGATTCTAATGATATGTTCATCAAAAGTCAAAGTGAGGAAACTTTAAGTCAACCATCTTTCCCTCATTGGTTTTACATCAAACTCTTATTTTTGTTGCATTTGTCTATTTAAATCATTGTTAATTCTAGTTGTTTCAAGTATTTCAAAACACCAAAACCCCCCATTTTATTTTTATTGTCATTTTCAAGTATTTTTACAAAGAGATTTTTCATAGAGTTATAAATTGAACCAATCTCCGTGGATTCGATCCCTTTACCACTATACACTATTTTAGTGTGTAATATTTAGGGTTATTATTTGTGTTGGCCTCGACAACCACCAATCAACTATCTTTAACGATTGTTCCGATTTCCAATCCTCCAATTTTTTGCTTCAACCATGGCTATTACATCGTTGTACATGTGTACGCATCGTTGAAAGGTACCCCATACGATACGTCGATGGTACTAATCGGAGACTAACCGACATTAATTTCACCACCATGGACAAGAACGAGTGATTTGCTTTCATGGAAAGATTCACATGAGAACAATGTGAGAAACTGTATTACTGTCTTCCTAATATCGATTTTCCAAAATGTTTGAAGTTAATTACAAAGGAACTTGATTATGCCGATTTTATAGCCATTACGTATGAATGTGGTGTTGAACTCCCACTATATGTAAACCATTTTGGTACTGCTAACATGCAGAAGTGGTTAGATGAAGAAAGAGAGGAATTGCTTGATAATATCCAGGAAGAAATTGTTAATGATGGTGAAACAGATGACACAGGGCATACAATGACAATGGCCCAGATTGTGACATGGGTGAGAATGTAAGTGAAGGTGAACCTATTGATGATGAAATGGGAGAGAACGAAGATGATGAGACTGATGTTGTTACTAATTTTCCAAATAGGTTCAATGAAGAGCAACCTTGGAAGCAGCAGCAGCCTGTGTTAGGTATGAGGTTTGAGAATTCCAAATAACTTAAACACATAATTATGCAGTTGTTCATTGTTATCAACTATGTTTTAAGAAAAAATATAATAGAAGGTTGTTAGTTAAATGTTGTGATGGAAATTGTACTTTTAGGCTTTGGGGGTCATGGATGAGTGATGATAAGTATTTCCAGATCATATCTCAGATAATTGACCATAATTGTGCTAGGAATTTTAAATTTGGGTCAATTGTCACTTACAGATGCATAGGAAGCCATTTCACCCAAGAATTTGAAAACAATCAGAAGATGAGTATTAGGATGCTTAGAGAGGAGGTGAAAAACACATTTAGCATTGAAGTGAGTATGAGTTAGTGTAGGAGAGCCAAGAAATATGCATTTACTCTAGTTGAAGGTACAATTATAGACAACTATGCCAAGTTATTATCTTATGCTGAAGAGATAAGAAGATCAAATCCATGTTCAACTGTCAACATTTCTGTTGATTCAATGCCACATTGTAAAAATTACTTCAGTAGGATTCACATATGTTTTCACGGAGTTAAAGAGGGTTGGAGGGGATGGTGTAGAAGGATAATTAACCTTGATGGTTGTTTTTTGAAGATTTATTGCCAAGGTGAGCGACTTTATGTTGTGGGTAGGGATGCTAACAATGTCATCTTCCCAATTGCTTGGGTTGTTGTATGCGTGGAGAACAAACACAATTGGAAGTGGTTTATTGATAATCTTATAGAAGACTTGAACCTTGATTGTAAAGGGTTTAGGCATGTGCTAATATCTGATCAAAATAGGGTATGGTACTATTTCTTAATGTATTATAATATATGGTATGTCACTCTAAATTTTTTTTATAATTCAACATACGTAGGGATTGATTGAGGCAGTGAAAGAGTTACTATGAGCAGCAGAACATAGACAGTATGCAAGGAATATCTATGCTAACTTTAGAAAGCAATTTCTTGGAGCACAATTTGAGAATACTTTCTGGAGGGCAAGTAAAGCAACTAATGAAGAACAATTTGAGAATACTTTGTGTTGGTTATTAGAATTATTTGTTTATTTGGCACTTTCTATTAAAGCATGTGCTCCCAAATCCGTATACAAAACAATATTCCATAAAAAAGAGGGACCAACAGACATGTGCATAAAAACATATGTATATCCATACTAAAATAAAGGGAAAAGGTGTGGTACCAATTTGGCATACAAAACAATGTTTTCTACTTAAAGCATGTGTAAGTGGTCCTAAATCTGTATACAAAACGTAACTAATATTCGTAAAAAAGAGGAACCAGCATACATGACCAAATTCTACCTTTTTATCCTACAACATAGAATATGCATGGACCTGTAATAAAATCAAGGGAAAACGTGTGTATATCCATAATATTCGTTTGCACTGATATGGGTTTTGTAAATCTCTTCTCAGTACATACTACCATTACAGGTGCTTCCATATTTGTCACCCATATACAACAAAAAGAGACTATTCACCATACAAAAGCTAGACTACCATAAAGCAACATCCAAACAAACAAAATCCAAAAACAACATCCAAAAGCACAAAACCCAAACAAATGCAAACCTAACTACCCTTTCATCTGAACATTTTGTAAGCTGTCACCCCCACAGAACCGATCACTCCAAACACACATCCAAAAACAAACAGCTTCTTTAGCTTAGCAAGTTCAGTTGTTTCCCTCACATACGTCGGTTTGAGAGAATAGAAATGGCTCCTCGGGTCGTCGGTCAAATGAGACACCTCTATGTGGCCAGCCTGATGTCATCTACCTCACGTTTAAGGGCATCCAACTCCCGACGGACACTTTCCCTAAGTTGCCGCTGATCACCATTGCCTTTCTCCCTGATAAGGGACACTTCAAGTTGGAGTTGTAGAAGTGTGATCTGGATGTCCTCATGATCGGCTGAAGCACTTCCATTGGTTTGTATATGGCATCGGTCTTCGAACGACCAACTATGGAGGGGAGACGTAACTGACAACATTTGGATAACTTTAGGATAGGCTATGTTTTACAATATTAGGTTATCAAAGTTGAAGAGGGTGCTCCTTTTAGGGCACAAATATTAGTTTATATAACAGTTGAATTCTTGCTCCGAAAGGGACGTCTGTAAACGACATTGTATTATTATCCTGACCAATATAAGATTTCATTTTCAAAATGACGTCGTATAGGTCCACATAGACCCTTACATGTCTTAAGTTGCAAATGTGGCACTGATTACCAGTTAAATTAAGTTAAGGTTACTAAATAGACAAGGTCACTAAACATTTTGTTCCCTTAGATGGCACGAAAAAAAATTTAAGGACTAAATACGCAAAATCATAAAAGATAGTAGAGCCATTGCATCATTTTCCCTTCTTTTAACTAAAAAAAAGTCTCAAATCATATAGAGAGGGAAGCCACATCGGTTTAATTTTTACATGGCTTATGTAACCTGGTATATTAAGTCGCAGACCAAAAAAACAGGTCGACATCAATTTTGTTCCCTTAAAAGGTATGAAAAAAAAACTTTAGGGACTAAAAAGGTAAAGTCGAAATACATAATAGGGTCGTTGCGTCAATTTTCCCTAAAATATATTTTATAAAATAAATTTTTAAAACTCCAATTAAATTACTAATAGTTTCTTCGCCAAAAATAACTAAAAGAATACCAGTTAAAACTTCGAAAAAACCATTCTCGGCCGGTTTCCCAGATTTTCCCGGTATTCTGTCCTTTTTCGTTAGTTTGCTCAAAATTTTGGGACTTTTCCAAAAATTACATAATAACCAGAATATTGGGACTTTTCTGAAATTTACCATGAAATTAATGGATATTATTATTAACAAATCATTTATAAACATAAAAAAAAAATTATTATAAAAAAAAATACATTTATTGCAATTTTCTAGGAATAAATTGGTGGTCTAAGTACTCTATTGCTTCCTGACTACTCAAACTCTCTACATTCTTCCTATGCATTGTTGTGGGTATGATGATGAGATTAACTTAGTTAGCATTCCTCTAATGTTGGTGTTCCTCTTATGTTGTTTAACCTAACTACCAACCAACATTCATACCTTACATGTTAACAACCATCGGCTAACACACATCTATAAAATGTGAAAAGTGAACCATGAATGATAATTTATATGGAAACAAGTGAAGGGTTGTTATCTATTTAAATTATCATTCAATGTTTACTTTTCACTCTCGATATATGTGTGTAATTTTATAGTTGTTACCAGTAATGTTTGGAGGTTAGGTGGTACTTAGGTTAAAGAACATAATGAAAGATCTATATGTTCGTGTAATGATATTTTCTGATAACACGTGATCATATAGCTTCATACCTAATAGCAAGTAGACACTTACTGATTGTGTATTAATAAATATTATCAACTCTTGTATTGGTCACGCCTAACAGAGTACTTCTCACTAAGACGCCCACAATGATACATAGAAAGAACATAGAGACTTTGAAGTGGTCAACAAACAATAGAGAAGTACATAGTCGACCATTATATTCCTAAAAATTAGCAACAAATGTATTTCCTTTGTTTATAATTAAAAAAATATTTTTATAAATGATTCGTTAATAATAATATGCATTAATTATGTACTAATTTTCAAAAAAATCTCAATATTTTGGTTATCAGGTAATTTTCAGAAGAGTCCTAATATTTAGAGCAAACTAACGAAAAATGACAGAATACCGACTAAATCTACGAAACCGGCCAAAAAAAGATTTTTCGAAGTTCTAGCTGGTATTCTGTGCTTTTCTGTAAACAAAAAATAGTTCGGGACTTTTTCATAAATTACACTAAAATTTTAGGGCTTTTCTGGAGATTTCCCTTATTTAACGATATAGTTTATTCAATTAGACTTTATTTTTATAAAACAATACTTTTTTCTTTATTTTATCAATTTAATTCTAATTAATTTCTAATAACAATCATTTTTGAATGACTCGTTACATTTCTTATAGCCAACCAAATAACCGGACTTCTATTTACCTCACTAAGTACATTATGTTGTTTATTTCATTCATTTGTGATTTCATTACATCATAACAAACAGACACAGATAATATCTCTACTTGCAGTATTTACTTTTTTTTCAGTGTTTTCTTATTACAAAGTAAACTAAATAACCATAGAAATTTACAATTATAAGGCGTAAAATTTCTAATTGACAAATAGAATAAAAGATATTCAAAAAGATTTCACAATAACCACAATTATTAACTCAAAGATATAACAAAATTTCTTGGTTCAAAATATCAAACATAAACAAGGACATAACTAAACTAAAAAATTTAATATTGACATAAAACCAATAAATATTAATACATTATCTTAAATTAAACGTTCAAAAAGCCTGAATCGGAAAACAATCAGAGATGTAAATTGGGATTCAAACTAATTGAGTTCAAAAACTACTTTCACTTCCTACTATAAAAATATCTTTAAAAGTACCCATTTTTTAAAACAACCAAGAAATAGCAATTAACTTATCTTAATAAATACCTAATAATTCACAAAATCTTGAGAAAAGATCATAGCTTTCTTCTAATCCAATCGATTTGGAGCTTCCCTTTTCTTGATGCTCCTCTTTGCATCTTATCATGTCTACCACGCGTTTTCTGCTTCTTTTGATCCTTGTCAACTGACACACCTTTTTTCTTCTTAAAACTACGTAGTTTTGATCGCTGCCCATTCATAAGTTTAGACACTGCACTTGACGATAACTTTGTTTTCTGTTGCTTTTCTTCAGACAAATACTCAATACCTTTTGGCATATTCAACATTTTCTTTATTTGTGCTTTTATCCAGACTTGTTTCCCGTCATTTTGGGGATTCTTCTCATTTAATTCACATTCAATCTCTTCATTATTTTGTTTCAAATTTGCTTCACTCGAATCTTGAAGTGGAGTATCCTTGTTTTTCTTTCCATGTTTACCCCTCTTTTTTGACTTCCGCTTCTTTTTGCCTTGTGTTTCTTTTTTCTCCTTATCATTTGCACAAACTCCATTTTCTTGAACACATACATCCATCAAAATATTTCCTTCCTCATTTGTTTGATGATATTCAATCTCTAAACATTCTGGTTCAAGCAATTCATTTTCTTGTTCTTGAAACACTTCAACTATTTGTTTCTTGGTTTCCTGTGAATCCAACAAGCTTTTTTTATTCTTGATCTTCTTATGTTTATTCTTATGCCTACTGCTTTTCTTCCCCGTGTATGAATCTTGCTTCGTTTTCAAATGTTTTTCAGATTTAGGGTTTGAAATTGGGTCAGAATCTACACCGGCAAGCAAATAACGTTTCTTTCGAGTTATGGAAAATTCTTTGCAATCACAAAGCTTCTCAAGGTGGTGTTTCAGCAATGTAGAGTGGGCCCAAGGCAAATCAACAAACTCCTGTTTTATGTAATTTGATATTGACTCCTGACTATAACCCCTTTTCTCGTTCAACATCCTAAAAATACAGTCCAAAAATTTCGTTTTATATCAGTAACAAAACCATAGTCATCATATATCGCATAAAAATCATAAACAATGTATCTCAAAATATTATAACAACTGTCAAGTATATCAGAGTATAAACATCCCAGACTGAACAAATGGTGTGTGCACTGCAATCTTCCCGAGCTCCACTTTTGAAAACTGAGTACCTAAAACCACAACTAAAAACTATAAGCACGATGCTTAGTGAGTCTCCCCAAACTACCACATACCATAGAATCACTCATATAGCACAAACTGGGCCTTGCCCACTGCATCGGGCCCCGCACGGCATCGGACCAAAGTCCGGCATAACATGGGCCCCGCCCACTACATCGGGCCCCGCCCGACATCGGACCGAATTCTGGAATAACTTAGGCCCCGCCTACTGCATCAGGCCCCGCCGGGCATAGGACTGAAGTCCGGAATAAACTGTACATAACATAAACATGAATATATCGGGCTTGCCCGTCATCAGACCGGATTCCGGAACATATAACACATATCATAAACATGCATGAATCATGAAGACATCAAGCATACATAACTGCTTCTCGGGACCACCCCGGCATCGAACCGAAGTCCGGAAACATGTAAACAGCATCAGGCTAACCCCCGGCATCGAACCAAAGTCTGGAACTACTAACATCTAAATTTTCCGGCATTGTGGTCGTAGACCCGTTCCTACTGGAAGGAAAACTCACCTCATACTGCTGAAGTCCTGCTGACAAAACCCTAGGTATTGGATGACAGATTCCCAAATCTGTCAGCATCAAAATAACACCTAATTAATAAATGGGTTCCATCATATATACTCATAAGTCCATGCTTGGGGTAAAAGACTGTTTTACCCGAATCTTAGCTTGACTCAAGTCCAGGCCCAACCCAAGGCCCAAAAGTCAAATAATGAGCCAAGGCCCAACTATGGCCCAATTTTCCCAATAATCAAGGCCCAACCAAATTGGGCCCAAACCCCCTTACATGGTCCTTACCCTTAAGTCCAATAATTTATTCTAGTCCATATGATTGACCTTGAATGGCCCATTATTGGCCCAATCACCAAAGCCCAATGTAAAGGCCCAACTTAGGGCCCACGTGAAATTAGAGTTTCACATAAAATGACAATTAGGGTTAAGTGTGTAACGACCCAATTTTCACGACTAAAAATTTCTTTTAAAACATTACTAAAACCATATTTATAAAAAAACGTTTCATAAGTTGTAACATAATTTCATAGTAATAATTCAAATCATAAACTTATTATCAGAGTAAAACATCCCAGGCTAACTGACTATGGTGTGTGCACTGCAACCGCTGCGAGCTCCTCTTTTGAAAACTGAGTACCTGAAATTGTAAGCACGAAGCTTAGTGAGCTCCCCCAAACTACCACATACCATACAAACATATAAAGCACATATTGGGCCTTACCGACTGCATCGGACCGAGGTCCGGAAACTGACTGGGACCTTGTCCCCTGCATCGGACCGAAGTCTGGACTAACTGGGGCCTTGCCCCTTGCATCGGACCGAAGTCCAAAAACTGATTGGGACCTTGTCCCCTGCATCGGACCGAAGTCCGAACTTATTGGGGCCTTGCCCCATGCATTGGACCGAAGTCCGGAAACTGACTGGGACCTTGTCCCCTGAATCGGACCGAAGTCCGAACTAACTCGACATAGCATAGCATAAACATATCAACTAGCATGAACACATATACTGTATACTGCATCGGGTCGTAGCCCGGAACACATAACACATAAATCTTGTTTGAGCCACAAAGGCATCAAACATACTAACTACTACATCGGACCGAAGTCCGGAAACTACTACTAATTAAACGGGCCAGCATTGTGGCCTTAGACTCGTTCCTACTGGAAGGAAACTCACCTCGAAAGTTGGCTGCTGAAACTCTACTCGGGAACTATCTGCTGCTGCTCCGGTCTCTCCCGGCTACAATTCCCATAACATACTTAATCAAATATTGATAACTGTACTGAAGGTAAAATGACTATTTTACCCCTGGTCAAACTCAACCTCCTGGTGAAAGTCAACATACAGTTGACCCGACTCGTCGAGTCCCTACTCTCATTTCTCATTCCTTCCCGCTACTACTCGTCGAGTTTGGCATAGACTCGAAGAGTTCCTCCTCGATACTAACACCCAGTCAATCTTCATCCGACTCGCCGAGTTGTATGAACAACTCGTCGAGTTCTCCTTCATCATACGAACACTCTGGGCAGTGACTCGCCGAATAGTATGAACACTCGTCGAGTCTGTTCTTGAGCCAAGAAGATTGCCTTGGACTCGCCGACTGAGGGCATTGACTCGCCGAGTCCCTCCATTAATGATTCTGTTCTCCGAATCACTGAGTCCACCTATAACTCACTGGTTCCACTCGGCCTAACTTAAAAGGGGAAAATCGGGGACTCGCGACTCGACCCGCCGAGTCCGAAGAACAACTCGTCGATTCGGTTGCATGCAAACACTATACAGTCGATTCTGATCAATTCCATTGCCTTCAACTTATAGATCTGGGATCCTAGGGCTTGTTTAACACGTAAAGTTTCAAACTTTACATCTATCCATGCATCAACGAGGGTTTAAAGGCACTAAATGGACCAAAATTGTAGATCTAGGGCTTTTACACGAAAATGGTCCCATAAAGGCAATAGATCTAAGCTTCTAGAGCTCAGACTTGGTTAGATCTGATGTCCATTCATTCCCACATGGTCTCTATACCACTACCAAGCCAAGAATGGAAAAAACTAGCCAAATACAAGATCTAATTGAAGAAGGACAAAGGTTTGAGCTTGATATCTCAATGAAGACTGTGAAACAACAAGGAAATCGGATCTTCTTTGCTTCCCCTTGATTCCTCCTCTTCTCTTCTCTTCTTTTAATCCTCAAATGCACCAACAACTTCACAAGGTGAGAAATCACACCAAAAATGATAAGGGATGGCTAGGGTTTTAGTATGGAGCTTTCTGTGGATGAGGGAGGCTGATGAGTGCACAAAAAGTTGTTTAAATAGGGTGCAAACCCTTAGATTTAGGGTTTCATCCAGATTGGCAGACTCGCCGAGTCCAAGCATATGGACTCGCCGAGTAGCCGGCTCCAAACGTGTGTTCATCCCGCCTCTACTCGACAAGTCGGGATACTGACTCGTCGAGTTCCTCTTGAACTTATGGTTTTTCCTTTCTTTTCTTGACCTTTCTGATTTCGGGTGTTACAAATCTCCCCCACTTAAACTAAAATTCGTCCTCGAAGTTTCCCTACGGCCAAACGCCTTGCAATCTACTTTTAACACCCTGCCTGGTGATTCTAACCCTATTGACCTTCTGCCCGGTTAATCTGGATGGCATAATCCTTGTAGTTAAAATCCCCGAGTACCATCTAATCCTCAACCTTCCTGAAAACACCTCCCTTTTCTCGTGCGTTCTCTGGCCTCCCCAAGGCTGCCCTCTATAGCTATCCATCTCCCTTGTCACTGTGAGGAACGTACCCTTCACGATGTCCATCACTCCAGCCACCTTCAGTGTTGGTCACTACTGCCGGTACATACAGAGTGCTTCTTACTTCCATACTTAGTGCTGAGCACCCGTCCCAGCGGATGGATCAGATAATCCTTCGAGTAAAAGGTTCATCCTTGCAACGGTTAAGACTCATACGAGAGCTGCGCAATAAGGTCAAACCCTCCCCTTCGATATTATCCAACCCTGCTGTGAGAGGCGTAGCACCCTCGGTCAACTCGCTGCCTGAACACTGAACTGCCTGAATCACTGAACTGCCTGAAACACTGAACTTCCTAAAATATATCGAGACCTTCCTGGTCTCCAATCATCCGTCGGTTATTTGCCACACTGAGTTCCGACTCAACTATGGAGTCCAAGGACTCCTCACTTAGTCACTCCCACAACTTCTGAACGAAATCTTTCTCTGGAACTAGTTTCCACTAGTTATCCTGTCACTGTGGCTCTAACCACCTCCCCGTCCACCGATCGGGTCCAAACGTCACATCCTGACATCATCAAATCCAAGATTAAAAATGATGGCTCCCTGACTAACGGTAGCCCTTAACATACACGAACCCAAGCGGTCCACTGCTACCCTGATCTCATAACCGTGGTGACGATCTAGTTGTCGAATCGCTAGCTTAACCATAACTCAACCATTTGGGAAATCCGAACTCTAACCCATGGATATCCCATATCCTTACTGTTGCACTCGAACTAGTGGGTACTACTACTTCCCCCGCGTCCAAACAACGTGCTCATGCTGTCTACTACCCTGACGAATGCTACGGCTACATCCACAGACTTACAAGTCCCTAATACTATCTAGCTACTAGTGAATGTTACGGCTACCCCCACAGACTTACAACACTCTACTACTATCTGGCTGCTAGTGAATGCTACGACTACCCCCGCAGACTTACGACACTCTACTATTGTCTGACTGCTAGTGAATGCTACGGCTACCCCCGCAAACTTACAACGCTACTACTACTATCTGACTGCTAGTGAATGCTACGGCTACCCCCCATAGACTTACGACACTCTACTACTGTCTGACTACTAATGAATGCTACGGCTACCCCCGCAGACTTACACGCTACTACTACTATCTGACTGCTAGTGAATGCTACAGCTACCCCCGCAGACATACAACACTACTACTCTCTGACTGCTTTACTAACTACTATTCCGAGGACATCCTGACTATCCCTAGTCCTGCTAGCGATTCCTCATCCTGATTTCTCAAAACCATCCCTCATTCATCGAATGCTACATCAACCTCGACATCTTATATCCTTGATACACTTAGCGTTTCGTCGAGGAATTCTTCGGCTTGGTTCCCAAACCAACCGTCTACTAATCCGGATACATGAAACTATCGTTGGGAAGTTTCCAAACTCCCAACTCCTGAATCCACACAACCCTGCATGTTGTCTCTGCCACTGACTACTATCATATAAGCATCTCTTGCTAACCGTTCTCAAGATCCTCATTCCGACTCAATAGAGTCCTACCGGCGATCCTCCAACCTGGATTCCTAACCAACCACTAACCATCTCGATTACATAAAATAACTGTTGGGAAGTTCCTCAAACTCCCAATCCTGAACTCCTCAATCCATCAATCGTTGTGCTACTATCCTTTCCTCTTAGAGGTCGTGTACTCATTATGGGTCTGTGTGCTCTTACCTTTGTATACTCGGAGGGTTCTCCCCCACTTGGATCCGGCTAACTCCTTACTGCTCACTGGTCGAAAGAATTCCCCAACCTTCCTTCTACTTAAAAGGGACGATTCGTTGCCCGCCCACGTCTATCTTTATCGACGCTCCAACTAACCCTTACCAGATCCGAACCATTCTTGTTAACTAACCGAGCACTCTTCAGTCCTTTACTGCATTTGCTTTAGTGACTGCATCCTGAGAATCTGCGCTTAGGGTGAACATCTCTAACCCACTTCCTTACCGACCGCTAGCTACTCCACTAGAAGCTCTAGATTGTCACTACAGAAAATATAACTGATCAATACCCGACTAACACCTTCCGCAAGTAGTGAGGCACTACTGAATCTTACACATACATACTACAGTTACCACATCTGAAGTAACCTGATCTACAGGGGAACCATCTCCAATTTATCATTCTAAATCCAAGGTATGCAAATGGCATATAACTCAATCATAAGCAGATAATATAATACCCCAATACATATGCTTATTAGTATCGATGCAGCAACATAACAATGATATCATGAATAATAATTGACAGGAAGGTAAAGATACGTAACTCCAATATCCGGTGCTGCTCGAAACCTTGCTGAAATCAATTGGAACAGTCTGCTCCAAGCCGTGGGTGCCCTTGCCCGGCCCCAGAAACCGCTGGTGGTACTCGAAGTCACATGGGCAGGAGCTATCACCTGCTCTGCTGTATACAAACTCGGACAGTGGGCCTTCTTGTGGCCCCTCTGATTGCAATGGAAACATATCGGGTCAAGTTCCTGGGCGATGGTAACAGTACAATCTCTGCTAAAATGGCCAATCCAGACGCACTTGAAACATCCAGCATTGCCACCACTTCTACGCCTGCACGCACCCTTGTGCGTCCTACCACACTTCCCGCATCGACTGTGGCTCTGATAGTCCCTCGATCTCAAATCCGAACCCTTGGGCCTTTTGCCCGAACCTGTGGCTACCTGTGTCTCATCCGTTTTCCTCTTCCTTTCTGACTCCCTGCCCGTCTCTCGCTCCTGCGTTACCTCTTCGACCCCATCCGTCGTCTGAACAACCGTTGTCTGATCCTGGAGCTTCACGGTCAACCTATCAGTAATCCTCACGACCATGTCGGACAGCTCCTCGCGAATGGCTCGCAAAACCTCCTCAACTATCCAATCATGCAGAGGTCTCTCTTGGAGACAGGGTGCCCCACTCACCCCTGTCCCCTAATGGCAAAAGCTAGAAATGGGATCTCCCTCCCTGATGGATCCCTGAACTCCATAAGAATCGGGCTCTAGACAAGCCCCAATCTATCCTGAAACTATCCCAGCCCTAATGGCCTCAAGATGATTGTCCATAAGCTCCACGATGGCCTCTCTAACCGAACCGAAAAGGACTGGAGTCTGATCAATGATGTTGCGCAATATCTCTACGGAAATGAAATCCCTCATCTGGTCATCAAGCTGCCCGGCTCCAGAGCTCGAGCCAAATCCCTCCCCGGTACCTGAACTGCTAACTGGTAACTCGCGCAATGTCACCATGCTGAAAATATAACTCTTCCTGATCAATATACACACCTTTGTTGAGGGATCTCTCACACACTCTACAAGTTCCCTAGTCTTGTCTTGGCCCTCTTGATTCGAGTATGGATCCTCTACTTTCAGTAGTACGGGCCCATACTACCTTTCACATCTATTTGTACTTTCCTCAAGAATTACCTCAACTCCACCAAGTCACTATCCTGCTACTGATCTCTGCTACTACCTTCCTAGGCTTTCCCTAGGGAACCTCTGACTCCACCCAATCAGTCCTCAGCTGCTGAAAGTCTCCTTGTAATGCCAATTAGCCGTCACCTGAATACCATCACATGTAACGAGGCTCGGATAATCCTTCGAGTAAGGGACTCATCCCTACAACGGTTAGGACTCATACAAGAGCTACGCAATAGGGTCAAATCTAATACTCTGAGATTATTCAACCCTGATTACATGCGACTTAACGTATTTGTAACATCCCCCTCTGACACGTATCACAATATTGTCCGCTTTGGGCCACTCGGCACGAGGACTTCCCAGGGGGTCACCCATCCTGGTACTACTCCCGCCCGAGCACGCTTAACTGCAGAGTTTTTATGGGATCTGCTGCCCTCACGGCTTTAAAACGCGTTGTGACAAGGAAGGTATCCACACCCCTTTATAAGGAAATGTTTCGTTCTCCTTCCAAGCTGATGTGGGATCAGATCTAACCCACTTTCACCCCCCATTATAGGGTTCGACGTCCCCGTCGAACACATCGACCCGTGCCCTGGCTCTGATACCATTTGTAACATCCCCCTCTGACACGTATCACAATATTGTCCGCTTTGGGCCACTCGGCACGAGGACTTCCCAGGGGGTCACCCATCCTGGTACTACTCCCGCCCGAGCACGCTTAACTGCAGAGTTCTTATGGGATCTGCTGCCCTCACGGCTTTAAAACGCGTTGTGACAAGGAAGGTATCCACACCCCTTTATAAGGAAATGTTTCGTTCTCCTTCCAAGCCGATGTGGTATCAGATCTAACCCACTTGTGTAACGCCTGCAGATCCGGGCTAGTCAATTTAGAGGCAATAGGGGTCGAAAACGACTTTTCGACAAAAAGATTATTTAGAATAAATAATCTTAACCAAGTTGTAGAATATGTCACAGGGTTTCCGTACATATAAAGAACGCCGAAATCCGAGTTATAACGAAGAAGTTATGACCCGTCGAAGTTTCGCGTCGGAACCGGCACGGCGCCGGGAAGCGTAAATAGTAAATTTATGATAGAGCGAGATTTAGATTTAGCGCTCTAAACGAAAGTCGTAGAATATGTTAAACTAAGAACTTCGATAAAAAGAACGCCCAAATCTGACTTCGTATGAAGAAGTTACGATTTTTCGAAGTTTCGGATTAGCAGTGTACAGTCCGAAATTCGAATATTAGATCGAGCGATTTTTAGCCGACACAACCTAAACGAGAATTGAAGATCTCATTATTAGTAGCGTAACAATAAAAAGACAGACGAAAATGGACATCGGATGAAGAAGTTATGAGATTATAACGGACCAATCCTGTCCCCGCCTGTTAAAAATATAACTTTAAAAATAAATTCAAAATTAGCCGAAGGAGTCTAAACGAAAGTTGTAGAGTACGTCTCCACCTACGCGCGGATATAAATAACGTCAAAAACGGAGTTCGTATGAACGAGTTACAAATTATAATAGCATATTTACGTATTAAAATAAAGTATAAATCATATATACGTACACATATATATATACATATGTATATATCATTAGAAAGGTATCGACGATGCGGTCATTATAAGACTAATGTTGAGTTCTTTCGACATTAGTTTAGTGCAAATATCATTAAATCTATTTAAAATAGTATTATAAAGGGGTGTTTAGTTGTTTATATAACTATAAGGTCATTAAGTAATTATGGGGGGTAGTTTTTGTAAATTCAATTACTATAAATAAGAGGCTTGGGCTCTCATATTTCTTGCACCATTCTCTTGATTCAAGAGTCTTTCTCTCCTTATCCCCCGAGCATTTCGGTCCCTCGTGATTCGACTTCTCTTTCTGTAGTTTTAGTATAGTAAGGTGAGCGCTGAAGCGCTGCACGAATCTTTCTTAGAAAGATTCAGCGACGAAGTTCTGCCCCTGCAGAGTCCGACTCCTAGCTAAAATCCCCTTGTAAGTAAGTTATGCTTACCCTATTTTAAATATAGTTTATATTTAAAATTAGTATTGTTATTATAAATTTATAATAAATATTTGAGCTATTATTATGACTTATATAAGTGTCGTTATAATATCTTTTTAACTACTCGCGGTACGGAGAATCTGGTTTAAAGGGCCGCATAGGGTTGTTGGATTTCAGAAGTGCTATATGCCAAAATGGTCCTGCCCTCCGGTGTTTTATGTTTGGCCCCTGTCTGTACATAGTGGTTGGAAAGTATTGTTTAAACGCTTATATAATAATAATAATAAGACTAATAATTAGTCACGGTAAATATTAGACTAAAATCTAGTGGTAATAATACTAGGTTTCGTCGAAGGAAATTATTTTAAAGTAAACGAAGCGCTGTCCGAGTACCGAGTCACCACCTTCTCAAGTGAGTGCATAGTTACTTTCATCTTACACATAGATATGAAGTATTTTATATAAACTACGTGCTATGTGTGCACATTATCTGAATACTTGCTGTTTATGCTGGTTGAACGTTTTATACATGTTTTAAAGGACTTAAACTGTATACGTATTTTATATATACGAAAATGTTGGGTATGATATGGGTAGATGAATGATGAGAGATAGAAGATGACGTGAGTATACATTGGCAGCTACAGACTTAGTGCCTATGGGACAAACACCGGTAGCTATGGACTTAGTACCTTTTAGACGTTGGTAGCTATGGATTTAGTACCTGTAGGAATTGGTAGCTATGGACTTAGTACCTGTTGAACATTGGTAGCTATGGACTTAGTACCTATTAGATAAAGACTGGTAGCTATGGATTTAGTACCCGATGAATAGACTATAGCAGCTATGGAATTAGTGCTTTATGAACGAATATTGGCAGCTATGGATTTAGTGCCAGTCCCATAACCCTGGAAGTAAGGGACTTCGGAATAAACGAATGCAGGATAGATGACTCTTAGGTTAAATCCTTAAAGAGTAAAGAAGATAATGGGGATGGGTAATTGGGTTGATTGTTTGATTGAACATAATAATTATATTATTGTGGGTTGAAAACCCTATGTACTCACCAGGTTTCCCAACCTGACCCACTCAGTTTATGTATATCACAGGTGAGGAAGTGAAGTGACATTACACTGAGAGATTTAAAAGAGATGTAGATCACTAGTGTAAATCATTGTAAGTTCTGTTTATGCTTATGTTTCGGTATTAACGATGACATCCCAAACATTTTAAAATGAAATAAATACGTTTCTTCGAAAATGTTTTAATAATGTATTTACCATGTTTTTCTGGGAACAAATTCCGCAACCTTTTTATAAAATGAAGTACTCTGATTTTTATAAAGCATAATCAAAATCGGTCTTTTCTGGCCGTGAATTTGGGGATGTCACAGTATTCACCTAACAGCTAACTCCCATCACTCAGAATCCCACAAAGCACAAAGCAAGCAGCATTCAGACCAGAAGGAAACTAACTCAAGCAAATATATTCTCATAACCAAGAATTTGTACTAGCATATAATGTTGAACTCATACTATCAGGCATAACCTAAATAGGCCATCCTACTGCTGTCTACTCAATACTAGCATGCAATTCTCATAAGGCTGAAACACATAAAGCAGGCACATAAGGCATCCTCCTAGATCCTTAGTCCTATACTATCATGTTGTTCTACTGAAACTGAAACTAAAACTGGACCTGAAACTGAATCTGATAGTCATAAACTTGTATGGGTAATTTGGGAGTACTTACTTGAGCTTGGCTGATTGCATGCACCACACCCTTTTTCTCTTTTCAAAGTTCTTTTCTTTCAAAAAAAATTCTTTTCGCTTTTTCTAAAACTCTTTTCTTTTCTCAAAAATTCTTTCGAAAATGTTTTTCTTTTGAAACCCTTTTACCGTTTCCTTAGTTTGAGTTCAGACACACCCCAAGTGTATCTGAATCCCTCAAACCAAGGCTCTGATACCAACTTGTAACGACCCAATTTTCACGAATAAAAATTTCTTTTAAAACATTACTAAAACCATATTTATAAACAAAAAATGTTTCATAAGTCGTAACATAATTTGATAGTAATAATACAAATCATAAACTTATTATCAGAGTAAAACATCCCAGGCTAACTGACTATGGTGTGTGCACTGCAACCGCTCCGAGCTCCTCTTTTGAAAAATGAGTACCTGAAACCAAAAACTGAAACTGTAAGCACGAAGCTTAGTGAGCCCCCCCCCCCCCCCCCCCAAACTACCACATACCATACAAACATATAAAGCACATACTGGGCCTTGCCCACTACATCGGACCGAGGTCCGAAAACTGACTGGGACCTTGTCCCCTGCAACGGACCGAAGTCCGGACTAACTGGGGCCTTGCCCCCTGCATCGGACTGAAGTCTGGAAACTGACTTGGACCTTGTCCTCTGCATCGGACCAAAGTTCGGACTAACTGGGGCCTTACCCCCTGCATCGAACTGAAGTCTGGAAACTGACTGGGACCTTGTCCCCTGAATCGGACCGAAGTCCGGACTAACTCAACATAGCATAGCATAAACATATCAACTAGCATGAACACATATAATGTATACTGCATCGGGCGATAGCCCGGAACACATAACACATAAATCCTGTCTGAGCCACGAAGGCATCAAACATACTAACTACTGCATCGGACCGAAGTCCGGAAACTACTACTAATTAAAAGGGTCGGCATTGTGGCCTTAGACTCGTTCCTACTGGAAGGAAACTCACCTCGAAAGCTGGCTGCTGAAACTCTACTCGGGAACTATCTGCTGCTGCTCCGGTCTCTCCCGGCTACAATTCCCATAACATACTTAATCAAATATTGATAATTGTACTGAAGGTAAAATGACTATTTTACCCCTGGTCAAAGTCAACATACAGTTGACCCAATTCGTCAAGTTGGGCCGCCAACTCGTCGAGTCCTTGCTCTCATTTCTCATTCCTTCCCGCTACTACTCGTCGAGTTTGGAATATACTTGACGAGTTCCTCCTCGGTCTAACACCCAGTCAATCTTCATTCGACTCGCCGAGTTGTATGAACAACTCGTCGAATTCTCCTTCATCATAAGAACACTCTGGCCTGTGACTCGCCGAGTAGTCTGAACACTCGTCAAGTCTGTTCTTGAGGCAAGAAGATTGCCTTGGACTCGCCGAGTCAAGGCATTGACTCACCGAGTCCCTCCATTAATGAGTCTGTTCTCCGACTCACTGAGTCCACCTGTAACTCACTGGTTCCACTCGGCCTAACTCAAAAGGGGAAAATCGGGGACTCGCGACTTGACTCGCCAATTCGGTTGCATGCAAACACTATACAGTCGATTCTGATCAATTCCATTGCCTTCAACTTATAGATCTGGGCTCCTAGGGCTTGTTTAACACGTAAAGTTTCCAACATTACGTGTATCCATGCATCAACGAGGGTTTAAAGGCACTAAATGGACCAAAATTGTAGATCTAGGGCTTTTACACGAAAATGGTCCCATAAAGGCAGTAGATCTAAGCTTCTAGAGCTCCGACTTGGTTAGATCTGATGGCCATTCATTCCTACATGGTCTCTATACCACTACCAAGCCAAGAATGGCAAAAACAAGCCAAATACAAGATCTAATTGAAGAAGGACAAAGGTTTGAGCTTCATACCTCAATGAAGACTGTGAAACAACAAGGAAATCGGATCTTCTTTGCTTCCCCTTGATTCTTCCTCTTCTCCTCTCTTCTTTTAATCCTCAAATGCACCAACAACTTCACAAGGTGAGAAATCACACCAAAAATAATAAGGGACGGTTAGGGTTTTAGTATGGAGCTTTCTGTGGATGAGGGAGGCTAATGAGTGCACAAAAAGTTGTTTAAATAGGGTGCAAACCCTTAGATTTAGGGTTTCATCCAGATTGGCAGACTCGCCGAGTCCAAGCATATGGACTCGCCGAGTAGCCGGCTCCAAATGCGTGTTCATCCCGCCTCTACTCGACGAGTCGGGCTACTGACTCGTCGAGTTCCTCTTGAACTTTTGGTTTTTCCTTTCTTTTCTTGACCTTTCTGATTTCGGGTGTTACAAAGTGTTTCCCACTTAACCCATTAACAACTTGAACGAGAATTGAAGATCTCATTATTAGTAGCGTAACAATAAAAAGACAGACGAAAATGGACATCGGATGAAGAAGTTATGAGATTATAACGGACCAATCCTGTCCCCGCCTGTTAAAAATATAACTTTAAAAATAAATTCAAAATTAGCCGAAGGAGTCTAAACGAAAGTTGTAGAGTACGTCTCCACCTACGCGCGGATATAAATAACGTCAAAAACGGAGTTCGTATGAACGAGTTACAAATTATAATAGCATATTTACGTATTAAAATAAAGTATAAATCATATATACGTACACATATATATATACATATGTATATATCATTAGAAAGGTATCGACGATGCGGTCATTATAAGACTAATGTTGAGTTCTTTCGACATTAGTTTAGTGCAAATATCATTAAATCTATTTAAAATAGTATTATAAAGGGGTGTTTAGTTGTTTATATAACTATAAGGTCATTAAGTAATTATGGGGGGTAGTTTTTGTAAATTCAATTACTATAAATAAGAGGCTTGGGCTCTCATATTTCTTGCACCATTCTCTTGATTCAAGAGTCTTTCTCTCCTTATCCCCCGAGCATTTCGGTCCCTCGTGATTCGACTTCTCTTTCTGTAGTTTTAGTATAGTAAGGTGAGCGCTGAAGCGCTGCACGAATCTTTCTTAGAAAGATTCAGCGACGAAGTTCTGCCCCTGCAGAGTCCGACTCCTAGCTAAAATCCCCTTGTAAGTAAGTTATGCTTACCCTATTTTAAATATAGTTTATATTTAAAATTAGTATTGTTATTATAAATTTATAATAAATATTTGAGCTATTATTATGACTTATATAAGTGTCGTTATAATATCTTTTTAACTACTCGCGGTACGGAGAATCTGGTTTAAAGGGCCGCATAGGGTTGTTGGATTTCAGAAGTGCTATATGCCAAAATGGTCCTGCCCTCCGGTGTTTTATGTTTGGCCCCTGTCTGTACATAGTGGTTGGAAAGTATTGTTTAAACGCTTATATAATAATAATAATAAGACTAATAATTAGTCACGGTAAATATTAGACTAAAATCTAGTGGTAATAATACTAGGTTTCGTCGAAGGAAATTATTTTAAAGTAAACGAAGCGCTGTCCGAGTACCGAGTCACCACCTTCTCAAGTGAGTGCATAGTTACTTTCATCTTACACATAGATATGAAGTATTTTATATAAACTACGTGCTATGTGTGCACATTATCTGAATACTTGCTGTTTATGCTGGTTGAACGTTTTATACATGTTTTAAAGGACTTAAACTGTATACGTATTTTATATATACGAAAATGTTGGGTATGATATGGGTAGATGAATGATGAGAGATAGAAGATGACGTGAGTATACATTGGCAGCTACAGACTTAGTGCCTATGGGACAAACACCGGTAGCTATGGACTTAGTACCTTTTAGACGTTGGTAGCTATGGATTTAGTACCTGTAGGAATTGGTAGCTATGGACTTAGTACCTGTTGAACATTGGTAGCTATGGACTTAGTACCTATTAGATAAAGACTGGTAGCTATGGATTTAGTACCCGATGAATAGACTATAGCAGCTATGGAATTAGTGCTTTATGAACGAATATTGGCAGCTATGGATTTAGTGCCAGTCCCATAACCCTGGAAGTAAGGGACTTCGGAATAAACGAATGCAGGATAGATGACTCTTAGGTTAAATCCTTAAAGAGTAAAGAAGATAATGGGGATGGGTAATTGGGTTGATTGTTTGATTGAACATAATAATTATATTATTGTGGGTTGAAAACCCTATGTACTCACCAGGTTTCCCAACCTGACCCACTCAGTTTATGTATATCACAGGTGAGGAAGTGAAGTGACATTACACTGAGAGATTTAAAAGAGATGTAGATCACTAGTGTAAATCATTGTAAGTTCTGTTTATGCTTATGTTTCGGTATTAACGATGACATCCCAAACATTTTAAAATGAAATAAATACGTTTCTTCGAAAATGTTTTAATAATGTATTTACCATGTTTTTCTGGGAACAAATTCCGCAACCTTTTTATAAAATGAAGTACTCTGATTTTTATAAAGCATAATCAAAATCGGTCTTTTCTGGCCGTGAATTTGGGGATGTCACAGTATTCACCTAACAGCTAACTCCCATCACTCAGAATCCCACAAAGCACAAAGCAAGCAGCATTCAGACCAGAAGGAAACTAACTCAAGCAAATATATTCTCATAACCAAGAATTTGTACTAGCATATAATATTGAACACATACTATCAGGCATAACCTAAATAGGCCATCCTACTGCTGTCTACTCAATACTAGCATGCAATTCTCATAAGGCTGAAACACATAAAGCAGGCACATAAGGCATCCTCCTAGATCCTTAGTCCTATACTATCATGTTGTTCTACTGAAACTGAAACTAAAACTGGACCTGAAACTGAATCTGATAGTCATAAACTTGTATGGGTAATTTGGGAGTACTTACTTGAGCTTGGCTGATTGCATGCACCACACCCTTTTTCTCTTTTCAAAGTTCTTTTCTTTCAAAAAAAATTCTTTTCGCTTTTTCTAAAACTCTTTTCTTTTCTCAAAAATTCTTTCGAAAATGTTTTTCTTTTGAAACCCTTTTACCGTTTCCTTAGTTTGAGTTCAGACACACCCCAAGTGTATCTGAATCCCTCAAACCAAGGCTCTGATACCAACTTGTAACGACCCAATTTTCACGAATAAAAATTTCTTTTAAAACATTACTAAAACCATATTTATAAACAAAAAATGTTTCATAAGTCGTAACATAATTTGATAGTAATAATACAAATCATAAACTTATTATCAGAGTAAAACATCCCAGGCTAACTGACTATGGTGTGTGCACTGCAACCGCTCCGAGCTCCTCTTTTGAAAAATGAGTACCTGAAACCAAAAACTGAAACTGTAAGCACGAAGCTTAGTGAGCCCCCCCCCCCCCCCCAAACTACCACATACCATACAAACATATAAAGCACATACTGGGCCTTGCCCACTACATCGGACCGAGGTCCGAAAACTGACTGGGACCTTGTCCCCTGCAACGGACCAAAGTCCGGACTAACTGGGGCCTTGCCCCCTGCATCGGACTGAAGTCTAGAAACTGACTTGGACCTTGTCCTCTGCATCGGACCAAAGTTCGGACTAACTGGGGCCTTACCCCCTGCATCGAACTGAAGTCTGGAAACTGACTGGGACCTTGTCCCCTGAATCGGACCGAAGTCCGGACTAACTCAACATAGCATAGCATAAACATATCAACTAGCATGAACACATATAATGTATACTGCATCGGGCGATAGCCCGGAACACATAACACATAAATCCTGTCTGAGCCACGAAGGCATCAAACATACTAACTACTGCATCGGACCGATGTCCGGAAACTACTACTAATTAAAAGGGTCGGCATTGTGGCCTTAGACTCGTTCCTACTGGAAGGAAACTCACCTCGAAAGCTGGCTGCTGAAACTCTACTCGGGAACTATCTGCTGCTGCTCCGGTCTCTCCCGGCTACAATTCCCATAACATACTTAATCAAATATTGATAATTGTACTGAAGGTAAAATGACTATTTTACCCCTGGTCAAAGTCAACATACAGTTGACCCAATTCGTCAAGTTGGGCCGCCAACTCGTCGAGTCCTTACTCTCATTTCTCATTCCTTCCCGCTACTACTCGTCGAGTTTGGAATAGACTTGACGAGTTCCTCCTCGGTCTAACACCCAGTCAATCTTCATTCGACTCGCCGAGTTGTATGAACAACTCGTCGAATTCTCCTTCATCATAAGAACACTCTGGCCTGTGACTCGCCGAGTAGTCTGAACACTCGTCAAGTCTGTTCTTGAGGCAAGAAGATTGCCTTGGACTCGCCGAGTCAAGGCATTGACTCACCGAGTCCCTCCATTAATGAGTCTGTTCTCCGACTCACTGAGTCCACCTGTAACTCACTGGTTCCACTCGGCCTAACTCAAAAGGGGAAAATCGGGGACTCGCGACTTGACTCGCCAATTCGGTTGCATGCAAACACTATACAGTCGATTCTGATCAATTCCATTGCCTTCAACTTATAGATCTGGGCTCCTAGGGCTTGTTTAACACGTAAAGTTTCCAACATTACGTGTATCCATGCATCAACGAGGGTTTAAAGGCACTAAATGGACCAAAATTGTAGATCTAGGGCTTTTACACGAAAATGGTCCCATAAAGGCAGTAGATCTAAGCTTCTAGAGCTCCGACTTGGTTAGATCTGATGGCCATTCATTCCCACATGGTCTCTATACCACTACCAAGCCAAGAATGGCAAAAACAAGCCAAATACAAGATCTAATTGAAGAAGGACAAAGGTTTGAGCTTCATACCTCAATGAAGACTGTGAAACAACAAGGAAATCGGATCTTCTTTGCTTCCCCTTGATTCTTCCTCTTCTCCTCTCTTCTTTTAATCCTCAAATGCACCAACAACTTCACAAGGTGAGAAATCACACCAAAAATAATAAGGGACGGTTAGGGTTTTAGTATGGAGCTTTCTGTGGATGAGGGAGGCTAATGAGTGCACAAAAAGTTGTTTAAATAGGGTGCAAACCCTTAGATTTAGGGTTTCATCCAGATTGGCAGACTCGCCGAGTCCAAGCATATGGACTCGCCGAGTAGCCGGCTCCAAATGCGTGTTCATCCCGCCTCTACTCGACGAGTCGGGCTACTGACTCGTCGAGTTCCTCTTGAACTTTTGGTTTTTCCTTTCTTTTCTTGACCTTTCTGATTTCGGGTGTTACAAAGTGTTTCCCACTTAACCCATTAACAACTTGATTCATTAAGTCCTTTACTCTACTAGATAATTGATATGGGGTGATTGGGCTTAATACACAATTTCATTCCGATGGACTAAATGTGGGCCCCAATAAGTCCAACACCCAAATACTCACAATTAGGGTTTTCTAAACCCTAATTAGGGTTTCCACCCAAACATGGTCCAATAGGCCTAAAATTAATCATTAAGCCCATTAGGGTTTTGCTAGGTCCATTAGGGTTTTGCTAGTGGGGCACCACCCACTAACACCTCGGGTAGTGGTGGTCAATGGCGGAACACGCCGGCGGCCACCACCTTACGGTGGTGGTTATTTTTTTCATTATTCTTTGCTAACTACAAATACAATGCTTGAAACCAAAAATAGACACACATACACACTGACTAACATAATATACACACACAACCACCCTAGTGGTGGCCGGTGGTGGTAGAGGGTGGTAGCCACCACCTCACGGTGGTGGTGGTGGCTTTTCTTGATTTTCCAGCAAACAAACCCAATCATACATCAGATAAATAACACTCATACGCCCTAACTAATTACAAAACACCCTAGCCACCCACCTAGTGGCACACTGCGATGGTAGCCACCACCTCACGGTGGTAGCAATGGTCAGTCCATATGATTCAAGAAATCTTCCAGCAGCAGCGAGCTTGTGACGACGCAACCAGAACAAAGGAGGTGGATGTGGCCTTGTCATCGTCGAAGGGTAGTAGTGGCAGCAGCGCACGCATGGCGGTGGTTGCGGCTTATGATGGTGGTTGGGTTGCTCATGACTGGAGGACGGCTGATCTCCCACGTCCGACTTCATCCTCAGCAACCACTAGAGGCATGGTGGGGTTCTCCAACTCCAACAGCGTTGGTAGCGCCGGAGTCGGCGGAAATCGCGACATTAGTTTTGTCAGTCACCAACCGATATGGCTTTACTAGGCTGGTCTCGGTGGTCTTTCCGCGATTATGAGCATCATCCAGTAGTGGTGATGACCTCCGATGGTGAAGTGGTTAATGGGATGGTGGTGGTGGCTGCTGCTACCGTTTTAGGGTTAGGGTTGGTATCGGGGTGATGGGTTTAAATACCCCGATCCCCTTAACTAGTTTCCCATAATATCAAAAGTAGTCCCTCTTCTCCCCATTTCTTTCAAAGTAAATCCAATATTTACAATTTAACCCTAAAGATTAAAATTCATTACAACTTAGCTATGAAGTTTACCAAACAGCCCACTATCTTCCATAATCTCTTCAAATGAAGTCCCATAAATTCCCATTTAGACCCTCAACCTTTAAAATCCTTTCAATTTAATCCTAATAATTACCAACCAGCCCTCAACTTCCAAAATCCTTTACAAATCGGTCCAGAGATTACATCTAAACCCCAAAACTAACTCCTTACTACACTATTTCGCATTTAGGCTATTATTCTTTTATAAATCTTTATCTATTTATTTATCTACTAAACGGGGTGTTACAATTCTCCCCTACTTAAATTAGATTTTGTCCTCGAAATCATTCCTTACCATTCCTTACACGCCACACCACTCTAATAACATGGGCACCATTCTGAGCACACCCTAGCCTTCCTAGGGTAGTCGTGACCACTCCTCGCAAAGCCCTAAAATCTGCAATTAAACGAATTCCTCGCAACAAGATCACATCTATACCGTCTGAAATCTGTTTTCTTGTGATGGTATGATTCCCTAACAGACCACTCATACTGAATCATTATCGTTGAACAGTCTGTTTATCCCTCAACTGACTACTCAACTTCTGGTAAGTTGAGGTTCCCACCATATAACAGGATCACCAAACCAACTATCCCTGCAGGTCACTTAGCATAACCCAAGCAATATGTTATTCCATCCGTACTTGCAACCTAAAACGCAAATACTAACACTGCCCAAACACTGAAATTTCCTGAAAAAGCATGCTACTTTCCAAAATCTAGCGAGACCTGTCTGGTCTCAATTCGTTCGCCAATCATCTGAAATATCGGGTTCCGGCACGACTGGGTAGCCAAAGGACTCCCTACTTAGTCGCCTCACACGACTTTTGATCGAAATCCTTCTCTGGAAGTAGTTGTCACTAGTTATCATGCCACTGCGGTTCTAACAACCTCCCGATCCAACCGATCGGGCCCATGTGTCGAATCTTGACGTCACCAAATCCAAGACTAAAAGTGATTGCTACCTAACCAATTGTAGCCTTATATAACAAGCAACCTGAAGCAATCCATTGCTTCCTCGATCTCAAAACTGCAGTGGCGTTCCTGCAGTCTTATCACTGGCTCAACTAGATCTAATCCATCCAGATAATTCCAAAATCCAATCCGTGGATTTCCATATCCTTACTGCTACACCCGAACTAGTGGGTACTATTATTCCTTCCGCGTCCTAACAATGCGCTCATGATGTCTACCGGCCAAGGGTATTCTATGGCTACGCCCGTAGTCTCACAACACTCTAGCACTACCTGACTGCTAGTGAATGCTACGGCTACACCTGTAGACTTACAACACTCTAACACTATCCGACTGCTAGTGAATGCTACGGCTACACCCGCAAACTTACAACACTTTCTCACACTATCTGGCTGCTAGTGAATGCTATGGCTACACCCGCAAACTTACAACACTCTAACATTATCCGACTGCTAATGAAATCTACGGCTAGACCCGCATACTTACAACGCTCTAACACTATCTGGCTGCTAGTGAATGCTACAGCTACACCCGCATACTTAAAACACTCTAACACTATCTCATTCGCTGGTTATTGATCTGAACACATCCGACTTCGAGCATACACACGACCTAACATCTAAAACTGAACCCATGTCCTGTCTGGAATCCCCCACCTGATTCCCTAAGGCTTGCTAGCAAACATTCCGAGAACGCGATCTCATCATTAGCAAGTTTCTTTTTTCCGAACTTCCATTTCACATTATCCTCAAACTATACAGCCACTTGGGCTTTCTTCCTTCCTGACAACGATGTGAAGCTTATCCCAGTTTCAAAACTACTCCTACTTTCGAATCCCTAGACGATTCTCCCCCACTTTGATTCAGTTAATGCCTTACAACACACAAAACTGGAAGAATTCTCAATCCTTCATACCCTCCCATGAGCAATATGCTAGAATCACATTTACCCTTGCTAGTGATTCAATGCTAGCCCTTCTAGAAGGTTACACAACTTCTAAGAACTCAATAAGCACTTCCCAACTTCACAATTAGGGAAATGACCTTCCGCTAACCACTACTAATTTTGGGTATGCAATTGGCGTATGACATCTCTTGAAAATATAATTCAAACACAACAGAGGATAACTCAGAGTTACACTCACTAAAACCCTTGGAACGAAATGCTCCATCGTGCAGTTTCCCTCAAATACTGCACTGAATTTGGCCATGTAGGCCTCTCAAAGCTGATATGAAATCTTGGGTCTCCTCCCAAGACCCTTCACTATAAGCAACTGATCTGGTTCCCTCTTACCAATGTGTTCCAACTCCCTATCTCGTTCTCAGCTCTAGGATACTCACGGTCTCCCTAAGATACTCACGGTCTCCCTGCTATCATTCTGCAGTATGTCCTAATACCTTACCTCATTCACTTCCTCGTCTACTACATACTGTGGAACCACATAAGCTCGTTCCTGAGACTTGGCAATGATCTTTGCCACAGTCTCAGTCGTCTGGTGGAGATCTAACAACTCTTGCGCCAACTGCTGCGCCTCAATCGCATGGGCACACTCTGCCCATAATATGGTCTAAAAGTCATCCCATGACATAGCATCAACCGCATCACCACTCAACCTTCTACCAACCAATTTCAATCAATCACGTGCCCTGTCCTTCAGGAGACAGGAAACAAGTAGGTCATTGTCCCTTTTCGAGACTACGACAGGTACGAAAAGCATTGGCGACATCTGCCAACCATCTGCTGCTAGCAATGGGGTCCCTAATCCCCCATGACAATCTGGAGCTTCACAAGCTCTGAACTCCCGAAACATTAACGTATGCGTCCCTATCATGACTTCCATCTCAGTGCGGAATGCACTCTACCTCTCATCAAAAATCTCTAAACTGCCCTCCCCGATCATACCGAAGATCACAAGAGTCTGATAAGTGATACGGTGCGTAATCTCAGATGAAATGAACTCCCTCCTCTGATCATCGAGCTGCCCGGCTCCAGAGTCCGAGCCTGATCCCTCGCCGGCACTAGAACTGCCATCTGGTCTACCACGTAGCGTCACCATACTCGGAAATATACCATAACAATCATTTGAGTACTCATCATAACTAGAGGGATCTCACATGATACAAGTTTCTTGGATTCATCTCAGCCTTCCTTGATTCTAGTACGGATCCTATGCTTTCAGTAGTACAGGCCCATACTACCTTCCACATCTATCCGTACTTTCCTCAAGAACTGCCTTGACTCCACCAAGTTCCTTCTACTGCTACTGCTCCCTACTACTCTCATCCTAGGCTTACCCTAGGGTAATCACCATCCCACTCTCCGTCATCAGCTGCATAAGAAGTCCCTGCTTTCTTCCCCTAACTAGCTCGCGAATACTATTACATATCACTCAGACTAGATAATTCTTCGAATGAGAGATCCTAACCTACAACAGTTGGACTCAAAGAAGAGCTACGAAATAGGGCTGGACCTAACCTTATGAAATTATTTAGTCCTTGCAATATGTAACTTAACATATTCCTTTACTAGTTTGTGAAAGATAACTAGAACTCCTAAAAGCACAAAGCAAGTAGCATTCGAGCATTGAGTGCATATAATCAAGCATATACTAATCAGACTATCATATTGACTAATCTATACTAGCATGCAGTTCATAGAGCTGAGATACATATAACAGGCACATAAGGCATCCTTCCTAAATCTTTAGTCCTTACTAGCATGCAATTCTCATAAAGCTGATACACATATAATAGGCACATAAGGCATCCTTCCTAGATCCTTAGTCCTAAACTAGCATGCAATTCTCATAAAGCTGATACATATATCATAACATAAACTTGTATGGGTAATTTAGGAGTACTTACTTGAGCTCGGCTGATTGAATGCACCACACCCTTTTCTCTTTTTCAAAATTCTTTTTGCTTTTTCTAAACCTCTTTTCTTTATACTTTTTCTAAAATTGTTTTCTTTTCTCAAAATCCTTTTGTAAACATGGTGTTTCTTTGGAAAACTTTATACCACTTCCTTAGTTTGAGTTCAGACACACCTGAAAGTGTGCCCGAATCCCTCAAACCAAGGCTCTGATACCAACTTGGAACATCCCAAAAATAAAGTCCAAAAATTTCGTTTTAAATCAGTAATAAAACCATAGTCCTCATATATCGCGTAAAAATCATAAACAATGTATCTCAAAATATTATAACAACTGTCAAGTATATCAGAGTATAAACATCCCAGGCTGAACAAATGGTGTGTGCATTGCAATCTTCTCGAGCTCCTCTTTTGAAAACTGAGTACCTAAAACCAAAACTAAAAACTTTAAGCATGAAGCTTAGTGAGTCTTCCCAAACTACCACATACCATACAATAACTCATATAACACATATTGGGCCTTGCCCACTGCATCGAGCCCCGCCCGGCATCGGACTAAAGTCTGGCATAACTTGGGCCCCGCCCGGCATCGGACCGAAGTCAGGAATAACTTCGGCCCCGCCCGTCATCAGACCGAAGTCCGGAATAACTTGGGCCCCGCCCACTGCATCGAGCCCCGCCTGGCATCAGACCGAAGTCCAGAATAACTTGGTCCCCACCCACTGCATCGGTCCCCGCCCGGCATCGGACCGAAGTCCGGAAGAAACTGTACATAACATAAACATGAACATATAACATAATAACATATACTGCATCGGGCTTGCCCGACATCGAACCGAAGTCCGGAACATATAACACATATCATAAACATGCATGAATCACGAAGACGTCAAGCATAATTAACTACTTCTCGGGACCACCCTGGCATTGGATTGAAGTCCGGAAACATGTAAACTGCATCGGGCTAACCCCCGGCATCAGATCGAATTCCGGAACTACTAACATCTAAATCGGTCGGCATTATGGCCGTAGACCCGTTCCTATTGGAAGGAAAACTCACCGCACACTGCTGAAGTCCTGGTGACAAAACCCTAGCTGCTGGATGACAGATTCCCAAATCTGTCAACATAAAAATAACACCCAATCAATAATTGGGTTCCATCACATATACTCATAAGTCCATGCTTGGGGTAAAAGACTGCTTTACCCCCATCTTAGCTTGACTCAAGCCCAGGGCCCAATCTAAGGCCCAAATGTCTAATAATGAGCCAAGGCCCAACTATAGCCCATCTATGGCCCAATTTTCCCAATTAAGCCCAAGTCTCTACATGATCTTGCCTTAAGGCCCAACCATTTATTCTTGGTCTAATACTTGACATTCTGATGGTCCAATATATCATAATCATCAAGGCCCAAACTATGACCCATCTATGGCCCAATTTTCCAAATTAGGCCCAAACCCCCTTACATGGGCCTTACTCTTAAGCCCAATAATTTATTCTAGTCCATATGATTGTCCTTAAATGGCCCATTATTGGCCCAATCACCAAAGCCCAATGTAAAGTCCCAACTTAAGGCCCAATTGAAATTAGGGTTTCACATAAAATGACAATTAGGGTTATGTGTTTCCCACTTAACCCATTAAGGACTTAATCCATTAAGTCCTTTACTCTACTAGATAATTGATATGGAGTGATTGGGCTTAATACACAATTTCATTCCAATGGCCCAAATGCGGGCCCCAATAAGTCCAAGGCCCAAATACTCACAATTAGGGTTTTCTAAACCCTAATTAGGGTTTCCACCCAAACATGGCCCAATAAGCCCAAAATTAATCTTTAAGCTCATTAGGGTTTTGCTAGTGGGGCACCACCCTCTACCACCTCGGGTAGTGGTGGTCAACGGCGGTACACGGCGGCGGCCACCACCTTACGGTGGTGGTTATTTTTTTCATTATTCTTTGCTACTTACAAATACAATGCTAGAAACCAAAAATAGACACACACACTGACTAACATAATACACACACAGCCACCTTAGTGGTGGCCGGTGGTGGTAGAGGGTGGTAGCCACCACCTCACGGTGGTGGTGGTGGCTTTTCTTGATTTTCCGGCCAACAAACCCAATCATACATCACATAAATAACACTCATACGCCCTAACTGATTACAAAACACCCTAGCCACCCACCTTGTGGCACACTACGATGGCAGCCACCACCTCACGGCGGTGGTACTGGTCAGTCCATACGATTCACGAAATCTTCCGGCAGCAGCAAGCTTGTGACGACGCAACCGGAACAAAGGAGGTAGTTGTGGCCTTGTCATCGCCGAAAGGCAGCAGCGGTAGCAGCGCACGCATGGCGGTGGTTGCGGCTTCCGATGGCGGCTGGGTTGCTCGTGACTAGAGGACGGCTGATCTCCCACGTCCGACTTCATCCTCAGCAACCACTAGAGGCGTGGCGGGGTTCTCCGACTCCAACAGCCATGGTGGCGCTGGAGATGGCGAAAATCGCGACATTAGTTTCGTAGGTCACCAACCGATATGGCTTTACTCGGCTAGACTCGGTGGTCTTTCTGCGATTACGAGCCTCGTCTGGTAGTGGTGATAACCTCCGATGGCGAAGTGGCTAATGGGATGGTGGTGGTGGCTGGATGAGAAGGAGGAGCGGTGGCGGCTGCTGCTAGCGTTTTAGGGTTAGGGTTGGTATCGGGGTGACAGGTTTAAATACCCCGATCCCCTTAACTAGTTTCCCATAATATCAAAAGTAGTCCTTCCTCTCCCCATTTCTTTCAAAGTAAATCCAATATTTACAATTTAACCCTAAATATTAAAATTCATTACAACTTAGGTACGAAGTTTACCAAACAGCCCCCTATCTTCCATAATCTCTTCAAATGAAGTCCCATAAACTACCATTTAGACCCTCAACCTTTAAAATCCTTTCAACTTAATCCTAATAATTACCAACCAGCCCTCATCTTCCAAAATCCTTTACAAATCAGTCCGGAATTTACATCTTAACCCCAAAACTAACTCCTTCCTACACTATTTCGCATTTAGGCTATTATTCTTTTATAAATCTTTTTTCTATTTATTTATCTATTAAACGGGGTGTTACAGTAGCGTTGTCGGTGAAGTGAAATCCCGGAATTTTGGTCATAGACTACTACGACCAAATTATAGTAAATTTCTTTGTAATTTAACTCATTCCGTTTTAGTGCATCTAATGTAAAATAAATTAGTTCATTTCAGATATTGTAAGATATGAAACGATACCTTGTTTCCAAATGTGTAAACTGTCAAACGAATCAAACAGCTTAAACTGCAACACTAGTTAATGCGTCTGAAAAACTGAAGTTTCGTATTAAGCAGTTTTGAGCAAAGAAAATATTAAAACCTTATAGTACATGTTCCCATGTTTCCGAAAATATAAAGAAAGTCCAAAACGGAGTTCGTATCCAAAATAAACGACAGTTTTAAGAAAACAGACAGAAAAACACTAGTTTTTCTTTAATCGATTAAAACTGAATCAATCCTTTGAGGCACTTACACACCTCCAATTGAAATTCCAAGAGCATTTTTGAACTCAGGCTATAACCTAATATTTAATTTCATACTCAAAATATTGTTAGCAAAAATATTTGCGAAAATCGAAAAATCAAACGTTACGGGTTATTTAGACGCAAAACTTTAAACACGATTTCCCTAAGTTCGTAGCTTGAAAAATTAATCTGTTTGGTTTTTTGAAATCCTTAAATTAAACTCTATTCAAAAAAAATTCATGACATGGAGATCCACTATAATAGTTTTTAGCAATTTAATGGGGTGTGACACTTTTATGGGACCCATCAAAGCTCATTAGACTCTAAAAATCTGATTTCTTCTTGGTCACTCCTTCTTTCCCATGTTTTTACCCATCCCTCTTCTTATGGATTGAGTGCACTTCTTACAAAGGGTATAATGTTTAGGTGGAAGTATGGTCTCAAAGAGGGTTGTGTGTGTCCATTTGCCCAATAAATTGAAGCACATAGAGCATCAAATCTCACTCATTTCATCAGCTTCTCTTTTCTTCTCTATCTTTATAATCTCTACCTTTCTCTCGGCTACACACACACATAACAACATCACAACCATAGAACCACCCAACTTTAGCCACTAACCACCATCCTAACACCCTTATAACCCCTAACCACCCCAGCTCTCCCCCTCGTCGGAATCCACTCGAAAACAGAAGAAAGAACCGAAGGCAGCCACCCTCGGGCCTCTCCTGCCACCTCGTCGCCACCCACTGCCACCACTAAAACAACCCCTCCACTACCCTCCATTGTTGTTGTGTTGCTGCTTTGTGACGTCCCCCATCCCCACCTCCCTTCATCTTCACCGGAAAACAGCTACAATCGGCAGCAGGAGGCTGCCGAACTTCTCCCATCATCACCGAAGACTCCACTGGCACCCTTTTCCACCGAGCACCACCAGTCCACCACCTCCAGCTGCAGTCCCTCCCCACCGTAAGTCTTCCTATCACCTTCGTATATTATGTTGCTCCAGTCGAGTTCCAATTTCGATGCCCCGATCGTTCCGCTTTTCTTTTCTTCGTTCGTGCATGGATGACGAACACAGGAGGTATAACCTCCTCCTATGTAACTTAAACTCTATTTTACAAACATTGTTTTGTTTTAATTAAAATAAACCCCCAACTTTCTGACTTGTACGACTTTGGCCCTTCCTTTCAAAAATTCTTGCAAAGTGGGTTGAAAAGCTACATCTTGTAGTGAGGCATAATTTTGTAGTCCCAACAGGTAGTTGTTTTTGCAGTTGGCATGAAGGGGTCGACTTTTCATTTTATAAAACTATTGTTGTTATTGAAAAAACTTTAAAGAATCATTCAACTATACTAGGATGAATGGTTTTGCTTTTCGTTATCTCAAATTCTTTGTTAAAAAAATTAGGCCACTCCGGATAGAAATATTAAAATCAATAATATATATTCAATTATTATGATCCATAACTTAAAATAATCCACCTTTATTATGAATTATGATTTATAACTTAAAATGATACAATTTTTTATGTTTTTCTAGGATTTCAAGTGGAAAATAGATATTTTGTTTAAAAATAATGATGTTGATTGTGTGTTATTTTAGATAAAACCCATGGAATAGAGTGGATAGTAATGATGTTGATTGTCAAGGCATGGAATTGATTGTGTTACCTGGTTTTCGTTTTTTCAAATCTACCTTTGTGAAAATCACAAAGGAGGCTTATGATAATTTGATAAGCTACAAGACCAAATAAATTTATGGTGAAACATATTTGCATGAAGTTCAAGTTAGGTTTCAAGACAACAAACTTTTTTGATTTTTGTTTTCTTATGAACTTGGTTAATAAAGACTTTTTATTTCAATATCTTCCTTATTTTTTGTTGTTAATTGCATTTTTTTTATTGTTTTTATGTTAAGTGGTTAAGAAACAATTATATCTGGTTACATTTATTTGGTTGTTGTGAATTTAACAAAGGTACATTTTTAATTTTTAGTTATGTATTTTCAGATATGAAATATATTAGTTGTACAGAATATACTTTATAGTTCATGTCATATTTTTATGTCATGGATCACATATTTTGAATGTTCTTCTTATGGATCATTTTAATTGTGGATCATGTTAACTAGGTTGAAAATTGGTCACTTAATAACATAATTGTCCATGTTAACATAATAGTCATGATCTGAAAGTTCATTGGTTCCTATTATTTTTCTTGGATCAAAAATACTATATGGATCACTTATCAAGATCATGATTTTGTGAATCATGTCATGATCCAAAATATTATTTTTAGGATATGATCTAAAAATGATATGATCATAACTTAAAAAGATGACATGTTCTTTCAAATGTTTAAAACTATGACATGAGATGATCCATAAGAATAATATCAAATTATTTATGATCCAAAGTTACAAATAATGTGATAAAAATAAATAATTAATGTGATCCAACTTGATATATACAAAGTTATTGTGATCCAGAACATTACAAAGCTTCAATTTTAAATCTACAAATATGTGATGATCTAAAACTCTAAAATGATCAAATTCGAACAGCTTAAGCTCCAAAAAAAATTATCATCAAAAAAAATTATGATCCAACGCTACAAATAAATGATTTTATCTAATCCCAAACAATATAACAAATCAATTCAAAAAATATTATGATTCAAAAATATTTTACTCCAAACCTACTATTCCAATAGCAAAATGATTCAAGCATTTGATAAACTAAGAAACTATGGATCAAAAAAATGTGAATCACTTATCTAAATCATGATTTTGGGAATCATCTCATTATCCAAAACATTATTTTTATGATATGTTCTAAATGTGATATGATCCATAACTTAAAAGGATGGCATGAATCATACTTGCTTGGTCCAAAACATATTTTTATGGAAGATTGTCCATTAAAATATTTAAAATTATGACATTAAGATGATCCATAAGAGTAATATTCAAACATCTTTTATCCAATGTTACAAATAATAAAAATAAATAATTATTATGATCCAACCTGATATGATACAAAGATGTTGTGATCCAAAACATTACAACGCTCTAGTTTTAAATCTACAAATATGTGATGATATTATACTCTACAATGATCCAATTCTAACAGTTTATACTCCAAAAAAATTATCATCCAAATTTTTATGATCCAATGTTACATATGACATGATAAACAAATAAACGATATTATCTAATCCCAAACAATATAACAAATCAATCATGTGATTCGAAATATTATCATTCAAAAATATTATGATACAAAACTATACAATGTTGTAGTTCCAACAATAAAATGATTCAAACCTGTGATAAACTAAAAAACTTTGAACCACAAACATGCCTAACCTAATCTTGACAACAAGGTTGCTTAAAAACCTTGAGAAACCTTGCACTTATGAAGCTATTTGATGAAGATTAGGCATATTTAAAACCTAGTAAGCGTTGGTGTCCCCACCAATAATAGTATTCGACTTTAATCCATAGTGGCGATTAGAAGAGCACCTTTAGGAGCCAAAAATTGCTATGAATTTTGTACATTCCATCACAATTAACCTGCCAAAAGTAATATGAATTCATTTTTAAACCCTCATAGTAAAAAGTAGAAAAATAAATAGTAGGGATCGAGTTTGTAATGGATATTGAGATACCAAAGTCACTAATAATGGCAGATGCCAATAAGACGAACCCAAGAGAAAGCATATTACCTAGATCATGACCTATGGCATATGATCTTGAAAGAACCAACCATAGAACTAAATGGAGGCCACATAAACAAAGTTATACATATATCTAGAAGCCACCAAACATAAATTTTAGAACATAATAGCATGACTATGGAGCTTGTTGAACCATCAAGCCATCAATAAGATCACAAACAACACCATGAAGCCCATATATTTGAATGCCATCGAAAGAAAACACACCCAAAGGACACCCACTAAGCACCAAATTGAAGTAGGAAGTATGACCACAACTATAAAAAAATCTAATCTCTCTTAGGCATTTAATCGAGCACTTGTAAGGTGACAACGAATATAAATTGGTAACAATTTTATAATTTTAAAAATTTCACTAAATCTTCTTGAAAACATATAAACCCCTATAAAAGCAACTAATTTATTATATTCGTATTATTAATATGATGACCATCAAGTTACAATCGAAAATTTTGCTTTTTTAACATAAAAATCAAAAAGTAGATGAAAGAATGAAACTTTAAATCATATTTTTCATGAAAAACTACATTGATTCATACTGAACATCAATCTAAAGTAACCTGATTTTGATAAAAACACTAAATTGTTTGTTAATTAAATTAACTAGATTTCAAAAATCAGTTTTGGTGGAAAAAAAATAGAGCCAAAGAAGATGATGAATTAATGTTTCAAATGCAATCAATTGATGAAAATATGTAATATTTAATTCAATTTTACCTGATCGAGTCAGAATCTTCAGATTAGTAGTTGAATTTAGGATCAAGTTCTCTTCTTCATGATTTACATTCAGAGCTTTGTGAAGATGATGATGTTGATAATTGAAATAACTTGTAGCCCAATCCAATGCATATGTTCTCAGTCCATCAATCCATTTTAGATTCCATTCTTAAACATGAGCCTAAATCCATCCCTTGCTCATTTTGTTTTGTGACAACAATGCCCTTAATGAGCTCGATTGGTCGAGATTTTTCTTCGCAGTTCTCACCGAAATTAGTGTTATATATATATATATATATATATATATATATATATATATATATATATATATATATATATATATATATATATATATATATAATAGAGAGAGAATGATTGTTTGAGAACAGTAAATATTGTGTAAACATCATAATAGAGGTACGCTTGGTTGGATTCACAAAATGACAGTGTATATTAAACCTAATATTCTTGTAATTTATTTCTAAATTAAAGTCAGTTATCTAGTTATTGGATTCTTTAGGGGTATTTATATTCCTCCCTTTTTAAGGTTGGATGTTTAAGTACCGTCGTGGACAATAGGTGTAATTAGGTAGTACTGTAGGATACATTATATATTTATATTTTCTGGTAACAAAAATGATATTCCTTTTGTAAATATTCTTTGTAATTTATTTCTAAATTAAACACAATTAATTGTCTAGTTATTGGATTCTTTGGGGGTATTTATATCGATTCGCATACACGATGAGGTGACGGTTATATTCATTCTAATACTAGGTTATAACCCGTGTAACACACGGGAACAACATAAAACAACTTTGAAAGTAATAGACGTTAAAAATTAATAATACATTTGCAATGTGTTTTAAAGATATAAGTAGCGTTCTTTATGTCTAGATTAATGATAAAATGATTATGTTGTATAATGAGATATAATTATATAAATTGAAAAAAAAAAAAAAAACATACACATTAAATCATGGAAATAACATTGTTTTACTTAAAATTTTAAAGTTAAATAATAGAATAATAATAATACATTAACACAAAACAAAACGACAAAAATAGAAAAATTATTAAAGTAAAAAAATGGTCCTAGTGATTTAAAGTTTTATCCGTGTTTAGTTCTAAAGTGTTATTTTTCAATTATCGTCACTTCTAATTTTGGTCTTTAGTTTAAGGTTATATACCAATTTCGTCCTTATTTCTAGGTTCCAGTTATCAAAATCGATATGAAATCTACAAATCAGGATCAAATTAAAAAGATAGATAATGAAATGAAACTACACTGCTATATGGGCAAATAAACATATTCTCATTCACTATAGTTTTTTTACCAAACATAATCATCTAAAGCCTGATGGTTGTGTCTCTTCAACAAAAAAGGTATAGGGCATGTTCGGCAAAACTAGCTAGTAGCGGATAGTTTGTAGCAGGTAGCGGGTAGCTTGTAGCTTGTAGCGTTTTGTTAAACGCTACATGAAGTAACTTTTGGATTTGGAGCATTTTGACTAAAGTAAACGCTAGAAGCTTGTAGTGTCAAACAAGAATTTTTGTTTTAAACGGAGCATTTTTGCCAAAAGCTAGAAGCTAGAAGCTCTCAAACGCTCCAAAACACTCCGTGCCGAACACACCCATAAAAAGAGTAAATATTGAATATAGTAATTACATTTAGTCACAACAATGGATAAGGCCGAGTTATGGCCAACCCAAGATCTTATAGAGAAATCATGAAACAAACATCACCATATATTTATATAACAAAATTAATATATGATTTATTATTTGATAATTATATTGATTTTGAATTCTTTAACATATTAACAAAAATTATTCTATTCAATTTATTAAAGAGTTTATAAACATCAAAATCTAACCAACAACCCATTTTTTAGATATTTCCAATTTGCTAGAACTACCTCAAAAGAATAATAAATTAAATAAATAGTTGTAAAAGTAGCAGAATCTCACCTTTCCTATTCGTCATTTTTGGGGGACAAATGCTACTATCATTACCACCAATGTGCAACGCAACAGTATTAATAAGAAAAATACGTTCAAGTTCAATGTCTTGATAAGGTAAGCAAATCAAAGTACATTGTGTTGTAACACACAAGCATAGCCATACATATTATATATTGCATAAAGAAACTTAAATCACAAAGAAATAAATTAAAGTTTGATGCTATAATAAACTATAAACCGAAAAAATGAAAATATTCGTCATTTTTTTATAAACCATCTTTTTTTAAAAATGTTAGTATAAAAAATACATACCATAATTCCATAATAAATGTCTTTTGCTGCAAAAAAGACCCACCTTAAATCGCATGAGAACCAAAAACATACAATATCTAATCTACATTTCTCATTTTTTTAGTTAGCAAATAAGTCATTAGTGCATAGAGTGCAACCCCACTTTGAGGCATCAAATAGTATTTCTTATCATCACAGTAAAAGACCTTAATTGCTCCAATTTTTCAAACAATTTGAATTGTTATAGAAAAGAGAGTTATATCATTCGATTTCAATCGAATTACATCTTCATTGACTAACACAACATGTATGTAAACTCTAGAAAATATCTTGAGAAAAATTCATATTCCTATAGCATTCCGAAAAAAGACCAAAACACCCTTTCATAATTTTTACTTCATCAGTTATTTAAAACATCATACTTGACACAATTAGGATTAGCATTTTTGTTACACCAAATCTATGATCCTTCAAAATCCATAAAATGACTGAAATACCCTCTTATAATTTTATTGCACCAATCTTTTAAAAGATACTACCAAACCTTTCTATTCTTGTACCAAGCATAGTCACGATTCTTGCACCTAGTGAGAACAAACTTGTAAAAACTAACATATCCCAGAAAAGACCATTTTCACCTTTAATCTAATTTTTTCACCAGGGCTTTCAAACTCAATAATTCTTCAATCTGCATCTTCCATTTTTAATTTCATCATAAAAAATTTTTGTGTGCCCTATGCTTATTTATTACACCTGGTCATATTTTTTCCTATTTTTATTGACTCATTTATTCCAAAAAAGTCATATAATACTAAAATTATAAGCCAAAAAAACCTTTAATCTCCCAGACATCTTCAAATTAATAACCCCAGTAACAACAATGCATCCTAGACCCCTTTAGATCAAGTAAATTTATGAAAATCTGTCAAAAAATAAATTACTTTCTTTTTCAACCGAATCCTCATTTCCTTCTCACTTCATTATTAAACACCAAGTAACCATCCTTAAACCCTATCAATAAAAGTATTACATCTTAAAAAACATTCAAAATGACTTTGGTGGAAGAGTTATTACGTTTCTTAAAAAGTCTGTAGTTTCTTTAGTTCCATTCTTAGGGAAGATTACTTTGTTGGAAGTGTTACTATAAACTTTGTGTATATAATAAACTCAACCATCATTTTCATCAGTGAATCAGTTATCTTTGGGAAAACAAATTGAAAGTTTATGCAAGAACCTGATAAGATAAGGCCTTCACCCAACCATCGTTGTTTTCTTTCTTTAAATCTCACCAAAAGCTTTTTGGGCTGACATAACATCTTCACAAAATCAACATTTCTTCTATTTTTACTATTCTTGAAACTTGGTTTAGAAAGTTATTGAATTTTGAAAACAAAAACCGAATACTTCTGAACAACTGAAAATTCAAATCCATAAAAAAATGGTATTTTTATACGGTGAAACTTAATCTCTAGATTTAAGTTAAGGAATTGCAAAAGGAACACCATAAATTTAAAATCAGAAAAAATGTTGGAAATATTTCATCAAGAAATTGAAATTATGAAGAGAAAGTTACCATAAGAATGGAGGTTTAGAGGCATATATATTACCCACACCACAAGAGTAGTGTAAATTATAAGAGTTGATGATTTTTTAAGTGGGAGTGTCCATGATTCTTGATTACATTGAAGACATCATCAAATATTTCTACTGAGATGTTTTGAAAAATTAAAAACAAAAACCCAAAATCACCCCCCAAATAAACTTCACTTACCATCAAATGCATTCCCTTCCATCGCTACAACAACCATAGTCGCAGTTAAGCCATTCAACAACTTTTGCTGGTTTTCGATTCCTCATCTTCAGCTTTCTTACACTTTTCTTGTGTTCAATCTTCTTTTTGAGATCACACAATATCAGTTTCGTAAAGGATGTATGTAGACCGCATCGAGAACCTATTACTCGTTTCAAAAAAAAATTTAAGATTATGATGTTGATTTATTGCCTAATTAATTTCAAATAATTACATTAACTTTTTGCTTATTTATTGGGATATTATCATTGTTTCTAATTTAATTTAAATTAAACTACTAATATTCAGGAACTAATTAAGGAAGAAATAGGCGAGAAAGAAAAACATAGATTTTTTAGAATATGTCAGGTGGCAAAATAAGGACGTAGAAAGAGAACACGTGGCGGTTTAGAGGGTTTTTTCATGAAGAACTAGACGAATTCTCGCGCGTTGAACAGTGTTGGTTAAAAATATATTGTTAGAATGTTGAAAAATATATGTTTAAAATGGTTATGTTATTTACATTAACTTCGACATAATATTTTGAACAATATTATTCATTGAAATCAACCCACCTTCCTCATTAATAAAATTAAATACAATTATCTATTTAATGTTACTTTTAACAATTATTATGATTGATTAATTTAAATTTTTTACTTATGAGATTATTTTCTAATTTCAATAGTGATGTTCATTTAAAATACAATTTATTTGTTGTTAACTTTATGTAATTTATAAATTGATGTTATTATCATGTAAAATTATTGTTCTTTAGTTTTAAGCCACTTATTATTATTAATAAGTTAAAAAAGACTTTTAAGAAACACTTAATATTGTCAATCAAAGGATTCGATTGAATGATATTTTTCTATATTGCAAAACTGATTACAAGAGGAACATATATAGGAAACAATACAACAGCTAACCTAAGGAATTAGGAGCAAAATATGGAAGGGATAATCTCAACCTATACACTTTCTATGGATAACAATTGCTATCAATAATTACCAAACTTAAGCATAATCTTCGGAGATGCTCTCGCCAACACTCCCCCTCAAGCTGACGAATGGATGTTGATCATTCTCAGCTTGTCAAGAGAGCACTGAAACACTTCTGTACACACAGCTTTAGTTAACATATCCGCTAGCTGATCCTTCGACGCAACATATGGTAGCTTAATCGTTCCCTTCTCCAAGTGATCCTTTATAAAATGTCGATCTATCTCCACGTGCTTAGTTCGATCATGCAGAACTAGGTTATTTGCAATCTTAACTGCTGCCTGATTATCACAATGGAGCCTCATCGATTCCTTAACTTCAAAATTCAGATCTCGCATGATTCTTTTGATCCACAAAAGCTCACAGACACCATGCACCATTCCACGAAATTCTAATTCAGCACTAGACAGTGCTACGAGTTTTTGTTTCTTGCTCCTCCACGTAACCAAGTTTCCTCCAACAAAAGTGAAGTACCCCGATGTCGATTTTCCATCCGACTTATCCCCAGCCCAGTCAGCATCGGTATAACCTTCTACTCCAAGGTTTCCGTTTTTCGCGAAAAATAATCCCTTTCCAGGAGATGATTTAAGGTAGCATAGGATTCTTGTTACAACTTTCATGTGATCTTCATTTGGTGCGTGCATGAACCGACTTACCACACTCACAGCATATGCAATATCTGGCCGGGTATGAGATAAGTAGATAAGCCTCCCAATGAGTCTCTGGTACTGTTCTTTGTTTGTTGGAGTCTTATTGGAGAGGATAGTCAGCCCATGGTTCTGTTCAATAGGAGTATTCACCGGTTGACACTCTAACATTCCCGTCTCTACGAGAAGATCAAGAGTATATTTACGTTGGCACATGGTAATGCCTTTACTGGATCTAGCCACCTCGATACCTAGGAAATATTTCAGATTTCCTAGATCTTTCAACTCGAACTCAGCACCCAACACACCCTTTAATTTATTCATTTCATCTTTGTCGTTACCTGTCATTACCATGTCATCAACATAAACAATGAGAGCTGTAATTTTTTCTTTATTGTTCTTGACGAATAACGTGTGGTCGGCATCACTCTGGTTGTAGCCAATGCTCTTCATGAACTTCGAGAATCTCCCGAACCACGCTCTAGGAGATTGTTTTAGGCCATACAGAGCCTTATTCAGTTTGCACACTTTGCTACCAAATTTCATTCCTGGTGGAGGATCCATATACACTTCCTCTTCTAGATTGCCATTCAAAAAAGCGTTCTTTACATCATACTGTCGTAAAGGCCATTCTTTATTCGCGGCTATAGAGACAAGAACCCGAATAGTGTTGATTTTTGCTACCGGAGCAAAGGTATCTCCATAGTCTATACCATATTTCTGTGTATATCCCTTCGCGACCAACCTGGCTTTAAATCTGTCGATCTTCCTGGATGAGTCCAGCTTTACAGTAAATACCCACCTACAACCGACCGTTTTTTTCTTTGGAGGAAGGACGACCTCATCCCAAGTACAATTTTTCTTTAAAGCATCCATTTCTTCTTCAATAGCCTTCCTCCATCTTGGGTCTTCAAGTGCTTCTTGTACATTATTCGGTATGACTACAGTAGATAGTTCCTCCACCATGGTTTTTTGCGAGCTTCCCAGCTTATCCGTGGATACATAATGGTTGATCGGGTATTTTGATTTTGACTTCAACTCCGGTTGATATTGCTTCTTTGGGACTCCCCTATTTTTTCTTACAGTGTACCTCTGGGTTACCTGTTCATCATTCATTTCAGAAGACATAGAAGGAATATTATTAGATGATGTACCTTCCTGTGGAGTCGGAGATGGAGTCGGAATCGGGATTGGCTCTGGTACGGGACTATCTTTCCCTGCTTCGAAATCTCTCCTACCATCGTCACCACCTTCATTCCCACCGTCACCATCTTCATTCCCACCGTCATCTTCACACTCTTCTTCATTACTATCATCATTGTCATATCCGTGGTCTTGAAAAAACTCACATGACTCGTTGTTTTGACAGGTTGTATTCCCCTCTTGGTTAGTGGTTCTCTCCCCCTGAGGGGAAACATCCGGCTCAAAAAACGAGACGTTCTCATGAAACTTGACATCACAAGTGATATACATCTTCTTTTCTTTAGGATCATAGCATCGATATCCCTTTTTAAGCTCGGCATACCCTAAAAACATACATCTTACAGCTCGTGGTTCAAGCTTTCCATTATCCTGGTATACGAAAGCCGTGCATCCAAATATCTTTGGTTCAAGATTCATCCCGGTTGGAAGGTCTATGATGTCATGTAAATGTTGCATTGGAGTTCGAAAATCAATCACTCTGGATGGGGTTCGATTCATTACATACGCTGCTGTTCGTACTGCCTCACCCCAATATTGCCTTGGTACTTTCATATCAAACAAGGATGCATGAACAATCTCTAAAATCTGTTTATTTCTCCTTTCTACAAGACCATTCTGTTGGGGTGTATTAGCACATGAAGTTTGGTGTTTAATCGACTTCTCTTCACAAAAACGTTGCATCTCTTGATTAACATACTCTCCTCCATTATCGGATTGAAGAATGTTAATCTCGCCCTTATATTGAGTTTTAACCAACTTGTACAGTTCTTGAAAAACATGAACTACCTCATTCTTGTGTTTAAGTAAAGACACCCAAACCATACGAGTACATTCGTCAATAAAGGTGACAAAATATCGATGGCCACTCGGAGTGGGAATTCGTGCTGGCCCCCAAACATCTGAGTGTACTTTCATAAACGGTACAACAACCTTTTTTTCACTTGGGAAATAAGAAATTCGATGACTTTTCGCCAATTCACACACATCACAATTAAATTCAACATTATTCTTATTCAAAAATAATTCGGGTTTCAATTTCTTCAAATAACCAAAAGATAAATGGCCTAATCTACGATGCCATAACCACAAAAGAGATTTCTTTCCTTCAACATGATTTGCTACTGCTTGTCTTTCTTCTTCAAGATAATATAGCTTCCCTTTTCTAATACCAGAGCCAATCATCCGATCCGTTGCTATGTCCTGAAACGTACATTTGGTTGGCCAAAAAGTTACATAGCAATGTAGTTGATCAATAATCTGGCTAATAGATAATAAATTTGATGAAAGTGATGGAACCACTAAAACTGTATCAAGGTTCATCGATGATGAAACTTGTGCAGCACCTTCACATGTAACTTGGGCCAAGCCTCCATTTGCAGTTTTTATTTTTTGTTTTTCAGGTTGTGTTATGGTTAATAGCTTGGAGGGGTCATTGGTCATGTGATCCGTTGCACCTGTGTCTATAATCCATTCATTATTTACCGAGTGGGTTGTATTAGACATACCATAATCATTTGAGGATTCAGTGTGAGCTGCTACAGGATTTTCTTCGGTTTTTGTTGTGGCTGTTGAGGCTTGTCCCACCTTTCTTCTTGGTTTCTTAGTGAAGTCCCACCACTCCGGGTAACCCACGATCTCATAGCAGCGCTGTTTTGAATGTCCTACTTCTCCACAGTGAGTACACACAAGTTTATTGCCATTGTTCTTGCCTTTTGAAATCCGATTTCGGGTGGCTAAGTTAACGATGCTGTCGGGCTCAATCTTCGGTTCCTCCATAGTAGACCGCTGAGTTTGATCTTTTCGTACGAAGGCATAACAGGCTTCGAGATCCAAAGGCGGATCCTTGCGTAGTATCTCTCCACGGGCCTGATTAAATTCAGGATCTAATCCCGCTAGAAAGATATGCACTCGAAGCCGTCCAAGGATTTTGTTGAGTGACACCGCGTTATTCACATCATCCTCGTGAACCATCAGTCTAGTGTCAATTTCCTGAAAAATACCAATTAATTCGTTGTAATACGATGCAAGAGTTCTTCCATTCTGACGAGTACTGAACGATCTCCTATTCAATTCGAACAGCTGCGTTTCATCCGTTCCGTCATAGAACGTCTTGGCCACCGCTTCCCATATTTCCTCCGCCGTTTTCAAACGAATGAATCTTGGGATCAAGGTCGGACTCATGGAGTCAATAAGCCAGCTTTTCATGCGGTTGTTTTCGGTCAACCAATTTTCGATTTGCTTCTCTCCGGATTCGGGCTTCTTGGTGTCTCCGTTGAGAAATCCGAGTTTGTTTCGAGCTCCAATGCGCATCTCCATCAGTTGTGACCACAACTGATAATTCGTATCATCCAGAATGATCCCGGTTGGGAATGGGACATCTTGAACAACATAGCGGGTTTCTTGAGAGTTTTCTTTGTCTGTCATGATCTCCAAGAATTCGAGTACAGAATGCAGTAAGGGTTTTTCGAGAATTTTTTTTTTTTTTAGGAACTTGGCTCTGATACCATGTCAATCAGAGGATTCGATTGAATGATATTTTTCTATATTGCAAAACTGATTACAAGAGGAACATATATAGGAAACAATACAACAGCTAACCCAAGGAATTAGGAGCAAAATATGGAAGGGATAATCTCAACCTATACACTTACTATGGATAACAATTGCTATCAATAATTACCAAACTTAAGCATAATCTTCGGAGATGCTCTCGCCAACAAATATTACTATTAAAATGTGAAACATACGCTAAATAATCAACTGATAAGATAGACAATTTTATTTCAAAAGAGATTTGCATGGATAATATGACATATCCATGATTTTTATAATTTGATTTTATTATTTATAATTATGGTTCATTAATGTTAAAGCAACTTATTATTATTAATAAACGAAAGAAAACTTTTGAAAGACACTTATTATTATAATAAAATGTTAAACATTATTAAAATATAAAGTGATAAGATAGACAATTTGCATTTTAAAAAAGACTTACATTGATACTATAGATAATATAGCATATCCATGATTTTTAATTAATTATTATTTTGAAGCAACACAAACATACAAACATATATACAATATTTAATTAAATATTATTTATATCATTTTCCATAATATATGATTGATAACATGAATTTAATCTAATTTATATTAAAGTTTCAACCACAACATACAAGGATTGTCTTAAAAGAATACTTAAACCAAGAAAAATATAAATAAATAATTAGTATATAACAAACTTACAAATTAAAAACTTTAACATAATAATATGGCTCGAAAATAGTCCAAAGCCCTCAAACCAACACAAAACATTTAAACTTGTTTTTTTTGTGAACTTTGTATGTGATTTGTATTTGTGTGTCAATTCAAAGAGAATGACATTTTTATAGTAGATTGTCTATTAATTGTTTATTAAACATATTATATAAGTTATAAAACCTTTTATTATGTGTGTTTAATTACGTTGAAAGTGAAAATGTATGGAGGCTTCAAATACATGAGTATGCTTGGAAATTTTTGTGGGGTTTTAAAGGAAAAATATCTCATAAGTATAAGTATAGTATGATAGAAATAGAGATATTAAATGGTAATAACAATAAGTTATCTAACAATAAGTTATAAAACATTCCATTAAGCATAAAACATCAACATTGATACCACAATTTAAATTGAGGACATGTGTTATTGACATATAATTAAGAAAAATATTTAAAGCATATATTATTATAAGTGAAAAGAGAAGGAAGATAAGGTTCGAAGAGAAGAATTAGACTAAAAAAATCACCTAACTCGTGTTTTTGTAATTATATATTTCTAAAAATCAAAGTCGGTGTCCCTCACTTTAGTTTTCAACCCCTTCAAGTTTTTAACAATTTAATTTTCTATCCCTTTAATATCTTTTGCTTAACCCCTTCAAGTTTTTTATTTTTAATTTTCACCCCTTTAATATCTTTTACTTAAATTTTACCTTCTACTTTTCAAAATAACATTTTCATCCCTATAATTTATAAAATGTCAATTTTACCCTCTTAACTTTAAAACAACTATAATATAACTTTCACCTCTTTATTTTCTAAATTTTTATGTTTATCTCGGTAGTATATAAAGTTTGACTCTTTTTCTACTTTGTAAAATTATATTTTCCACCCGCCTATTTTTTAAAATATAGAATTTATACGTCCACTTTGAAATATCTAAAATGTCACTTTTAACATTTCTATTTTTTAAACTTTCGTGTTTATTCTCGTAATATATATAATCTGACTTTTCTACGGTTACCACGCTTCAATTTTATAATGTCACTTTGACACCCTCAACTTTGGACTTTATCAAATTCGTTAATAAAAAAAAAACAACTTGTTACATTTTTATGTATATGCCAATATAAATTTTAGATGATCAACATTTCGGCGTAAATTTAGAACTTTCATTCATTAATTAAAGGTAAATTACTTTACTTTATATGTATATGTTGATATAAATTCAAAAATTTTCTATGTTTTTTTGTAATTTTTTTTCTACGTTTTAGTTCTTATTTTTAAATATGTTTTCTGTATATAAGTCAGATTATATATAATACAGTTTTTTATTATTTTAACTTTTATTCATTGACAGGAAAAAATAATATTACTTACTTATCGTGGCCCATACTTTTGTTTTTCCTCTTTTTTATTTTCTTATTGTCCATTTTATTCACCCCTCAACTTTTTATCTACCAACATTTTCCACCCATATTTTGAAAAATAAAGTTTTTTCTTCCTTTACTTTTTTTTACTAGCTTATAAACTACAATGTCTTTAAATATCACTTTCTTCTTCTTTATTTTTCACCATCTACTTTTTAAAATGTTATTTTTTACCTTTAACTTTTAACCTTCTACAATGTTACTTTCACCTTTTATTTTTTAAACTTCCATGTCTAACTATGTCTTAGAGTTGGTACATTTACTTTTTAAAATGTTTTTTACCTTTAACTTTGAACCTTCTACAATGTTACTTTCAACCCCCCCCCCCCCCCCCTTCATTTTTTAAATTCCGTGTTTAACTACATCCTAGAATTATAGCTGATCATTATACGTTGGTACTTCCTGAAACTGCAACTGAATTTTTGAATGTATGAATGTACATAACTTTTCCTGTCACATATGGTGTATGTAGTATAGACATATATTCTCAAAAGAAATGAAAACAAAAACAACTTTTTCATTTGTTTTCAACATTTTTGAATGTTTGGATGTACATAATTTTTTCTACATAATATGGTGTTTGACTGTTTGTAGTGTCGGAAGACACATATACTCAAAAAAAAATGAAAATATAACCAACTTTTTGCGTATACTTACAAAAAATAACAACAAACTTTCTACTACTACTTAAATTCATTACCGTCGCTGCAACGCGCAGCGGGTAAAATACTAGTTTTTTTTTTTTTTGAAACGGCAAACTATCTACTCCTAATTTAATTCTAAACATCATTTAAGTCTCGTAGTGAGACTTGAACCCATGACCTCTCATTTGAGAGTGTCTCGTTACCGCTAGGCCAAAGACCATTTGGTGTAAAATACTAATTATCTTCTATGAATGTTTTAAAACGACTAGAATCCTTTTAATTTAACAAGGATTATGGAGTTTCTTATTATTTTTGTTAGCAACTTTTCCTATACGGGGAGGAGTACTGCTTGTGTGCATTCAAAACCCACTTTTAAATTTAGTTCATTAATTATAATAACTAAAATTGATTAAGGTTAATTAATTTATAATTACGTCTTCGCGATATTTTAATAGAAACATGAACAGTAAGACATGCATATTCAACCACCATGAATCACATGATCAAATAGTACTTTAAAAAAATCTTATGAGTAGATAATATTTGTTAATTAACATAGTTATTTTGGGGGGAGGGGGGTATATATCAAAGGGAGGACATCTATATATAAATGGTAACGATGTGAGCAAGTAATCCTCATTCAAATTCTAACTAAAGAGATATGGGGCTAAGTAGTAGAACAGTTCAGATTAAGATCAAGTCAAGCGGTGATGTTTTTCACGAGTTATGGAAGACAGACCCCCATCAAGTTCCCAGCTTGACCCCGACTACCATCCAAAATTGTCAAACCCATGAAGGTGAAGTTGGAACCGTGGGCTCTGTGCTTTTATGGAACTATTTTCATGGTAAAAAAAACATATATATACATATATATATATATATATATATATATATATATATATATATATATATATATATATATATATATATATATATATATATATATATATATATATATATATATATATATATGCCCCTGAAATCTTTCTTTATGATCTGTTAGATGGAAATTTGATGTAAACTAATTTCTTTGTCGACACATTTTACACTTGAAATCAAAGTTTTGGTTGATATATATATTTTGTTGTAGATGGAAAAGACCGTGTTTCAAAAACACAAATCATGGAAATCGATGAGGGCAAAAAGTCAATCACCTTCAAGCTACTTGAAGGTGATCTCACGGAATTATATAAGACCTTTATTATACATGTTCATGTAGACACACATGGTTTAAGCAACCTTGTCACATGGACTGTGGAGTATGAGAAGCTAAGTCCTGATGTTCCTGATCCAGATACGCTTATGGAATTTTACGAGAAGGTCACCAAAGACATAGAGACTCACCATCTCAAGAATTAATCTAAGTCTCCATCTCTAGAAATTAAATAAACCAAAATCTAGATCGCATCATTTAATAATTGATTTTGGATGCGTCACATGTTGCATGCGCTATCTTGTTTATGCTATGTTTATTGGTTGTGTTATATGTAAAAATGGTGTTGCTTTAAGTAATCGTAATAATTTTATATGCTAAAGTTTAATTATGTAGCAAACTACTGTACTTATAGAAATTGGTTTAATTTTTTTTCTTTTTTTACAGCAAATTAATGGTATTATTAGTAACTAGTAATAACTAGTAACATGCTATGACTCTAAGCAAAACTAAGATCCATAGTTAACCTCTCTCAAGCCATCTACCGACTGATTACTGATGAATGAATTTGTTTGCAATTATTGATGTATATTTTGTCGCTAAATGTGATTAAAAGTCCCTTGATGTTTCGTCGATAAAATTTGTCATAATTTTATGATGATATAAGCATTTTGTGATGGAATATTCTGCCATCATTTTTTTTATGCCTAGTTGATGCAAATATGTCGTTTTTTCCATTATTTTGCGAGCGTGTTTATGATTTAGCTATAGATTTTTCCATTTTATATTTATCTTTAACATTTTGTAATCATAGGAACTAAAACGTCTTAATCAAAGAAAGCATAAAGGAGTATGTTGAAATAGTACAAGAGGCAAATAGGAAAGTCAACTAAGAATCCATTGGTTATTTTATCTGGTACTATATTTATAAATAAAGCATTTTTCCTATCTATCCTATTATATTTATAAATAAGAACCCATTGGTTATCTTATCTCCTCGGCTCTTTCTTCCTCTCTGTGTCCACCACCACCAACTCTATCATCATATTATCATATTATATTTATAAATAAAGTATTTTTCCTATCATTTCATATATTTTAAAGCCTCATACAAATTTACAAGCACCTTACATTTGAAACCTCCGCACATTTGAAACCTTCAAAGTAATTAATCACACATCATGATAAATTTAGAGCATGACATGAAAAAACAATTGATGCTACAAATTATATAATTATTTTCCCTTAAATCAACATAAAAAAGGCAATTTTGGAATTTTGTTTATAATTATTTTAATAAACAAAAATAAATCATATATTTATAAATTTTCCCTTAAATCATGGAACAGTTACAAATTATATAGATTAAGATCTTCTAAACCTTTTCGATCTGGAACAATCGTCATTACCAATTCACCTTATCAATCATTTGGTTCAACATCACCATACACGTCATCATCGGATATCTCAAAATCAGCCAACACCACCATTATCAGACCAGTTCATCTCCACCAACATACCATCTACAGCAAAGAACGACATTATTAGCACCAGATTCATGTCAAAAAGATCGATACACACACAGACTCGATTTGGTACTATTGCTTCAATCCAGAGAGAGAGACTTGATTTGGTACTATTGCTTCAATCCTTCCTTTCTTTCTATAACGACAATGATTTTTTTTCGATTATCATGACCTTAATGTTGTCACCCCAAATAAGTGGTGGCGTCAACCTTAATTTGGTTAGAATAAAAAAGAAACAAAAAAGAACCAACTCCGCAGAAACAAAAAACCAAGTCGGCAAAAAAAAAAGAAGGTTTGCTACTTTGCTTCTCTTTCAAACCCTACACAGCAACAAAGAAAAAGAATAAAAAAATCAGTGGCGAATCTAGAACAAAAAATCACGTGGTTCCTAAATTAAATGAGATCAATAAAAAAATCAACAACACTTTTGGGGTCGGGTCGGCTCATGTACCTTAAAAGAACTGAACCAGTTCAATCGGCTCATGTACCTTGTGCCACCGATTAAAAATTTTAAAAAACCGATTGAAATATAACTAAAAAATACGTACGGTTTAACGAAAAACTAGTTGATTATTAGTCCATTGATAAAGCGGCGAACTGAAAGTGTACCTTAAAAGAATTGAACCAGTTCAATCGGCTCATATACCTTAAAAGAACTGAACCAGATCAATTGACTCATGTACCTTGTGCCACCGATTAAAAATTAAAAAAACCGATTGAAATATAACTAAAAAATACGTACGGTTTAACCAAAAACTGTTGATTATTAGTTCATTAATAAAACAGCGAACTGAAAGTGAGTCTTTGGCATGTGGGCTTTCATTTTATTAGAGCTTATTTATTTATTAATATTTTGAGAGTGCCTATTAAGAGTGGTTAACTTTTTGTTATCAATCTTATAATTTAAAATAACAAATTATCCCTAATAACTTATATTTTTCTCTTTTTAAATTGGTTTTTTAAGAAAAAAATTTAAAAAACAAACTCAAGATAGGTCCTCTATTTTTTCTAAGGTAGTTCATAATTTGTCTACTATATACATTTTAAAAAAAATTAAGAATTTAGGTAGGTCCTAGGACCTAACTAAGCATATGATGGATATATACGCCCTGAAAAAAATAGCATATTTTGTCTTTGTTAATAGCAAAATAAGTTTATTTGGGATTTTTTACGTATGTTATTTATGAAATTATAAGGTTAATTATTTGAATTTAAATAAATTATTTTTATAATATATTGTTGTATTTAATTGTGTTGTAATCTATGAGTAGGTTATACGATTTTTCTACTTAATTGTGTATGTGTTTTTTGATGATTTTTTTGTTGGTTATAAAGTATTGTTGTATTTTTTCTTTAAACAGGAAAGGAAAAATAAACCATATGTTTGTGATTTTAAGTGTTTGATAAAACTTCCCAATAAAATGTTAATGCCATGGTTTTTCTTATGTTTTTTTTATATTTCCCTCTTTAAACCTTTATTTCATATGGTTTTCTTTGTGATAAGTAGTATAACATAGTTGAGGATTGATTTTTATTCTTTTGAGCATATACTTGCCTGATTTGTTTTGATTTGGTTCTTGTTGTGTTATATAATTAGGGTGTTCACGGTAAAAAAAAAATTATTGCTTATTAGCTTATAAGCTAATAAGTTAGAGTGATGTAACTTATAAAAAAATTCTTTATTAACGGTTTCTCACTGCTATAAATTATTTTTATCCAAACATTTTTTAGCTTAAAACTGTATAGAACAGCTAATAAGTTATTAAACTCATTTGCCAAACACCCCCTTAATTAGTTGCTCTATTTTTCATCAACACACAAAACATATTGAGATCGATGTTCATTTTATTAGTGACATGGTGTTTTCTGGTACTTTACGAGTTTGTTATCTTCCTTTGGTTGCTCAACTAGCCGATATTAATCTCACTAAGGGCTTATATGTCCCTCGTTTTGAAGATTGTATGTAATAAGTTTCGTGTTGCTCATGCCGTTTTGCCATTTCGCTTGTGAGGGGATGTTGAAATAGTACAAACATAAAAAGTCAAATAAGAAAGTCAATGAATAATCTAATTGGTTATTATTCAAATAATAAACTCCTTTAAGGATTCAAATTAGTATAAACATGTACTCAAAATAACTCTACATATAATCTTAGTTTATAAATACTAATGTGCTCTTTACATTTACAACATAATTTACGGTATTAAAATTACTCTCTTTTTTTCTTATCTATTTTTGAGAGAGAGAGAGAGAGAGAGAGTAGTTTTGGTGTTTTTTGATGGTTGTCGTTAGAGAAAGAGAGAGAGTGCATGGGCCTAGTTTTGGTGTTTTTTTGACGGTTATCGTTGGTTAAGTGGTGGTAGTCATAGTTGTCGACTCGTAACTCGACTCATAAGAGTTACACGACGCTAAAAATATAAAAAATTATATAACATCATGTATATACAAAATATAAGTTGACTATTTAAGCACATTCACTAATATGTTACACTAGCTATATAGGAGTCATACAGTCACAATTCATTGTCGTATACGCGTCAAAATGTATCAAAAGACACATATATAGTATTTAAATATAAAATAAAAGCAAATGACAAAAGACTTGTAGTGTTATAATCATAGAAATAATCTTTAGGATTAAATTGGTCGTCATTTTCATCTTCATCTTCAACCAAAGTTGTCTCAAAACAATCTTCCTCCTCATCATCATCTAAATTCTAAACCATCAATTGTGCTTTGTTAGACACTTTGTTTAGGTTCCTTGGTCCTACAAATTATAAAAGTAGTATTTGTTATTTGTTGGCACTTTCCAAAAGGTTAATACTTATTAGTTCTTATAATATATAGTGAAATCTTAGTGTATAATTTATCTCTCCTTCCTTTTATTGGCACTAGTTTCTTCTTCCTCTTTAAAGCATTCATGAACATCTCATCTATGAGATATCTTTGGGGAGACTTTCGGTAATCTATTCACCATCCAACTCTATGTTCGATAAACATATTGGATCATAGGTCTCTGTTCTTTTTTTTATATCTTGTGGAGTCTCATTTCAATGTTTATGAAATCAAAAGTGATCCAATTCCTCTCAAGAATTGGCATGTCACACCACCAAACCGGGACGGGTGAAACGTTCGGGGGTGGTTGACGTCATGCGTAGTATCACAACAGTTGTATCATAGCAAGCATAGTAAACACAACCAAACATTGAATACATATATGAAAAAGGTTTACACTGTCTTAATACAAAATTTTGTTTTTATCGAAAATAAAATAGAAAGACATGACTCTAACGCACTGACTTCTCCAAAAGTCCTGGAAGTACCTGTCTACTAATTCTCTGAGAATACAAGCAGTTTTGAAAGAATATCAGTATAAAGCTGGTGAGCTCATAAGCATTTAGTTTTGGTGGGAAAATGTCTCTTTGATCTTTTTGAAAAGTGTTACTCAAGAAAATCCTATATTTTCTTATGAAAAGCATGTTTGAAAGCTCATTCCTTCCATGACTTCCAGATTCGTACAAGGTATGTACAATCCAAGGGGTCGTGGAATGGATATAAATATCCGTTAGTTGCATGTTAAACAATTTGTTTATGAAAAGCCGAGTTATCCTAGGAAAATCCTATATTTTCCCTAAAAGTTGATGCTTGGTTATCCGTTCTAAACTGAGGTGTACAAGTATCTACCATACTTATATCGATAAACGTAGTTTTCATTTAAAAACTCTGGTTACTCCCAGTGAGGTATATTAGCCCTATTACGTAAATAAAACTAATAAAAGAAAACATGATTAACTAAATCCTGAAGGTATTGTTAATACCCTCCAATAATCAAATCGGTTATTACCATGAGGTTAGTTCACTTGATTCATTATTACAAAAGTAAATTTCTGCTATCTAGGTTGCGAGTTTCATAACCATAACTGACGGGCTATGCCCCGCAACGGCCGGTATCCTTTATGACTTTGTCACCCGTAGACCTGCCGGTCCGACTGTAGCTAGCAGTCAGGTGCGGGGTTGTCAGTCCGGTATAGATCTATACATAACAGTCACGCTCAAGAGATTCTGGTCACAAGTGCTAGTCCTACACTCTGTTTCTTGGGGTGAGTGTTACCAAGGACGTGTCTCCAACTTAGACTAACAAATTTACAAGTAATAAGATAGAAAATCCTTTTGTGATTAACATGAATCCTTTATAAAACGATACATTTTGCTACATAATTCATAAGTTCATTGCTCTACTTTTGAAAACTATTTCTACGAGTTGATTTGTTAATCGTTTGGTAAAACTGTTTTCCGTGTTAAAAGCATTCTAAAAATATAATTATCTTAAAAAAAATAATATACTTTGCGCACAAGTTTCCTTGTACTTTTGCTTGTATTCCCCCCCCCCCCCCCTGAAAACATGAAAAACTCGGAAAAACATACGGGTATGAACTCACCATGGGCGATTTGAATGAAAGATCGATACGGGATGTCAGATGTTCAAGTGAAGCCTTGAATACGATTTGATCCTAATTAACATGTAATGACACATAAAGGAGTTAAATGAAGGTATTTCTCTACTAAATGTGATGGAGAACCACTCTAAGAACTTGGGACTACCTACATTAAGTGCTAGAACCTTAAAGGATTGTGTGAGGGAGGTGTATGGACACCTTAAAGGTGTGTACGGCCATGGGTGTGCGGCCGTACACTCATGATAGAAGGTTCTTTTGAGGTGTTTTCAAGGTCTATACTTGCGTCCATGAAGTGTTCTAGGTCCATACTAAGTTGTAGTACAAGTTTAGGGTCTTAGAAATGAGTTTGTGGTCCTAGGGTGTGTGTGTGGTCGCACACGGGAGTGTGCTGCCGCACAAGGGTGTGTGCGGTCGTACACCCCACATGAAGATGCCCAAAATGTCAGCAAAACTAGGTTCATGTCCAACTCGAATATGGAAGTCCAACTCTCACTTTGGAGGGTCTTTTAGGAGTGTCCGACCCACCTTATGAAGGTGTGCGGTTGTACTCCTTCAAAGAGTGAAGAACATGATGATTCAAGGCTTAGATCAATAGGTCCTTCATGTATGATAAGCTAGGTGATGGAAAACTCACATTTTTTAGGCCTTGATAGGGTTTATGGTTGAAGAATCTTGAGAGAAAAGGAGTAGTGTGCTGCCAAGGAGTGAAAGTAATAAAGGGAAAAGGGTCTATCCTTTATATAGGGGTGGGTGTGTGGCCATGAGGGGTGTGTACGGCCGTACACCCTTGTGTGCGGCCACACACTCCTCCAAAAGGGGTGTATGGCCTGATTTTGTCACTATTTGACGTGTTGGTTCGTTCCTAATATCGACCTTGGTTGTACTCAAGTTTAGAATGCTTAAATGAACCCTTAATCAGTGTTAGGAGTTAAAAGAAACGAGTTTAACTTAGATTAACTGACTAGATGTACCAGGTGGAAGTTTCGGGTTGTCACATCATCCCCCCGTTAGAGGGAATTTCGTCCCGAAATTCAAGGACAAAGATATAACTCGTGGACTTGGAAATGATGGGGGTAATTTTGTTTCCTTGGATTCTCTTCCTCTGAAGTGAATTCAGGTTCCCGCTTGGCATTACAGCGGACCTTCACTATCAGGACGTGACGTTATTTCGCTGGCTTAACTTCTCGATTTGTGTATCCAATGAAGCGTAGACTCTTGTCTAGCTTGATATCGTTAAGTGAAAATCACAAGTGTCTCATCGGACAGACACTTCTTTGGTCCGACATAAGGAAGATGAGATGAATGCTTGCTAAGTGCTCGAGGTAACTGGAGTTTTTATGCTACGGGATCGATCCTAGCAAGGATCTCAGACGGTCCAACGTATTCTTGGATTTAGCTTTCTACGCTTTCCGGAGCGTATCAGGCCTTTCCAGGGTGAGACTTTTAAAAGGATAGGGTCACCAACTTGGAATTCCAAAGGTTTTGGTCTCTTATCGGCGTATCCCTTTCGTACGATCCCTTTTCAGTCGCCTTTCGTATGATTTCAGGACTCGTGAGGGTACTGGCGTGGACTTGACTCTTGACTAGTTGTGTGTCGCCCACCTCGGCCCAACACAGAGGGGATCTATACCTACAGCCATAGAGGGCTTCGAACGACGAAGCCATGATGCTAGAAAGGTCGTCGTTGTTGCAAGAAAGTTCCAGTAACGGTAGATGAGTGTCCCACGACTTATCTACAATTATCCGGATTGTCTCTTACTTTGCCCATTTCTTTGTGGGTGATACTCTTTGCATGAATACTTTTGGGTTTCGAAGAGAGAGGAATTTTCGAAGTTCACATCTAATTTGTCGTTACGAGCGGCAGGAGTTTTGCGATCGAATGATTTAAGACAAAAGGGTTTGGTATACATAGACCTAGTCGGACTAAGCGGGACGACGTCGTAGAGTCGCACGTTAAGTTAGTTTGGAAGGATCGTTTTGTTAGGACATTGTTGCCCTTGGGTGAATGTCTATGGTTTTTGCTGTGTTTGATTCAAAATTGTAGAGTACCGCAAGTACGAGGGTTCTGATGTAACGCCCGTAGATTCGGGCTAGTCAATTTAGAGGCAATAAATGTCGAAAATGACTTTTCGGCAAAATATTATTTAGAATAAATAATCTTAACCAAGTTGTAGTATATGTTACAAGGTTTCCGTACATATAAAGACCACCGAAATCCGAGTTATAACGAAGACGTTATGACTCGTCGAAGTTTCGCGACGGAACCAGCACGATAGCGGGAAACGTAAATAGTGAATTTACGATAGAGCGAGATTTAGCCTTAGAGATCTAAATGAAAGTCATAGAATATGTTAACCTGAGAACGTTCATAAAAAGAACGCCTAAATCTGATTTCTTATGAGGAAGTTATGATTTTTCGAAGTTTCGACTTAGCGGTGTACAGCCCGAAGTTCGAGTATTAGATCGAGCGGTTTTTAGCCGACACAACCTAAACGAGAATCGAAGATCTCGTTATTAGTAGCGTAACGATAAAAAGACATACGAAAATGGACATCGGATGAAAAAGTTATGAGATTTTAACGGACCAATCTTGTCCCAGCCTGTTAAAAATATAACTTCAAAAATAAAGTCAAAATTAGCCGACGGAGTCTAAACGAAAGTTGTAGAGTACGTCTCTACCTACACGTGGATATAAATAACGTCAAAAACGGAGTTCGTATGAACGAGTTAAAAATTATAATAGCATATTTACGTATGAAAATAAAATATAAATCATATATACGTACACATATATATACATATGTATATATCATTAGAAATGTATCGACGATGCGGTCATTATAAGACTAATGTTGAGTTCTTTCGACATTAGTTTAGTACAAATATCATTAAATCTATTTAAAATAGCATTATAAAAGGGTGTTTAGTTGTTTATATAACTAAAATGTCATTAAGTAATTATGGAGGGTAGTTTTTAAAAATTCAATTAGTATAAATAAGGGCCTCTAGCTCTCATATTTCTTGCACCATTCTCTTGATTCAAGAGTCTTTCTCTTCTTATCCCCCGAGCATTTTCGGTCCCTCGTGATTCGACTTCTCTTTCTGTAGTTTTAGTATAGTAAGGTGAGCATTGAAGCGCTTCACGAATCTTTCTTAGAAAGATTCAACAACAAAGTTCTGCCCCTGCAGAGCCCGACTCCTAGCTAAAATATCCTTGTAAGGAAGTTATGCTTACCCTATTTTAATATAGCTTATATTTAAAATTAATATTGTTATTATGAACTTATAATAAATATTTGAGCTATTATTTTGACTTATATAAGTGTCGTTATAATATCTTTTTAACTACTCGTGGTATGGGGAATCTGGTTTAAAGGGCCGCATAGGGTTGTTGGATTTCAGAAGTGTTATACGCCAAAATGGTCCTGCCCTCCGATGTTTTATGTCTGACCCTGTCTGTACATAGTGGTTGGAAAGTATTGTTTAAACGCTTATATAATAATAATAATAATAATAATAATAATAATAATAATAATAATAATAAGACTAATAATTAGCCACTATAAATATTAGACTAAAATCTAGTGGTAATAATACTAGGTTTCGTCGAAGGAAATTATTTTAAAGTAAACGAAGCGTTGTCCGAGTACCGAGTCACCACCTTCTCAGGTGAGTGCATAGTTACTTTCATCTTACACATAGATATGAAGTATTTTATATAAATTACGTGCTATGTGTGCATATTATCTGAATACTTGTTGTTTATGTTGGATGAACGATTTTATACATGTTTTAAATGATTTAAACTGTATATGTATTTTATATATACGATAATGTTGGGGTGAAACATGGGTAGATGTAATAGATGGAATATGAGTTGGATGATGAGTTGAGAGGTGTTATAGACCACGAGGTGAGGGTGAGAGGTGGACGACGTGAGAAGCATTTTCCCAAACGATGGCCCCGTCATTCAACAGAGTATGGATGACAACCACGGACTATTCTAGACAGTCCAGTAGAACACTAGCAGGCTCGCAACCTGTAGGTGTTGTGAACGATGTGTTCACCCGGTGTACTCTAAACCTTGGCGACCATGCAAACTTGGTGCCTAAACCTTGGCGATCATGCAGACTTGATACCTAAACCATGGCGACTATGTAGACTTAGTGCCCGTTGTGTAAACCTTGGCGATCATGCAAACTTGATACCTAACCCCTAGCGACTATGCAGACTTATTGTCTGTTGTGTAAATCGTGGCAACGATGGACTTCGTGAAGATTCCTTAGGATGATCCTTAGGAATAAATGAATGAGGAATAGCTGATTCTTAGGGTAGATCCTTAAGAGTAAAGAAGATAATGGGGATGGGTAATTTGGTTGATTGTTTAATGTTTAAACATAATAATTATATTATTGTGGGCTGAAAACCCTATGTACTCACCAGGTTTCCCAACTTGACCCACTCAGTTTATTTGTATCACAGGTGTCGATATCAAGTTACATTACACTAAGAGATTTAAAAGAGAGGTAGATCACTAGTGATAATGAATGTAAGTTCTGTTTATGCTTATGTTTATGTATTGACAATGATATCCCAAATGTTTTAAAATGAATAAAATACGTTTCTTCGGAAATGCTTTGATAACGTATTTATCGTGTTTTTCTAGGAATAAATTCCGCAACATTTTTATTAAAATAGGTACTCTGATTTTCATAAAGCATAAACAAAATCGGTCTTTTCTGGCCGTGAAAATGGGGATGTCACATCTGATACTTCGAAATCATGAACTTTTTATGAAATGATGCTTACTAGATCTTCCTATAATCACTTGGTGTATACAAGTCATGTATAACTACAACTGACCTTAGCGTTTTCACTAAACTATCATAATTTGCTCATTATGGCTTTAAACCTTATAAGGATTTCGTGATTTAATCCGGACGAGAAATTAATCACAATTATCGGGGTTTTCGAAAACGTATCAAAATATGGCAGGGTCCTTCAACGCCTCCTCATTCTCTGAGGTCGAACTCCTCCTGTTTCCTCATTGTTCTTCTCTGTTGGGCAGTCTCTTTTGAAATGTCCCACACTTCCACAGAGGTAACAGGTTGGACTTATCCCAACATTGGTAGTCGGAGTTATGAACTTGACTAGGGTTTTACAACTGCGGGCGGTGTGTCCCTTCCTGTTGCATCTAGTGCAATACAGCACTCGGCAGACTCCATGATCATGGTAGTTGCATTTGCTGCAGTGTGGGAGATTTCCACAGTAGGGTATGGTTGGTGTTGGAACAACAGGGATGACTGGGGTACTGACTATCCCGATTCTTTGCCTCTCAGTAGGTCTTTGGGTTGAACAACTCCCTTTGAACTTTCGTTTTAGGATGTTAGGTTGGAGATCAAGTGTGTCCCTTCTAGTAGGCACTTGTTTTTGAGATTGGTTAACACCAAGATTTGGATTTCCATTAACACTTCCACTCACATTTGTATTGTTGGCGTTAAGAACAGCTAGGGCGGCTGTCACCGCTGTTGTGACAATAGCTTGGAACGTAGCTGAGTCCATCTGGAGGATTGGCGTCTTACCGGTGGGTTGGTTATGTTTCTTCGGAGGCATGATCTGCCACATGTCAAAAAAAGAAGCTTGTAAGCAATGATGGTTGCCTCTGGATGTATCCTAAATGTTTGTCTATGCATTAAATTTTCATGTTTTGCTATCTGACTATCATTGATTCGACTCACATCCCTATGATGTGGTCCTAGCAAGATGTAACATCCAGATTTTCAGAGGTATTATGGTGTAGGTTAATCTTGTGATTAAAGGAGAGACTCGACGAGTTGAGGGTCCAACTCGCCGAGTCGAGTCGGGTTTCTCCCGTGGATTTAAGGAATGGACTCGATGAGTCCGAGGAAGGACTCGTTGAGTAGATGTTGGGCAGAGAAACCCTAATCTCCGGGGTTTGGGACCTATTTAAAGGCACTTATAGCCTCCTTGGCCCCTTCCCAATAGTGTCTTCGTCCCTTGAGAGAAACCCTAGAATTATTTATGATCTAGAGAGGAAAGAGGCTTCTTGGAGGTCATTTCTTTGAGAATAAGATCAAGGGAGTTGCAAGGATCTCAGAGGAGAGCTGGTGGATCAGTCTCATCTTCATTTCAAGCTTCAGATCTGGTACAACTCTTGCCTCCCTTGTGTTTGAGTAGATTTCCTTGGTTGTAAAGTTGGGCTTGTATCCATATTGATGGGGTTTTGGGTGCATCCAAACCCTTTTTCGAGTCAGTTGTAGATTTGGACCTTGTGAGGTCCAGAGATCCAGAAAGTAGGCAGCCATGAGTGAGTAACCTTGGAGCTTGGAAGCTATGGAGCTTCAATGGAGTCAAAATGGTGTATAGAGCAAAATACACCATGCATGAGCCTCAAGTTCAGACCTTTGCATGACTTTTGGGTAGTAGAAGGTTAGATCTATGATTTTGGGTTACAGATCTGGCCCCAAATGGCTGAATGAGAAATCTGTGGGAGCCAACTCGCCGAGTCCATGGGTGACTCAACGAGTCGTAGCGGGTTTGACCGAGTAGTCTTAACCAGTGTTGGCTTGCCGAGTTGGGAGTCAACTCGACGAGCTGAGTGACTCCTAGGTAGAGTTCAGTTGATGCGAGGGGACTCGACGATTCGCACGGGTGCACTTGACGAGTAGGGTCAAATGTGGATTGTTGACTTGAGCTTGACTTTTTTTGACTTTGGGGTTTTGGTCAACAAAAGTAATAGAGGCCTTGGAAGGGTAAAATGGTCTTTTACCCACTTTAGAGAGTCAAAAAGAGAAGGAACTGCCTTCGATTATCTGAGTCATGAAAAAGAGTTATTATAAGAGATATTCATCCTATGTGTTAGGCGGTGGCGAGTTCGAGATTTAAGTGTGAGGATAGCTGCTTTCTGCTTGCCATGTGAGTCTTCTCACTATACTTTACCTAGAGTGGTAATTAGAGTTATGTGACAGAGTGTTTTGTATACTATTTATGTGATGTGATGCACTACATTATTTTTATGTGATTTATGTTGTGTGTGTGTTCCAGAGTTTACAGAGTTAGGACCGAAAGGTCCACAGAGTTAGGACCAGAGGGTCCATAGAGTTATAGCCTCGAGTGGCTAATATGTGTTTTATGTGGTATTTTGGGGAACTCACCAAGCTTCGTGCTTACCGTGTTATGTGTTATGTGTTTCAGGTTCTCAGGATCGCGGGACGGCACCGGTTGATTGTACACACCAAAGAAAGAGTTATGAGGATCCTGGATTATTAATTACTAAAACATGGAGTTGTGTTTTGTGAATTGAACAAATGAGATTTTAATAAAATGTGTCATGAGGATTTATATGATTCTAAATGAAAAATTTCTTTTGAAAATTTACGTTGTTACATAAGAATAGATAAATATTTGATCGCAATAAAGTTCACATACAATAAACTTACGAACTCCTTGTTGTTAAGCTTATTGAGCTGGCTGGATAACTCTCAAATTCTCGTCGGCTCTAGACGCTATGGAGATTTTAGTTATAAGGGTAGTTCCGGGGATCAAGTCGATACGGGGTTCAACTTGACACTCGGAAGAAATCCTTGGAACGTCTTTGGGGAAGATATCAGGAAAGTTTCAGACTTCGGAGATGCTCTTGAGGTCTTTAACCTTTTGCGTCTCATCAATCACATGAGCCAGGAATGCATGACATCCCTTTCGCAGATACTTCTGGGCTTTGGCGCGAAAATGATACGAAGGTTTGAACAAATTTTATCACTATAATCAGTGAGGGCCTCGTCAGGGGGAAAGATTGAGACGAGTCACCCTTTCGAATGCAAAGAACATCAGCACGATTTGGGGCCCAACCATCTCATGTCGATTATGACATCGTAGCTTTTTATGGATACTGATATGAAATTTATGGGGAAAAGGAATGATCGTCTAAGTACATCCTATGAGACATGTATTGAGGCCAAAACAGTGATAGGACCTTGATAAAGTTGCTTAATTTGCATGCTATCGATCTAAAGTATACTTTTCACAAAGATAATCTTTAACTGAAATATGATCGTTGCCATCATAACTGAAACTGAGATTACACATATTTCGGAACTCGTGACCTAAAAATAAGTCTAAGTGATTCTAATAGGGAAAGAATCTTGGCAACATGAAGGACAGAGATGTTTACGAATAAGAGCTACTTAAAACATAAATATGAAAGTTATTCCTTAGACCAAAAAGGAAGGATGAGTAGAGTATTCTCCTATCGCCGACGGGCACTCCTCGTACGGATCCTTAAGTTAGCCAGCCGGCGCTCCATGTCAAGCAGGCGACCCTCGTATACTGTCTAGCATGCTCGGAGCTCTATGACCTCAGCTCGAGTGGTAGCTAGCTCTTGTTGCAGAGCTTCATTGTCCCTCATAGTTCTCCCGTAAGCAACTTCAAGATTGTGAATACAGTTTGTGTTGGCATCCGAGTCTCCCTCAAGCTCCATAGTTCGCAGAATGGCCGCCACGTTTAGTTCAACATTGCGGGCCACTCAGCAGACTATGATTGGAAGGGATCTGTCTGCGTAGCCTCCCTCGTTCATATTGTAGAAGCGGCGATCCCCATTGTACGGGCGGGGTTGGCCTTGTTCGTGACTCCACCTATCTAGGCTTTCGACCCACATAGGCGTTGGGCCTTCGAACTCAGGTCGGGGGTTAGGATTTGGTATCGGGGCTACTTGAGGTAGGCTCTCGACTTCGAGTTCTGAGTCATTCTCTTCAAAAAATGGTTCGGCGAAGTCATCGTCCAAAGGAATCTCATGGTTCTCTTCTAGCGCTAGTTCGAGCCATCCATCATCTCCTTGGTTGGGAAAGTACGAACTCGCCAGGGAGATGGAATCTGGCCATGCTATCTATGCGAGATGGTGGTAAAGGGATAGTTAATAGGAATTGAATCTAATAATACTTCCAATGTATTATAGTTACATGCTTGATTCTTCAAGAATGGATCCTTGGGTAAGTTTTCGGTTCGACCGTTATAGCATCCTAAAATACTCTTATAGTATTTTAACCCTTATGCTTGATTCTAGAACTCTTCTGGTGTTTAGGTAAGTTTTAGGCTTGCTGCAACACAACAATCACTCCCAAACACATGTTAGTCATGTCTCTAATGAATATAGTTGATCAGGCTATATTGACCCTAGACATGATTACATAACTGCCCAGGTTTTACCGCAATATCAAACATCCAAATACTTTTGTTTTGTTCTACTTATGACACGGTTTTTGGTACTCGGGTATACTTATATACTTTGTTATAAAAATACTAATATTTTTTTGGAAAGTATGCTTTTAGTTTAGAGAACTTAGGCCCCTTAGTATTTATAGTTGTATACCATGTAAGGTTTGGTATACTTAGTTCGCTATAAACAAGGGCTCTGATACCAATCTGTCACACCCCCAAGCTGGAACGGCGAAAACGTTCAGGGGTGGTTGACGTCATACGTAGTATCACAACAGTTGTATCATAGCAAGCATAGTAAAAACAACCAAACATTGAATACATATATGAAAAAGGTTTACAATGTCTTAATACAAAGTTTTGTTTTTATCGAAAATAAAATAGAAAGATGTGACTCTAGCGCACCGACTTCTCCAAAAGTCCTGGAAGTACCTGTCTACTAATTCCCTGAGAATACAAGCAGTTTTGAAAGAATATCAGCATAAAGCTAGTGAGTTCATAAGCATTTAGTTTTGGTGGGAAAATGTCTCTTTGATCTTTTTGAAAACTGTTATTCAAGAAAATCCTATATTTTCTTATGAAAAGCGTGTTTGAAAGCCCATTCCTTCCATGACTTCCAGATTCGTACAAGGTATGTACAATCCAAGGGTCCGTGGAATGGATATGAATATCCGTTAGTTGCATGCTAAACAATTTGTTTATGAAAAGCTGAGTTATCCTGGGAAAATCCTATATTTTCCTTAAAAGTTGATGCTTGGTTATCCGTTCTAAACTGAGGTGTACAAGTATCTACCATACTTATATCGATAAACGTAGTTTTCATTTAAAAACCCTGGTTACTCCCAGTGAGGTATATTAGCCCTATTACGTAAATAAAACTAATAAAAGAAAACATGATTAACTAAATCCTGAAGGTACTGTTAATACCCTCCAGTAATCAAATCGGTTATTACCATGAGGTTAGTTCACTTGATTCATTATTACAAAAGTAAACTTCTGCTATCTAGGTTGCGAGTTTCATAACCATAACTGACGGGCTATGCCCCGCAATGGCCGGTATCCTTTATGACTTTGTCACCCATAAACCTGTCGGTCCGACTGTAGCTAGCAGTCAGGTGCGGGGTTGTCAGTCCGATATAGATCTATACACAACAGTCACGCTCTCCCTACAAGAGATTTTGGTCATAATTGCTAGTCCTACACTCTGTTTCTTGTGGTGAGTGTTACCAAGGACGTGTCTCTAACTTAGACTAACAAATTTACAAGCAATAATATAGAAAATCCTTTTGTGATTAACATAAATCCTTTATAAAATGATACATTTTGCTACATGATTCATAAGTTCATTGCTATAGTTTTGAAAATTGTTTCTACGAGTTGATCTGTTAATCGTTTGGTAAAACTATTTTCCGTGTTAAAAGCATTCTGAAAATATAATTATCTTAAACAAAATAATATACTTTGCGCACAAGTTTCCTTGTACTTTTGCTTGTATTCCCCGCTAAAAACATGAAAAACTCGGAAAAACGAAGGGGTATGAACTCACCTTGGGCGATTTGAAGGAAAGATCGATACGGAATGTCGGATGTTCAAGTGAAGCCTTGAATACGATTTGATCCTAATTAACATGTAAGGACACATAAAGGAGTCAAATGAAGGTATTTCTCTACTAAATATGATGGAGAACCACTCTAAGAACTTGGGACTATGCTAGAACCTTAAAGGATTGCGTGAGGGAGGTGTATGGCCACCTTAAAGGTGTGTACGGCCATGGGTGTGCGGCCCAATGGGTGTGCGGCCGTACACTCATGATAGAAGGTGCTTTTGAGGTGTTTTCAAGGTCCATACTTGTGTCCATGAAGTGTTCTATGTCCGTACTAAGTTGTAGTACAAGTTTAGGGTCTTAGAAATGAGTTTGTGGTCCTAGGGTGTGTGTATGGCCGCATACGGGAGTGTGCTGCCGCACAAGGGTGTGTCCGGCCGTACAAAGGTATGTGCGGTCATAAACTCCACATGAAGATGCCCAAAATGTCAATTCCAAGGTACAGCAAAACTAGGTTCTTGTCCAACTCGAATATGGAAGTCCAACTCTTACTTTGGAGGGTCTTTAGGAGTGTGTGGCCCACCTTATGAAGGTGCGCGGCCATACTCCTTCAAAGAGTGAAGAACATGATGATTCAAGGCTTAGATCAATAGGTCCTTCATGTATGATAAGCTAGGTGATGGAAAATTCACATTTTTGAGGCCTTGAGAGGGTTTGTGGTTGAAGAATCTTAAGAGAAAAGGAGTAGTGTGCTGCCAAGGAGTGAAAGGAATGAAGGGAAAAGGGTCTACCCTTTATATAGGGGTGGGTGTGTGGCCATGAGGGGTGTATACGGCCGTACACCCATATGTGCGGCCGTACACCCGATTTCGTCACTATTTGACTTGTTGGTTCGTTCCTAATCTTGACATTGGTTGTACTCAAGTTTAGAACGCTTAAATGAACCCTTAATCAGTGTTAGAAGTTAAAAGAAATGAGTTTAACTTAGATTAACTGACTAGATGTACCAGGTGGAAGTTTCGGGTTGTCACATGACACTACATGTGAGGCTCAAGACATGAATAGCAAGATGTTGAAGTTCCAGGCACTCATCTACATAATTTGGCCACCGTTTGGCTACAATTTAATATATTAAAAGACTAATAAGTAATAAAGTTATTATTATGTATTTTACTCATGACCACTTGAAATTCCTAATACTAATAAATTATTGGATTGCATTTTATTCCTCAATTGAAAGAACTAGGATATACCAAACCACTTTGATGCTCTCATTGAACCGTACAAAGTTGTTCATGAATTTTTACCGGTGTTGGACTATCATAAGACATCATACAATCCACAATTTATATCATAATCGGAATGAAAGTTCTCCTCAAAATGATAACCAGTTTATAAAAGTAAGTGTTTAGTGGTTAAATAATAAATATTAGTGAAATAATAAAATTATATCACCGACTCTTCTTCCACTCTTGTTTATACTTATTCAACACATTCTACCTCTTTCTTTAGGTATATCACTCTCACCTCATGATAGGAAGGAAGTTTCAATCATTTCCCATACTCCCCCGCAAGTCTCAAAACTTCATTCCATAATGGAGACTTCACCAAATTAATAAAGTATTATTTATTTTACTCATGAACACGTGAAATTCCTAATACTAATAAATTACCATGTATTTTCTTCCTCGTTAGCACGACCACAAATATGCCAAACATTCTAAGCTCTCACTGGACTTTATAAGTTATTCATGAATTTTCATCATTGTTGGACTATCATACATCTTTTGAATGACATCATACGATCCACATTTTACTTCATAATCGGAATGAAAGTTCTTCTCGAAATAAAAACTATTTTATAAAATAAGAAAAATAATTATGTGTTTAGTGGCTAAATAATAAATGTTAGTGAAATAATAACAACATATACCTATTATCAGGATAATCTCTTGCGGCTTAAACAGGTTAACACATAAGCTAAAACACTATCAAGATGACTTGAACCACATTCTCTTCAATTTCTTCAACAATCGAATTAAGCATTTTAAATCATTTATTTGCATCTTTAGCAAATGCGGTTGTGTTAATCAATCTCACAAATATCATGCCACTTGGACTAAAAAAATTATGATTGGTCACTATTTTTAATCCACCTAACCCTCACACATAATAGTGCATCCACTCTTGCTTATACTCATTCAATACATGCTACCTCTTTCTTTAGGTATGTCACTCTTGCCTCATGATAGGAAGAAAGTTTCAATCCTTTCTCATAGTCTCAAAGCTTCTTTCCATAATATGGTGACTTCACCAGGTTAAATGGGAACATTTCACCATATAAAAATGATCATGAAGCAAGAGTTACTAGTTTTCTATTCTTCATTGCTTGATTTATTGTCTTTTATGTTCCTTTCTTGAAAAATGATTTCAATGTCCCATCACTCTCAGCTTGAAAACATTCATCATCCAATGCCTTAGACTTTTTTTTTCCCTCAAAACCCATCAACCAATTATTGAAAATTTGTATTATATCTTCATCAACCTTGGGGCATGCACAAATAACTTTTTTTGTTTTTGTTCCGACAAGGTGATTCTGCATTCCAAACATAACTTTGTTGCAGTAGTTACATTGCATGTTATTTCTATTTGTTGGGTCTCTTTGAGTACAATGTTCCTTACTTTTTCTTTTGGCATGATTAATATCTACAAATCAAATACAATGTCACAATGTTATAAGAAGTTAAGAACAACCAACTTGGATATGCAAATGTTCGTTTTGTTGAACTGAATAGTGACAGTTAAAACTAATCAGAGAAATATATGCATTATGTAATGAAGATGATGTTCCCATATGAAATATATAAGGGTGAGAAAGACCTCAACACAAAAGACTATGAAGTAAGAGTATGGAACTTGAGCATAAATTTTATATATATATATATATATATATATATATATATATATATATATATATATATATATATATATATATATTAAATCCAAAGTAGCTTAGGAATAGTACTTTTTTAGGCTTTAAGATTTTGCCACAAAATTTTGCTGAATATGACACTTTTAGTCCCTAAAGTCAAAAAATATATATTTTTGCCTTTTTGATTAAGTTTTTGTGCCTTAAGGTTTTTGCCACAAATCTTTAACGACTTTGACACTTTTAGTCCTTGCAGCAAAGGTTTTACATTTTGGTGTTTTTCCCACAAATTTTTAATGAATTTGACACTTTTCATCCTTGTAGTCAAAACTATACATTTTGACATAAAACACACACAGACACACACACACACAAAAAAAAAAAAAAAAAAAAAAAAAAAAAAAAAAAAAAACTCTTTTAAAATTTTGCCACCATATTTTTCCAACTTTGACAACTTTAACATTATTGGCACAACATTTTTGGATTTTCTCCACCAATGTCCCTTCTTTTTGTTGTACACTTTTGACATCTAATTTTAGGGGTTGTCGACTTTCTCCCCTATTTATGGTGATTTACAATTTAAGCACATATCTTTTAAAGTTGGCCGATTTTTTCATATTACCCCAAAAGCGACGTAGCCACGGGTTCTTTACTAGTTATATAAAACCTAAAACCAAAAAATGGAGATGTGTGTGTACTAATTTATTGTAGTTGTCAAACTCTAATCTTTCTCGTTAAAAAGATAGGAAAATCTCCGATAAAATCTCAACATTTTGCGTTAGTTTACGGTTTAATCTCAACTTTTATTTTTTGAATAGAAAAGTCTCAATTATTTTATATTTTACCCACATTAACGAAATAGTTCTTATTTTTTTCAACAGAAAATGACAAATTATCGTATAAAATTAGATAATAGGGACTTTTCTATTCAAAAAATAAATGTTGGGATTAAACCGTAAACTAACCCAAAATATTGGGACTTTATTGGAGATTTCCCTAAAAAGACATATCTAGTCCTAGCAAAGATTTTCTTCTTGATTTCAATGTAAGAAACTAGAATGTGATCATCAAAGGCAAAAACTCATAACTGATAAGAAGTATGTCTTTTTAGAAAAATAAAAATAAAGTTATGCTTACGGAGTTACCGGTTACCAATGAGAAAAGAAGAAAGCGTCGACTAAAAAGAAGACGAAGAAATCGGCAAAAGAATAATTGAAGAAGTCGAGTGAGATTTTTTTTTTGTTTTTTTTTTTGGACTTGATTTCAACTTTAAGAAAGTATATATATTGTTTCCTCCGGCCCAACCCAACATCTACCGGTCTTGCTCCCAAGTATGGTTAATAACCAATGGGCTTAACGATTACCCATTTGAGCACATGATTACCCACACACCTCATGACTCGTCCGAGTCATTTGTTGGCTCAACTCGCTACGAGTCAAGCATGACTTGTTAATTCTTACCGACTCGCATACAAAAATGAGTCAGTCTAATGAGTCGCCTATTTTGGGTTTTTAAATGACTCGTACGAGTCGACTCATGACTCATACGAGTGTGACAACTATGGTCATAACTTCGACTTTGGTCATTTAGTCAAATTTAACCTCCGATTTTTAACAGACTTATAAATTGAAAGGAAAACCATGCAAGATTTCATAATTGTAGGGGACCAAAGGTGTAGCATTGTCTACCGTATTATTCTTAAGTTGATAAATAGTATTTATGTAAACTTTAATAATAATAAATTTTTTTAAATTAATTTTTGAAACTTCAATTAAATTATTATTAGTTTCTTCTCCAAAAATAACTAAAACAAATTTTAATCATAATTCTATTTTAAGATTTTATGGTAACTTTTTTTCTTAATTTTCTAAACAATTTTTTTAGTTGATATATAATTATTGTTTAACTATTTAAATACATATAATATATATTTCAAGAGAAATAATTTATTCTTATATGCCATTTATTTAGCAATATAGTTTATTTAATTAGACATTATTTTTATAAAACAATAATTTTCTTTATTTATTTATCAATTTAATTCTAATTAACTTTCTATTTGTATATAACAAATTACAATTGTTCATTCCATTCCTTTTGAAACTTCATTACATTTGTTCATTCCATTCCTTTGTGATATCATTACATAAACCATATAGACACAAATAGTGCTCTATTTAGGTATTATTTACTTTTTTTTTAGTGTTTTCTGATTATAGAATAAACGAAAAAACCATAGAAACTTACAATTGTAACCCGTAAAAATTTCACATTGAAATTTAAAATAAAAGATCTTCACAAAGATTTCACAATAATCACAATTGTTAACTCAAAGATATAACAAAACTTCTTGGTTCAAAATATCAAACGTTAACAAGAACATAAACGAAACTAACAAATTATAATATTAACATAAAAATAATAAATATCAACACATCATCTTAAAGTAAACGTTCAAAAAGCCAAATTGGAAGAGATGTAAATTGGGATTCAAACTACTTGACTTCAAAAACTACTTTCCCTTGCTACTACAAAACAATCTTTAAAAGTACCCATTTTTTAAAACAACCAAGAAATAGCAATTAACTTATCTTAATAAATACCTATTAATTCACAAAATCTTGAGTAAATATCATACCTTTCTTCTAATCCAATCGACTTGGAGCTTTCCTTTTCCTGATGCTCCTCCTTGGCATCTTATCATGATGTCTACCACGCGTTTTCTGCTTCTTTTGATCCTTGTCAATTGACACGCCTTTTTTCTTCTTAAAACTACGTAGTTTTGATCGCTGCCCATTCATAAGTTTAGACACCGCACTTGATGATGTCTTTTTTTTCTGTTGCTTTTCTTCAGACAAATACTCAACACCTTTTGGCATATTCGACATTTTCTTTATTCTTGATTTTGTCCAAACTTGTTTGCCCTGAGTTTGAGGATTCTTCTCATGTAATTCACACTCAATCTCTTCATTATTTTGTTTCAAATTTGCTTCACTCGAATCTTGAAGTTGAGTGTCCTCATTTTTCTTTCCATTTTTACCCCTCTTTTTTGACTTCCGCTTCTTTTTGCCTTGTATTTCTTTTTGCCCCTTATCATTTGCACAAACTCCATTTTCTTGAACACATACATCCATCAAACTATCTCCTTCCTCATTTGTTTGATGATGTTCAATCTCTAAACATTCTGGTTCAAGCAATTCATTGTGTGTGACATTTTCTTGATCTTGAAACACTTCAATTATCTGTTTCTTGGTTTCCTGTAAATCCAACAAGCTTATTTCTTTTTTCGTGTTCTTCTTACGTTTCTTGTTATGCCTACTGCTTTTCTTCCCTGTGTCTGAATCTTGCTTCCTTTTCAAATATTTTTCAGATTTAGGGTTTGAAATTGGGCCAGAATCTACACCAGCAAGCAAATAACGTTTCTTCCGAGTTATGGAAATTTCTTTGCAATCACAAAGCTTCTCAAGGTGGTGTTTCAGCAATGTAGAGTGGGCCCAAGGCAAATCAACAAACTCCTGTTTTATGTAATTTGATATTGACTCCTCACTAGAACCTCTTTTCTCATTCAGCTCCCCAATGGCTTTATGAATCATCTGTATCCATGAATGATATAGATAAAATTAGCTCACATTGATCAAAATAAACGTGTTTAGGGTTCAAAAAGAATTGATATGAATAAATTGGGTTAATCCTCTGTCAGTATCAAATAAAAGCACTAATCAATAGCAATGTTGTAATATATACCCAGTTATATTTTAGATTTAAAACTAGTATGTACGCATGGGTTTGAACAAGATTCAAGAAAAATAGTTCCTTTTTAAGTTTTTACAACGTTTAATTTGATCACATTCAATTTCTCTCCAAAATCAAAAGAAAATTCTTGAAGACGTAAAAATGTTTGATCTTGGAAAAGATGATTGTGTATTTGACTGTAACAGAGGGAATACTTGCTTCAGTAGAATGCAATTACAAATTTTAGTTAAAAACATTGCAACGAACGAAACCTTCATCAATGAAACAACTCAAAAGTAACGCAAAAGAGTATTTCCGTCAATCAAACACCAAAAAGAAAACCCTAAATGAGAAGATTGTATCATGGGCGTTTGAGATTTTTTTTTATTCAAAAACAACCACCAATGTACTTACAGCTGCATAAGGCGGATGATTAGGCGTCTGAAAATCGAAGAAGAATTGAGAGAAGCGCTGTTCGATTAAGCTCGGATAGGAATTAAAACCGTCATGTCGGAATAAACTAGGGTTTGAATCGGCAAATTTAATGAGAGCTTCTTTCAACTTCTCCATGGCTGCGTTGAGGTTTCCCTTTGGTGTAACCGGTTCTGTAGTTAAGAGGGTTTGCGTTATGGGATCGAGGGTTGTGATTGGATACAGTTCCCATGGATTATAACGAGAATATATTATTGACTTCAAGATTCGGAGAGAGAAGAATGTGTCAACATACTTAACTTGTGCCTGAATTTTTGAAACCGTTTGAGGAGCAGCTGGCGCCTCGAACACATATATTTAAAAATAAATAAATAAAATATCTTTGTTTTTACTTTGATTTTTAAAAATAAATAAATTTCATTCTTATTAAATATGATATTTGTCATTGTTTAACATTAATAAGATTGATAGAATGATGGGAATAAAGAAATGTAAAAAGAATATATTATTTCTTTTTATTTTTTTTTTAGAGATGACTCATTATTGAAATTTAAAAGAGTAAATTACAGTAATGGTTCATGTGTCATGCTGAATTTCGTGATTTTAAATTTTAAGTTTTAACATTGCTAGTTTTTATGGCTTTATTTTTTTTTTTAATAGCGGTTGTCCCTAAGCTAATAAATCTATAAATTTAGTTGTTATTTGTTATTTGTTTTTGATGAGGTAAAATATATATACAATTTTTTTTACCACGATGTGGATTACAAGTTTGCAGTCTGCAAAAAAGTTATTTATATTTTAAAGTTCATATACTACATAAATTATATTAAATCATATCAAATACTAAATAAACAAAGCATATGTACATACCGATGGTGGTGACGCAATAGAGGTGGTGGTGGCGTTAGTGGTGGTGGCGTTGTCGGTGGTGACACAAGTAGCAAAGGAAGCAAATGTGTTGGAGGTGGTGGTGGTGAAGGTGGTGTCGCGGCCGAGGTGTTGATTGATTAAGTGGCAGTGGTGGTGATGGTTATGGTGGTGGTGGCGGCGAATGTAGTGGTGGTGGAAAAGGAAACAACAACTTATGGTTGTAACTTATAAGATGTCTTCCAAAAATAGAAGCTATCTTTTGTGAGATAAATAGTTTATTATTTTATTACAAGCTAATAAATTAATTAGAAACTAGTTATAATTAATTTGGAATTAATTAGAATTAATCAGAATTTATTTAAAAGCTACAAGAACTGAATGTTAATTATTCAATAGTTAAGCAAGATAAACATTCTGGAATCCTATGAGGGTGGATGATTTTGAGAGGTTCTAGAAACCTTCTTGGAATCGATCCAGGTAATAGATAAGGTAAGGATTTAAATTATGATTAAATCTTATTATTTAATTAATTAAAATTGGTTTTATCTGCAAGTTATCTCGCCTATATAAAGACCCATTTAGCCTTCATAAAATTTGATCCTACCTTCTGTAAGGCTGAGAATTCAGTTTTGCTATCCTTTATCCTCTCTCCTCAATTTTCTAGGGTTTCAGACGATTATCTTTGTTTGAAGACCGTCGACCTCCCTGATTACTACGTCCTCTCCCTAAGATAATTGTTTATTGCATAGGATTGTTGTCTGTTATGAAAGTTTTTTATAATGAGAATTGTACTAGATGATGAGTGATATGATTAAAATGAATTGTGTGTCCGATCATGCACTTGTTTCATGTTTTGCTCCTTGAGAAAAAGCATTAAGCAGGTCTCTAGAAAAGTTGGGATGGGGATTCGATCGCAAAGTAAGCGCGTAATGTAGTCGAACTTAAGTGAGAGAACGTTAATGGTATATGTAACTATGTTCATTTTCGATGATAATAGCAGCAATGTTATCTAATAAACTAATAATTATCTTGATATGGGTACAATAGTCGGATACATCTTGGTGATGGAATCAATACGAGTGCATTAAGCAGTGAGACTCAATTTGTTCTCTCAATGCATCTCATTTGAGGCGTTGAAGGTGAAGGATCAAAATAGAGAAGAAGAGGGTTGTGGTATTGGTCATGGCAAAATAGAGAAAAAGAGGGTTGATTGTAGACAAAAAGGAGGAAAGCCAAAAATTAGGTTTAGAGACATGAGAGAGGATGAGAAATTTAAGGAAAAACATGAAATATGCTCTTATACCATGATAATGAATATTTTCCCATGATTAATCTCATTATATAGATAAGAGTACAACAATTATATCGGTTATACACAATAAGGCCATGGGAAAATAAATATACATCAATATATTATAATACGGGTGTTACTAAAAACCAATAATTTGACATGTATGTGTGAGTGTAGGTATGAGGAACAAATGGCACATCATTGCAAGTTTATTTAAATTTCCCCTTATAGTACGATAACAAAATGAAATGTATTAATTGATTATTTTTCAAATTATATCATACCATTTAAAACATAAAATGGTAATATACTTCTATTTTTAGTAAATTATATTTAGGAAGGTGGAGATGATTATTGTAGATGATGAAAGGATGAAAGGTCACCTACGAAGAAAGTAGATTGATAATGTGATGATAGACTTTAAAGAGTTAGATCTTTCTAAGAACATGACCTCGTATAGGAGCGCGTAGAGGCATATGATCAAGGTAGTGGAGTAATATAATAGTTCTTTATGTCTAACCTATGTTTCTACCTGTTGCCTAGACATTTATCCCAATTTATTGTTTGCTTATATCTTCTAGTATTCACCTCAAGTGATGTGCCAACATTTGTTCCACGCTTCGTTCCTAGTATTTGCAGTGGCGGACCTTAGTGGAGCATTGGGGGTCCCGGACCACTGCTCAATTCCCGGCACGTAGTGTAATTTTTTTTTCTATTAGGTGCACCGACTTGAAATACGAGGGACAACCCTACTAAAAGAGTTTGCGTCTGCCACTGAGTATTTGTATAATTTATTGTGATAAGTAGCCCTTTCCGGTTGATTTTTGTTTGTTCGTCTCATCCTATGAGCCTGCCCATTTGTTTCCATGTAAGTGTTAGATGTATTTGCTCTAGTGTACATGTGTACTCCTTCCTTATTCTTTACTAATTATTTACAATGTTGTGTGTATTCTACCTCTAAAACTACATGTTTTCCATTTGTGCTATTTATACATTGACCTTGATATGTTTAAGTTATTTAACTATTCGTTTTTCTTGTTTTGTTTGACCATGGACTTGAAATTATTATGCATGAAATCTTATTTGAGTACGCATGCTCTTTGTCATTTCCACTGCATCGTATCTTTTTTCTTTTGTTTCATTTCTTCCTTTGTTTTTTTTTTCCACTTTTTCTTTTTATTTGTCGGATATCTTATTTGGAAAAAGTTAAGGTTGCCTACCATCTTACTCCCCTTACCCCGTTTTTATAGGATTTTCTTTTTGTTATATTTTGATGCAAATTAATTATTCAATTGTATTTTCCTAAATTTTAAGCAATATAGTAAAAGTTGTTTTTGCAACGTATTATTCTACAACTTTGTTTTAAACTACAAAAAACTAATTCCTCGAATTTCTTTCATCAACATTGGAGCACAATTCCTCCTTTCTTTTTCACCTTTAGTTACATTACACCATATATTCACATCTTAAAATATATCATTTTTACCATAATGGAGTATGCTGTTAAATCTTAATGATATTTCATCGGAAAACCCCTATTTTACAACAAATATCTCTTACAGATACAATTTACAAACATCATCAATTGCATACATACTGATATAGATCAGTCTTTCCATGCTCTAATTAAACAAACGTTACACAAATTACAAACATACATGAATACAACAAAATAATCATAACATACCTAAGAAATTCCAATACCTGCCACCTTCGAAAAGATGAAAATCCAAGGAGGAGCAGCAACAAAGAATGAAATAATATCTGTGGAATTAAACCAAAACACCCAAATCAGGACAATTCAAACAATTATTTATAAATAAATAAATACCACAATAATGTAACTAACTAAATTACCATTCTCATTTTTTGGAATCATAAATCAGATCCTTCTAGTCTTCTTTGAGTTTGACACTTGTTCTGCTTCAGAAGTTTTTGATATTCTCTTGGAGGACCTTGTTCGTCCTGAATCTTCTTGTTGCTCTTTTGAAGAATCGGGTTCCTTTTTAATTGAAAAAAGTAGTCAAAACTAAAGTAATTTGTATTAAAGTTTTATGTTTATCATCTAAGTTATGTTATGTTTGCTTGTGTATAAAAACAGTTAAACACTCTTGTAGCTCTCAATAAACTGGAACAAAGCAATTCTTCTGGTCTTAAAACCTTTATTTGGTTTCTTTAAAAACCAGACCAACATAAGGATTATATATATATATATAAATCTATATATATATTGTTAATTTTGTAGCATTGAATACCTCATTTATTGCTTCTGCAATTGTATTATTAGACCTCAAGCTTCTTCGAACGGGAACCACTTGTTCTTCTTTTTTCTAAAAATAAAAAACAATTAAATCAAATGTCGCATATTACTAAAAAAAAAACATTCAGTTTTTTGCAAGCGGTTTAACCACTAATTCCCTCAACTTTTCCCAATCAAACCATAAAGGTTTATCAGGTTTCACTAGTAATTTTCCGAATTTACCATTTTAAGTTTTTAGCTTCTTATATCATGTCAAAATGGTTAAATTAAAAAAAATATATCAGAAACTTTTATGGTTTCATGGGAAAAAAAATAAGGTATAAGTGGTTAAACTGCAAAATTTACCCAAAGACATAATAGTTTTCTCTATAATTTGTGCCCTCATTTGTTCTATAAAAATGTAGGGGTACCTTTGGAATTGGAGTTGTCTCTTGTTTCTTGATGCTAGACCTTAATCCTTGTCTCACTGGTCTCTTCTTCTCAGTTTTCTCAACACCTTGTAATGGTTTTTGTGGTTGACTTTTTTCTACAACGCCTTCTTGTATTGGTTTTTGTGGTTGACTTGTTCCTACAACGCCTTCTTTTAATGTTGTTTGTAGTTGACTCTTTTCTACAACACCTTCTTGTAATGGTTTTTGTGGTTGACTTTTTCCTACAACGCCTTCTTTTGATGGTGTTTGTGATTGACTTTTTCCTACAACACCTTCTTTTAATGGTGTTTGTGGTTGACTTCTTCCTACAATGCCTTCTTGTAATGGTTTTTCTGGTTGACTTTTTCCTACAACACCTCCTTGTAATGGCTTTTCCGGTTGACTTTTTACTACAATGCCTTCTTGGAATGGTTTTTGTGGTTGACTTTTTCTTACAACACCTTCTTGTAATGGCTTTTCTGGTTGACTTTTTCCTACAACACCTTCTTGTAATGGCTTTTCTGGTTGACTTTTTCCTACAACACCTTCTTGTAATGGCTTTTCTGGTTGACTTTTTCCTACAACACCTTCTTGTAATGGCTTTTCTGGTTGACTTTTTCCTACAACGCCCTCTTGGAATAATTTTTCTGGTTGACTTTTTCCTACAACACCTTCTTGTAATGGCTTTTCTGGTTGACTTTTTCCCACAACACCTTCTTGCAATGATTTTTCTGGTTGACTTTGTCCTACAACACCTTCTTGTAATGGCTTTTCTGGTTGAATTTTTCCTACAACACCTTCCTTTAATGGTGTTTGTGGTTGACTTTTTCCTACAACACCTTCTTTTAATGGTGTATTTGGTTGACTTTTTCTTACAACACCTTCTTTTAATGGTGTTTGTGGTTGACTTTCTCCTACAACATCTTCTTGTAATGGTTTTTCTGGTTGACTTTTTCCTACAACACCTTTCTTCAATGGTGTTTTTCGTTGTCTTTTTCCTACAACACCTTCTTTTAATGGTGTTTGTGGTTGACTTTTTCCTACAACACCTTCTTTTAATGGTGTTTGTGGTTGACTTTTTCCTATAACACCTTCTTTTGATGGTGTTTTTCGTTGTCTTTTTCTTACAACACCTTCTTTTAATGGTGTTTGTGGTCGACTTTTTCCTACAACAGTGTCATCTTGGGATCTTCTTTCAACCTTCATTAAACCTAGTACGACTTTAAGAACTGGCTTTCTGGGTTTAGATTCTTTACGTTTGGGTTGCAGTTCAGATGTTATTACAGTTTCTTCGTTTTTTACATCACCTTGTTCTTCTTTCTCATTCACTTTGTTTAGTTGTTCTTCTTGATTTCCATCTTCAAAAACTTCAACTTCTATTTGTGGATCAATTTGTTCATCGGTTTCCATCACAACTACTCCACTTTCTTTCTGATTTACTTCTGTTTCTTGTTCTTCATGTTGAGGTTGCTCTTTGGTTGACTCATTTTTCAACAAATCTTGACAACAAGATTCAAGTTCCTCATTAGTCCTTTCGACACATTGTTCTTGTGGAATCATTGGTTCTTGATTTACTTCTGACTCTTGTTCTTCATGTTGAGGTTGCTCTTCGGTTGACTTATTTTTCAGACAATCTTGACCAAAAGATTCAAGTTTTTCATTAGTCTCTTCAACACATTGTTCTTGTAGATGAATTGGTTGTTGATTGACTTCTGTTTGTTGTTCCTCATTAGTCCTTTCAACACATTGTTCTTGTGGAATTATTGGTTCTTGATTTGCTTCTGATTCTTGTTCTTCATGTTGAGGTTGCTCTTCAGTTGACTCATTTTTCAACAAATCTTGACCACAAGATTCAAGTTTTTTATTAGTCTCTTCAACACACTGTTCTTGTAGATGAATCGGTTGTTGATTGACTTCTGTTTCTTGCTCCTCATGTTCAACATTTCTCACTACTCTTTCTTCTTCATGTTTTATACATTCAACATACTCATCTACTTCATCACCATCACTATTGATGACATCATCAGACTGTTGTTGATATTCCTCTTTTACCCCTACCCTCTGTTCCTCACTAACACTATTTCTCCTTCTTCCTGATCGCCTCAATCCTACCACTTCTCCCTTCTTTTTTCCATCACTATCATCTTCTTCAACCTCCATATCTGTAGCTTCATTTTGATCTGAAGTTACTTGAATCATCATGGGTTTTCTACCCCTACCCCTACCCCTACCCCTACCCCTACCTCTACCCCTACCCCTACCCCTACCTCTACCCCTACCCCTACCCCTACCCCTGACCTGAACAATCTTAACCCTTCTACCCTTCTTTCTCTCCCTCTTTTTCTTTTTGTGTTTTCTGTGAGGAAGGCCCAAACCCATGCTAGAGCTGGATGAAGTGGGGCTAGGCCAATCACTATCTGATGAGGAGCTAGAAGAAGGACTTGAAATGGAGCTTGAAGTTGAAGATGAGCTGGGTAGAGAGCGTAAATATGTTCTATCATGTGTCATGACGATTTTGCCCTTCATGTGAAGATCTCTGATGTGATGATTTAGGATTGTAGCATGTGCCCATGGTAATTCATGGTATTCCTTCTTAATGAAGTTGGAAATGGCTTCCTCACTTGAACCACCTTCTGTGTTTAACTCCCAAAGTGCTGTTAGTATCATCTGTAACACAACCACAAAACAATAAATATACAAATTAGTAACAAGCCATCTATAAGATTCATTAATAAAGTAAGAACTAAAAAGTCACCTAAGATCAACAAATTTCTATTTGCACCTTTATCCTCTACCTCTAAATATATCTGAGTGTGAACTGTGAACAAACGAAATGTGCATTTATTCTATGTTCTGTGTTGATAAGGGGAAGGGTGCTGCATTATGTAATCACCATAATTTGATCTTATCTGATCTCTTTTTTTTTTTCTTTGTGGTTGTTTTTTGTCTACCTTCTGTGATACCCTAGGGTAAGGTCATCTCCTACTTATTGTTTCATCTAACTGAAAACAATGAAGAACAAGATTCCAAACAACTGAGTATCAACTTAACTGTAAACACGAATTCCATTCCTTCCTCCTAATGTCACAGTTCCCAAAGGCATTCCCCCAATATATTAGTGGTTAATGTTATTTTCTACACAAGATAAGATCAGAATTTGAGCACAAAATCTCTTCAATCTCAGTTCGAGGGCTTAGCACATCAAATAACAATCCCTCATTCCCTCCTTCGAAAAAGTTTCAAGCTTCTGGACATTTGCTGTCTGATTTTCAAAACGATAGACACTACATTCCAGATTTAATACCAACATTATTATATTCGGAACACCTGTTCCACATACTTAATGCAAAATTTTCCTTGTAAATGCTGAACTTTCATACCTGAATTTGAGAAGTAACCCCCCAGAATAACCAAAAGTAAACATCTATAAACGGAGGTCGAACAGGCATGCATTTGAGCAAATAATGTAAGATCATCCAAAGAATTGAAATTGAGCATCATAATAACGACTTACATCGGCATAAGGAGGGTGATCGGGGACGCGAGGCTCATCCGGGAAAATATCATCTAAGCGTCGTTCGATAAGCGATTGATTATCTGGTAATAATCTCTCGGTGAGCTTCGACACCAGTGCCTTGAAGTTATTCGTGTTTCCGTTCATACTCGGGTCGTCTTTCTGGTAACAATCGACGGGCGATGCATCGATTATTGCAGTAGGAGTGTGAGGGTTCTGCGGTGGCGGTGGCGGTGGTGGGGGAGATTTTTCTGGTAACGGTGGTGGAATGTAGGTGGGGTCCATAGTTGTTGAGTGAGATAGAAAAAATGGAAAAGCTCGGGGAAAGTGTTGAACTTATGTTGACCGGTGAATGGAGCTCCGTTGCATTAGATGGGTCCCACCAATACTATTATGTCAACAGCAACACGGCAGCTGCAATTTATGCCGTGTTGTTTTAACGTAAAATGCTAAATATATTTGAGTAAATTACATGCAGTTAATTCGTTTGTATTTTTATTCAAGTTTTGAATTGAAAGAGTGATATGGGTGGTTTTCATGGTTTTGAAATGCATCACTCCCCCACAGTTAGCCAGTGGTAAAATGACATTTTCGCTCCTATTAGAGGTGGGTTGTAGGTTGGGAATAGATATTTGGGTTCAAACTTCATGTTTTGTTAGGGGTTATGTGTTGCGAAAATCACTTATCATATTAATTATTTTTGTTGTTTTGTTCATATTTATGTAATTTTTTATACATTTGATCATTTAATTTGTTATATGTGTTCATATATTGTCATTGTCACCGGCAGGACCTGTCCATAGATTTTCGATGCCCTGGGCGAAAAGTTGTAAATTTGCCCCCATGGAATAGAATTTCTTAAAAACCATATCACCAAAGTTTCTACATAGAAAACTTATAAGCAAGTCTTTTTATTTAAGACAAAAGTACTAAGTTTTTTAGAACCTCAAAAACAAAATTCATAGAAAAAACAGATCGGACTAGCTAAAGAACAAAGATTACAAGAAACAAACATTACACTAACAATAGACAAACATTTGAAAGCTTCAAAGTTACATTAAAGTAACAAATAAAAAAATGAAAAGCAACACCAAAGCAAAACCACAACCAAATGAAACATGTGGAATTAGGATAATTGTAAATGAAACATGTGAAATTAGGATAATTGTAGAAGATCTTACAATTTAGAGCAACTCCTAATCACTAAAAATGGAATCAACAACATCATCAAAAACATTAAAATGTATTAAGGATCTCAACGAAAAATTGCAACTTTGTGGAACAAGACACCCCAAAAATAGCAATGAACTTTGTAAATCCACCTTAAAGTAGCAACAAACTTCCAGAAAAACCAAAACATATCAAAGTCTTATCATCTCATGATAAAGCCCATGCTTTCAAATTAAAAATGATAACATCAACAACAACCAAGCTTCACCGACACCCCCAAAAATGCAATGAACTCCTTATAATCTATCCAATCAGCAACAAAAACCATTGCCCTTGTTTACATAAGTACCTTTACATGTGGGTCTAACATTAACATGAACACAAAGAGCATGATCCAAACATATGTAGTTGAGCTCCATTTTATACACGATAGTTTGTCAACAAAAAACCAAAATAATAGCATATGTTTACTAAAAAAGTTAGAAGAACAAAATACTTAGACAAACAATTTAAATCCTAAAACCAAAAAATTAAAGTCAAACTACTCAAAAATCAGAATGCTGGAGTGTTTTCAATTTTTAATAATAAGTAATGAGTAATGAAGAACAAAACTTAAATCCTACAAACAATATGCTAACGTGAGGAGCTTTGAAACTGGTCGTCCCATACCTTCTGCCTGTGCTCACCATTGGAATCCCATAATAAATTAGCCATAACACTTTTCATCTTAGAAATCCGGGGGAGACCGCACTGCCAAGGTATGTATAGGAATAGGAAGGAGAGGCTAGAAAAGGCAGGGGCTCTCCATCTCTAGGAAGATTGTGTCCAGGATCTGGTAATCTAAAGCCTTGTCACCAAAAACCTTCCCCGATTGACAGAACGTTCCGCTACTGACACTTGAAAAAGCTGCTTCTTAGTTGAAAAAAAAATTATTGGTGGACCAGAAAGAAATTATTGACCTTGGAGAACAAAGTGGCGAACGGGTGCGTAACGCGTGGGCGTAGGAATTGCCCTTAACTGTCCGGAAGGCTGAAATAGCTTTCTCGGGAGCCGGATTGGTTTGCTTAGCAAACGTACAAAGTGGACGATCATAACCTCTGAGCTCAAAGATGGGTAAAGCCAAAGCCTTTAGCGACTAGCCTGACCTTTTCCTCCTAAGAGGAATCTGTGAAGTGCCCCATAAGCTATAAGGGCGAGCTATATGTATCAATTCCGTGAGCAGCGATTCATCCCGCTTTGGAGAAACCTCCTTCATTCTACCTCTTGCCATTGTCTTTTCAGTACCTTGGTTAGCTTCCTAATGATGCGATGGGTCCTAATCAATGTGATTGGCATAGTTCACTTTTAGCCCCAGCAACATATAGCAGTTGCATTTGACCGAGTTGAAGCAACAGATCCAACCAATCACATTTGAGGAAGGAAATGCTTAAATTAAAAATATATTTCATTGAGTATTGACCAAATCACTGAACTATTGAAAACATATATTATAAACACTATTAGTATGTGAAAAATGAAGCAAACAAAACATAAATTAGTTTATGAAAAACAGAATTCAGGATTCAGAATCAGAAATCAAGTAAACTATCAACTAGAAAATCAGAATATAAAAATCAAAACCCAAGAAAGAGAACGAGAAACTCAAAAATCGACACTCCAGAATTTTCACTGATAGTAGATTAGGTCGAAATCAAAATCAAAATCAGAATTAGAATATCTCATAGCTATATCAGAAATAGGAAATCCAAAAGCTTGATACCAGTTGAAATAAAAAAATCAGGTGTCTGATTTAGGGATTAAGGAAGAAGTCGAGAAGAATATAGCAATATCATTAATCGGAATCAGAAGTGTTTATATTCCAATTCCTCGTCTTATGTCCGACTCCTCGATTTCGATTTAGGCATGCAATAGTTAGATTACCAAGATGACCCCAGAAAAGCCGCTTAATTCTCGTTCTTGCGAATGTACGTACCGATAAGAGGAACTGAAAATTTGATGCCCCCAAACTCATTGATGCCCTGGGCTATGACCCAGCTCGCCCGCCCCTCGGGTCGACCCTGGTCACCGGCTATAGCAGGTGACAATGGTAATATGTGAACAAATTAACAAGTTAAATGGTTAAATATGTACAAAAAAAGAAAGTTGTCTAAACGTGAACAAAACGAAAAGTTAATTAGCCTAATAAATCATTTTCCCTACTTTTAATAATGATTTTATTTTTTCATATTTGTTTGTATTATTTTTTTCAAATGTTATTTTTAAAATATCCATAATTTTCTAAATATTGATCAATTTTAAACTTTACCTTTTAATTAATAAATATGCTTTTGTTTTGTGAAATATTTTATATAGTCTCTTATATTTTTTTTTCTTTTGTTTTTAAGCATATATAATATTTTTAAAGCAAATAATATCTAACAAGAAAATTAAATATGTAACAAAAAATATGGAGGGCCTTTTAAAAAAATAAAAAGAAAATATTACTTAGCAAATAAAAAACAAAAAAAAAATCTATGTAATGTAAATGTTTTAAAATTATTCCAATTTTTTAATATTTTTTAATTAGAAGTTTATAAATTGTTAATTTTTGTATAACGTTTTAAACTAGTATTTAACGAAAATATTTTAAAATGTTATAAAAAAATATCAAATTATCATATAAAATCTGTAAAACACTTTAAAATGATTATAAAAGAAACTTTAGAAATAAATGTATGAAAGTTATAAAAAAATTATATGAAAAAAAAACTTGTAAGAAAATTTTAAAACATTTATAAAATATTTGGTTTAAAAGCACTTGTATTAAAATTATATGAAAGTATAAAAAAAGTTTAAAAAAATTATAAATATAGTTTAAAACATTGTATTAGAAAAACATATAAGAAAAAAAAATCATAAAAATGTTGTAAGAAATCATGAAAAAATATAAGAAATCTATAAGAAAAAAATGTTCTCGTTTAAGTAACTTCATTTTTTTGTACCCAAGTTAAATGGTCAAATGTGTACAAAAAAAATGAAGTTACCTAAACGTGAACAAGACCAAAATGTAATTAACCTCGCAAGTCATTTTCCCGTTCTGAGAAACATAAAGAGATTTCGTTATGAGCGAAAAGACTATGACATAGCTAATCGTCAAATTATCCCTTATTGTTACATTGGAAGGATTTAATTTCATGATTAAATTTGGTTTTGAAATAACATAACAGTTAAAGTGTAAAAAATTTGGAGATTAGATCAGATTTATTAATTCATTAGTGTGTTGTACATTGTTATATTATAATCTTTAATATGTACATTGTTAGCCGGGATATATACACCAAAGTCCCAATATTTTCAACGATTTGACAAGAAAGTCTTAAACTTTATTTTATTTTTTTTACAGTAAAATCTTAACTACCGGCAGTTTTTGACATGTTTACCCTTTTTTTTCTAGTTAGCCGGTAATTAGGATTTAGTGTCAAAAAATAAAGTTTAAGACTTTTCTTGTCAAATTGTAAATTAGGACTTTACTGTCAACAAAACAAAGTTTAGGATTTTCTTGTCAAATCGTTGAAAATATTAGGACTTTAGTGTATAGTCTTCGTTTTCCTAGAAACAAATAATTTTATCAGCCTTGTGAGACCCAATTCCTATCCTAAGAACTTTTCATTGTGATTTTCGTCACAACACCGCTATTTTTCTTACCATCATCATTTCTACCTTGTTATAATCACGAGCAAGGGCAACAAATGAGAGAGAGAGAGAGAGAGAGAAATAAAGAAAGAGAGAGGGTGAGAAGACTTGTAAAGTTTTCTTCTTGGTTCACCACCAAATCTTGAACTGAAAAGAAGGGACACATTGTACAAACACAAACAACACACTCCTACTCAAAAGGGTGTGAATATGGAGAAGGGGTAAGAAGGGTAGTTTCGTCTTTTCAGCTTTCTTAGTTCTCTATTGTTAAGACTGCAAAAAGCCAACACAACCCTGATTTCTTAGTTCTCTATTGCTACACTAAAGTCTCAATATTTTCAATAATTTGACAAGAAAGTCTTAAACTTTATTTTTTTGACAGTAAAACCCTGATTACCGGCTAACCGGCAAAAAAAGGTAAGCGTGTCAAAAACTGCTGGTAGTTAGGACTTTACTATCAAAAAAATAAAGTTTAGGATTTTCTTGTCAAATCGTTGAAACTATTGGGACTTCAATGTATATATCCCTTGTTAGCCTGAGAGTAGCTATAATTACTTTGTATTTAAACACTTCTAAATGAATGAAATATTTATCATAATATATTCCACATTACATGGTATCAAAAACTACTTTTATTGGAAATAGTATCCACAATGACTCGGCAATATTACTATTAATAGTAGTCTTTTTGGGTTACACGCAAAGATAGATTTTAGCAACAAATGACATGAAATTTTATTGGGTCTAGTTTGTTAATTAATTAATAAGAAACATGTAGACTGATAGGGTTTAAGTGTAAATTTCTTTTAGGATAATTACTAAACTTATTGATAATTAATTAGAGGTGACCATGTAATTATCTCATAAGGGTTCAAAACCTTTCCCTATAAATAGAGCAGCCTTAGGAACTAAATGTAAGTGATTTCTAACCCTAAAATCGGATATCGTTTCATCACTCTCGAAAACCTCCGAAAACCTTGATTATGTTGTGCGTCGGTGATGGCAGAACACTAATCATTTAGGGTTCAGAGCTTTGCGATTCAAGATGATTGTCAAGGTTGTTGGTCTGTCTTCCTTAAGTGCGACTAGAAAAGAGGATTTCCAGTTTGGGTTCTTTATGTAAGAACTTGAAATTTAGAGAAGGTTGACTTTTAGTCAAATATTGACCGAAATGGTAAAATATTCAACTGTAAGAAAGATATGAGATTACGAAGTTGTGACTACATGAAAATGGATAATAAGAGTTGAAGTCACTTAGAAAATGTTAGATAAGTAAGTTGAAGAGAAAGAATACATGAGAAGATGCATTTTTGTTCAAAAGGGTAAAAAGGGAATTTTATGCTTTTTTGTCCAACTTTGTGACTTAATAGATTAAGACTCATATTAAGTTAGTGAGTTATGACTTAACAGATTTTTAAAGTATGTTCACACTTTCTCGTGGATATAAATATCATAGAAATGGGTAAGAAGTGAAGAAGTTATGAAGGTTAGAAGTTAGGAAAAAAATCTCCCAAAGCTGGAATGAAATTAGCTAAGAGTCGTTGCCAAGCAGTTACCACGTGGCGGTACATAGCTCACCACGCGCGTGGTAAGAGTTATGATGGATTCAGACGTGTTCTTCTCATAGAGAAAGAAATAGCAATGTAATTTTCCCCGCAACACGATGGCCAAAGTAGGATGCTATTGGAGAAGGCACCACGACTTGGCAAAAGGCTGACCACGACTAAAAAGCTCACACTACGACGTAATGAATAGATGTCACAACGCGGCGTCGACGATTTTAAGTCGGGTTCTAACCTGTTAGAGCCTCATTTCTGAATCAAAACACCCCAATCAGTTGTGAGTTAAATGCTGGAAATTTTGATGTTGGAATGAAGGAAAGAGAAGCTAGAGATGGAGCTTGATAAGGATTTTCATCCTCTCTCTAATAAGGTAAGATTTCTATATTTTGTTAAAATGTTTGATTAGAGTAGATTAGTTGAATAGATCAACCTATAGCTTGATTATGATATTAATGGAAGTGTGTAGATGCTTTAATCAAACTTAGAAAGTGATTTCCATGATGAAATCTATGTATGTGAAGTTAGGGTTTAAAACCCTAACTAATAAGAGTATGAATTGATGCATTATAAGAGATTGTAATGAAATAGGTATTATGAGATTCTTGATTCATTAATTGGATGAGATTAAGAAATAAAGAATGAAAAGATAGAATTATGATCCATTAAGTGGTTGTGGTAACTTACAGAGTCAAAGGCTCTTAATAGGCTAAGACAAGTATTAAGATGGTTGCATATATGTATGAATAAGCCTAAGAGCAAAGATGGATTAAGATGCATCAATGACTGAGTAGAGGGGAATGGGACAGTTAGTCTTCACTAACTAATAAGGTGAGTTATTACTCTCCCTCTCTATATAACTCACCTTATCAGTTAGTCTTCACTAACTGATAATGTGAGTTATATAGAAAGGGAGAGTAATAACTCACCTTATTAGTTAGTTATATAGAGGGTGAGTTATATATATATATATATATATATATATATATATATATATATATATATATATATATGAGAATTTAGAGGCACTAAGGGAATATTCCCAAGTAATGAGATGAAGATGGATTAAGAGTATACGTACAAGAACATGTATTAGAGCATGTACATATATTAAGAGGATACATGAGGTATGCGCACGATACATGTAGCAGAGCATGTATGTATACCTAGAATATGTAAGTTTAGATGAGATAGGTATTTGCTAAATACCTAAGAGATAGAATAAATACTTAGAAAATGATTATATGTAGTATAATCATAAGGTTAAGTATGTATGTCTAGACATTGTTGGTATTGTGTAGAATACCAATATGTTAGTAGAATAGATGGAGATTAAGTACTTAATGAGTTAAGTACTAGAAGAGAAAGATTAAAAGGTCTCTTGATAAGACAAGAGGTAAAGGTTCCTTCGAGGACAAGTGATATAGGTTCCTTTGAGGAAAAGAAACATGTTTGTTTTTAGCAAAGATTCTGATATTGTTAGTGGGATGTTGTCCCATTAGAGTATGATATGAAATGTAAGTGTTGGGTCTAGATGAGAACAAAGTGTTGCGACACTGGAGATGAGCATAGAGAAGAGAAAGAGTAGAGTAGAGATAGAGTGAAGAAGAGATAGGAAAGAGAACAGAGTAAGAGGTTGTTTGTTTTTTTTAGAAAAACTTCTCCATACCACTTTTTATTGTGCAACGCAACACACGAGCAACACTTGTCATCTCGCAGTAGTTGGTTTTTTGAAAATCTTCGGACTACAAAACCTCTGTGTGTATTATGCTTCAAACAACACTTAACTTGCCTCTTCAAACCTCTTCAACTTTCATTTTTTCCAAGTAATTTTTTTAGAAATTTGGTATAACTTTACTTTTCTTTAAACTTTGATTTTTTTATTTAAAAAAACTATAATTTACGAATTTGATACAATTTCTTTTTATAGTTTCCATAACTATTACAATTTGACTTTTTTTTTAAAAAAATACTTTATTATTTTTTTTAATTTTTTTTACCGTTTCTTTTAATAATATTTTCAATTTCGATTGCATTTTTTTTAACATGTCTGATTCTTTTACAAATTTTTCTAAACATTGTTTGCAATATTTTATTAAATTTTTTTTATAATTTTCCTTTTTTATGCTCTTTAAAATTACTTTTTTTTCTATAAAAATTGATAGCTTCTTTTACATTTTTTAGATTTTTTTAGAAATTTTATATTTTTTACATGTTCTTTTTAGTATTCTTTCAATGTTTTAAGATTAGAATTTTTAAAATTTCAGTGTTGAGAACTATTTTTAGTTTGTAAAATCAGTTTATTTAAATTTCAGTTTATTGCAGCAGCCTGCAGATGTTAAAAAGCAAACATGTTTATTATTACAGGCTGCAACTGTTTGGTCCACCTCTTCTGTTGCAAAGGGTTGTAGAGGAGGTCCGCAAACTTCATGAAACTTTTCTTCGAAAAAACAAACAACACGTAAGAGTTAGAGCAGAGAAAAGACAGTGTTAGAGGTGGTTTGCAGACTTCATGAATCTTTGCTTCGAAATAACAAACAAACAACACCTTCATGAATCTTCTTCTCAAGCTCTTCTCATACTCTGTCTATGTCTCTAACACTATATATACTCTATCTATGTCTCTAACATTGTCTTTTCTCTGCTCTAACTCTTATGAATCTTTGCTTCGAAAAAACAAACATCACCTAAGAGTTAGAGTAGAGAAGAGACAATGTTAGAGACAGAGACATAGTATGAGAAAAGCCTGGGAAGAGGCTAAGAAAGAGTATGAGATGAGATAGATGAAAGATAAGGAATAATCGTGTATGTTATTAGAGAAAGAGTTGGATGATAGAGTATGAGAAAAGAAGAAATATGAAAGATAAGAAAAGATAGAAGAATAACTCACCAGACACAACTCTGATATTACGTAGATGTTATGTTTTGCAGGTTCAGGTAGTTGTAGCTAGACCTAGCAATTTCAGACACGAAGACACGGATCTGTGAGAGACACGATACGACACGAATACACCTTAAAAATTGAGATAAAGCTTATTTCTCATCGTGTAATTGTATCGTATCAAATTCGTGGTTGACGCGTTTTCATGACACGGATACACGAATTGTCAGGTCTAGTTGTAGCCATAGTACCATAAGAGAAGATAAGAGCACAAGGAAGATTAGATAGTATGTTACTATTTATGTATTTTCCTTATTGTTCTAATTTGTATGTAAGATTTTATTGTAAACTCGTGACTATTCCTAGGATGTAAAGGTTTTAACTAGAGTATAATTTCTCCCCTTTAGATAAAACTTTGATATACCTTTAGATTAGATATATAGAAATCCAGGTTGTTACACTTTACATACTCTCTCCATCAAGAACTAGAAAGTTTTCAAAGGACTTAAAGTGTATGATTTTCATATTTCTATGTTGTTTTTAGTTGCATTAGATTTGGTTGAACATCGATCCTCTAGTGAATTATGGGATTGTGATTTCATTGCTTCCGTTCCGCCTTTGTTGCCTCTTTTATTTTTATGTTTGTATCCCATAACCCCAAAAATGGTATCAAAGCCATTTGTCCACCATTTTTGTATTAGATTTCCAATTTGCTTTGTGCTAACCGTATTTGCATGATAATGGATTTATAAGATCAAGGCATTATAAGTTTAAAAGTTTTAAAACCTTTTTTGCAACTAGAAAAATTATATTGAGGTTTAAGATGAAAAATGTTTCTACTTTGTCAATGTGGCGCATCGCCTTTGTGTGCGTGGCGTGTCGACAACCAGGTTCGAAAAATGAAGCATGGTGAGCATTACCTGGTCCATGACGAACTCAAATAGAGGTTGTATAATCCCGTTCCTTTTATTGTGTGTATTAATATTAGTTGTAGCACCAAAGATAGTAACTCTAGTAATTGATAAATGTTTTTGAAAGGTTTTATTTTAGTGTGATGGCTCATCATTATATCTATACAACCACTGCCCATTTATGTAAAGAAAAGTATGGATGTTAGAAATGGCCACATTGAAAAAGGATGATCTTAACGCGATTATCGGTACAATGTGGCGATTGATTTGGAAATATAAGAACGTGCTAAGCTTCATATTGGAAAATCCTAGAAAATACTACATTGTATTATGAATACAAAAGTTTTTTTCTTAAAAGATAAATTTTCTTTTGAAAATATTTTTTTAGATATGAATTGTCTTTCTAGAATATATTTAAAAATATAAGTAGTTTTTATGGAATAAAATTAAGCTGAAGCAGTTGTTTAAAATATAATGCTTTTTTGATTTTTTTTTTCATGAGTTTATTGTTTTTCATATTTTATACATCTTGTTTACATACATGTAATATAAATTATAAACTATAGCAACTTTATTACTTTAAAGATTAAATATTTATTTAATTGAATAATTAAGAGTTATTTTATATTAAAAAGGAAAAAAACAAAAAAGAATACCGAATGATAAAATCTTAAATGATATAATGCGTAAACTGCATATAAGCATATTCCCAAATTACCATAATACATTGTATTAATAGTACCAAGAACCAGAGCTGTACAATAATGTGGACGTGCCGGAGTGGTTATCGGGCATGACTAGAAATCATGTGGGCTTTGCCCGCGCAGGTTCGAATCCTGCCGTCCACGTCTTTTTATTTATGCAGTTCATATTTAAAGTTATTATGGTTAATTTGATATAAGTTTATGCTTACAAATTGAACATTATTTCACCCTTCTAAAATAGACAAAATTGCAAGAATGGTCCCTGTGGTTAGGTTGAAATTGCCATTTTGGGCCAAACAAGTTTGGACTAGCACTTATGGTCCACAGGTATTCATTTTCTTGCCACTTTGATCCAATTTACTTTAAATTCTTTTATAATGACCATTTTGCCCTTTGTTTTTAATTTTTTAGTTTATTTATTTATTTAAATAGTTTCATAATTAAAAGAAAAAGAAAAAAAACCCCTCTCTCTCTCTTAAACTCTCTCTCTCTCTCTTTCACACTCGTCTCTCTCTCTCTCTCTCTCTCTCTCTCTCTCTCTCTCTTCATTGCAGACCCTATATCTTCATCGTCCTCTTCTTCTTAAGGATATGCAGAAAAAAGAAACCCTAATTGTAATCTCCATTATCAAAAGCAACTTTGCCCATTAATCTGTATCTCAGCAAGATCCAATGGTTTTCAGACGAGCTTCTGTGAGATAAAGAGGGGAGAACCCTAATTGTTGTTCTAACTCTGAAACGAAGGTTTGTAAATGGGGGTTTCAGATCCGCCTCCTCCTAAGAATCAAAGAGCTCCATCTTTACAGACCAAAGCACAACGATGAAGACCAAACCACTGGCAACCCCTGAAAACACATACCGCCACCCCTCTTCACCACCATCCCCACCGTCTCTCGACTCTCCTGGCTCCGTCAAATGACCCTCAGGTGATCTTTAATTGAGTTTGAAGAAGGAAAGAACGCCAAATGACCCTCGGGTGAGCTTCAATCGAGTTTGAAGAAGGAAATAAGGAGACCCTATGGTTTTTAGAGGTTATCGCCATTCTCTTTTCTTTAAATCTTAGGGTTTTTAGAGGCCGCCGCTGCTAGAAACCTTAGTTTCGATCTGTATGCCGCCACCTGAAACTTTTAGGGTTAGGGTTTTGCTGCCAGAGCTTCGATATGGTGTCGTTTATCTTTTTCCGGCGGTAGTGTTCAAGCTTCCCAGCAGGAGTGAAGGTTGGGGGAGGGGTGAGGACGGTGACGTTCTTTAAACTGGAGAGAGAGAGAGGGAGGAGAGAGAGAGAGATTCCTTTCTTCTTTTTATTTTTTATTTTTTTGTTTGGAAAATAATTAAATAACAAAAAGAAAAAGCAAAAAACAAATAGAAAGGGGCAAATTCATCATTTTAAATCGTTTTGGACCAAACTCACAACAAAATGGAAACTTTTGGACCATTAGTGCTAGTCAAAACCTGTTTGGCCCAAAGTGACAATTTCCACCTAACCACAAGGACCATTCTTGCAATTTTGTCTCTAAAATATTGTGAAACCTATAATTACTATTAACTTTATTAAATTAAAGACAAAACTTCAAAAATGGTCCCTGTGGTTTTCGAAAATATCAAGTTTAGTCCCTAATTTCAAAAAACCTCACAGATGGTCCATGTGGTTTCAAAACTTTTAACATTTGGTCCTTCCGCCTAACTTCGTCAGCTTTCTACCGTTAAGTGAGGGATATTTTCGTCATTTCAACACCTAGGGACCATTTATGAGGTTTTCTATTTATTTTTTGAAAAAACATTAAATTTAAAGGGGTCCTCTCTCTCTCTCTCTCTCTCTCTCTCTCTTACGATTCTACACGGTAGCACCACCTTCCGCCATAAAACCACCACTGCCATCACCTCCTTCCCCACCGGAAATCACAACCCAGCCACCCATCTTTCATCCCGTTTGATCACTCAAACCCACCCTCAAATACCACCACTTACTGCCTTCCATTCACGTTTTTCTACTGCCCTTCCCTTTTTCCTTCACTACCGAGAAACACCACCACCCCCACGGGTGGTGTTGTTGTTGTTGTAACCCAAACACCTCATCGAGTGTGGCCTGTTCGAATTGAGAGCCAATCTTCTTCTCCAGGTTTGAAATTATACACTTTTAGTTTTGTGAAGTAACATTTCTTTCAGGTGTTTCATCGAGCACCTGGAGTGCATTATTCTCCTCGCAGTAGCAGCAAGCTGTGAAACATAGCAAATGGCCCTTAATTCAATCATCGACTCAAAAGAAAAAAAAACGCAAATGGCCCTTAATTCAATTGAGACTTCTGATTTATGATTAGATTGAAACATAGCAAAAAGAATGGTGGGGATGATTTTACAGTAGCAGCAAGCTGTGAGAGGTGGTGATGGTGGTCCACAGTGGGTCCCACGGTGGCAGCTCCACTGCCTCCATCGTTTTCTTCTGGGTTTCGTTGACAGCTACAGAAGTGGGAGAAGATGAGAGGTGTTAGACAATATTGGAGGTGGTTTTCGGATTTATGGAGTGGCAGAAAATGGTGGCAATGCTCGGTGGAAGAAGGGTGGCTGGATGATGACGGGGAGCTCCGGCAGCCTCCTGTTATCGATTTCTTCTTGTTGTTTGGTGTATATGAAGGGAAGGGGAAGCGAGTTCGGAGGTGGAGGAAGCTTGCCAGGTAGCAGTGCGTTTTTCAGTGGGAAGAAAAGAGGTGGCAGGGGGGACTCCGGTGGCTGCTTCCATTGTTTTGTCTTCTGTTTTGGAGGATATGCTGACGAGGGGAAGGGTTGGCTGGAGGTGTTGATGATCAAAAGGGATTATAAGGTGGTGTAGGGTCAGTTTAGGGGGGGGGGGGGTGGTTTGTGATGGTTTTAGGTAGTGTTGGGAGTTGGAGAGAGAGAGAGAGAGAGAGGACCCCTTTAAATTTAATGTTTTTTTTTCAAAAAAAAAAATAGAAAACCTCATAAATGGTCCCTTGGTGTTGAAATGACGAAAATACCCCTCACTTAACGGTAGAAAGCTGACGGAGTTAGGCGGAAGGACCAAATGTTAAAAGTTTTGAAACCACGGGGACCATCTGTGAGGTTTTTTGAAATTAGGGACTAAACTTGATATTTTCAAAAACCACAAGGACTATTTTTGAAGTTTTGTCTAAATTAAATGAACATTACTCCATATCCTATAATATTGTCAAAAACATAATTATCATTAACTTTATTAAATTATGATTATTAAATTAAATGAACATTACTCTTTATCCTATAATATTGTCAAAAACATAATTAACATTAACTTTATTAAATTACAATCATATCATTTTATTGCATTTAATTTCATTCTTTTATTGAATTTAATTTCATTGTAAGTTAACTAATAATGATGAGTATTTCAGTAAAAATTATATTTATTTTTAGAAATACGTTATTATTTTGGGATAAAACAAAAATAAAACATAAACTATTAATATGGGACAGAGAAGTACAACCTATTATTTTTGCGAATAAATGAATAAAAATATAACTAAAAAAATAAAATAAAGTATAATTAATAAAATTAAGTATTAAATGTACAAAAATACAAAACACAAAAACTATAGGTTTCAACTTTTAATAAAAAAAGTTAATATTAATAAGAAAAAATTGAACATTTAAAATCAATTTGCAAATTGAACACTTATAAAATACAACCTATTATTTTTGTGAATAAATAAATAAAAATATAACTAAAAAACAAAGTATATTTAATAAAATTAAGTATTAAATATACAAAAACACAAAACACAAAAACTATAGGTTTCAACTTTCAATAAAAAAAATTAATATTAATAAGAAAAAAATTGATCACTTAAGATCAATGCTTACAAATTGAACATTTACAAAATACTAACCTATTATTTTTGCGAATAAATGAATAAAAATATAAAATAAAATAAAATAAAGTATAATTAATAAAATTAAGTATTAAATACACAAAATACAAAACACAAAAACTATAGGCTTCAACTTTCAATAAAAAAAAATTAATATTAATAAGAAAAAAAATTGAACATTTAAAATCAATGCTTACAAACTGAACATTTACAAAATACAACCTATTATATTTGCAAACAAATGAATAAAAATATAACTAAAATATAAAATTAAGTATAATTAATAAAATTAAGTATTAAATATACAAAAATACAAAACATAAAATCTATAGGTTCCAACTTTCAGTAAAAAAATTAATATTAATAAAAAAAATATTGAACATTTAAAAACAGTTGATGCTTACAAATTGAACATTTACAAAATACAACTTATGCGAATAAATGAATAAAAATAAAATTAAAAAATAAAATAAAGTATAATTAATAAAGTTAAGTATTAAATATACAAAAATACAAAACACAAAAACTATAGGCTTCAACTTTCAATAAAAAAATTAATATTAATAAGAAAAAATTATACATTTAAGATCAATGCTTACAAATTGAACATTTACAAAATACAACCTATTATTCTTGTAAATAAATGAATAAAAATATAAATAAAATATAAAATAAATTATAATTAATAAAATTAAGTATTAAATATACAAAATACAAAACACAAAAACTATAGGTTTCAACTTTCAATAGAAAAAATTAATATTAATAAGAAAAAAAATCGAACATTTAAGACCAATTGATGCTTACAAATTGAAGATTTATAAAATACAACCTATTATTTTTGCAAATAAATGAATAAAAATATAACTAAAAAATAAAATAAAGTATAATTTATAACATTAAGTATTAAATATGCAAAAATACAAAACACAAAAACTATAGGTTTCAATTTTCAATAAAAAATTTAATATTAATAAGAAAAAAAACCCGATCTTAGATCCTGTATAAGAATGAGCAATGTGCACCCGCGTTACTCCGATGTGGCACGGCAAAAGTACCACCTCGGGCTCGCGTTTTTCAACGTTTGGGTATTGCATGTTATGGTGGTAACGGGAGGAAACGCTTGAATTGGCTTGCATTTTGAGGGGAACGGTCACATTTTTGACCGTTTGTAAACTGAAACATCCCAAAAATAAGACCCAAAAATTTCGTTTCAAATCATTATTAAAATCATAAACCATCCAAAGTTATAAGTAAAATCATAAATCATGTATCATAAAACATCATAGTATCTGTCTCAAATCAAAATCTCATAACAAACATCAGAGTAAACTCCTAGGTTGTGATTGTGGTGTGTGTCATGCGTTCATCCCGAGCCCTTCCCTTTGCTAGTGGAAGTACCTGAAACCAAAACTGAAAAACTGTATGTACGAAGCTTAGTGGGCTCCCCCAAACTACCACATATCATACAAACACATATAACACATATTGGGCCTTGCCCACTGCATCGGGCCCCGCCCGGCATCAGACCGAAGTCCGGTATAAATTGGGCTCCGCCGAGCATCGGACCGAAGTCCGGAATAACTTGGGCCCCGCCAACTGCATCGCCCCCCCGGGCATCGGACCGAAGTTCGGAATGTCTGAACATAACATAAACACGGACATATAGCATAATCACATATACTGCATCGGCTTTCCTCACATCGGATCGGAGTCCGGAACATATAACACATATCATAAACATGCATGAATCACAAAGACATCAAGAATACATAACTATTTATCGGGACCACCCCGGCATCGGACCGAAGTCCGGAAACATATAAACTGCATCAGGCTAACCCCGACATACTGCAACTACATAAACAGGCTGATATTAGTTCCTTAGACCCGTTCCTACTGGAGGAAAACTCACCTCGCAAGACTGACTGCTAAAAACTCGAGTGAGGAATCCATGCATGCTGCTTCGGCGACTCACCGGCTATCAATTCCACAATAATACTGAATCAAAATCTGATAATCCTCCTTAGGGTAAAATGACTATTTTAGCCCTGATCCAAGTCAACGTCTTGGTCAAAGTCAAAGTCAATGTCAACCCCTAGTCAACCCTAACTCGTCGAGTCACCTCCCAACTCGGCGAGTTCATGAACAATTCAAACACATGGTCAACTAAGTCAACTCGTCGAGTCCTTTCCCAGACTCGTTGAGTTCTTCTTGCCAAAATATCGGGACATATTGACCTTAACTCGTCGAGTCCCTCCTTGGACTCGTCGAGTTCTTCAGCTCCCGAGCCCTAATCATGTCCAACCCACTGAGTCGCCTCATAACTCAGTGGTTTCACTCACAAATAGAAAAGGAGTTGGGGTTCACGACCCGACTCGCCGAGTCCAAGAACAACTCGTCGATCCCTCCATGTGACATATCCATTCTGTCAATTCTAAACCACTCCAATGCTTCTAACTCATAGATCTAGACTTCTTAGACTAGCATTACACGTAAAGTTGCTAACTTTACGTGCATGCATGGTGTTATGAGGCTTAAACACAAAAACTTAGCTAATAATGAAGGCTTAATGCATAGAATGGGGACATGGCCGAATAAAGGTGGCAACTTTGAGCTTCTAGAGCTCATGAGTGCCTAGATCTGAAGTCCTTACATCCCCAAATGCTCACAACTCAAAAATGACCTTAGAAATGGCCCAAAAATAACAACAAGCAAGCTTTCATGAAGATCTAAGTGAGAAGAAGCCAAGGTATAAGCTTTATACCTTCAAAGGTTCTGAAATGCAACACAAGCACTGGATCTACTGCCTCTTCTTGAATCACCAAGGGTTTCCTTCCTTTTCCTAGCTTCAAATCACACAAAAATGGCAAGAAAAGCTTAAGAACACTCAATGGCTGCTTAGGGTTTCGGTAGTAAGGGGTGGAGGTAACGGAGGTTGGGATGGAGGCCTGATATGTTGCTTAAATAGTGTGCAAACCCTAAAGATTAGGGTTTCCCTCTGGCAGAACTACTCGTCGAGTCCATGCTTGGACTCGCCGAGTAGACTCTTTAAATCTCACGTCCTTTCTGCCACTTGCTCGACGAGTTAGAGCTACCAACTTGTCGAGTAGCTCAACTAAACACATGAATAATGTAAATAATTGCGTACCAGGAACGGGGCGTTACAATTCTCCCCCACTTATCTTAGACTTCGTTCTCGAAGTCTGCTATGTCTGAAAACAACTCTGAGTCGTGCTCCCTCATTTCCTCCTCGGGCTCCCACGTCCACTCTGAACCTTTGCGGTGCTGCCACTGCACCTTCACTAGCTCGACCCTCTTGTTCCTCAGCTCCTTAGTCTTGCGATCCAGAATCGCCACCGGTCTCTCTATGTAATTCAGGTTATCATCAACCTGAATATCCTCTAAGGGTACCACTGCTGAATCATCCACCAAGCAGTTCTGCAGCTGAGAAACATGGAAAGTGCTGTGGATTTGGCTGAGCTCTGCTGGAAGATCTAACTGGTAAGCAACCCGACCCACTCGGGCTAAAACCCTAAATGGACCAATAAACCTGGGGCCCAGCTTGCCCCGCTTCCAAAACCTGATAACACCCTTCCAGGGTAACACTTTCAGGAGGACCATATCGCCCACCTGGAACTCCAAGTCCAAACGCCGCTTGTCGGCATAACTCTTCTGCTGACTCTGAGCAGTCTGAAGCATGCTCTGGACCTGTTGGATCCACTCTGTGGTCTTGAGTATTACCTCCGTACTCCCTATGAACCTCTGACCGACCTCACCCCAACAACTCGGGTCCTACATTTCCTCCCGTAAAGCATCTCGAAAGGAGGCCGGTCTATACTGGAGTGGTAGCTGTTGTTATACGAAATTCCGCTAACGGAAGATACGTATCCCAACTACCACCGAAATCTAGCACGCATGCACGAAGCATGTCCTTGAGAGTCTGAATCGTCCTCTCGCTCTGACCGTCTGTCTGAGGGTGGAAAACGGTGCTAAAATGGAGACGAGTACCCATCTCATCGTGAAACCGCTTCCAAAACTTGGAAGTAAAACGGACATCTTGGTCTGACACCACCAAGACAGGCACTCCATGACGTGCCACTATCTCTCGCACATAAATCTCAGCCAGCTTCTCGGTCGAGATGCTCTCCTGGATTGGTATGAAATGAGCGCTCTTGGTCAACCGATCCACGATGACCCACATCAAATCGACCCCACATGTGATCTTGGGAAGCTTAGTAATGAAATCCATAGTGATATCCTCCCATTTCCACACAGGATTGTCTAACGGCTTCATCTTGTCGTGAGGCCTCTGGTGCTCTGCCTTGACCTTTCTACAGGTCAGACATATCTCCACGTACTAAGCTATGTCCCACTTCATGTAGGTCCACCAGTAATCGGGTCGGAGATCTCTATACATCTTCGTCACCCCTAGATGGATGGAAAATCCGGACTTGTGGGCCTCATCCATCAATACTTGCCGTACTCCTCCCCTGTACGGTACCCAAACCCTCCCATGCAGGGTCATGTAACATCCCAAAATTCAAGGCCAAAAATTTTGTTTTAATTAAGTTATTGCATAAAACCATCAGTATAAAAACATTCATAATAATATCTCGTGTCAACCAAAGTGTCAGTAATCAAAACATATTATCATAAAATAATATCAGAATGTAATCCCAAAGATCTCATGTGCAGAAAACATAGTGTGATGCGCTGCAATCAAGTCGGCTCCTTTCCTTTAAAAACGAGTACCTGAAACCAAAATTGTAAGCCGTAAGCACGAAGCTTAGTGAGTTCCCCCATCATACCACATACCATACATAACACGTACTGCCTAGAATATCTGGGTGCTGGCCTACCCCTTCGGTCTCTTTCAACCGGATACTGTCTAACATATAAATACATACTCGCATACTGTCATACATAACCATGAGCCATACATATATCATAATCATTAAAGATGCTATGTGCCAAACATAGTCTTGCCATTATGCCACGGACCGCCACGTGGTCTTCCTTGCCAAGCCAGGGGCCACCCCCTCGGTCTCACAGACAAGTGCCAATAGCCACCTCCTGGTCTTCCATGCAAGCATCACAAAGACAACTAGCATACATACTACTCTACTTAGCTAATCAGCATATAGTGTGCCAGGATCCACCTCCTGGTCTTTCATACATAATAGCATACAGTGCGCCAGGAGCCACCTCCTAATCTTTCATACATATTGCCTAGGGTTAACCCCCGGGTCTTCCTACCATACATAATAACATACTGTGTGGCGTGTGCCAGGAGTCGCCTCCTGGTCTTTCATGCATAATGCCTAGGGCTAACCCCCGGGTCTTCCTATCATACATAAACTAAATGGGTCGGCATTGGTGCCTTAGACCCATACAAACAGTGAGGAGACTCACCTCACACTGCTGAAGTCCCACGGATAAAGTTGTGGTTGTTGGCTGACAGATTCCTGAATCTGTCAACTTCAAAATAACACCCAATTAATAATTGGGCCCCAACATAAAAATCATAAGTCCATTCTTGGGGTAAAAGACTATTTTACCCATATCTTAGCTTGATTTAGGCTCAAGGCCCAATCCAAAGGCCCAAAGGTCAATCTGTGAATCAAGGCCCAACATATGGCCCAATTTTCCAAATTGGGCCCAAACATCTACATGGTCTCATGCTAAGGCCCAACCATTTATTCCAGTCCAACCTTTGACATTCAACTGGGCCAATATCATATAATCATTAAGGCATAAAACTATGGCCCAATTTTTCAAATTGGGCCCAACTCCTCATATGGGCCTTACCATAAAGCCCAACAACATATTCTAGTCCATATGATTATTCTTGGATGGCCCATTAATAATCCCATCACTAAAGCCCAATGGAAAGGCCCAACTCAAGGCCCAAGTGAAATTAGGGTTTTCACATAAAATGATGATTAGGGTTAAGTGTTTCAAACTTAACCCATTAAAGACTTAATCTATTAAGGTCTTAATCCATTAAGTCCATCATTCTTCTAAATAAGTCATATGGTGTGGTTAGGCTTAATTACACAATTCCATTCCAATGGCCCAAAAGTGGGTCCCGATAAGTCTAAGCCCATAAATCCAATATTAGGGTTTTCTAAACCCTAATTAGGGTTTCCAATCTCATCTTAGCCCAATAGGCCCACAACCAAGTCCTTAAGCCCATTAGGGTTTTCCTTAGGTCAATTAGGGTTTTCCAATCCAAATACTAGCCCATTTATCAATTTATTGGGCTTTTAGGTCCACTAGGGCTTCATTAGGCCCATTAGGATTTAATAGGCCCATTAGGGTTTTAGTCCTTTGTCCAAACATCCAACAAGCAATCCCAACACAACTAAGCACACCACCACCCTACACGATGGCCGGTAGTGGCAGGAGGCGGCAGCCACCACCTCACGGTGGTGGTTATGGATTTTCTATGATTATTCTGATTACAACACAATTTACAATAATATCCAAATAACACACACTCATAAAATAACACACACACACAGCCACACTATGGTGGCCGACGGTGGTGCATGGTGGCAGCCACCACCCTATGGTGGTGGTGATGCCATTTCCGAGAACTTCAACTACACACACACACACACACCAACTGAAACACGCACATCTTCACTTCTTTACTCGGAAAGGGAAGCCTACCACCCACCCGATGGCGAATGAGGGTGACAGCACCACAATAAGGCGGTAGCAGCCACCATAGCTAGCTGCCATGGTGGTTCTTCACGACCCTACTCACCTGAAGCCTAATTACACGAACACAGAGCGGTAAACGCTGACCGGAGCAGTGAAATGAAAGAATCGTGAGCGGCGGCGGCAACCAAAATGAGGCGAGACATCTGCCAAGAATAGCAGTGACACCATAGTGGAAAGAAATAGAGACGGAGGAGATTAGCGACCCAAATAGCGAACAGCAGTAGCACGATCCTTGATCTCCCGACCAACCCGCATCGGCTCGTGGCTCCTCGACTTCAACGGCAACAATGGTGATCGAACTCGACCTCACAGCGGCGACAACTCCGGTCTGCGAAGTGGTGAGTGGATGAAGCCTCAACTGACAGCGACTGAAGAAGGAGAATAAGGGGAAAAGGATGGTCGTCCGATGGTCGTTGGCTGATCGGGAACGTGGTGGTGGCGGCTCCGGTGAGGGGGCATAAGGGGGGATGACGACTGCTACATAAGGGAGGGTTTAGGGTTAGGGTGTAACACCCAGAATCAGAAAGACTAAGAAAGGAAAGGAAAACCCTAAGTCAAGGGGTCAACTCGTCGAGTCCAGGGTGGAACTCGACGAGTACGAGCGAGATTCGGGTCGAAGAGTAAGTGACTGACTCGACGAGTCGGCGAGTGAAATCGGCGAGTCCGGTGTAGATTGGGAAACCCTAAGTTCGGGACTTGGTGCCCTATTTAAACGTCTCATTCTCTTCCCTAGGGTACATATGCAGTCTCTCTCAACCAGAATACCGAACCCTAGCCACCATATCCATTTTGAGCAAGATCTAGCCTTGGTGAAGTGATTTGAAGCTTGGAAGAGAAGGAGGTTCATAGTTGTGCAAGAGGAAGCCTTGGATACAGAGTTAGTGTGACTTTTCAAATCCTTTGAGGTGATAAGCTAACCTTATTGCATTAAGATCTATCTTATGATTGAGATTTGGGCATTTTGAGTATAGAGAAGGTTTATTTCGAGTTTGGAGTAGATCTGAGGTTGCTACCTCAGATCTAGGCAATTAAGGATCCAGAAAGCCATAAAGTTTATGCCAATAAGTTTTTGGTTAAGCATGGTTGCCCCAAACCATAGCCCTAGAGTGTTTTAAGCCTATAGCTCCTTGGTTTCACGTAAAGTTTGCAACTTTACGTGAGGAATGGACTTTGGAAGAGTGGATCTACAAGATGGAGCCCCTGCATGGCTCGAAAAGCCACTGTATGGATTAAGAACTGAAGCTACTCGGCGAGTCACATGGGTGGACTCGCCGAGTTGGATGAAGATAGGCAGGAACTCGACGAGTTGGAAGAACAACTCGGCGAGTCTGTTGAATATTGCCATAGACTCGATGAGTCTGTTCTTGGACTCGATGAGTTGGGTCGCAAAACCTCAACCTTTTCTGGTTAAGACTTAGATCGGTGAGTTGAGTGGTGACTCAGTGAGTTGGGCAGGATAGGACTCAGAGATCGTTGAACTCGACGAGTCTTGGGGTGACTCGACGAGTTGAGTCGTTTTATGGGAGTATCTGAATTCATGGACTCGATGAGTCTTGGGGTGACTCGGCGAGTAGATTCAGTTAAGAGGGTTGACTTTGACCATGAATTTGACTTTGGCAAGAGTGGACTTAGATGGCTTCTAAGAGTTTTGCTTGGATCTAAGTGTTATGTATATTGATATTGGTAGCTCGGGGAGCTAGTGGAGCATCGGTTCAGAGAATTGTCGGTCAGCAGTTAGAGGGTTATCAGCAAGAGTTCCTCAGTGCAGGTGAATTTCCCTTTGTGTGAATGGGTCTAAGGCCACAATGTCGACCCATGTAGTTATGAGTAGGAAGACCCAGGGGTTAGCCCTAGGCACTGTTTGCTTGTATAATATTCAGGACCAAGGTCCAATGTCGAGCGGGTGCCCAAGGAATGGTTTGCATGATAGAGTATACTTGTTGTCTGTGTGATGCATGTATGTGCCTGGTAGGAAGGTGAGTGTGGGCGAGGTCCCGTATCTCACCAATAGCAGAGTATGGGCGGTGTTCCATATCTCATTAGTAGCAGAGCATGGGCGATGCCTGACATAGGTATGGAGTGAGTGTGGGCGGGGGATCGTATCTCACTTACCGTAGGAGCTTAGACGGGGTTCCACGACTCACTAGTGACAGGATAGGGGCGAGGCCCAAGACAGGCGAGGCCTTAGGACAGGAATACGGTAGGGTATGTTCAGTTACGTTTTATATGCTAATTTTATTATGTGGTTAGCGGGCGGGGCCCAGAGACAGGCGGGGCCTAAGAGAAACAGATATGTATCCGAGCGGGGCTCGAAGCCAGGCGGGGCCTGGAGCGGCGAGGCCATTGTAGCGGGCGAGGCCCGAGGTAGGGGCGAGGCCCAGAATAGCGGGCGTGGACCAGTATGTGCAGTATGTGTTTATGCAGGGTATGTGGTAGGTTGGGGAACTCACTAAGCTTCGTGCTTATGGTTTTCAGTTTTGGTTTCAGGTACTTCCGGTAGCGGAGGGAAGAGCTCGGTGTGATCGCATGGCACATACCATTGATTAGTCAGCCTGGGATGTTTTACTCTGATAATGAAATATGTTTTGGAATTAATACTCTAAATTTATGGTATGACTTATGATATGTTTTTATGAATATGGCTTTGGTAATGATTTAAAGAAAAAATTTTGGTATGAATTTTTGGGATGTTACATAGGGTTTGACTGATAATGAGGCTATATACCCGACTCCACTTAGAAGTTTGCCATAATGGCAACAACAGTCCCTCCATGCCCCTTTTCTTACAATGCAATCCAATATTTACCCTTTCTACACTAGCTTTGGAAATCTTCTTCAAATTAAATCTGATAATTACTATTTAAACCCTCAACACTAAAATCCTTTACACCTTCAGTACAAATTTACCAAATAGTCCCCAATATCATAATTATGACATAATCAACCCCTCCACCTCATTTCCTTTTAAATTAAATCCAAATAATTACCACGGAGCCCTTGTCGTCGTGCATATTTACAAACTGAGTCCGGAACTCACACTTTTAACCCCTGACTTCTAAAACTGTGACAATTAGCCCTTTGAGACCATCCTTTGATATGTAATTATTTATTTTAGGGCTACTATTTGTTCATTAATTAATTTATTTATCTAGTAAATAAAAGGGTGTTACAACTCTCCCCTACTTAAATTAGATTTCGTCCTCGAAATCATTCCTTACTCGTCCAACCACTCTAGTAGCATGGTCACCAACCTAGGCACACCCTAGCCTTCCCAGGGTAGCCACGACCAATCCTCATAAAGCTCTACAATCCGCAAGTGAATGAATTCCTTGCAGCAAGATCACCTGCATTCTATCCGAAATCTACTGTCTCGAGATGGTCTGAATCCCTGACAGACCACTCATACTGAATCTTTTATCGTTGAATCTAGTCCGCTTACCCCTCAACTGACTACTCAACTTCTGATAGCCTGAGTCTCCCACTAGAAAACTGAATCACACACCCAATCATCCTTGCAGTTCGTTAGCATAACCCAAGCAATTTTCTATTCCGTCTGTACTTGCAACCTAAAACACAAATACTAATACTGCCCAAACACTGAATCTGCCTGAAATAGCATGCTGCTACATGGCTGTTTTCACAAAACTATTTAGATCTTCCTGGTCTCAATTCACCCTTTAGTCATCTGAATTACCGGGTTCCAACCCGATCGCTGAGCTAAAAGGGCTCCCACATAGTCGTCTCACACGACTTCTGAACGAAATCCTTCTCTGGAACTAGTTGCCACTAGTTATCATGTCACTGTGGCTCTAACAACCTCCTGATCTAACCGATCAGGTCCATGCATCGAATCCTGTCATCATCCAATCCAAGACTAAAAGTGATTGCTACCTGACCAATGGTAGCCTTATTTCATACGTCCTTAAGCAGTCCATTGTTTCCCTGATCTCATAACTGTAGTGATGTTCCTACAGGCTCGTCAATGGCTCAACCAGATCTAATCCATCTCGATAATTCCGAATCCAATCCATGGATTTCCATATCTTCACTGCTACACCCGAACTGGTGGGTACTACTGTTCCTTCCGCATCCTAACAATGCACTCAAGCTATCCACCAACCTAATGAATGTTACGGCTACACCCGCAGACTTACAACACTCTATCACTATCAGGCTACTAGTGAATGCTACGACTACACCCGCAGACTTACAACACTCTAATACTATCTAACTGCTAGTGAATGCTACGGCTACACCCGCAAACTTACAAAACTCTAACACTATTTGGCTGCTAGTGAATGCTACGGCTACACCCGTAGACTTACAACACTCTAACACTATCTGGCTGCTAATGAATGTTATGACTACACCCGCAGACTTACGACACTCTAACACTATCTGCCAACCTGGTGAATGTTACGGCTACACCCACAGACTTACAACACCCCTCACACTATCTGCTGCTAATGAATGCTACGGATACACCCACAGACTTACAACACCCCTCACACTATCTGCTGCTAGTGAATGCTACGGATACACCCGTAGACTTACAACACTTCTTGAACCGGGTCAAACACGCACTCGACCTAGCACTCGACTGAACTTGTGTCCTAACTAAAACTCTAACCTGGTTCCTGAAACCTACTGTCTGAGATTCTCGAAGGTAGTCTGCTGCTCAGGCCCCAACAAAAGGTCACCGACTTCTTGATCAGTCGGGTCAAAGGAACTGTAATATCGGAGAAGTCCTGTATAAATCTCCAATAATAACCCGCTAGACCAAGGAAACTCCGAATCTCAGTTAGAGACCTTGGAATCTCCCACTGCATCACGACCTCTATCTTGGCCGGATCGACCAGAATACCCTTCTGGTTGACAAGGTGCCTAAGAGATTGCACCCCGTGCAACCATAACTCGCATTTGGAGAACTTCACAAAAGTCTCTCCCCTACTTAGATTCGACTAAATCTTCACCGTACATGAGAATTGAAGGATTCCCAATCCTTCTCGCTTTCTAATACCCTATTGATGACAACCTGTGCCTGCTAATGCTAGCATTTAATCACCGATTTAACCTTGAGATCTCCCATCCTCAGAAATCTTGATAAGGACTCTTGAAATCTGATCCAGTCTGACACCTCAATCTACCTCCCATTCTGACAACAGGAGGCCTTAATCTTCACTCTGGCTGACGAATCCTCGTTTCCACTACCATTATTTTTGCAGCACCATTGAAATCTAACCGAACATAGCCCACATGAGAAATGTAATTCTCCTGAACATCCAACGACTGAACACCCATGCGCCTAACACTCGCAACTGACTCCACTATCTTCATGCTACCAGTCCTGTGCTAGCAACGGTAGTGCCTTGAACTCCAAAGTTCATCCATGGACAATTGTCGACCACACCTGAACAATGATAGAACCCCTGAACACTGACCTCACTAGAGAACTATCACTCTAAACCTGACCGAGGATCTTCCAAACAATACTCCTACACAGATCTCGACTAAGATCCGAAATGATAACGGTACACGCGGAACCCGCTCCGCAAGATGCATCCCTCTGTGGGTTCATCAAGGACTTTTTGTAGATGTATAAAACCGGAAGGTATGGGTGAGAAACTTCCCTAACTTTTTGTGGGCCACAATACCATTTCTCTCACTTTCCTTTCCCTCACCTAAACCCAATGAATGGGTGTGAAGCTTCTCTCACTATTTTGTTTTTTTATTTTTTTAAACAAAATTAATTCTTTTTTATGATTTATAAATTTTAAATTAGTAATAAACATAAAATTTAATTAAAAGTAAAAAACATTTCATTAATTAAAATAAAAATTACATTAAACCTAATATTTAAATAAGTAGAAAGTTAAAAAAAAACACAAACAAAAAATCAAACAAGCCACAACATAGAAAACATAATTAATAATCTAATTTAAAAAAAACAAAATACGTCACTCGGAATCATCGTCCTCGTCATCGACCGCATCGTCTTCATTATTCTAATGAATGTCACTCTCGTCATCAGAATCTTCGCTCTCGACGAACATATCAGAATCCTCGTTTGATTCGTCAAACAAATTATCGTGATAATACTTTATCGGCGGTTGAATATGAGCCCTATAAATGTGCTCCACCAAATCAGCACGAAGGGCGTGATGAATGTCGCGATTGTGTACTTCTCTTCTATTTTCCATATACTCTTGTGTACCAATGACTACTCCTTCGACATTTGGCAAAACTTCATTTTCGTTGTACCGACATATCGCTCTTCCTTTGTCTTCAAGAATCATATTATGCAATTGTTGGATTAGTGTCTAAGTCCATAACTATTTTGGTATGTACTTGACTCGATTATGAGCATGGTCCTTTTGGGTTGCCTTCACCATAACAATATGTAGGATGAATTAAGGAGAAAAAGGTTTAATTATGATTTACTAATATATTATGAGAATAATATATTAATGGAGAAATCATATTGTTTAATTAATATTAGTCAAGAATTAATAAATAATTAATTTTGTGGCTAAAAGAGATTAATTAAACTTAAGGGACTTATTGTGTAATTATAAGATAATTACATAGATGGGCTAATGGACTCCATAGAAGTTGGAGTGGACGAATTCTATGGGGAAACCCATGAGAAATCGTCCAAGGCTTCTAAAAAGGGAGTCCATGGGCTGCTTAGGGCTTAAGCAGTCAGATTAGGGTTTCCTAGCTGTAAACCCTAATAGCCAGCATATATAAGGAACCCTTATTGCCCCAAAAACGTGGTGAATACTTCCTTTAGGGTTTCAAGCCATTTTTGTTGCCTCCTTTCTCCTCCCTCTTCATCCAAGTTGCTTAGTGGTGTTTGTGACTCCATTAGAGGTGCAACACTTGAGGCACTAAGCTTTCTGAAGCCAAGGATTGATTGTTATTTCTATATAACAATCAAAGGTAAGATCTAAACCCTAATTTCAATTATAGTTTATTAGATCTAGGTTTTATGGCTTTGGATAATCAATTGCATGTTCATTAGACAAACTAGATCCAAAGCTATTAGGGTTTGCATGTACACCATATGAATGATGTATTGCTCAAAACCCTTTAGCAATATGATACATGCATACATTACGTGTTGTAACCTTTTCACTTCATATGACCTTGCCCCAACTGCTAGTTCTTGCCAACGTCTCTTAAGTACACCAAATGTTCGCTCCACATCCTTCCTACCTGACTCTTGCGACTCTTTAAACTTTTTCCTTATTGGGTCGTAAGGATATGCAAACGATTTCACAAAAACAAACAAGGGAGGATATATACTGTCAGTAAGAGAGTATCCACGCTTATATGTTACCTCATGATTTTGTAGAAATCCTCATTTTGAATCAAGTATGATATGACATTACATATTTCATCTATCATTATAAAATTAAAACTATTTATTATCTTTGCTTGAAAAGGTACATCGTGCGACTTTCCAATGTAAATATCGTTGAATAGCGACGACTGGTCTAGCACATTGATGTCATGGTTTGCACCAACTGGACCAAAAAATGCATGCCATATCCAAAGATCATGCGATAGTCTCTAGAACGATTGTCGTCTCTTTGTGGTCACCTCTTATGTACTGACCACGCCATGCGTTGAGGCATAATGACCAACTCCAATGCATGCAATCGACACTACCTAGCATTCCAGGGAATCCATACTTTCCTTCATGCACCGTGTATAACTGGTGGATATCGTTACCCATAAATCAAACAGATTGCTTTGCAGAACTTGTACACACACTCCTGCACGGTATGTTTTGACATCCTAAAATACTCGTCCCATATGTCTACGTCCATGTTGTATGTTAATTGACGAATTACAGCCGTGCATTTTTTAATTGGAGATAAACCTTTTATCCGTCTCGCATCCATTTTCCATTGGAAATATGGAAAGTGGTATTCCAAATCGTCAACAATACGTAAGAATAGTTCCTTCCTCATCCGGAACTGACGTCGAAACTTTACAGCGTAGATGACGTCATCTGCAAAGTAGTATTCTATAAGATGATTGTGTCCGGCTTCGCGATTTCTACGCAATCGCGACTTTCTTGGTTTAGATCGTGCACGTGATGTTTCGCCTTCGGTTTTAAAAGTATGCAACCGTTTTCGCCATGACGGAACCGATAAACTTAGCCTCCTATAGAGCCGTCGAGTCGGATGATGAAGATTTCACATTTTGATTAATATTTTTTGGAGAGAGTAAGAAGATATGGATTGAAAAAATGGTTGAATGTCGTGGTATTTACAGTGTGATATATATATATATATATATATATATATATATATATATATATATATATATATATATATCTACCTCTCTAATAAAAGACTCTTAGTTTTGCCACTTGGCAATTTTCTAGAACTCACTCTGCCACGTGTCACTATTTTAGCTCCCTGCTAATTGTATTTCCCGCCCATGCCTATCAAACCAAATTAATCACGAAGAAACTGATCTTAAATCCCTTAAAATCAGTCTTATTTAGGTTATTCTTCCATAAATATCGCTGATTCGTTGCTTGACGATCCGTAAGTCTCGCCAATCCCATGTCTTTCTTTGTTGTTCTTAAACCATACTACTCTTTTTTCTACCTATCAATAGCTACGTTGAAAGAAGATTTATCTCCTCATCTCTAATTTTCTCTCCAAAACCATAGCTTTGCAAACCCTTTGATTTTATGCTTCTCCTACTTGGAGCATAACAATGGCGCATGACTTCCATAAAAATACAATAGTTGAGTTAGTTCTCTTCTTCTGTAAGTACTCTGTTTTTTTTCCTTCAATTCCTCTCTCCCCTGCTATTTTTCTCCATCTTGATTTGGTACTTTTTATAGATACCTGATGTTTCTCTTGAAATTGTTCTATCGCTATTTTAAGAAAACGATACATAAATCCTATATTTTTTAGTTCTATGGTTTTGTTGTCACCTACAAATTTAGGTCAAAACTGCTTACAGTTAATCAATAAAAAAAAAATCCATAAGTTCTTTACCTTGCTTTCTTTCAAGAATTTGTTCAGAGAAAGAGAGGGAGAGAAAAAAGAACGACCTTTTGGTTAAGAAAGGAGCAGGCCCAAATTTTATGTTAAATGGAAGATGTCGTATAAGGGGAAAAGTATGGCTTCTTTCTTTTTCTTTGATACAACTAACATTTCTTTATAATGGTGCTATTTTTATATTTTAACAGATAAGGGAATGGATGGAATTGAATTCCCTTTTGTCTTTGTAGGAATGTTCAATTCCATGAATGATGCGATTCAAAGGAACCCAATGGAATTAAATTCTTCATCTATCATGATTGAAATATGGTCAACTAAGAGTTGGTTTTCAAAATGTTAGCTTTTATTTTGTTTCAAAACTTGATAATTTAACTTCAAAGTGAGGATGTAAGAATGCCAAAAAAGATTTGCTAATATTGCAGGTTCAATCTTGTGCATCATATTGATTTACAACCTTTTGCTAATATTGCAAGTTCAAGGAGAGCTTCATACTATGTTGCTTCCGCAGCCAAGGTGATTCCTCAATTTTATTAATTTCAATCTAAGTATGTGTTTGTGCAGCCATTTGAAAATTTCTTTATTCTATTCTTTCTTATGTTAACAACTTAATATAAAGATTGGTAAATATTTAACAGGGTTGCATCTTAATTGTGTTGCAACTGGAGAATAAAAGATTGATAATTATTGACATGTTTTTTAGCTGGAGTGTTGTGTCCCGGTCAGAATATCACTTAAATATTCTCTTTTCTTTTATCTTAATCTTTTAAAGACAATTCTGAATTTTGGTTAATTAAGCTTTACATATTATGAAATTATGGGTTGATGTTTCAAATATTTTAAAAATACTTCACATGTAACATTTTTCACAAGTTAGTTTATTATTTGGAAGATCAGATGATGATGAGGTTGAAGTTGGATTAATTGATGTATAAGGGACTGTTCATAAAGAATGTAATATGCCTTGCATATACGAGCATAATGTTCTGGGTAAGTTTGCAAAAGGAATGTAGATTATAAAGATAATAACTCAAGTTAGAAAGGAAAATGATTAACTTTTTCTTTTGGTTTCCACTTGGATCCAATATAAGAGTTGGAATTAATCAGGTGCCAAGAAAATTAGCAAAAGGTTGTTGAAAATTCAGCATCTACTTTTCTTATTCTTATCTACATATCAGATTATTTCTTTGTGAAAAAAAATCTTAATTTGTGTTCATGAACTTCTGAATCGAATATGGTTAAATATTGTCTATGTGAAAAAGTTATGCTTAGCACGATTTTAGTTATGCCATTCGGTTTGATTTGTGGTTTGTAGAGATGAAGTGATTGACAAATTAGTGAAGGAACAACCCATTCTAGCTTTATGAGATATTAAATGATTGTAAAGATTTAATATGCTATATGCTTTCTCATTCTAAATTCAAGTATGTTTATGCTTTCTCATGAATATGCATTGTAGAAGATTGGAGTAGTGAGACTAATCTTATGCATTTAAAAAAAAGTTGATGTCTCTTGATAACAATGAACTTGCTGTTTTAAATATTAAATAACATGAAGATGCAGGTCTGATGCATTTTTTTTTAAACTTTTAAGATGGACCATTGTGCCCCTATACAAAAGATGACCATTCTACATTGGCATAATAACATATTACCTTTTTAATGAGTAATTTACCACTCGAACAAAAAATGATCACAGTTACCAAAAAAAATTAAAAAAACTCATGTGGTTGAGCAATTTTTTTTTTATAATAACTGATATATATGCTTGACTTTTTTTATATAGCTTTTATTTTGTTATATGTTTTTAACAAAATTGAAAAAATAAAAATAAAAATAATGGTCCATGTTAAAATTTATAGCAATGTTCTTTGAAATAGGGGCACTTGCGGTAGATTTTAAAAACATGGACCAATTTGGTCATTTATCAAAGTACAATGTTATAAATGGGTGTACATAATTTTGACAATGTGTAACAGGACCTGTTGTTTTTTAATGAAAATTAGTTTATAATGTCAGTTTACATTTTGGTCAATAATATCATTTCTTATGTTTCTTTATACCATCTTACTTTCATAGTTTCACTTCTGTTAACTGTTATAAATAAGGATTATATGTGTTAAATTTTGAATTATATAGAGACTATTTAAGAGATTTTTGAATATTATTAAAACATTTACCCCATTGGTCTTATTAATAGAACATGGAACATTTATGTTAAATAGCAATAAATTATGTTTAAAGATTTTAATAGCATTGAAGTTGCATGTTAATGCGTTTTCTTAAAAAAAAGGTATATTTTTTTGATGTCAATTAATAGCAATGAACTTGAATTTCTGTTACAGCTCTATTCATCGTCCTTTTGTAAAAAAATCCTATTACGTTAATCATTCAAGATTAAGTTGTTTCATAACCATTTTACAATACCATTTAGTTGTAACAACTTTATTTTTTATTCTGATGCTAAAAGTCTTATTATGTTATACTTTTAAAGAAATCATATCATACAAAATAGAATGAACAATGAGTGTATTGTCCTACAAAATTACTTTTTATTTTGGGTGCATGGAGATTCTCTTGGATGCTATATAAATTTATTTACCTCGATACATATATAAAGCTAGCCACGTGTAAGTATGACGGTATTGTCCTACAAAATTACTTTTAAAATTTTATTAACCGTGGTTTCTACGGGTTATAACCTAGTATATATATATATATATATATATATATATATATATATATATATATATATATATATATATATATATATATATATATATATATATATATATATATATATATATATATATATATATATAGCTGTTGAAAAAAAGAGAAAAAAAATTAAACACCCAATCATCATCGGAGAGAGAACACATCAAATGCACCCCTACCTACCTCCCCGTGCCACCCTTCCAGCACCACTGGTGTGGTGTTACTCCGTGTGGGACGCTTCCCGCGGCCCTCCCCGTTCCCCCATAATGTCCGGCCTAAGAGGGGACTATAATCTTGCTATATTTAGAAAGTATTCTGGAAGACAAAATTATTTTTAAATGGGATTCGGATGATATAAAATATTATTTTCTCTATGTCATCAAAGATATGTGTTATATTATATTATTATGTATTTGGTTTATATATATATATATATATATATATATATATATATATATATATATATATATATATATATATATATTCTATGGGGTTCCGATGACGTATCACCATATTAATGGTCCAGGTTATTAGTAATTATTAATCCACATTTATGGCTATTAAAAAATGATTATTTAAATAGAATCTTCATAACATAGAAAGTTTTGCATTGTAGGACTACTTAAAATAGAAATTACCGTGGTTAAGTAGCTTACTCAAAAATATTAATTTCTTTTTAAAATTAGATAAAATTAGTATCCTTTCTAAAAAAGATCTTTTTGATTTATCTTGCCAATGTAAATTTATGATTATTTTAAGTTAATTTATGTCATGATTTTTTTTCATTTTATTAAATCGTAGATAGTCAGTGGCGGACCTATGTAGGGCATTTGGGGTCCCGGGCTACTGCTCAATTTCCGGCACGCAGTGTAATTTTTTTTTTTTTTTCTATTAGGTGCACCCGTTTGAAGTACGAGGGACACCCCTACTAAAACAGTCTGCATCCACCACTATAGATAGTATTTATTTTCAATAATAAATGCATATCGATTTTATTAATGAAGTTTCTTTTTAATTTTAAAATTATCAAATTAAAGATTCATTAACTTTATTTATTTATTTATTTAAATTATTTGTTTAAATTTAGAAGAAAAAAATATTTTAATTTTTATAATTTAATATTTTTTTATTTTTCTTATAAATAATACTTTTCAAATGTTTACAATTTTATATTTAACTTTTTTTTAAAGAAAGTCTCACACACCTAGTATATTAATTAATACTCAGTGTTTAGTGTAGTTATTTAATACGTACAAATAATCAACTGTACACGTGATAATACTCCAGAAATCTCATTATTTGAAATTTTAAATAATACAACACAATATAATGATATATTATTAGAACTTAAATAAATTAAATTACATATAATAATTTTTATTTTATTTTATATAAAATAAGCCTACCCCACTCCCACCGGCCTGCTCTACTCTCTCCTCTCCAGAAAGGGATTTTTGTTGTAAAACCAATCGTCCCCTTTACATCTTCCAAGTCAAATATCACTTTCAGCTTTCAGATTTCATCTGCTCTCTTTTTCTCCACCTTCCTACCTAAAACTATACTACTATATATATAATATATTATATATATACTTGCACTAGATACCCGCACTCTACTGCTACTACTGCAGCTGCAACCACTATACTATCAAGAATCCTTCAAAATGGCGCAAGATCTTTCACAAGAAATAGCAAAAACAAGACGCACAAGGAGAAGAACAGATTCAAATCCAAGAATCCCACTTTTTGTCATTTGGGTCATCCTAATCTCCACCCAATTACCGTCGTCGTCCCCAGCTCACCACCACCACCACCACCACGATTCAATATCCTCCAGCCGAAAAGCTGAGTTCTTTAGAACTGCGGCACCACATTTCCATGCAGCAGCACGAAGCCGAGCAGCTGGAGAAGGCAATTTGTATGATGAAGATAAACGATTAGTTCACACAGGTCCAAACCCTCTTCACAATTAGTTAGTTAGTAAATTAAATGGCTTTGCTAATGTTGATTCTATAGTTTCAATTCAGTTTTCCTTTTTTTTTTTACCTTTTTAATGGTAGTATTTAAGTTGTGTAGAAAGTAGGATCAGAGCAACACTTATCTGTGTAAGTTCTTTCTGTTTTCATCTTATTCCTTTTCTTCATTTCACCCGACTTAGAATTAATGGTAGCATGGCTTTTTAGCTTTTTCAGTCCATGTTTAACGAGTGTGACAGTCCAGAAATGGTTGATACATATGAATATATGTGTATATATACACACATAGTATAATGAGAGAGAGAGAGAGAGAGAGAGAGAGAGAGAGAGAGAGAGAGAGAGAGAGAGAGAGAGAGTTTACTGCTCTTGTCTTCTTACTGGTGTCCATCTGAAACCTTCTGTTGAAGAAGTTAATGAATTTCTGTATTGAATTTGATGTAAATAACAGCAGCCATTAATTTACTGTTTCGCTCCATGTGGGAGATGTTTCTTTAGCAACAAACCATTGACTTACTGTTTTAAATCCTTTAAGTAGGGGCAAATAAGTCTTTTACTAGAGGTGTTAAGGCGTTGATTCTTCATGCTTTCATGCCATGGGTCCATGTTTGAGTTCTAACAATAACCAGCCAGGATATTTTTGTCTTTTGACAAACATGTGTATAGAAACATTAATCCTAGTACATTTTGGCATCGATAAGGGCAAGTTTGTCCTTCCCAAGCAGAGTGAGAAGGTATGTGTAGGAGTGTCAAATCGGATAATTGTGTTCGGATAATTGTGTTGTGTTTTTGTCTGACAAAACACGACACAGACAATGTTTTATGTAATACGAACACGACACGAAACAATGTCGTGTTTTTTTAACTAATACGAAAACGAATTGATTAAAAAACGACAAACATGATAAAGATAACATAAAATAACAATTAATTTATTTAATTAATACTTAATCATATATAACATGACAGACACGAAAAACACGACAAAAAATGTTAAATCATGTCAATTTCGTGTCGAATTTTGAACACGAACTCGACACGACACGACGTCATATTTTTTACAGTTGACACAAACACGGATTCGAATTTTGGTATCGTTCCAACTTCGTTTCATATCGTGTGTTTTTGTCGTGACGTGTCATCAATTTCCATCTCAAGATACAAATGTTAACGGTGCAATAAGATATATTTTAAAGTCAAAACCTCTCTACCGCACTATATATGTGAAATGGTTTAATCATTTTGACAAACAATAAATGATTTTTTCAAAAGAGTAATAAATGCAAAAGGTATAGAAGACAAACAATTTACGTGGTTCACATGATTAGGATGATTTGCTATGTTTACGAAAAATACGAAAGAGTATTATATGTGACTTTAAAGACTTTAGTATAGTACATTCGAATTTAAGGAATATAAATACTAATTGTCTGATCTAAAACTGTCAATAAGACAAACTCAAAAAGACATTAATGAAACTGGCCCGTTACATGTTTTGATAAAGGAACTAGCCCAGGAACTTTTTTTTCATGGAGCGGAACCCTTTGTTTGGGTTGCCTAGTGGTTATATAGTCAAATGGTGAATGAGTTTCCACAACTACACAATATGTCGTCTGAGCTTTTTGAAAACCGCTAAACAACATTGTAAAATTCTAAACAACGTTATGCGGTTCAGTTTGTTGTTGACAGTTTATATTTGTTTGTAATCATTCAATTTAAACATTCTTTTTTAAATTTTATTGAAAATAAATGCATTTGTGTTTTCCTTTCTCTAATTAAGGAAGTCTATTATAACTTTGTAAGTTGCATGATTGCACTTTCTTTGTCAAATTCGTACTTCTTATCTTCTTTGACAAAACCTATAACAAATGAAGAGCGACATTAAATAGTTTATAGTTTAAGCACAAATGTATCTTTGACATACAAAAAGGAACGAATGTTTGGTGCAATTTGTCCTTCGAAAGCTAGTATGATACACATTTACTAGTTGGTGTTAAAGTTTTCTTTTTCATATTTCAGTTCTCAAACAATACATGGTTCATTTTTTAACTAAAATATGGGTCAATTTTGTTTTTTGATGTTTAAGAGTTTGGATTTTTGCAAGTATAATTAATATATTTCATATATAAGATCTGTAATTTATTTAGAAAGTATTAAGAGGATGGTAATTATCGATTAGAAAATTCAATTTTTGAGCTTCAAAACTTATCTTTGGCGTACAATTATGGAGAGAACAAAAACACTTTGGATCCTTTAAGTATATAAGAGTTTTCTTTTATTTTGTTCCGACACATATTTGTCTTTCCACAACCACATATTAATACATTATTCTTGTCTTAGTCTATGCATATTTTTTTTCTATAACCACTAGCCATTCCTTGTGTTCCAAATCTGTCTACAAGTTCCGTTATACACATTAAGTACCATCATATTTCAATAATGTTAAAACTAACATTCCAATTTCAATCCAATTCATTCTTCTAGTTTTTGCCCCATCTTACATGACACTTTAATTCAAAGTCGCTCCCTCAAATTCTTGACATTAATGTGATTAACACTTGCTTATATGAACCATTTATATTAACACTTACTTGGTTCAAGCATACATACTCAATGTTTATCTTTCATAGTCGAACGTCCCAATAAAAATAATGTTATATAGGAAAATTTGAAGTTTCCATAATAATATACTTGTCTAACATCAATTTTACTAATATTTAGTTTACTACTTCAATATCTTTTAAGCAAACATCGACTCACGAACACACATTTAAGTGTTTTTGGTTCACATAATGAAATAACCAATATTTCTTGTTCTAAACATAAAATTGTAATGTATAAAGTTGCTAATCATGTTCATACTCCTATAATTTAACTCCATTTCAAACATACAAGTGAAAGTTATAACATTAAGGTTCATAAGTTATTCTTAATTTCACCAATATTCACCATTAAAATGTAATATTAAAGATGATTACCTTCCAAGCTAGGTAATAAACCTTGTATTTCCTTTTTTTTCTCACATGTTTGCACTAGTTTTGAGCCTTGATACCCAATTTTTGTGTACCACCCAGTTTCGTGTGATTTCTTAATTCAGGGTTGTAGACCAAAATTTGATCAGGAAAAGGCTTTGGGCTTGAGGAAGGAAAGCTTTGGCCTTATTGAAGGACTGTTAATGTTGGTTGTGAGATCTAATCCATTGATTTGTGTGCTGGAGCTGAAGGGTAGAAAAGGAAAAGTTATAGATTGGTTTTTTTTTTTTGCATGAATTAAGGATTTTAGTTTGATATATTTTTAGTCTAAAATAACTAGATAAGATCGTGGGGCTCTTCAATATCTTTTCGTGCATAAAGAACGCCGAAAACGAAGTTGGAACGAAGAAGTTATGGTTGTTTGAAGTTAAGCTGCAAATGGGAGTCTGGCACTACGCATGGCGTACTCTAAGTAAGTAGACCGTGGTGGGGGCGCGTTTCTATTGAGTTATGCAGGGCGTAACTTATGTTACGCAAGGTGTAACTACGCAAAGTAAAAACTCTAATTTCGGGGTTTTGAGCCCTATTTAAGGACTCTAACCCCTTGGGGTCCTTCTTATCATCAACCTCCACCCTATTGAGCCTCTAACTCGAAACCCTAGCCATTTTGTGAGGATTTTGAAGCATTTGAGTGTGTTCTAGTGTGTTTTGGTGAAGAAGGAGATCATTGAAGGTGTACTTGGGGAGTCTAAAGTTTATAGATCCAGACTCTTCTCTTCTTCTATGTAACGTCTCAAAAATTACCAAGTAAAAAATTTTATTTTTAAAACCAACAGAAACATCATTTATTCATTTCAAAGATTCATCAAAATGTGATTATGTATAAAGTAGTTATCAGAGTACAAATCATGTCATAAAATGCGAAATGTTGGTAGATGCGGCACGATCATGTCGGGCATTTCCCTTTCGAACCGGAAGTACCTGAAACCATAAACATAAAACTGTAAGCACAAAGCTTAGTGAGTTCCCCCAAAATACCCCATACCATACATATATAACAGTTCAAAACTAAACTAGGTCTATTTCACCCCATTCGGTCTCTTTCAATCGATATTGGGTCTATTTCACCCCATTCAGTCTCTTTCAACCGGTATTGGGTATATTTCACCCCTTTTAGTCTCTTTCAACCGATATTGGGTCTATTTCACCCCCTTTTGTCTCACTATCAAGTCTATTTCACCCATACAACTAAGCATACAATAATATCAACAAGAGTCACAAACACAACAAGCATATACAGGCATAATAGTAAGTGTCATAAAGACAACTATCATCCTACAAACATAATCCAGTGGGACAGCAATGGTGATTTCAATCCACGAGTACAGTGAAGAGACTCACCTAACAAACGATGATCAGCTGCAACTGCTCCTACTGTCGCGAATGCTGATGCTACAAACCACATATATAGCCATATAAAGTACACCCTTAGCTTTTCTTCCAAGACTAGGGATTTGACCAAAAATCAACGCAAGTTAAAAGTCAAAGTCAACGGTCAAAGTTGACTTGCCACGTCGTGCCCCACGAGTCTAAACCTAATTTGGACCCAAGTCGAAGAAGTCAACATGCCACAATACTCCATGTTGTGGCCTTCCTTGGCCACACCGTGGGCACAAGATGACAAAACAATCGATCTGACCCCAATCACTACTACGTGGCGACCTGATGCCATGTCGTGGGAACTAGGTCCCAAACAACTTAATGGATTAAGCTGTTTTCTTTTGCCCCACAAGCTTCAAAGCCCATATCCAGTCAAAAACATGGTCTAGAAGGATAAAGTTTCTAAGTTTATCAATTAAGTCCACCTAAAAGGACAAAATCTCAAACCTTAAGTTCCATAAGGCTAAAAATGGAAATGACTCAACCATTAAGCACTTAATCCAGAAAGTCCTTAGACCAACTTCTCTAGAATGCTCTTAGGACCCGTAATGGTTTATAAAAATCTAAACTTTATAGACATGCCTGACCTATTCATGTCCTTGAAACTAGGTCAAAAAGGGGAACAATAAGACCCAAAATCCATGCAAGGTTCACATCTTTCTACCAAATTCCAGATCTATAAGACATAACGTTCAAGGGACATAGAGAAACCATAAAGTTGCAAACTTTATCTCTTATAACTACTCAAACCACTCCAAAAGACCAAAACATACTCCAAAACCTAGATCTAAGAAGAAGAACACAAAAAGGTTGAAGCTTGAGGACTTACAAGGAGTCTAGAAGATTAACACAAATGGAGGAAGGTATCACTTGATGAACCAAAGCACTAATTCTTCTTACTCTTCTTCCTTCAAAACCACCACAAATTAGCTAAAATGAGCACAAAAGCACCAAGAGCACCAAGGAGGATTAGGGTTAAGGTTTATGGGGGGTTTGAGAATGATGGAGGCTGAGAATGAACAACCCTAGCCTCTTACTTTCCTTTAAAAACCCAAAAAAATAAGGTTTAAGGTATCATCAACGGCCACGCTGCAACCTTTACTTGCCATGTTGTGGCGAGTCAAAAGAGACCCAAAACCAAAAATGTCTCACCAATCCCTGGCAATCCTCCCCATTCCATGGCGACTCCTAAAATCAAATTTTAATTAAAATAGAACCCATACTCTAAGATTGTAACGCCCGTAGATCAGGGCTAGTCAATTTAGAGACGATAAGCGTCAAAAATGACTTTTTGATAGAAGATTATTTAGAATGAATAATCTTAACTATGTTGTAGTATATGTTAAAAGGATTCTGTACATATAAAGAACGCTCAAATCTGACTTCGTATGAAGAAGTTATGATTTATCGAATTTTCGGCTTAGCGGTATGCAGCCTGAAATACTCGATTTGAGATCGAGCGGTTTTTAACCAAAACAATCTAAACGAGAATCAAAGATCTCGTTGTTGGTATCGAAGCGATGAAAAGTTAGGCGAGAACGGACGTCAAACGAAGAAGTTATGATTTTATAACGAAGTTTTCCTGTCCGGGCCTACTAAAAATAAATAATAAAAATAAATTCAAAATTAGCCGACGAAGTCTAAACGAATGTTGTAGAGCGTAGTCTCACCTACGCGTGGATATAAAGAACGTCGTAAACAGAGTTCGTATGAAGAAGATATGAATTTTCGAAGTTTATTAAACAATTAATAATTAAATTTAATTATTAAATCCTGGTATTATCCGAAGACGAGTCATCGGACTCATCCGAAGTACGCCCCGCGTACTAGCCTACGCCCCACGTACACCGAGGTATGTCGACATTCGCACTCGAGTATTTCGGATACGTAAGTCATGACGATCCGAGGCGTACGCCCTGCGTACCCTCGTACGCCCCGCGTACTTCGAGGTTCCAGCCTCTATAAATAGGATCCGAAGGCAGCCGACTCCTTTGCTATCTTTCTCTCTTCTCTCTCCCGTTTTGCATCGTTTTGCGTGCCAGAAGTACCCCGAAGCCCCGGTAATATCCTCGAGCCCCGAAGCAAGTCCCGAGATCCTGAAGATCCCGAGAAGTGCGATTCCCAAGCCGAAGCTCTGCCCGCGAGAAGCTCGATTTTTGTAGAGATCTTCCAGATCTGCTGAGGATTACTACTTCTGCAAGTCGTAGTGCTGTCCGATCATCTTTTGATCAAGTGAGTGTATACTACCTTTCATAAACACGATAATAATACAAGTATGGTTTGAGTGTATTAAGTATATTGTTGTTTATATGTGTGAGTGTGTAGTTACTTTCTTCTAACACATAAATATGAAGTATTTGCTATGAAATACATGCTATGTGTTTATATATTATTTGTCTATTTGAGATGGGCGTGGAATTGATGTTTTATACAAGTGTTAAATGATTTAAACTGTGTAAGTATTTATATCTACGAAAATGTTGGGTAGAACTTGGGTAGATGGGATAGTTGGTGACTATGGAGTTAGCGCCTATTGTATAAACCTTGGCGACGATATGACTTCGTGCCTATTTGATGAACCTTGGCGACTATGGAGTTAGCGCACGTTGAGTAAATCTTGGCGATTATGGAGTTAGCGTTTGTTGAGTAAGCCTTGGCGACTATGGAGTTACCGCTTGTTAAGTGAACCTTGGTGACTATGGAGTTAGCGCCTGATAACTATGGATTTAGTACTTGATAAATAAACTTTGGCAGCAATGGAATTCGTGCCAATTCCTTACGAATAAATGAATGAAGGATAGTTGGTTCTTAGGGTAAAACCTTAAGAAGATAATGGGTATGGGTAATTGGGTTGATTGTTTGCTGATTAAATATAATAATTATATTATTATGGGTTGAAAACCCTATATGCTCACCAGGCTCCCAAGCCTGACCCACTCAGTTTTTTTTTCATTACAGGTAATGGCACAAGGGTATAAGTTGGTGGACTTGACGAGAGATTTTGGATTATAGATCAGTAGTTAAATAGCTATTGTAAGGTCTATTTTATATTGTTTATGCTTTTGGTCTGTATCGAACATGACATCCCAAGGTTTTATTATTTAATGAAAATACATTCTCTTTGAGAAATGTTTGGATAAATGGTTATCATATTTTTGTTTTTGGGAACAAATTCCGCAATAGTTTTCTTTAAACGATTACTCTGATTTTAAAAAACAAAACATAAACAAATCGGTCTTTTCTGGCCGTGAAATTGGGGATGTCACAAAGATTGAAGATCATCCATCGTCGTATCTACCCCTAGTCCCTGACTAGGAATACCACCAAAACATGCAGAAAGAATACTCAAAACATAGATCATGAATTTCAACCAATCCAAATCCGAAAGTTGTGCTCAAAAACCTTACATATACACTTGACTTCCTGAAAAGTCATCACTAATGCATTGTACCCATGAGCGTAATGATGGTCAATCCAAGAATCTCATGTTGCATCCAATTCCCTTATCATCTTAGGTGTACATCCACCTGACAAATCACTCGAGATATCTACAACGAACTTCATGACTCGAGATTTCAGAACCAATACACAACATTGGTAACCAAACCCATAATAAACCATCCTCAAGAAAACACGGTCCACAGTGGCAAACATTCATCAAGCAACTTTTGATGCACAATTAATACTCCCAATAAATTTCTACTATCCACACGATCCAAACTGGTTGGTCACCCAGTCACCCGACTCCTAATTAAAGCATTAATACCCGAACATGCCAATAAGACTAATGATTCGAGACCTAAGAGTCTCAATAAGATGACTACCAAGTTCCACCTATATGAATCATACAACCGTTGGTCCACGACACATCGTGACATCCTCTAGCCACTAGAATAATAAGCTTACAGTACTATATCGATCTCACTGCTATTCTATCACTATCCCGAAGACTGACGAACAACACCACATGGACCTAAAAATACCCAACCAATCAATCCACCAACATGTAGGAACCCAATCAAAATCCCTCTCAACGCTAACCGAACGTAACACGGGTCATACCCTTTTTATCACACACAGTTCCTTTCATAGTACAAGCCGCTACCAATGCAAAATCAGATGAAAACACGATCACATAAAACCAGGGAATGAGGTAGTTGGTTTCACTCTTGTTCCAATTCAAGAGCTATAAACCCAATAAGAACCATGCCAATAATCCAAGCCAATTGTTCTCATGCTATCATACTCAGTCCACATACACTTCTCATGGGAAAAACACAACCAAACCTAGATCTAATGCATTCCTTCTTCCCCACAACATTACCTAGAGGGTGTGGTACCAGTAGATCTAACCGAAATGATGAACCTCAACTGCTAACAAAACATCCTCATGAATGACCAATACAAGATCCCATACCTTTATTGAAATTAAATAGATCTTACCAATATGTAACTCAGCACGATAACAAAATTCCAAAATTATTTATAAATTCTATCAAAACCATGGTTGGGTCAATCCAGATACCAACCTTACCGACGTAACATGACAAAATTAGATTATGCGCAGATCCCAAGCCACACCTGAAAAATTAAACAACGCTGCCCCAACATCCGAACTTCCAATAACTAAGGACATTTTCCAAACTCGAGCTTGATATGAACAATAATTCCACAAACAACGTATTTCGAATAATAATACTAGGTTACGTCAAGGAAAAGACAATTGCTAGAAGCGAAGCACTATCTGTAATTCGAATCATCACTTTAATAAGTGAGTGCATAGTTACTTTCATATTACATATAAATATGAAGTATTTCATATTGATACATGCTATATGTGCTTATTATCTGTGTTCCTGATATCTATGCTAGATGAATGATTTATACATGTCTACGTGATTTAAATTGTATATGTATTTTATACGTATAAATATATTGGGTAGAGGATGGGTAGATAAATGGTGAGAGATGAAAGATGATATAGATGATGAGAGGTGAAAGATGATGAGAAGCCTTGACTTTAAAGTTGATCCAGTCATCTAGCAGAGTATAGATGACGACCATGGACTATTCTAGGCAGTCCAGTGGAATGTTAGCATGCTCGCAACCTGTGGGTGTTTTTGAACTATGTGTTCACCAGATGTACTCTAAAAACCCTGGAAGCTATGAACTTAGTCTCTTATAAATGAACATTGGCAGCTATGAACTTAGTGCGTAACAGATAACATTGGCAGTTGTGCCTAATAGATAACATCGGTAGCTATGGACTTAGTGCTTGTTAGATAAACCTTTGCAGCGATGGACTTCATGCCTATTACTTAGGACAATCCTTAGGAATGATTAAATGAAGAATTGATAGTTCTTAGGAAAGATCCTTAAGAATAAAGAAGATAATGGGGATGGGAAATTGAGTTGTATGTTTGATGATTAACATAATAATTATATTATTGTGGGTTGAAAACCCTATGTACTCACCAAGTTTCCCAACCCGACCCACTCAGTTTATTGTATCACAAGTGGCTATATGAAAGATACATTCTGCTGAGAGATTCAAGAAGTATTAGTCCACTAATTTAATTACACTAAGGCTTGTAATTCGTTATGCTTATATTTATGTATTGACAATGACATGCTAATATTTTAATATAAATAAAATACATTTCTTCGAAAACGCTTTGATAATATCATTATCATGTTTTCTGGGAACAAATTCTGCAATATTATTCTTCTGAAAGGATACTTTGATTTTTAAATAAGCATAAACAAATCGGTCTTTTCTGGCCGTGAAAATGAGGATGTCACACTTCTGGTATTAGGAGTGGATGAAAATAGCTAACCCAAGGGTCCTATTTATAGCTACTTGGAATCCGTAGAAACCCTAATTTGAATATGTAATAATAATATTTCAAATTAGGTAGTTATGCAGTTTCCTAGTTATCAGGAGGCTTCCAGAATGCTCTGTTAGGGCATCCTAAAACCGTCCCTATGGGAAGTTTCTGGAACCCTTCCCTTGTTCAACTTTTGAACAATTACAACATAGTCCTTGCACCTTTAATTAATTCTAATTAATCCCAAAATTAATTCAATTCATTCTTGATTAATTCTTAATTAACTATTACTTATATTAATCATATAATATATTAACAAATCATTTATTACAACTTATTAATCTTATAATATATAAATAAATTTATCCTTTCTCTATAAATATCATTCTAACCAAGTTCTAGTTATAAGGCAAACCCAAAAAGGACTTCGCTTTTAATTACAAGTAAATACCAGTTTAGTTATGAGCTTAGTCACCTTAATCCAAAAAAGTAATGTAACATTCAGTATCAAGTGCATTTCAAATTATCTTTAAAAACCCAAAATATTTGCATTTACAGTCCATACGGATAGCGTAGGTGAGAGCTACGCCCCGCGTAGCTCATTTAACTTGGTCGCGACTTTGGATAGTATGTTGGTCGTACATTTAGGTATGCAGGACATAATCGTTTAAGGTTCAAACCCTAATTTTTAGGGTTTGGACCCTATTTAAAGGACTTTATGGCCTTAAACCTTTCCTTACCTCCAGCCTCCATCCCTCATCTTGAAATCCTAATTCTTGTGTTCCAGTTTTGAAGATTTTTAGTGATATTTTGGTGTTCTTGGAGGTAAAGGAAAACCTTTGAAGTTGTGGTGTTGCCCACAAGATTTTAGATCCAGGTTCTTCTCATCTTTGTGCATCTTCAGGATGTATAAAGTTCATACCTTGGAGCTTGCTTTGCTAGACCTTGTTTAAGCTTAGATTTATGTTTATTTTGTCCCAAAACCTTGATCTTTGTGAGTATGGTATACTCCAAAGATTTTGAGTTGTCCTTTCAGACGTTTTAGGGTGTATACTGTCATAAAAATGCAAGCTTGGTCGTTTCCTTTCATCCATGCATGAGTTATGTACTTTTTGGTGATCTTAGAAGTTAAGCTTTTGGGATTAAGCTTCCTTTTGACATGTAAAGGCATAAAGGTTTCAACTTTATGACTTTAGACATTTATTAGTGTAACGCCCGATAATGGTAATGTTGGATTAGTGTCTAAGTCCATAACTATTTTGGTATGTACTTGACCCGATGGTGCATGGTCCTTTTGGGTTGCCTTCACCAAAGCAACTTGATAGGATGAATTATGGAGAGAAAGGATTAAATATGATTTATTAATATATTATGAGAATAATATATTAAAGGAGAGATCATATTGTTTAATTAATATTAGTCAATAATTAATTGGTAATTAGTTTTGTGACTAAAAGAGATTAATTAAACTTAAGGGACTGGAATTGTAATTATAAGATAATTGCAATTTGGGCCATGGATTGCCTTAAATTAAGAAGTGGATGAATTCTATAGGAAGCCCATAAGGAAATCGTCCAAGGCCCTAATTAAAGGAGTCCATGGGTTGCTTAGGGCTTAAGCATCCAAATTAGGGTTTCCTTGTTAGATAACCCTAATAGCCTTACTATATATAAGACCCTTATGACCCAAAAACGTGGGGAATCATTATTCTAGGGTTAGAACACGTTTTGGGCAGCCACCATCCTCTCTCCTCTTCATCCTCTTGCTTATGGTGTTTGTGAACCATTAGCGGAGTGACAATTGTGACTCTAAGATTTCTAAAGTCAATACAAGGAGATTTGAGATTGTTATTGCTACATAACAATCAAGGTAACATCTTAAACCTATTCTCATGTTAATAGGATTACTTGAATGCTAGAATTAAGGTTTATAGTCTTGGATAACTTTCATATACAATAGAGAAACCTAGATCCAAGCATTAGGGTTTGTATGAGCACATAGGATGTTCTTATGACCAAAACCCATCAGTGGTATCAGAGCCTTGATTGGTTTCTATTGTATTGATGCTTGATATGTTTAAAAAATTCGATTTTTTGGTGTTCTGCTTGATGGACTCGGCGAGTCCCACTGTGGACTCGACGAGTTGCCCTTACTCGGCGAGTCCATGGGGGTACTCAGCGAGTTCGAGCGTCAGATGGAGCAAACTTTAGGATTTCTTGCTGTTTTTGCTTATGGATAGTTACCTTATCATATTAGATCAATATAAATCTGATTTTATGATATACTTGACTATATTCTTGATCTAATTGAAGATATTTATCAATTAATAAGATAATTGTTTCCTTATGTGATAATTGTTTAATTATTTTGATTAAATTGATAAATTGTTTTGCAACAAATCATTAAATAAATCAAATATGGATAATTATGTGATTAATTGTTAATTTAGATTATTTGTTATTTCATCCTTGTTGTTATGAAAAGTTTCATATTTTCCCCTTAGGTTTTATAGTTTAAATTTGAACCCAAAAGTTTTGTTGTTTTGAAATTTAAATAGTTAAAACCCTAATGTTTTGAAAAAGGTTTCAAAACTTGCCCTCAAGTTTTGGAATTTAAATTTTGATTAAATGGTTTAATTTTGATGTATATTTAAATTCTAAACCCTAATGTGTTGAAATGTTTCAAAACTTGCCCTCAAGTTTTGGAATTTAAAAGTTGATTAAAAGTTTAATTTAGGAATGTTAAATTCTAAAACCCTAGTATTGTTTTGAAAAGTTCAAATCACACCCTTATGGTCTTATTAATTAATTAAAGTGTATAATTAAAAGAGGTTTAATAAATCCATAAAAGTTTAGGTTTACAATTTAATTGAATTAAAAGTATAATTGTTAAATTTAACCACCTAGTATTTTAAAAAGTGTAAAATACACCCTATACTATATATATAACATTAAAAGTCTAACATTATATATATGTATGAGTAAAAGTCAGTCTTACCGTTAGTAAGCCTCATTCACGAAGTTGGTCTATAAGGGGTGTTTAAGGAAATTGCCTATAAAATGGCAATTGAATGGGTATCCACTCTTACCCACCGCACTCTTGACTAGTGGAGGGTTGTTAGCCGAACGGGTAGGATATGACGAAACCTTCCATTATAAGTATAATGAAGTAAAAAAGTAACTAAATGTTTTTCAAATTCCCAATCTTAGTTACTTAGGCAAAAGTGAATTGATGCAATTCCATGAAATTACACTTTGTGCCTTTGCGAAGACGTTAGTGGAGCATGTATGGTTAACCGACACACTAAATGGTTCTAAGCAAAGGTAGCAAAGGGTGACCCAATGTTTGTCATAGTTCTGTGGAGCTTGTGTGGTTTACCGGCACATCGAATAGGTGACTGTAACATGTGGGGGCACCATGTAGTTTGCATGGTTATTCACACCCGCTTTGTGATCCTCGGCATCCCAGTCACAAACAAGAGGGGCATATCGAGATTTAAACATGCCATTGAAATGTTCAATGAATCTCATGGGATCTAGAAGTTTTCATAAATTTAAAACTTAAATTTCTTTTTCGTTTTTCGTGGTGGAAATTAGTGAATCGTCATTCACTTACCTTCAAATATTCTGCAACTAGATTACGACATCCCTTTTTTAGTTTGTAGCATATTGTGTTGGGTCCTAGCCTTAGTATCTCATTTGGGTGATTTACTAAGGACTCAATCAATCAACTAACTTCAATTCGTTTTCTCCCGTTTTGTAGATGTCAAAGTTCGACAACTATGGTCTTCCTAAATCCCGTGGAACAAGCTTTCCGCATGAAGATGATATTCCACGATTCGATCGAGGAACAAGAGATCATGCTTCACTTCCTCCTCCTCCTCCAATTATTCTCCCTAACCCACAAGTTCGAAGGCTTGAAAAGTTCAAGCTCACTCAAGCCCTTTTGGCAAGTAAACATAAAGAAGGAAAGTCGGTGTGTGCACACATCCTAGGGATGAAGTCACACATTGATAAGTTAAGAATGTTGGGATTCGTTGCTTCCTAACTCATATAGTGAGTTCGTAAAATAGTACTATATGATGAACTGCGACGTGACCCTTATAGATCTCACCTATATGCTTATTGCTGTTGAATCAGGAATGTTTTTGCGCAATGGAAAAGCAAAGTTGATTGGTGAATCTGCCTTCAAGACCTCTATGGATATAGACAATGGCAACAAAAGACATGCTATGATCGAAAAGTTTGATCATAAGAGAAAGGCAATGTCTGAAGTAGTTCCATGTCATGTTCCAAAAGAGTTAATTTGCTTTTATTGCCAAGAGAAAGGGCATTGGAGACGAAGCTGCCCCATTTACCTAAGAGATCTAAGAGATGGGAGAGTCGAAACGAATGACTCTAATATAGGTAAAATCCATTAACTAACCCTTTTTAAGCTTCTATTCTAGATTCTTAATACATAATGTGATAAGATTACAATTGATGTTTTGTATGATTGAAGAAACGAAAGGAAGCTTAAAGGAAGAAGTGAGCAGAATATAACTGTGAAGGAATGGATTTCGATCGCATTTCTCGAAGATTAGATTCTTGAGCTACTACTTAGAGTTAGAATTAGATTGCTAAGAAAGATGTATTAGCATAGTTTTTCAATGAATTGCATTGTAAGGACAAAATTTTCCGCAATAAAATAAATTTTGATTTTATATTATTTATTTGTCCTTGCAATGGCGTATTTGAAAAATTGATGTTTGAATGTTTCTATTATTAGCAATAATGGATTTGGTTCTTATTTATGTTATTTATGTAAAGTCCAGAATTTATCAAATAGGGAGAGTTTCTCATCGCCCAAGTTTCAATTGGACAGAAACTTGGAATCATGCAACTTGGTTGCATGATGAATGAGAAATTTCATATTTGGAAATTAGACTAATTCATTGACAAAGTGTCAAGTGAAGGACTAGGAGATCGAGCACACAAAGTTGCATATTGATCAAGTCCACCATAAGAGTAACAATGATATTCGTCATAATTCACTAAAGGTTTAGTAAATATGATTATACTTACAAGATTAAGTGTAATTATGAATTGATTGAAAAAGTTTAAATCAATAGCAAAACGAATAAGAAGAATCAAGTAGGCAGAAAGATAAGAGTTTCTCCATTATAAGAAGAAGGGATAGTAGCTTTTATGCTTTATGATAGTGGGCGAGGCCTGAGAATAACAGATCTGTAAACCGATCGGGGCTCAATCCCGGGTGATGCTCAATGTCGGGCGAGGCCCGATGTAGGGCGGGGGCCCAGTATGTGATTTATTATGTATGATATGTGGTAGCTTGGGGAACTCACTAAGCTTTGAGCTTACGGTTTTGAGTTTATGTTTCAGGTATTTCCGGTTCCAAGGAGAAGCGCTCGAGATGACTGCATCACATACACCACATGGATTCCACTTTTGAGAAATCACTCTGATTGTTATGTTATTGAGATACTTATTTTCATTGAGATGTATGGATAATGCTTTTGGAATACTGTTTTATTTAAATTAAAAATGAAAATTTTGGATCATATTTTTGGGACGTTACAATTAGGCTTAGATTTGAAGTTTGGATGTTAAGTCTTAATGCATTAAGACATTAAAAGAGAGTTTGCGATTTAGGGAATTACGCGGAGCGTACTCTGGCGTACACTGAGGCCCCGTAACCCCCTTGCGAGATCAACATATATGTTGGGTGTAATGTGGAGTGCGTCGGACGTACTCCCAGAGAACCCATTGGGCTATTTTTGGGCCTTGGGTCATTAGTGATTTTGGGCTTGATTAGTTGGGTTATGTATGGGAATGGCAAAATGGTCTTTTCCCTTAATAAGATAAATGATGATTGGACCATTGATTATGGGTTAATGCCATGATTTTAATTAGGACTGTCCTTGGGTTTTGATTAGTGTGAGGAGTCGTGTTAGCAGCAGCTCGAGTGTGAGATTCAGTTACCTTCAGCCAGAGGTGAGTCTTCTTGCCACACTAGTGGGTCGAAGGTACCAATGACGACCTACTGATTCGTATGTATAGAATGTATGTAATTATGTGACTATTATTGATGTGATTGTATGATATATGCATTGAGCTTATCTGGGCTTGGAGTCATTATGGATTCGAGGTTGATACGAACCCGATACAACTATTTTTCGTTCCATGAGGTTGATACGGACATGGGGGTTGTTACGGACCTAACACAACTACGTTCTATTATATTTATATGTATGATGTATGTGGTATTTTGGGGAAGCTCACTAAGCTTTGTGCTTACATATATGTTTTTGGTTTGAGGTACTTCCGGTACAAAAAGAAAGGGTCCGATGTTATGGCACAACATTCTCCCCCTCATGATTTCCGCATTTATGATTTCTTTTACTTTGATAGTTTGTATTTTGGATTATTTTGAGACGTGTGATGTTTGGGATTGATGAACTTAAAAATGAAATTTTTATTTTTGAATTTTGGGACGTTACAAGTAAGCTACCATTTCTTGTAAAATAAGACTATTTAATTTCAAAGTATCATATATATATATATATATATATATATATATATATATATATATATATATATATATATATATATATATATATATATATATATATATAATCATCAATAAATGCATATTGATTTGGTAATTGTGTTTATGTTCTATGTGTAGGAAATAGCAATGTAATTTGGTTTTTTTCCCTAATCTAAAAATAACAATGTACTTTGGAATCAATAAATATATGTTGATTTTGTAATTGTGTTTGTACTTGTGATTTTGTCCCAAGTACAAGAAATAGCAATGTACTTTGGTATTTCTTGTATTTAAGGTTTAACACAAAATAAGTAAAAAGTAAGCTACCATTTCTTGTAAAATAAAACTATTTAATTTCAAAGTATCATATATCTATATAATGATCAATAAATGCATGTTGATTTGGTAATTGTGTTTATGTTCCAAGTGCAAGAAGTAACAATGTACTTTGGTTTTTTGTCACTATTCTAAATATAACAATGTACTTTGGCATCAATAAATGCAAGTTGATTTGGTAATTGTGTTTATATCCTAAGTGCAAGAAATAGCAATGTACTTTTGGTATTTCATGTATTAAGTGCAAATAATAACAATGCACTTTGGTAGTTTTTGTTTATCTTATAGTTTAATTTATAAGTTTATATATGTTTTTATTCGTTATATAGTTGGAAAATCTTCGTGAAATGTACAACGACACAACGTGTAGGGAGGAACTTTGTGTGCTTTTTTATTCGGGGAAACCACTAAGTGATGATCAAGGAGGAACCGAGGGGAGCAAAGATGATGGTTTGTCGGAGTAGTTTCTGTTTTGTTAGACTTGTTATTAAATAACTTTATAATTAACACTTTTGTTCTATTTTAGTATTTTTATGAAATTATAACATTTTGGTACTTAATTAGATGTTGATATGTAATTTTTTTCATCTAATGTTTTCGTGTTTTCGGCGATTAATGTCGTTACGTACCGATTTTTCTATATCCAAAAAGGACTAAATTAAAAAAAAATGACTATTATTAGCGCCGCACACTTGTTACCGACGCAAATATTACCGACGACTTCATTATTAGCAGCAACATTTTGATCAATAGCGACGGGGTAACAACTGCAACTCATTAGTACCGACTTGTTGTGGCTATTATCTTTACCGCCAACTAATTTTACTTTTATCAGTGATTTTTGTTGCCGCTAATAATCGTTTTTCTTGTAGTGCATTCGTTTCTTTTAGTAAAAGCGTCAAACAAATACAAATACAATATGCTTGGTACGAAAATTATATGGTAATTCTAGCATTTTCAAACTTTGACGTGAATATGAAAATATGAAGTATATCGAAATATGAATTAAGGTTATTTCATAAAATCACTTTTTGCAAAATGAATAGTTATTTTATAATAAATTAATTTGCAAGAGTCATTACTTGGTCATGCATGCCACCTCCTCTTTTGGTCATTTTTTTAAGTGATTATCCCTATATAAATTATAAGGTACCAGAGTCATTACTTGCTCCAAAATTGGTCACATGAGTAATGAGTTGACCATTTTTTATAGTGTTGACGAGGTGAGCCGACTCATGAAAGCACGTACACAAGCGGGTCAAAAAGGCTTGGCAAGACTGCATCATGAGCTCAAACGTACCAATTTGAGCCAACTCATATTGATATTTCTGCCCGAATCACACTCGCGTATGTGAGAACTTAATGCAATGCAGCTGGTTGTACTACTTTCATAGAAGATGAGGGTTGAATTGATGAAAGGTGCAATTACTCAAACTTTTCCTAGGGGTACAATCTGGTTGGTGAACAAAATATAGTATCAATAAATATTGACATATTGTAATTATATGGCTACTTTATTTCCTTTTTTTATTCTTGGTGTGGTCCTCTAAGGTCTGATAATGAGTGTAGCCATTGTTTTGAATTCTATATGCTAACGTTTTCTCAATAATTATTGAGTTTCAGTATAACAAATCAAGCGTTTTTCTAGCTTCACACAGTTAGAAACCAACTAGCTGATGTTTCCACTTTTAATATAGTTCTCGATCTGAGAGAAATCAAGAGCTCTCTCCATTCCACTTGCAATGAGGAACCTAAAAGGAACAAAACTTTTTAAAATTAGTGATATGTGTACACTAGGGTATTTGAGTACTAAAAGATACTAGACATACTTATCCAAGAAAACTCGAGCCATCAATAAACAACCACCAGGCACCGTCGACTGCATATTGATCGCTATATTTGGATTATGAATACTTTGTCTAATGTGTATCCATCCGTATTGCCCATCTTCTTCACTTGAAACCTTCGTCCTAAACATGTTTCAAGGTTAATAAATAAAGGACACATGTAATATGAGTTTCAAAATATTCTAGGAGTAGTATTTTTTTGATGAAAAAGACCAAATTAATTTACATTTAGGAGTGCATTTATACCTGTACATTTGAGCATCGACGGGAGCAGGAGTGTCATTCGAATCAACAAGGCAACCATCACTCACCCAACAATCTCCACATGCATCGAGCTCCCATCCCACTAGCCTCCCTTCCTGTTGTTTATATACATTTTTATATATCAATTAATAATCATACATCTACAAACGTTTAAGGTATGAATCTTTGTTGAAGAACGTACTTCTATATAGGATTTGAAGGTCTCGATGATGAGAATGGCTTCAGCCTTCGCACGTTTAGACTCAGAAAGGATGTTCATTCTTAGTTCTACCGATTCTAATGGTTCTTCAAGATCTTTTATCAAACTTCCGATTCCTTCATCCGAACCCTCTAGTTTCATTCTCACCATTTCTATAATGATCTTTACCACCATATATGCACCTATATATACACAATGCAATACATGAAATCATAATATCAAACAATAAAAAACGAATTAAAAGAACACTAACCATCATCAAGAAAGTAATTTTCTTTAAGAGCTCCATGACCAGAGGTTTCCATCATAAGTTGAGTATCAATACCATCTTGGTTAAGCTGAACACCCTTATCAATAACATTCCGATAACCCACACGATACAAACAATGTTGACCACCTCGATCAGTGATGAACTTAGTCAAAGCCAAACTGGTTCGAGCGTCAGTAACAATGGTGGAACCAGGATGCTCCTTTAAGACAATGGAAGCCATAAGTGCAATTAACTTATCACCATTAATGGGGTTTCCATCTTTGTCAACAACACCACTCCGGTCAACATCTGTATCAAAAACGATGCCAAGATCCGCAGTGTTTTCTAGCACAGCTGTTCTTGTTACTGCCATTGCAACCTTGTCCTCGGGATTTGGGATGTGGTTAGGAAACATGCCGTCGGGTTTAAGGTTTAATGACCCAAATGTGTCGGCACCTAACTTGTCTAATACTTGGTAAGTAAAGAATCCTCCCGACCCATTTCCAGCATTCACTATTATCTGTGGTTAACTAAAAATTTGTTTTAGCACATATATGTAATATATATTGATAAACAAAGTAAATACAAATCCATGTTTTCATTGTTTTCATTTGGTTTACTAGTCAAGATATTTACAGGGTACTTATAGTTATTTATTTTGCGTATCATATCCAAAAACTTAATCCTATTGACGAAATTTTTAATTACACAATTAGGCTGACTGAAAAGCTAAGCTAATAATATATAAGGTTTTGTAAAACTAGAAGATAAGTTAAATAATGATTGTAAAATTGCAATAAAATGACATTTAGTTATATAACTAAAAATGGGTTAACAATAAATTTTGGTTAAGGAACTATTCCAAAATGTCTATAAAGCAACCATGGAAGTTGTCCGGAATGAGTCTCTTAGATATATATTTTTTTAAATTATGATTTTTACAACTTTTATGCACAATTTATTTCAAGATTTTTTTAGATTTACTACATCTTTGTCTTTCTGGAAAAATGAATATGTAAAAACAATTACTTTTTACATGTTCATTTTACAATTTTGAATACATGAAAACGAATATATAAAAAACATAATTTATAAAAACAAAAAATCTTAATAAATCTTAAAAAAAACCCGAATATCTAAGACAATAAGCTCAAAATAAATTAGTTTATGTGCTCTATATGTGCTCTAATTTATAAAATAATTTATTTGTCTCAAAACATAAAACCAAGAAGTTTATGTCATATACTATCTCTTCGAAACCAACAACACTCTAATATGAGTGTGACAGTTAAGGTGTGTAATAAAAAAGTTTTGATGTTAAAACCAAACACAAACACTTCTATATCCTACCTTATAAATGAAAATAATTTTGTCACTTGTTATCTTCTCCTTCATTTTGACAAATGTCATTTTCTATGATTTTTAAAATTGTTATTTTCCACTTGTCATTTTTTGGGGAATTCTTGATTTTTTTAAAATAATTTTTTCAAAAGATTCTAATGGGTTATATATGTAAGGTTATCATTCTATTAATTTGATAATAAATTCTCATAAATGCTTTAAATGATTTGATTTCATTCATAAATACTTCAAAAGATTACATTTTATTAAGGAAAAACATTATTTTATAAAATATATATATATATATATATATATATATATATATATATATATATATATATATATATATATATATATATATATATATATATTAATATTAAATTTTTATTTTTAATAAACCCATGTGATACACGGGTCTCACACCTAGTTATTTTAATATTCTGCAATATATCATGGACTGTTGAACGGGTCTTACCATTTTTTTCATTTTCCCAATCAATAATTTAAAAAAAAAATCTACTAACTTTAGACGTTAGTAGCTTTGGATAAAATTAGTTAAACTTCATTTAAATTGGAGGAAATTAATATAATTTCGATTATATACTTTTCAAATTAGTATCTTTTTAAAAGTTATGTGATACTATACTTACGTTTTCTTTAAATTACTAGAACAAACTAAATAAATTCACTGCTCATGACAATAAATTCTGAATTTCAGAAAGTCCAAAAATTGTAAACACACTTCTTTTGGGTCCATCATCCATGCATTGATGCATGTTGCATCCTTTAAAGGCCCATTATTTATGTTTTAGGACTGAATGACTGATGATGTGGACTGAATCACTGATGATGTATAAACATAATAGGACCCACCTGGGCCTTATGCCTATGGGCATTTGTGCTATTGTGTACACTCCATATTTTATAAAAAATCGTAATATGCATGAAAATAAATATGCAATTTTTTAAACTAGCAGGTTTAGTTTTACTAAAAAGTAGGGGAACTATCTAGTTATTAATAGGAACTACACCTCTACACGGCATACCCACATTTCACATAAGCGGGGCATTGTGAAAAATTGATGGAACTTATTGTTAACGTTGCCAATTTAAAAAATTAAATATATACTAACTTTTATATATATACTATATTTGATGCACTAGCTGAAAAGCTAGCTGATAGTTTATAAGTCAGTAGATAAAAAATAACTTTCGGTAAAAACTAACTAATAAACTAGTTGAAAGTTATAAAATGACATAAAAATGCATTTAGAAAAATATGATTTTTAAAATTAATTAAGGATATATTTGAAAAAAAAATAACTCATGAAAAACTTGTCAAAATAATTTTTTAAAAAACTAACTTTTAAGCTACTTTTTAACTTTCTAAAGATGACAATTTAAAAAAAAAAATCAAAAAACAAATTAACTTAAATGGTTTTCACCCATCCAATATTTTTAACTTACTCAAATAAACATGTTGTGCTTCAATATCAAAATAAAATGATAGAAACTTTTTAAAAAAAAATAATGTATAAGTTATTTTGGTATAAAAATTATCAAAAACAATGTGTCACAAGTGTACGTCATATTAGCAAAAATTATTTTGCTAAAACGACCAACAACTTTAGATTTGAGATGTCGTAAACATCTCGACTGTAGTTTATGAATAATATGTATGCAGTAGGCGGTTAACTAGTTGACGTCTACGTGTTTTGTCCCTACTTAGACCAATAAGAAAGTTGTAGGAACCAATGAATTTTAAAAACCTCGATAAAGTCCTTCATGGATAAATTTTTTAAGGAATAATATGTTTATATTAGTCATGACTATCTATTTTGTAAAGATATTAGTCATATTACTTATTTTGCTATGATATTAGTAATATTATTTTCTCAAAATCAATTGTTCTACATTTTAAGGTCCCTGATTAGTTGTCGAAAAGAATTTGATGTCGATGATTTGCAATATTTGACAATATCTAAGTTGTTGCAATATTCTTTTGTAACAAAATGATGTAATTTTTTATTGGTGAAGTTATGGATGCTCTAGCAGAGCATGACAATAATAAAAAATTAAGGTCTCCTGAGGTGGATACCCAGGCTAATAATAAAGATAAGTTGCTACGATCCATTATATGGAAAAAATATTAAGAGAAAATCCAATTATTTCTCATGATGAACTAAATAAACTAATCCAAAAACGAGAAAAAATATTAACAGATTTCTCGTTGGAAGATGATGACAACATGTCCTCACAAGGATATTCGATAATGAAGATAAGGATGGTATTAGTTTAGAAGAACAAGATGATCAACTAATGAATGAAGCTGCAAGTATTCACTCCAAAGAAGGTGCATCGAGCAAGAAGAACGAAAAAAGACAAAACCAATAAAAAATCGGATCCAGCCAAAGAAGATGGAATCTCTGCAAATTAAGTGGAATCTCTGCAGTCATTTTTCAGGGAATCTGACTGAAATAATAAAACCAAATGATTTTTCTATCAAAAGAAAACAAAACCATTTTCCAAGACATAATTGATGTTGAAGTCCGGGTTTCAAGTCCGAAGACTGTCTATAAATAGAGCCTTGCTCATTTGAAGAAGGCATCCGAAAAATTCTCATATCTCTCCTTAAATTCCTTTAGTATTGTCTGTGTGTTTGAAGTGTCTGTGTGTTTGGAGTTGTAGAAGTTTTTAATATCATAGAAATGTGTAAGGATCTCATACCCATGGATCCAAATTGTAAGTTTTCTTTTCTTTGAATTTTGTAATCGTTTATGTACTATGTTTATGTTGTGTTAATAAAGTATTAATTAATTAAATCATCTGTCTACATTGAATTAAAAAATAAAAAACACTTTTATTTAGTAAGTTTTTTATTTTGGGAAATTCGATCCTAATGCATTTTGGTATCAAAGCCATGTGTATAATAGGCTAGAATAGTAACCCCAAGTGTTTCTTTATGAGTAAGAATGTGAGATAATATATTTCACATCCTCTGGATCCATATTCCATATCACAAATATTTGGTCAAAGATGAATCTATATTACGAATCCATGAGTCAAACTAATCCAAAGGTGGACCCATATTTCACTCTGAATCCATTTTACACTCTATGAATCCATATTTTACTGTTTTATTTATTTTAATGTTGATTTTGTTTTTGTTTTGGTAAATTATTTTTCTGTTTATTTTTATTTAGTAAAATTAAAATTGATTATTTTTTATAAAAAATAAAAATAAAAAGGTGATGAGAGTAGAGAAAGACCATTTTGAGGATGAAATCTTTAGCTTTTGACGAGGACCATATGTGCTGTTTAGCCTCAAATTTAATATTTGATTTAACAACCAAATAAAATACCCGAGTTACACTGTACACAATAGTATTAGAAATAACATATATTAGAGTTCAAATATTATTATATAGTTAAATAACGTAATAAACTGAAAATAGATACATAGATCAAATTGTAAACAGAAAAGTTCAAGGACAAAGTATGTTTCGAATGAATATCAAATATTAACAATATTTTTAAAAAAAAAAAGGTTATTAAAATAGTGTATGGACTTTGATGTTGGGTTCGAGATGCTAGAAACGTTTCTTGTGACTAAATATTTTAGAAAATAATTCAGTTATTTTAAGTTAAAATTATATAATTAATTAACTTTGATGGTTAATTATATTCTCATGATCACATCGAAAACCAACTCACCTGAAAGCCTTCAAGAGGAGTGTCGTAGTGTTGCGGATGGTTTACTCGCTCCTTGATGATATCTCGAAGATGTTTTGCATAAACACTCATGAAATCCACTCGTGTAGGCGTCGTTCTAAGCAACGTCGACACTTTTGTCACCCTATTCGCATATTTAAACGCTGCTTTATCGCATATTTCTTCCACCTCAACCGACGTTAACCCTCCTTTCTTTGTAAAGAATTTTAGACCATTCCGTGTGTATGGCAAGTGAGACGCTGTCATCTACATCCAAAACACCATTCCATTTCAAGAAAACATGACAAATTAAAATACTAAATTTAAAACGAATAAAAGAAAACATATATGAATACCATTATGGAAGCATCGTATAAAAATGGTGGCAACACTGTGCTCATGAAACAAGCTGGTGTAGTTGCAAGTCCCATATCATACGTCATACAACCAGCCCGACCCAGACCTGAAAATATAGCAACACTCAATGACCCACCCGATATCCGTGGGTCTCGACCGAGAGAAACCCGAATGTCCTCTACTGGTCTTCCTTTCTCCTTCACCAATCTATTCATCACCCACTCTCCAAAACTCTCTGCAATGGCTTCCACTGCGGGTGGTGTAAGGTCAACTTGCCGGCCAACTTCTCCTTCCACAGCCACACCACGAACATCCGACCCGTTTTGAAGCCGTTTGATCCGACCCATTTCCTCGTCCAACCCGAGGTCATTATAGTTTGTAGTGGCTGAAGATTTGGTGGAAGTTAGGGTTAGTTTTGGAGGGATGGAAAATGGAAAAGTGAGGGTTTTGGGTGTAGATGAAGAGGGAAAGTTGTGATTAATGGGAGTAATGTTATTTAGAGAAGTTGAGGGGGGTAAAGTGTAAGACATTGTATTTTGTTTTTGTGAAGAAAGAAATGCTAGGGTTGCAAGGTTTCAAGATTTGGAAGAGATGAAGTTTAGACCAATCAAGAAATAAGGGAAGATAAGATTATTTCCGTTGTAACTCAATGTACACCATAACCTCATTGTGCAATATCCTTATTACGACAAGAAAAATATCTCTTAACAAAATTCCAATTTCATCTCAAGGGCTTTTTGGTAATTTCCTTATATGTATAAGGTAGTAGTGTACGAGAAATTAACGATTACGTGAGTTCCTACTTCCTTGTCTAGAAACCGTGAAAAAACTAATAATACATTGGCACAAACTAACTTGGTGTCGACAATGGAGTACTTGTAAAACTACCTTGTTATGTTTTGTAAATCTATGTAAAGTATGCTATGTATGATTTTTATAAAAGATTGAAATAATTTAAAACTGACACTGTTAAAAGAAATAATAAAAAAATAAAAATAAATAAATAAATAACGAAGCAATATGCATGTTTGACTTTATGTGGCTGCAATTAGACGGAAGCAAGATGCAAACGAATTGACAGGGTGGGGCCAACCTACCGTCCTACCCTTAAGCACATATTGGTAAAAAAATAAATAAAAAATAAACCAGTAAATTTTGGTTTTTTATAATCTAATGAAATAGCTACCGTTAACTAGGTGAAGCATGTTGTATAGTGCAGAATCCTAGAGCAGTAATTATGTTATTAATATTAATCATGAAATAAATTTTTTTTACATTAATTTGTTAAATAAAAAAAATTGTAATATTGATACTAGTTTTAATTATGAACTAAAGTAGACCTGACTATAACTAGACAATGTATCTAATCGATTATAGCAAAATTCAGATAAATCGGGTATCGATTTCGAAGAACAATTATTAAAAGTTAATTTATCTACTAAAAATTACCTAAATAACAAGTAATAAAAGTTTGGGTTTTTCTCTAATTTTTCAAAACTAGAAACTTAAATCAATTTATTACGCAACACTTAAACAAACATAAAAGCAATCAAAATTCAAATAAAAATCAAAGATTGGAAGAGACTTTTGTTTAGATTTCGATTCACTAATACTCTTATGGTTGATTTGTTGGATAATATTATGAACTAGTTATTTGTTGTTTACCAATTCCTAAAGTGATTAGAATTTATGATCAAAAGACTAATCCTCCAATTATCGAGTTTATTTATTCATTAATCAGCTGCATAAACAAGCAAGACAATTAGAGTTAAGTTCGAATTAAGCTAGACTTAACTAATAATTGACATTAATGGATGATAGCATCAGTTTAACATATGAATGATCATAATATATTAGCTTCCAAATTAAATTACCCACTTTTCTATTTAATCCTAGGGTTTATGATCAAAACAATAGTCCTATAACTTTATAATTTTGATTATAACAAATTTATGAGATTCAAATATCCTAAAACAAATTGATCATCTAATCTCATGAATATTCAACAATAAACATAAAAAATGGTTGTCTTTAACACAAAATGTTCTTTACCAAGCTAACAAAACAAATAAACAACTAGTAAATATATAAATATTCAATCAATCAAAACATAGTAGTATAAATCATCTACATTTAAACAGAAGTTAGGGTTTTTAGCCCATAACTACTGGAATCAAACAAATAAATTTGATGTTACCAATGAAAGACATGATGAAAATCAAGGGGAACTAAGATTTAGAAGTAAAATTGCCTTCGATCTCTCCAAAACGCGAACTCTATACGAATTAAGGTGACTCTCTGCCTTCTAATGCCTCTTTGGGTGCCAAAATTCGTGAATTACTTGAAGCATAAGTTAGGGTTGAAGGCAGAATCGAACTTTATATACATACCAAAAAAAACTATCCCCCACGTCATGGCTAAAGGCCTCCACGACGTGACATTCATCGAAAACGCGTAAAGCCTAAGTCTGCCAACTTGATCGTGAATCTTCGAGATACCACAGTGTGGCTAGATATCCCCACGTTGTGGACTTTAGAGTTTATGCCAAGTTCTGCCTTACTTTGATCAGATCCAAGTTTCCTTGCTTCTAGCTCCGCATTTTGCTTCCTTTTTATCCCGAGCATGTCTTTATTGCTACAAAACATATTTATAATAAATTAAGTACCATTTATCCTAAAATAAGCAGAAATGTAGCAAAAAGTATTAAATAATGCATAAAATATATAACTAAATATGCACATATCTAAATACCCCATGCTTGTCTTTTACTTTCCCTCAATCAAAACTGATTTTATTATCATCAAATCAAATCTTTAGCTACCAACATCACAAAAGAGAATCCATTTTAAACCTCTCCATTACTCCAAAACCACAATGCGTATATTTGTTTCTAATTTTTCCTAAGAACTTCCCTGATCCTAAATACTTACGATCCTCATAAACACTCATTTTAAACAACATTCATTTTATGCATCCCTCCGAGTATATCCTCAAAAATCTTTCTTAACCTCAATGTATTTTTTTAATTAAGCTCCCCAGCATACATATAGAAAAATAACCTAGAAAGAAAAATTACAATAAATAATTACTTGTCAAATTGCCTTACTTCTTCACTTTCTTCGAGATCTTCATCCTTTGATAGCTCTTATTCACTCAACAACAACTTTTTTTTTCTTTTCAACTAAAAACCTAAGAAAAATATATTCTTAAGCAAGGGAACTTAATCTTCAACTCTTATTGGTTAAATGCATCAGTCTAGAGTACAATCACTACATAGGCTATAATGCCCTGTTTCGAATTGTTTCTCATTTGGAGGCGGGTGATGTAATTTGGATGATCCAGGTAATCCTTAGTAAAATACTCAAAGGATTAGAAGTAATTTTCAATGATATTATGAATTCATATATCTGATTGAACACCAAACATGAGAGAACTAGTTATCCTCTGTTCCCATGGACAGTATCAAGGGCTTTTCATCCATGATCAAGTTTAACTTATTCCTTTTTCAATCCTTTTACCTCAAATATATATATTAGGAATGTATACTTTCATTGACATTTTCTTGTTTCTGGAAACGAATAGCTTACCAGAACATGTCTTAGAATAAGCCTTCCATTGTCCTTGGTATTTGGGCCTAGATTAGGTATACCAACATTAATCGCCTTTTAACCCATGATAGATTGGCTTTCTTTCTTCTTGACACTTCTATGATATTAAATATATGGGAGTGTTTTGAAGTTTGAGTTTCTACGATTGGCTATGTTAGTTCCAAAAGGAAAACTCAACAAGCTACACAACTCATTCATGGAAATTCCAAGGTCTTCATATCAAAATCAGAATGAAATGATTATATGTACATTTCATCTAGTTTACTAACCTTAGTCAACTTCTAATTTAAGGAAATTCAGTTTTACTTCAATATGTCAGTTTACAATGTATACTTAAGAACTGCTCTTTCTAATATGTAAGAATGCAATGTTTGGAATAAGCTAGAAAGAGCTTTATCAAAGGCATGATCTTTCTTTTCATTTATGAAAACCGTTCCCAAACTATGAATTTGACAATATTGATCATCCTAATAGTTAATATTTTCAAAGGTTTTATAACAGTAGATTTTAGTGGATAAGGTAATAGACATCATTCAATATCAATTTCCATTATAGTTTGTTTTACATATCCTTAGAAAAGAATCAACCTAAATAAAATTATTTAAGAAGGTTGGATCGATACTTGGCTCTATGATGTGTAAAGGGATGCCACAAACACACCATAAAGTTATCTAGGTAGGCAAAGCCCTTTGCCAATTTCGATCACTATGAAATTCCTAGATCTTTAAGATTCATTGATTATCAATGGCGTGTTAATCTCGGATTATGTTTATCTCAAATTCACTAACGGGGTCGTGAATAGATGGCGAATCATCCATAAAAAATCATGTGGTCCTCGTCTTAAGTTACGCTTAAGATTCGCAAGTTCCACATCATTCTCTACTTACACTCTCAAATTGATGTGCCGGTTAACCATGCGAGCTAAAAAAAGTTATAAAAAGAACGTGCAACTTTTATGGATAACATAAGATTCACTTTAAATAGATTATGAATTAACCATGCAAAATCGCATGGTCCCCGGCTCAAGTTACGTTTGAGATTCGCTAGTTCTACATCATTCTCAACTATACTCTAAATTGATGTATCGGTTAACTACACGAGCTCCATCAACAGAATATAAAGAGAATGTGAAATTTTCATGGATAATCACTACTAGAAAAACAACCTTTTACGACGCACATTGCACACCGTAAAAGGCTCAGACAACGCGCAAATGCGTGTCAAGGAAGGCCCTGTCATAAAGAGTGATGACGCGCATTTACGACGCTCATTTACGACGCGCGTTTACGACACGCAATGCGTATCAAGGAAGGCTCTGTCATAAAGGAAGACGACACGCATTCGCGTGTCGTAACCTTACGACGCACGTGTTAATGACACGCAATGCGTATCAAGAAAGCCCCTGTCAAGAAAGGCCATGTCATAAATGAAGATGACACAGATTTTTGCGTATCATAATTTTAAATGTTTAAAAAAAATATTCTTTATAGATTTACTTATTTTCAAATTAAATTTTTATTTAATGTTTCATAATAGAAAATAAAATATCATATACAAAAAATAGAACCCATTGCATAAATTTAATGTCATACAATTCTATTTCTTACAATATATAAATTTGCATCTAATCTACTATATACATCAAATTCCAACCAAGTAAAGTTGCATCTTGTCTTTCATAATTCTTTAAGACTAATGCTCCAAACAGATGATTATATGGATAAGCAGTTGTACATTGGCCCATCTCACTCAATAATGACTTAGCCAAATTCAACTCCAATTCTTTACTGCATCTTGCTGATAATGCTGCAAGATTTAAATCAAGTGGCTTCATATTCCTTTCTTCCATCAACTTTACCTGATGCACAAAATACACAGAAACAAAAAAAACATTGTAGAGGAAGGGGTAATTTTGAAAAATGTGATGGGTATAATATAATAAGAATGCAAATACTTAATACCACTTTCATCCCATTGTTCCAAGAGATTCAACTAATCTTTAGTTGCACTAACTCCCAATGCTGCAGGAATTGCCTTTAGTTGCACTAACTCCCAATGTTGCAGGAATTGCCTGAATAAATAAATAAATAAAATATTTTTTATATAAAACTCTATATGAAAATACTGTTAAAGCAATCTTTCAAATGAACCTTGAATTGGAGCCTAATAAAGAACAATGGCATTATTATCGTCACCGCCATCAAGACCCATCTCAAACTAGCATCTTTCCTAAAAAGATAGCTCAATAAAGAATAATGAGATAAATGTTCTAATAAAAACAAAAACCAATCAAATAAGAAAATGTATACATACCATTCTTCAAGAAGACCAACTGAATAAAGAAGTGAATGAACATCACCATGGCCATGAGGTTTTGTCTAATAAGTGAAATAAAAGGGGTTTATAATTGGGAATATTACTAATATTATATACTTTAGTAAATTCTTCACTTGTATTATGTACTTATTATTTGGATACTTCTTTCCTGTCAAAAGAGAGGAAGCTAACCTTTTGGAATCATAATGATGTTGTCTCTCTTTTGAAATCATAATGTCAAATATTTTCTAGATATTGCACTAAATATAGTGCAAGAGCATCCAGACCTTCGTAGTAGTGGAAGTGTGCTTGGAGTTTTAGCTAAAAAGGCTGGTGTATTTGCTGAAACATAATCTAATATCTTTAAGAAAATCTTTAATTAGGGTAAGCAAAGGAACGAAATTGATGGCATAATCAGAGGCCCTCCTGATCCTCCCGTTAAGCCAGATGACAAGTCACCTTCTGACAAAATGCCATTTGAAAATCAACACTCTATAAGTTTTAATATAAAAATGTAAACAAGGTAAATTAAAACCTGTTCAGGGGATCCGTATCGAATGATATCTAAAGCTTCATTCCAGTCTGTAGGGCCAACTACACCACAAGATGACCGTGCAAGTGGATGTCTTTCCATTTGAGGTTCTTGAGGAACATACATTTCTCTAAACCCCAAAATTAAGCACCTCAGGAAAAATATAAAGTAATACAGAACATGAAAAAAATTTAAAAATTAATCAAAACACAAGGACAACACTACCTGCTAAAAAATGGTCCAGACATGGATTGTGTGACTTCACCACTTTGCTCAGCAACATCAGAACTGCACAACAAAATATATATAAACTAAATAAATAAAAGCAATAAAAATGGTTATTTATCTTGGTGTTAGAAAAAGAGGATGTTTACCCATTTTCCCTAACAGAACACCTTTAAGCAGCTCTTGTTTCACATGGCTTCCCCTCCTTTCTTTTCTCCATTTCTCAAAACTATAAAAAAAAGTAGGGAATTAATAACAACATATAGATAAATTACTCCTATTCCCCAAATAGTCGTTTTTTTACCTTCCACTTAAAATTTTCATCTAGCATGCTCCTTTGGGCTTCATTCACATATCAGCTTCACTACTCAGTATTCACTCCTCCACAAAATGAAGAATATGATTGGCATCTAATGTAATTATATATAAGAATGGGGACACTATGATTGGCATCTAACTCTTCCCAATAATAAACGGAGCTAGATCAAATTCTCTCATAAGCTCTACTCTACTGACTAAATTGCAAACATTGTTTTAATTTGTATCTCCTTTTGGCTTCTCCATAGGCAATCACACCCATAACAGTCAAGAAGTAGCCAACTATACCTAAAGGGGTAACCGGATTACGGAAAATGAGTATTAAGATAACAACCGCTACAACACCTTTAGCATTCCGACCATACCATATACAATACTTCAGCTTAATTTGCAGTATAAAAAAGAAAGAATCATGGCTAAATTCACAAGCTCGATCCATGAATATGTAATGTACTAAGTTTGAACTCAGAAGTCAAAACATAGAGCAAGAAGAAACAAGTAACCTGTAGAGTTAGAGCACTTGTGTGCTTGGTGACCAAAAAATCGGTCAAGCTAGCAGCATAAGCCATGGTTGAATTCACAGAAAGCAGTAGCCACATGAATCTATGCTTTAACCCAAGAGTAATGGTGGCATCTAACACATCTGGCTCCATTATAAGTGATGTTGGCAATTAAAACACAACAGCCATTGGGGACATATAAAGCAAAAGGTTCATTGAATTTAACTTTTATATACTACAGTAACGTAGATAAAGTATAAGTTGTTATTGATGGAAACTTTTATATACTATGTTGATTAAGATACCAATTGCATTCAGAGGAATGGGTTGATATGTTTTTCAATAAAAATATGAAAATGAGCTTTAATGAAAAGTCCACTTATCTGCACCCATAATCATGGAAAGCATGAGTAAGCTTCAGCAGCTATAAGCCTACAAGGTGTGAGTGTGACACATTAATCAAAGGGACTACTCAGTGTAATGATTATCAAGCAAAAAACAAACAAGATCAGTACACTCGATTTTTGTCCTGTTGCTTCTAGAGCACAGACCTTCTAAAATATATGGGAAAGTTTTAGCAGCCGAATAACTTTGTATGATCTACTTCATTAGTTCCCTCAACTTTTCTCTTAGTTTCTCAATATTATAACCAGTTTGCATGCACCAAAGTACAGTTAGTACATAAGTTTTCTATGTAAAACACAATACATGGTACATCTGTATAGTTTAAGCACATCTAGGTTCAGTATTAACCTTCTCAACCAAACAAGGAAGAAAGATATGCAAGCTTCAGCTTCATTCATGCTTTAGTTTTCATTTCTCAATGTGTCAAATTGCTCCGGGAGGAATTCCAAAACGTATAACCATATTTCAAATATATATATATATATATATATATATATATATATATATATATATATATATATATATATATATACTACATAAGTTTACTACATAATAAACCAACCAAACTTTAATAATAATAATAATAATAATAATAATAATAATAATAATAATAATAATAAGTTCACCTTGAGTAGGCAAGATGTGTTGGATTCGTAGAATCGCAAAACAAACCCCTTCAACAATATATCTAGGACTTCAATAATTTCATTGGCAATTGCTGGAAGTGCCTGAATAAGTTAGATGAGTGAAATCAAAAATTGGGCCCACATAGTCAGTTTTAACTTAGAATATAAAATAAAAAAGAATGGAAAACATACCTTCTGAAGCATCTCGATTCCATCAACTTGTTTTTTGAAGTTTGTGCTCAAAAGCCGCCTGTGCAAATCTTCCCTGAAGCACTTCATCAGATCATTATGTTTCAACAAATTTACTTACTTTTTTGAGAATCTTAACGACAACCAAAACAATGTCATTATATAGATATTAAATTAGCAACCTCAAGATCCTGAATTTGCTCCAATCGTAACTCTTCAAATTTAAACATACGAACCACAATTCTCTCTCTTTCATCCTGCAAGTAGATTATATATTATTACTATTATAATTATAACTAAAGTATGTTTGATCCTTCTTAAATTTCCAAATGGCATAAAATCTATATCCAAATACCTTATTAGAGTCTTTGACATTTAGCAATGCTTGTGATTGTATGTTAATATCTTGAACAGACGTTAGAGGCTCTGGTTTTGAGCCCTTTGCTGGTACCCCTCTCTTAAACACAAAATCAAAACAATAAATCTGATATCTATTTTTATAAATCAGAATGAATAAAGTATAAAATCTATATGTATCATACCGAAGATACAGCTCTGCTTCCTGGTATTGATCCATAACCATTAGACTTTCCAACCTTTGTTTTTGCCGCTTGCCAAGATGGGTTTGACCCAAACATAATGAAACCTCCTAAAAGGATCACACACGTTTTGAATTGTCCAAGAACAACATTAGTTGTTGCCAAGATGACACCGTTGCTTGTATCGCTCTTCGGATCCCCAACCTTAATACTCCATCATCACCCCTGAAACATCAATTACAAAATGACTAAAATGCCCTCACGTTTTTCCACACAAAATGACCAAAATTTATAATGAAAAATAGTTTTTTTGTAGCTTTCAATTTGATAGAAATATTCTGAAAAATTGGAGATAAAATATACTTTTACTTTCATTTATTTCTTTATTGTAGCAAACTTAATTTTCATTTCTTTCTATTACAGCATTTCTCAGACAAAAAAAACTACCAAATTATAGCATTGTGTTTTTTTTGTTTATTATAACATACTAAAATTAACCTTATCTTTAAATTCATGGAATATGAAACAAACCTGTGATTTCTCAAAGCTCCACTGGGAAACAAGGGCTGACCACTGATCAGGTGGGACCCGATGATCAAGGTCTGCAAGGCGAGACTTGAAGGTCCTCCATTTATTTCTAATGGACAACAGCACCCATCTTCGACAATTCAGGCCAATATCAAACTTGGTCTATAATATATAATAATGTCAATAATGATGATTTAAAAAAAATGTGAAAGGTTTCTTTAGATTACACTCTACCAAAACTTTCTACCACATGTTCTCTTTGTTTTCTAGTGGGATTTTCTTCCAGTTATAAGTAAGGGGAGCAAAGTTCACATCACATGCTATCACACCCACAAAGGTGGTTGATTGGGTTGCCTCGGGACCCACGGGCTGCCCGAGTTCATTGTTGGTGATTTTTATCCGTTCCATTGTGTTGAACACCAAATCTCCTACCCAAATATCCAAATGGTCAAGTAATCAAGTGGACAACGGGTTTCAAAATCACAGCAGTTTCTAAATTACAGTAGGTTCAAATAATGGGGAAGTTCTTTCTAACAGCTAAAAGATTTTTGATTTCTTATTTAAGGAAAGACCGGAGTGTGAATTACAACCTGAACAAATGAATCAGAAAAACTAATGAAGCAAAAAAAAAAAAAAACTAATCAGAAATTAGAGTTATTAACCAAACTAGTGTTATTTAAAAAAATATTTACCAAATTAGTGTTGTTTCTAAAATATTTACCAAATTAGTATTATTTAAAATTTTATTATAATATTATTGTTTTTGAAAAAACAAAAAACCATTTTTTCCTCCAGTCAAGGACATCAACAATAGAACCAACGTTTTGGGTGTATCCCGCAATTATATTTCTCTTGGGCATTTTGTTAAACACCATGTGTGCACAACTTATCACCTCCCTTTTCTAGCCTATTTAGAGTGTCATAGCTTAAAAATAGATTTATAAACAGATTCAAATTCAAGACCATTTGAAACAAGACAATGGAATCAAATCAAGCTTCGATATCTCCAAAACCGATAGATTGAGAGCACTTGGATAAAGTCATAAAGTATATTTTATATTACCAATATTTTTTTTGATTCTTCATGGGCTTAATCGTTTGATTGCCAAGATGGAATTTTCCTGAAACATTAATTGGTACACCCTTTGGTCTTTCACTCGTCTCCTAATTGGTGCTCAAAAGAAATATTCATCTTGATGCTTAACAAGAAATAAACCCAGATTACACCTCTAGAAGCAAAAATTGCAGCAGCACCTAGAACACTTACATAGTTATGAATTTCTGTGAGAAGTTTATAGATAGGGAGTTCTTACCAATATTTAAGGTTGTTGGTTCAATGACTACATGTATATTCAAGGTGGAATGAACTGGAGATCGAGAAGCAGAGCATGAGAACCTGGATCGCTTGTGCCCTGATCTTGGATTTGACAAGCTGTCGATGGGAGAGTATATACCTCCACCAAACTCCAATATTAAAGAAAAAATGTAACTCCTTAGTCCTGAATCAAAACACAAAAATATGAAAATAAATACAAGAACTCTAGAAATTTGGAAATCATAAGTCTAGAAAATGAGAAATTATAAGTTGGGCATAAAATTTATACCTGGAGTCTTATTATCAATCAATCAGAAATTCAGAAATCCCCTCTTTACTCTTATGACTCTTTAGATTGCAGTCCTAGAAATCAGGAATCGAAGAATCCACAACCAATTCCATATCTAGAAATCAGGAAATAGAGAAATTAAAGAAAATAGAAATCAGATTATGAGGGGGTGAGTGATGAGTGAGGTCTGATGAGTTTAGATAGCAGAGACATTAGCAAAGTCATAAAAATAAGGATAGGGAGGTGTATTTAGAAATCGGGAGATGAGAGAGGAGAGTTTAGGAAAATTATTGTTCTTCTTATGTTCTTAACATAAACAGTACACATGGAGAGAGTATATAGTTATTACCTATCGACATAAGTGCCTCTTGACAAATCGATGATGGGAAAAACAAATCTACTCATCGTCTTCTTCAACTTTACCTTTCGTCTTTTTAGCGACATGAAAGATGACAACCTGACTCCTAATCACAGTCTTGGACGGCGGAACTCTGTGGTGAAACCGATAGCAACTTGGAATGAGATTCAAGTAAGCCAAATTCAAGATTCATGAAATTCTAGGGCACACGAGGCTACATGTCGCCTTAATTTCAGTCTACCGGAGTTCCGACACATAAGTCCGACTTGTACGCTTTCGGAGTTGTACTTCTGTAGATATTGTAAGGTGAAGAAGGCAAGTGAGGAAGGAAGGAAGGAGCGTTGATAACTAGGGCAAGCCGACAGTCACTCTCTGGAGGGGGGAAGAAGGAGCATCGTAATTAGGGCAAGAGGGAAACTGAGAACAAAAGTAGAGGATAAAAAAGAAGCGGGTTCTAAAAAATTTTGGGATTTCATTTTCCCCAAATCTACTAAACGCGCCTTTCATTAAATTTATAAAGCGACACTTCTAGAGGACGCCCACTTAAGATACAGCGCCCTCTGTGTTTTTAATTTTTTTTCTTATGATACTAATTTAAGGGTGCGCAATAATGCGTTTCCCTTATCCTTAAATTTTTTGAAGAGATGACATTTTTTTAATGTCATTCTCTTTTGCGTAACATAAATCAACGAGTGTCGTGGTTTGCGTGTCGTAAAAGGGTCTATTTCTTGTAGTGAATATAATATTCACATTCTATTAATAAAACAAGATTTTGTTTTATACTTGTATTTAGAATACTTTTAGATTGACCATTATCATTATCAAACCCATTCGGTAACTCCCCTCTCAAAATGCAATAGGGCGGTGAGGGTGGTTAGCGCGAAGCATATTAAAAACCGACATCATTAGGAATCAAAGAGAAATCCTTAAACCCCTACATCAAAATGAGTGACCCTAGTCATGGGAAGACTGACAATGTCAATATTTCAACACGTAAGGACGCATGTTGTAACTTTCTTATACATATAATAGATACACTTCTATTATGTATAAAAGGGTAAATTTAAAACTCTTTAAATTTAGATGTCTGTAATAGTTCTAATTAATTACGAGGACACAATATAATAATTAATAAATCATGAGGGGTTAATATTCAAATTTATAAATCTCTATCATAAATAATATTAAATATTTAAATTCACTATTTAAACAATAAATAAATATTCAAATTCAAATCTCTATTAAATAATATTTATTGTTTTCCATATTTAAAACAATTTAAATTTGTTAATAATCCGTATCATAAATCTTTAAATTTTAAATTTTAAAAATAAACAATGAAACCCTAATTCCGGCGACTCACATTGTGACCACAATGCTGTCACATCGTGACTGCGACAAAGGGTTTCTTAGTTTCGAATTTTCTTCTTTTTCAATTCCAAACAAGCATTTATAGAAAATATGGAATAAGGGTGCAAGTAATTATGAACTAATGACCCTGATACCACTGTTGGGTTTTGTATGCATCAAATACACTTAAACTATGTGGCAGACAAACTCAAACTATGATATACCTACGTGTACATGCACCTTAGGATCTATAGCTTTATAGTAATTATAGCTACCCTGTGAAACATAAAACATAAGGAATAAAAAGATACATCTTCTGAAGTCATTGATCTTCATGCTTGAGATCTTGTCCTCCACGAAGTTGCTTGGATGAGAGGACCCAAACCAAAATCCCTCTAATGGTATCACACCCAATAACACCAAAGAGTGGAATAGAAATAACTAGGAGAATGGTCAATTTCACAAACCCTAAGAGGGTTAAAAATTATCCCTATGGGAAAAGGAAGAAGGGTTAGCGAAACTTCAAGTCAGGGTGCAAGGAAGAATAGAATCTTTAAGGCCTTATTTATAGCATTGGATGCATTCCTAGGTTTTGTACTCCTTCCCATGTGGGATAAGGAGCCAACCATGAAATTCTTTCCTTTTCTCATGTGGGATAGACTGATTTTCATCCAATCCTAATTAAGGGTTTTGCAATATTCATGATCAACCAACTATTGATTAATTGAATATTCAACCCTTTAATTATTTAAACTGTTAATAAATTTCAAAAATATATTTCCATTTAGTTTCTAATTAATTATTAACCTTAATAATTAATAAACTAATTTCTTTTTTATTTATTCTACTCAATTTAGGTCTTGAGGGCAATCAAAAAGACCCTCTTATTGTTAGAAATATTGTCAATAGTTAATAACATTGGACACTATTTCCAACATGCACAACATGCTCTCTCTCTCTCTCTCTCTCTCCCTTCAAGTTATAGGTTCTTATAAGACACGGCTCAAAACTTGTACCAAAATAGTTTTGTATGTTTCTTAATTAGTTTGTGAATTAGTTTTATATGTTTTTGATATTTTGTGAATTAGTTTTTATATATTTAAAATAACAAAATTGAATGGTTGTTAGGGATGAAAAAGACAAATTTCCACATGTTGTAGGATGAAAGAGATAGATATAAGATGAGAGAAAAAACACTGATGTGACAAATAGATTGGAAGCGATAGAAATGATTATTACCTTCCACTAACCGTAGTAACACTCAATATTGTTTAGATATTGTTGACTACAATCCACCGTCTTGTGACATATTTTTTTCATATAAGAAAAAAAGCTATATTTTCCAATGGCATTTTCCTTTATGTAAATCCGAGTAAAACAAACATTTGAAAATCCGAGTATAACAAACATTCTTTAGCCAAAATCTTTAACCAACACAGATAAAAAAATAAAAAATCAATACAATAAACCTACAAAAAGGAATTAGCAATAAGATATGAATCAAAAAGCACCACTACTTCCACTTCTAGCATTCGGACTAAATTTCAATCAACACAATAAACTCTTCTAAATATCAATTAACATAAAAACAAGGGTAAATGGTACAAAAAACACTTTTTTTACACATAAATTCGATTTTGACACCGTGTTTTTTTTTTTTTGTGTCAATTTTTACACTGTGTTTTCCAATTTGTTATAATTCTGACCACTTGATCGGTTAACCTGGTTGCATGCTGACGTGACATGATGACGTGTCAGTTTTGATGACGTGGCATGCTGACATGATATGCTGACGTGTCAAAATTGATTTTTTTCCACAAAAAACACTAAGTTTTCACTTTTTTCGATTTTGACACTAAGTTTAATTTTTTATTTTAATTTTGACACTATGTTTTTTTTGTTCCAATTGAACATCATTTATCAAATTTTGTTCAATTTTATCTATTTTCCATTTGAAATCGTATAAATATTTTTTAATACATTTAAACCGTATAAATATGTTTTTTTTTTTCATTTAAAAACCATATTTTTGTATAAATACATTTTTTTACACTCAAACCATATTTTTATGTATAAATATGTATTAGTTATATAAAAATTGTATTTTATAATAAATTTGCAACTTTAAAATGTGTTTGGAGGTTTGGAGGCGTGTAGTCAATCAAAACTCGGATATCAAGTTTGCAACCCATCAAATTTTTACATCTTATTAGAAGCTTATGGTTAGTTTGATTCTCATGATATAGCTAATGTTTTGAATGGAAGAAAAAAAACACTTTGTATTTAAATAAAAATGTGGTTTTTAAACGAAAAAAATATGTTTATACGGTTTAAAATGTAATAAAAAAAATATATTTATACGGTTTCAAATGGAAAATAGACAAAATTGAACAAAATTTGATAAATGATGTTCGATTGGAACAAAAAAAACATAGTGTCAAAATTGAAATAAAAAATTAAACTTAGTGTCAAAATCGAAAAACAGTGAAAATTTAGTGTTTTTTGTGGAAAAAAAATCAATTTTGACATGTCAGCATATCATGTCAGCATGCCACGTCAGCATGCAACCTGGTTAACCGGTCAAGTAGTCAGAATTGTAACAAATTGGAAAACACAGTATCAAAATTAACAAAAAAAAACACGGTGTCAAAATCGAATTTCTGTGTAAAAAGAGTGTTTTTTGTGTCATTTACCCTAAAAACAATTGCATATAAAATGTAGAGATGAAATGAGGAACAAAATCTTGAACCCTAAATCTCTATTCACATTAAATATAGGGACATTAGTAAAATCCACCGCTACTATCAGTGTTGCAACTTTGAATCTAGAAGAAAATAAAAGATGATGTTCTAGTAAAGTTTGTAGAGAATTAATAGCATCATTCATATAGATATGAACTAACCGAAATGATTTGGAAACACCCATAACCACCTTCACTTGATAAAGTCGGCCACTATCATCCATTTCCGGATATCCTTGTACGACAGTCGATATGAAACTCAACACATTAAAATATCATATTTATCCAACTTAATTTTTAAATATCATATTTACCTTTTTAAATATCAAAATATCATATTTATCCATTTCCAGCTTAATTTCAAAAATATCATATATGATATTCTCAAACATCAAAATATTATGTGATTATATCATTTTAAATATCAAAATATCATATATATTTCCTTTTTAAATATCAAAATATCATAATATTCTTAAATATTATTAGGGGTAAAATCTAAAATATCATTCATTTACAACATGACAATAATCAGCAACAAAAAAATAAAACAATCAATCAGAGAGATATGGATGAAGATTGTGCGTTGTGTTTGTTAAAAGGACGACATTTCAATAATTTAAAAGTAGTTACTCTATCAATTTAGACGTAGAAATAATACGTAAAGTTTTTTTTTTTTTTTATTTATTATAATAATTCTAAGGTATAAAGTTCGAAAATATTGTAATTTTATTTTGGATAAATATGGTATTTGAAGACTTGTAATATTAAATTAAAAGTAATTATGATATTGATTTTTAAGAAGGCCAATATAAAATATTATTTGACCAGGAAAGCCCGATTACATGATAACAATACCATTTTAGTCACGTCCTTTTACGTTTTTCAGAAATTACCCTATATACAGGCCCAAACGCTGTGAGGATGTGACAACAAAGACATAGGATCTTGAAACGTGGTACGCAAGTGTCTGCAAATTTCATCGATACTCCGGTCACCGTTATATATATCTTCGAACAATCCGAAACTTCTATCGCTTCTTCTAATTTGAAAATCTCTCGAATTCTCCGGGCAAGTTACCATTTGTTAATGGTAATCGTCCCTCACCAGTTCATGTTCTCTTCCCTCCCTTCAAGAAAGATCTTTCCGCTTGGATTTCGCAAGGAGATTTGGCGCTACCGCTGAATCGGCGCCGAACCCTGAATTTCAACCTATAACCGTCGTCTTCGCCGTTTAGTTTAGTGGAGAAGCATGTTGGCTTTCAAGCAGAAGAAGGATCAGGTCAGGAAAAGCGGAGGCAAGCGAATTCTGATCAAGATAAACGTCGTCGGAAGCTCCGGACCTATCCGTTTTGTGGTTAATGAGGAGGAGGTGGTGGCTGCCGTCATTGAAACCGCTCTCAAGTCCTACGCTCGTGAGGATCGTCTTCCTGTTCTTGGCACCAAGTTCAGTGACTTCTTTCTGTATACTCCAGTCGCCGGAACAGAAGGTACATTCCTACCACACTACCAATTCTTTTATATGTAAGAACTTTGAATTTATTGCTGCATGTAATTGTGGGTTTATAGAACTAAGTTTCTGATGAATTTGATGTAGCTTTGGGTCCATGGGAGATGATCGGAACGTTCGGAGTGAGGAACTTCATGTTATGGAAGAAGCCTGGGCAGTCGGAGGGTGGGGCGGAGATTACGCGGAAGAGGTCCGGCAGGTGGAAGTCATGGCTTAGTAGATCACTTAGTTTAAAAGCAAACCAATAAAAAAAGTCCAGTTAGTTTGATTTGGTGGTTCATAAGAATTCATCTTTCCTTTGTCTAATAAGAATGAAGCAAATGGCACCTCTCATGTCATGTAAATCGTATCCTTTCATACTAGAGTGGGTTTAATTTGTTACTAGATATGTTGTCATATCTTGGTGATCCAAAAGACTATCATCGCAATCTAAATATATCTTAACTAATCCGAAGCACACCCGAAAAAATACCGGATATTTGATTCCAGAAACAAATATAAGATTCAATAACGAAACGGATAGCATAACTAGAAAATATTAAGATTTTTAGGTAGAAGAAAAACGGAAAATAAGTTGCTTTTTAATTACTTTTTTTTTTTTTTTTTTGTGGCGAACCTAGTTATTTTAAAAAGTACTTTCTTAAATCTTGTGGAAACATGGTAAAATATTTAAGGGATAATGATTTAAAAGGGTAATATATTTTTCGATTTGTATATATTTGGTTACTGAGTTTTTTTTCGTCCACATATACCTCTTCAACTTGTTAAACTGTACACATTCAGTCCTTATGACCAGTTATTCCAGGTTGGCAGGAAAAATGACTTAATAGGGCAATATATTTCTCATTTTGTACAAATTTAGTCCTTAATATTTTTGTACACATTTAGTCCTTACTATTTTTTTGTTTCAAAATAAGTCATTTTTATTTTTGTACTCATTCAGTACTTATGAATGATTTCTTTAGATTTTTCTCACGACATCTTACGTCGGACAATAATTGATGAAGTGTGTGGGGCTGTTGATGTTTATGTGTAACGTCTCATTTTCACAACAAAAAATTTTCATTTTTAAATAAGGCAAAAGTCACTAATTATAAATTCATTATTAAGAAAAAACGTTTATTCCAAAATATATTTATCGAAAATCAGAGTAATATAAGAAATGTGGAATCCTCAATATTGTTGATGAGTGTACAATCATGTATTCGTCTTCCCACGATCAACGATAGAACCTAAAAACATAAACAACTGGGTAAACACAAAGTTTAGTGAATTTTCCACAAAATACTCGATACAACAAACGTATTATCATACATAACGAGCCCACACTCATCATATTGGAATACCTTGGCCCAATCAGTTATCAGACTAGAATGCCAACATGCAATAGGTCCAATCAGTCATCAGGAATACCTAGAGTTTGTCAGCATGCCGCCTTAACCCAACCGCTCTTCTCGAGCCTCCGTGCATACACCTTACAGCCGGTATGGCTATCCCACATAAGATGTTGTGAGAAAAACCTAAAGAAATGACTTATTTTGCAAAAAAAAATATATTAAGGACTAAATGTGTATAAAAATATTAAGGACTAAATGTGTACAAAGTGAGAAATATATTACCCTATTAAGTTATTTTTACCGGCTAACCTGGAGTAGCCGGTCATAAGGACTAAATGTATACAGTTTAACAAGTTGAAGGGGTAAATGTGGACGAAAATAAAAATCAGTGACTAAATGTGTACAAATCAAAAAATACATTACCCTCTTAAGTCATTATCCTAATATTTAATAACAAGAGCAACACGTACAAGATAAAGCAAATATAAAGGTTTTTTTTTATATATTTTTATAATCATTAATATAAAATATTAAGATTTTTGCATTAATTTAAAGTATAATGTAAACATGCAACAAACTACACAACTAACTTTTTCAGATGGCAAAACTAGTTGTGGTAATTGTGTAAATTCATAAATCTTAGGGTTATAACATTACTATGCAAAGCTCGATAAACATTATTGGGGAGCTCCAAAGCATTTGCCGTAATAAAACCAAAAGTATCAAATGCGAATATAAATGAAAATCAAATAAACACAGAAAGGCACAAACATTTTTTTTGAAAGTGAACTTTGCTAACGAGCGTTTCTGGGCCAGCTTTCGCATACCGACTAATCTCCCACTGCGAAAATGAAGTTATGTCTCATGCGTTGGAGTCACTGCAGGCGAACCTCCATGGTCACATGGGCTGAGTAGTGTTAGGATTTGAACATGGGGCAATATGTTATCCATCATATTTTCCACATGTCTTACCAAGTCACTACAACCCAAGTGGTTAGTAATTGTGTAAATCCACATTAAAATATGAATGTGATTGGAGTTTTCATTTTTTAATTTATTTTTACCCTTCGTATCCTCCTCACAATTGCATGATTTTTTGAAACATTCAGTGAAGTGAAAGCTCGGAGGAAGGCTAAGATATTACTTATAGGCCAAACACCATCATTGGGTTCCGACTATTCCAAGAAATGAGCATAAGTATTGTCAAAGTTGGTATGTGCACAATTGACAACAAAGTTGATTTGGTATGGGGTTGCACCTACTACGAACAACCTCGAGTACAGTATCGGTAGATGCTATTCTTTTGACCAACATGCCCTCATATGAAGTCCTTCTCAAGATATTTATGAGATAAAGATGAACCATTTGACCTAATTAACCACATCTGAGACTTCCATAACAATGCCATGAATATGGTTCATCATCTGTAGCTTGAGAACTTGGTTTGGTGTGGGGTAAAATCTACCATGAACCTATCATTATGAAGTTTCCATTTTTTGGTATCTCTTCCTCATAGTCGTCTGGTCCTTCATGCATTAGAATCAGTCACCACCTTAAACAAATAATCATCAAGGCCATTAACATTGATTGAGATAATATTTTTTTAGAACTATCCACATCTTTGAACAAAGGTGTCCATTTTGTAACTTCTCTAACTTGTAACACATACGACTTTTCATTTACTATTACTTTCACCGTCCGATAACTTTTCTTCACCGTACCACATATGAGTTTCCATATACTATTATTACTCACAACTTTTCGGATATAATTTTTGTGGTTGTTGATTTAATGCAAATGTAGTTGTCATACATGTTTTTAGTAAGTTTAAAAAGCTTTTCTCCATGCCTTCACTAAAACCCCTTCATTGTTTATCCAAATAAGTATTTATGTAATGTAGAAGTCATATGACCATGGCCTTATCTCCAAAAACTGCAAACATGTGCCCATATTAAAGTGTGAACATGTGTTACGAAATTCAAGCATTACCCACAAGGCTCCAAGATATCGCAACTCCACATCAAGAAACCTATCATTAACACACATTATTTGTAGGTTTGGTAACATTAAAAAAAATCTTTAACATTACTTTCAAAAAATGCATGCATGGTCTTGATGATCAACCACATAATCACTCAAATCCATTTAATGGAAAAGTCTCTTGAGGTGATGCAATAATGTTCTTGTGAGCATTGTCATTTCTCCCATGTAAGAACTTTATTCTATGATAGGTGCATTAGTTCACTCATTTTAAAATTTTTGGAAACATGTGCAAAGCTTTTGTCGGGATTAACACGTGAAACATGATCATTACTATCAAATTTAGCCATTAAGACATAGAGTTTATGGCTACTAATCCAAATATTACAAAGATTACGCACAAGTTCTATAACACACGTGTTCCAAGAAGGTTGGACGATACTTAAGAAATCAAAATAAGGTTTTGGAGGAAATGCTCAGCCACGACTTAGGGCATGGTGCCAACAACGTGGTGTGAAATTTAATAAACATGTGTTTTAGGAGGTGTCACCACATTGTGGCAGCCGCTGCAGCTCAAATCTGGGATTTTTAGGGTTTCCCTCATATATAAACACCTTAACTCCCTCTCTAGGTTATCTCCTTCAACGTCAACCACCCCATCTTGAAACCCTAGCCTCCTTTCCATGAGTTTGAGCTTGGTGACTTGATTTTGGTGTTGTTCCCTTAATTTGGTGAAGTTTGTGAAGGAAGTCCATCTTGGTGCAAGGGGATCAAGGAGAGAACTTGGATCCACTATCTTCTCCATATTTATAAGTGTTTGAAGGTATAAAGTTCTCCTCTTGACTTATGTTCCTCTTGATGCAAGTTTGGGTGCTTTTTGGTATGATTTTAGTCCTTTCCTTAGATGCTTTGGACTTGAAGAACTCCAGGACTTGTGATGGAATTTCTAGGTCATCATTTGCTAATTGAGAAAAAGGACTATGCTTGGTGTATTTTGTTCCCATGTGCAAGTTGCAACTTCATTAAGGACCTATTGGACATTAAATGATAGATCTAGCCTTGAAACGGAGTCCAAATGGATAAATTTGGAAATTTATCCATTAAGTCGGTGTAGGAGAATATATTTGGAAGTATGAGCCTAGATCTGAGAATATATTTGAAGTGGAAAAGGTAGCCATGACATGGCGAAGTCAAAAATCATGATTGTCTTGTTTTGGCATGACCAAGGAGAGCCACGACGTGGCGTTGACTTTGACTAAGTTTGACTGTCGAATTTTTGACTAGTTTGATTTCGGGTCAAATTTGAAGGATTGGGTTGTTAATTAAGACTCTTCCATGTTTTGGTGATAAAGGGCTCGTGGGAGAAAGTAGTGCAAAAGGGAGGCGTGTCGCAGTGTTTCTGGAACCTTCGTTTCAGGTGATTTTTCTTCACTGTACTTGTGGGTCGAAGACACCAATACCAACCCACTGGATTATGTATCCTGGTATACTGAAATGATGTTGTGCTGGTTATATATTGGACTAGTAAATCTGCATGATTACTTGTTTTCACTAAGTATGCATTAGATTGGTAGATCTATATGATTACATGTACTTGCTAGTTATTTATTGTTATTGTATATGTCGACATGTTATGGTTTGTTGAGTTGAGGTGGTCCTGCTTTGTGCTGAAGGTCAAGATACACATGGCAGTCCGAATAGATTGTAGGCCCTGCGAGGTGGTCCAGTCAGGTCTAAGACCAAAAGAGCGGTATGGATAGGTTGTAGGCCCGACGAGGCGATCTAGTCAGTCCAAAGGCTCAGAGTGCGGTCCAGATAGGTTGTAGGCCCTATGAGATGGTCTAGTCATGTTGAAGACTCATGTATGCATGTTGTTATCTGTATGGTTGTGTGTGGTACTTTAGGGGAACTCACTAAGCTTTGACATACAGTTTAAGTGTTATATTTCAGGTACTTGATATGATCGGGGCAAAGCGAAGGTTTGATCGCGCACATCTTTCGGATTTTATGAGATTTGATTTTGGGATACTCTGATTTGTGATTTTGACTTTTGGAAATTATGTTTTGTAAACATTTATCGTTTTTGAGTTGGTTTTGAAAAATGAAAATTTTACCTTGTTTTTTGGGATGTTACAAGTTCATTGACTTTAGGGATCCTAATAAATTTCACAAGACCAAAACACTTTCCTTACTTTGATTTTTTAAGCAAAATAAATACATCGGCCACATTCTCGAATTTCACACTATCCTATAGGGGTGTGCATGGGCCGGGTTGAGTCGGCTTTGGGCTAAAACCGACCCGAACCCGCTAATTTCGGGTTTCAATAATTCAAACCCAAACGGAAACCAATGGGTTCGGTTTTTTGGATCCTCGGTTTTCAATGGGTCCATTTTGGGTTTAAACCCAAACCCAACTACAACCTTACTTCTTGACAAAGAATCAATGACATTTCTTATATAAAAGAAGAAATGGCATCATTTTTGTGTATTAGGGCGATGTGGGATGCAAACTAACCTTTAGAATAAAAATCAACATTAAAATCAAAATATAAGAGAAGAGGCGGGTTGGGATTCGAACTCGAGACCTGTTGTATTGTACAAGCTTATATGTTGAAACACTTAACACTTGAACCAATGATCCGTACATGTTTCATGTTTTAAAATCGCGGAAAGAAAATATATAGATATGAAGCTAGTAAAATAAAGTAAACATGAGACGTCACAAATAAGAATCGAACTAATGACCTTTAGTATAATAACACGATGCCTTAACCATCAGGCCAAGCTTCTATTTGTGTTTCTAACTCAGGCAAATCGTATATATACTTAGATAATTAATAGAATACATATATTTCTTAATATTCGGTTCGATTCGGTTTCTCTTGGTTTTAGCAAACCCAAATACCAAACCTAACCCGAAATTTTCGGTTTTTGAAAAATCTAAACCCAACCCGTCAGTTTATGCTTCGATTTCGGTTTTGTCGGTTTTTCGGTTTTCAGGTTCGGTTTTGCTCACCCCTGCTATCCTAGAACTTCGGATTATCCAAAAAAGAAGGAAATCTTGTAACGTAAATTGTTGATGTACAATTGGTTGGATTTGACATACCTAGCTTTGGAGTTGGACTCTACCGATACAAAACGTTCGGGTACCCTATCCGATCAAAGACATTCTCTCACTAATATTTTCACTTACGTGGATTAAGTTGATTCCCCTCCTTTATTTGTCATGCCAAGGAATTTGTAATCAAAAGGTATGGAAAAATCCTCATAGCCAAACGGGGAACCATAAACCCACACTTTGTTTGACCGAGGAATCCCCAAGTTGACTTGGGATGGGGACGGCGGTGGAGAATCCCAAAATAAAAAAAAAAAATAGGAACCCTAATCTCCGATATTAAACCCGGCCCCGATAGATATTAATATATAAAAATAAAACAAACATATATTTATAATAAAATTTATAATACCTACAATTTTATATAAACTAAGAATCTTTGATTTCTCCACAGTAGCTTTTTGTGCATTTTGTTGGATGAAATTAACTTTAGACCTCTTCTTTAATTTGTTTATCTTCAAAGCCTATTTTGTGCAAATCGAGCATACTTTCTTCTTAGCATTAACTCACTAAAAATAAATCTCAAAACTCTAAATGATCTTGAGATATACTAGTAGAAGATAATTTAAAGAAAAGAAAATTGTTAATTTATTATTAAATTCAAAATATGACAAACCCTAAGATAATAATAATTAATAACGATATATCTAATTAATAAGATAAATCCTAAAGAATAATAATTAACGAGATAGAAGATAATTTAAAGATAAGAAAATTAATCCTAAAGTAACAACAATATACTCTAATTAGTAAGATAAACCCTTAAAGTAACAATAATTAACCTATTGAATTATGTGATTAAGATACGATTTATGAAATAGAGAAACCAATAATTCATTAAGACTAAGTAAATAATAATCTAATTAATTAGATTTAAATAGAATAAAAAACAAATAAACAATGGTTTGTGAAATTGTTTTTTTCACATTGGTGCGATTGCACGTTTTCTGGTCCAATGACATGTTTCATATGAATAATATTTCATCCATCTCAAAATTATTGTCTATAGACACAAAAACACACTGATTAAGACACAAAAACACACATATTAATGAAACATTAATTATAACTAACTTTATTAAATGAAATGACAATCGTACTATTTTGTTGCATTTAATTACATTTTTTGTTGCATTAAATTTCATAGTAGGATAACTAATAATGAGATGTATTTTGATAAAAATGATATTTATTTTTAGAATTATGTTATTATTTTGGGACAAATCAAAAGGAAAGCGTGCACTATTATACCGGACGACGGTTGTATAAAATGCTTGGTGTCATTAATATTTTCTAGAAAGGGGGAGTATTAAATCAAACATATATTAACTGTGTCTATTGTTACAATTTAATAAAAAAAATAAACATAGTAGTTTACTATTATTTTCTTAAATACAAGAAAGGAGGCTAATCTTATTTATTATATTTAAAAATTTTAAAATAATCAACAATTTTATCAAAATATTTACAAAAATCTCTACCTATCTGTGAATAATAAATGTGATCACATTTTGAAGATTTTCGCATATGGTTTTTTAACGAATAAAGGTAATAGCAAAAATAAATGTCGGATCGAATCAAAAGCCACTTAAGCCCAATGTAATGCCGAAGTGTGAAAAACATGTCACCTAATTCCAACATGGACCGTGCACTGCCCACAATCACCTAATTCCAACATGGATCGTGCATTACCCACAATCACCTGCAAAAAATACACGCTAAAGACACAGAGACCGTACAAGATGGCAACATTATTTCTTTCTCAAGCTCAATAAATACTTCCTTTGATTATATGAAGTATCACCAAATAATAATTCATTCACATATTCTTCTCTAAAGCTCTTATATATTCTTTCGAGTAAGAGATCTTTAACTTGGGTGTCAGAATGCAATCTCGGGATACCCCAGGATTGTGACATACCCTAGTTGTGACATCATCATTTTCACGACATTTTTAAAATTTTTTGTTTATGCTTATTTAAATAGAGTTCATTTGTAATAGCGGAATATGTCCCATACTCTCAGATCAGTGGTATATGATTATACCTAATTCATACTCTCAGACCAGGGCCGAATGATTATGCCTAATCCATACTCTCAGATCACGGAAAAATATCAGAATTCTACTCTCCATTCACACCTCTCACGGATTATTAGGAAGATGCTACCCAATATTCCTACTTAATTAAATTTATGCCTCATTTGTAAGTGTTATATTATCTCTTAGAAAGACTACACTACTCAACTCCTAGTACCGACTCTGATTTAGATAACATTATTATACGTTAGTGTGTTTTGTTTAACACATAATACTTTAGGTATTAATACACTTTTTCTAATAACATTCTTATTTTTATCATAAAATAATTATATATAGCTTAGCACATATAGAATCATACTCGATTCCCATATCATAAATTAAAAAATATGCTCTTAACACATATTACAAGCAATAATAATATTTCTTACATATAAATTATTTAACAAATAATTTATATTTTAATTGACACTCATATTAAAATCATGTTCATGAAAGGGACTATGCACTCACCTGACTTAGGTGAGTGATTGGAGAATTCGACAGCACTCCTCCAGACTCCATGACTTTTCCTCTGACGTGACCTAGTTATGAATGTTACTTAGCTTAATATTTCTGGAAACTAATGATAGTCTAGATTCCTTACTAATCTCAATGCCTACATCAAGATCTCTCACGTATGGAACAACCATGTAGGATCATATCGGAGGTAGGGTCCGTTTGGTACACAAAGTATACTGTTTGGAAACCCCATTTTAAAAATCTCACTAAATCAATCCTAGAAATCACTCCCGTAAGTAGATCAATCAATATAATGACTTGGAATCACTGATAAATCTTAATTATAGGTTCATAATAACGACTATGACTATAATTAAAAGTTACACTTGAATAAAATAACTATATCTTAAATTACAGAGTACACTGATGAAAAGTAGGAATTAAGCGGGCAAAACTCTTACTCGAGAGCTCCTAATCACCAGCTATCAGACACAGTAGGGCTTCGCCGACTAAAAACTTAAGGGAGAAAGGGATTAAAAATGAGAGAAATGGATAGAGAAACGTTTGGAGGGTGTGAGAATGATCTCATATTCAACTGTTATTTATAGCTGAATGTGGATTGCACGTCGCGTAGCTGGTCCCTGCTCGCCATGCATCTGGTCAACCAGGGTGACATGTCGTTTTCTGCATGATGCCACGTGTCGAGCATATGGTGGAGTAACATCTGATTTCTTAGAAAAATTCATAACTAATGAATACGAATTCTTAAAAAGTCTGCATATGTTGTCTAGGTATGCTGTCTAGGCGCATGGGTGCATGCGGAAACATCTGAATTCTTAGAAAAAATCATAACTAATGCATACGAGCTCCATTTTCGATGGGTAATATATATCCACGCGTAGCTATCAATGATATCTATAACTTTCATTTAGACTTCATCGGCTAATTTTGACTTTATTTTTGAATTTATATTGTTAACAGGCTTAGACTATTAAAGTTCGTTAAAAATTCATAACTTTCTCATATGATATCCGTTCTCGACTGCCTCTATATCGACAAATATGTATTGATGAGATCTTACAATCTCATTTAGATTGTTCTTCTTAAAAATCGACCAATTTCAATTTCAGTTTCTAAGTTGTATGCTGATACGCTAAAATATTAGAAAAATCATAATTTTCTCTCACAACATCAGATTTGGGTGTTCTTTATATGAACAGAATCCTTATCACATATACTATAACTTCGATTAATATCATTTATCCTAAACAATCTTCTATCAAAATATCATTTTATCGCTTATTTGACTAGCATGTATCTGCGTGTGTTACAATTATCTCCCCCTTATGATGATTACGTCCAAAAAATCAGTAGAAAAATAGGGTTGGATGATGATCCTGCGAGTAACTTCTCCATCCTAAGTAGTAGTCGTAGAGGATGAGGTCTTCACTCCCACCACCGTAACAGAATGAGTGGTCATACCTTTATGATGCATTAGGCAGAGTCATGTCTCTTTGAGTCAGATTCCATCACGGAATGTACCTTCCTTCATGTATATAATCAAATTCTAGCATATAGCACTTCTAGCTACAGACTGCTTGATCTTAACGACAATTGCGATACCTCTATCGATTGTTTCAATTATCTTTTCCTTCAATCTCTTACGTTATGTAGGTTTCTACATCGATCATGGTTCTCTGAACCAATTAATTTACTTTGCAGAATTTTTCTCAAGTCGGACTCGATTCGATATGACTACTAGGGTCAGAATACCTTCATCCTCTTAGTCATTACCGAAACGATAATAACGACATACATGAACAAAACGAAGTCAATTAATAGTGCTTTAGTAACTTTGTGACTCATCCTGGTTCAAGTATGAATCATGTGTTTCCGAAAGTACGGGCCCATGCTACCTTCCACACCTACTCGTACTGTCCCAATAGTTTTCTCATAGTCCACAAGTTCTTATTCCTAAAATCACAAAACAATTCACACACGAATGTGTCTAAGCAATCAAAATAAATTCCTAGACTCCAATAGGACTTCTTCCAGGCATATCTTTAATAGCAATTTAGATTCAACTTGGTTGGTAGTGGAAATGATGGGATGACTTTGGGAATCATACCAAAAGTTCTACCATCCCGCCAATCGAAGGTGTACTTTAGACATACCATACTGTTATGTATTCTAAATGCAAGATACTATTCGATATGTATTACCTACGTATCTTCTTATAACTATCATTCACTATCAATAGCCCTCTTATTTCCTCCATTTGCTCAGTCCGCTATGAGTCTTTACCATGACGTTCTATACACCAAAGCAGACTTTCGCTTAAACAGATGCTTTGATACCAACTATGACATCCCCATTTTCACAAATTTTTTAAAACTTTTTGTTTATGCTTATTTAAACAGATCTCATTTGTAATAGCAGAATATGTCCCATAAAATGTATTTCTGAAGAAATGTTTTTCATTGGTTATTGTACCTTGGGATGTCAAAACTGATACAAGAAACATCAGCATAAACGTATTAATTATAGGCCTTACATTAACTAAACTCCTCGAAGCTCTCAATAGATTGTAACTTCATACTCTTTCCTGTTATACAAGGAAACTGAGTGAGTCAGGTTGGGAAACCTGGTGAGTACATAGGATTTCAATCCCACAATGTTATAATATATATATATATATATATATATATATATATATATATATATATATAAATTAAAACTTGCAAGATTATTTATCATCAGTACGCAAGTATATCTCATATAAGCAATCTACCCTTATCCCTTCGATCCTCACATATTGACTCTATACGAATTTTCGACCTTTATCTAGAGAGATTAATGTGAATAATGAATTGACTATATTTCTTTGGGACTTCCTTAGAAGTGGACGAGGATCAATGGAGACAACGGAGTAAAGAATGAATTACTCGAATTATCATACTTAATCCATACTCCCAAATCAGTGATGAATGAATGTACTTAATCCATACTCTTGGATTAGTAATGAATGGCTATACCTAATTTGTACTCTTATATTAAGAATGAATAGCTGAATCTAATTCATACTCTCAGATCGGTGACAAATAACTATGCTTATTTCATACTCTCGGACCATGGACGAATGATTATTCCTAATCCATACTCTCAAATCAGTGACAAACAACTATACTTAATCCACGCTCTCGGACCAGGGATTAATGATTATGCCTAATCCATACTCTCGGATCAGGGACAAATGATTCTGTCTAATCCATACTCTCAGATAAGGGTTGAATTATTATGTCTAATCCATACTCTCAGATCAGGTACAAATGATTATGTCTAATCCTTACTCTCGGATTAGTGATAGATGATTATACCTAATTCACACTCTCGGACCAGGGACGAATGATTATGTCTAATGCATACTCTCGGATCAGGGACAAATGTCATAATTCTACTCTCCGTTCACACTTCTCATGGATTCTCAGGAAGATGCTACCTAATATTCCCACTTAATTAAATTTAAGCCTCCTTTACAAGTATGATATTATGTCATCGTAATACTATAATACTCAACTGCTAGTACCGAATCTGAGTTAGATAACACTTTTCTACCTAAGTTTGTTTTGTTTGAAATAGAGTACGTTAGGTATCAGTACACTTTTTCTAAACATTCTTATGATTATCCTAAAATAAAAATATATATCTTAGCACATATAAAACCATACTTGGTTCGCATATCATAAATTAACAAATACGCTCTTAACTCATATTCCATGCAATAAGCATATATATCACATATAAATCTTTAAAAAATATTTAATACTTTAATTGACATTTGTACTAAAATCATGCTCATGAAAGGGACTATTCAATTACTTGACTTAGGTGGGTGACTGGAGAATTCAGCAGCGCTCCTCCAAACTCCTTGACTTTTCCTCTGACATGACCTAGTTACGAATGTCACTTAGCTTAATATTCTTGGCAACTAATGATAGTCTATATTCCTCACTAATCCCAATGTCTATATCATGATCTGTCAAGTAAGGAACAACCAGGTAAGATCATATTGGAGGTAGGGTCTGTTTGGTATATAGAGTATACTGTTTGGACATCCCACCTTAAACACCTCAATAAATCTAGCCTAGACATCACTCCTGTAAGTAGATCAATCAGTGTAATGACTTGGAATCACTGATAAATTTTAATTACAGGTTCATAATAATGACTATGACTATAATTAAAAGTTACACTTGAATAAAATAAGTATACCTTAACTTACAGAGTACACTGATGAAAATTGGGAATTAAACGGGTAGGACTCTGACTTAAGAGCTCCTAATCGCTGGCTATCAGACACCGTAGGGCTTTGCCGACTAAAAATTTAATGGAAAAAGAGCTTAAATTGAGAGAAATCGAGAAATAGACGTTTTAAGAGAAATCAATGTGTTTTATATCCACGCATATTCGCGAGATCTACAACTTTCATTTAAACTTCGTCGGCTAATTTTGATTTATTTTTGAAGTTATATTTTCGTTAAAATTTCATAAACCTCTAATATGATATCCATTCCCGACAGTGTTTATATCGACGGATAGGTATTGAAGAGATCTTCCACTCTCATTTTGATTGTTTTCCTAACAATCAACCGATTTCAATTTCGATTTCTATGTTGTATGCTACTACGCTGAATTATTAGAAAAAATCATAACTTGCTCTAAAGAAGTTAGATTTGGGTGTTCTTTATGTGTACGAAATCCTTGTCACATATACTATGATTTCGGTTCAAATCATTTATACTAAATGATTTTCTATCAAAATGTTGTTTTATCGCTTATTTGACTTGCCCGTATCTGCAAATGATACAATTATCTCCCCCTTATGATGATTATGCCTCGAAATCATCAGCAAAATAGGGTTGGATAATGATCTTGTGAGTAAATTCTCTAACCTAAATAGTAATAGTACAAGATGAGGTCTTCACTCCCACTACCGTAACTTACCGAATGGTCATACATTTATGATGAATTCGCTAGAGTCATGTCTCTTTGAGTCAGATTCCAGCACGGAAAGTACCTACCTTCATGTTCTAATGTGATACAATCACATTCTAGCATGTAGCACTTCTAGCTATAAGTTGCTTGATCTTAACGACGACTGCGATACCTCTATCGATCGCTTCGATTATCTTTTCCTTAAATCTATTGACTTAAGTAGCATCCTACACCGATCATGGATCTCTAAACCATTTAACTTACTCTTCAGACTTTTTTTGAAGTCGGACTTGATTCGATATGACCACTAGGGTTGGAATACATTCATCCTCTTAGTCATTACTGAAATGATGGTAACAACAGACATAAACAAAACAAAGTCAATTACTAGTGTTTTAGTAACTTTGTGAGTCATCTTGGTTCAAGTATGAATCATGTGTTTCTGGTAGTACTGGCCCATACTACCTTCCACACTTACTCATACCTGTCCCAATATTTGTCTCGTAGTCCCCAAGTTCTTATTCCTAAAATAAAAAAACAATTCACACATTAATGTGTCTAAGCAATCATAAAATTTTTCCTAGACTCCACTATGACTTCTTCTAGGGATATCTTTAATAGTGATTCTAATTCAACTTGGTTGGTGGTGGAAAACCCAGACGATGGGATGACTACAAGAATCAAACTAAAAGTTCTACCATGCCTTCAATCGAAGGTGTACTACATACGTGACGTACTGTTATGTATTCTAAAGGTAAAATACCACTCTATAAGTATTAGCAATGATATCTTTCGATAGGTATCATTCACTTTAGTAAGCCCTCTCATTTCCTCTATTTGCTCAGTCCGCTATGAGTCTTTACCATGAAGTTCTATACACCAAAGCAGACATTCGATGTATCGATACGAGAATATCGTCAAGGAAGGTGTTGACGCATGATCCTCCGTATCATTTCGAAAAGTTATATGCCAATTCTAATACCGTAATTAAACATTTAGAAGCCTAAATACATAAAATTTCCTAATTCTAGGTCGACAATAGACCTTAAACCTAATAGCAATTTAGATAGGCAACCTAAGGCATGATATAATATAAATCATTTAGCACATAATAGCAATTATGGCACATTCCTTAATGTATTATATTGTTTGTGTCAATTTAGGTATACTACCTAAAATAAAATAGATACTCACCTTACAATAATTGCTTAAGATTCTATGTTTAAGTCTAGAAATTTTCTAAATTCCTAGTTCACTTAAACTAATGCTTTGATACCAACTGTGGCATCCCCATTTTCACGGCCTTTTTAAAACTTTTTGTTTATACATATTTAAACAGAGTTCATTTGTAATAGCGAAATATGTCGTATAAAAAGTATTTCCGAAGAAATGTTTTTCATTGATTATTATAACCTTGGGATGTCAAAACTGATGCAAGAAACATAAGCATTAACATATTCATTACAGGCCTTACATAAACTAAACTCCTCAAATCTCTCATTGGATTGTACCTTCATATTGTTTCCTGTGATACAAGGAAACTAAGTGGGTTAGGTTGGGAACCTGGTAAGTACATAGGGATTTCAATCCCACAATGTTATTATATATATATATATATATATATATATATATATATATATATATATATATATATATATATATATATATATATAAATTAAAACTTGTAATATTATTTTCTAATCGGTATACAAGTATATCTCATATAAGCAATCTACCTTTATCCCGTTGATCCTCATATATTGACCCTATACGACGGTTTCACCTTTTTCCAGAAGGATTATTATGAACAATGAATTGACTATGTTGCTTTAGGACTTCCTTAACATTAGACAAGGATCAATGGAGATTGGAGACAACTAAGAAAAGAATGAAATACTCGAATTATCATACTTAATCCATACTCCCGGATTAGTGATGAATGATTGTACTTAATCCATACTCCTGGATTAGTAATGAATGGTTTTACCTAATCTATACTCTTGGATTAGAAATGAATAACTGAAACTAGTCCGTACTCTTAGATCTGCGACAAATAACTATGCCTAATCAATACTCTTGGACCATAGACGAATTATTATGACTAATCCTTACTCTCGAATCAGTGACAAACAACTATGCCTAATCCATACCCTCTGACCAGGGACGAATGATTATGCCTAATTCATACTCTTGGATTAGGGATGAATGATTATGCCCAATCCATACTTTTAGATTAGAGACATATGATAATGCCTAATCCATACTCTCGGATCAGGGACAAATGATTATGTAACGCCCTGTTCCAAATCATTTTCCTTATGCCGGGGGGGGGGGGGGGGAGATCGGTTTATCATCACTCTAGGGCCCTTGGAGATAGATAGAGAGAGATATTTAGACCCATTTGTGTGTGGGTAATGTAACTTAGATGATCTGGGAGTTCAGTTTGTGTTTTGGAGCCAATGGGTATATCGGTAAAGTGTCAGTTTGCGTTTTTATGAATATTGGATTTTAGTTCAGGAAGTTTTAAGGAAAGGATAAGTTGACAGAAGTGTAGATCTTCTCGTCACATTTCCATGGATATAAGGATCGTCAAAAACAAACTTAGAACGAAGAAGTTATGGCCTTCGGAAGTTTGGTGGGTTTAGGGTTAAACCTAGTACGCAGGGCGTACAAACTATTCGCATGGTGTACTAGTATTAAGGCCAGTATGCGGGGCGTACATTAGAGTACGATGGGTATACTAAGCAAGATGATCATGGGTGCTTAAGGGAATATGTTGGGCATACCTTAAGTACGCATGGCGTACTCCATTCTGACCCAAACCCTAATTTAGGGTCTTGGACCCTATTTAAGCTCCTTAAATCACCACAAAACCCTATTATATTTAGCCTCCATCCCTCTAAACCCTAGAAATGAAACCCTAGCCCCCATTTGAGTGGTTTTGTGCTTTTTTGGTATTTCATGCTTCTTGGTGTTCATAGAAGATGAAGGAACTTCGTGGAGAAGTGTGAGATCTCTTGAAGCTTTTGGATCCAAGCCTATTACATCTTGATCTACCTTTTCGAGGTATAAAGTTTCTATCTTGATGACTCTAGGTGTTAGATTTAGTTTAAGGTGTATTTTAGGTTCATTTTGGTCCTTAGAGTCATGCTTGTGAGTATGACTACTCTAAGAGCTTAGAATCTTGGATCTTGGCCTTCAGGAGGGCCCTTGTTCATAAAAATGCCATCTTGATGAGTTATTTTAGACTATTCATGAATTTGGATGTCTATTATGGATGTTATTAAGGATTTGGTCCCATTAAGCTAGAAAAAGGAGTAAAGTTGTCAACTTTATGTGTTAATACATTTCATTAGGGTCATATATGAGTTTGGAAGTCATTATCTTAACCATTAAGAGCTTAATATGGATTTTGGCTCTCTGCTGAGTACGTTGGGCGTACGTAGCGTGACATCCCCATTTTCACGGCCAAAAAAGACCGATTTGTTTATGATTTGTTTTAAAATCAGAGTAATCATTTAAAGAAAACTGCTGCGGAATTTGTTCCCAAAACAAAATGTGATATGAATTTATCAAAGTATTTCTTTAAAGAAATGTATTTTCATTAAATAACAAAATCTCGAGATGTCATGTTCCGATACAGACCAAAAGCATAAACAATATAAAATAGACCTTATAACAATTATTTATAACTACTGATCTATAATCCAAAATCTCTTGTCAAATCCACCAACTTATACTCTTGTGCCATTACCTGTAATGCAAAGAAAACTGAGTGGGTAAGGCTTGGGAGCCTGGTGAGCATATAGCATTTTCAACCCACAATAATATATTTATTATATTCAATCATCAAACAATCAACCCAATTACCCATCCCCTTTATCTTCTTTATTTCTTAAGGTTTTACCCTAAGAATTGACTATCCTTCCTTCATTCGTTCCTAAGGATTGACCTAAGGAGTTGGCACAAAGTCCATTGCTGCCCGAGGTTCCTATAACAAACACTAAATCCATAGCTGCCAAGGTTCATCTATACAGTACTAAATCCATACCTACCACGGTTCATCTATACAATACTTAATCCATAATCACCAAAAGCATAGCCCCAAAATACAGATCTAACCCTAAAAGCTGAAAGGCTATGTAAAGCCTCCAACTTTACACTCATGCATGACTAGGAGAGGCTCAAATGCTCAAAAAAGGCTAGAAGAAGTACTTAATGAAAGCATGAAGCCCTTAAGACCATAAAGTTGGCACCTTTATGCCAAACGAGCTCATGAACATCTTAGATTTAAAAGGATAACATTTGGGACGTCCTACACCCCTATCATCCACCCAACATGGCTAAATTCATACAAACTAACCCAAGAAGAGATCTATGAAACTAATAAGCAAGGTATGAACTTGATACCTCAAAAATTGACAAATGAGCTAGTGATTCTGGATCCAAGACTCATTATTCAAGCCAAGCAACTCCCAATTCTTTAGCTCCTTCAATATGCACCAAAAATGGACACTTAAGGCTCTCCTCAAGCTCACACACTCAAGAATGGAACTAAATGCTCGATTTTAGGGTTTCTGGATAGAGGAGGCTGGTAAGGAGGCCAACCAAGGTACTAAGGCCTTTAAATAGGGTGCAACTCCCTAAAAATTAAGGTTTCCTTCTCAGCTGCTAACTCGCTGAGTTGAGACACCTCAACTCGTCTAGTTGACTCATTAAACTTCGCGGCCAAAACAACTTCGACACGTCGAGTTGAGGCTTCCAACTCGACGAGTCCTCCAAGAAAAATGCAAATAATTGGAAATAAATTCATACCAGAAACCAGGCGTTATAGTATGCATTCTATATAATTCGATTTCATGGCATTAATTCTCATAGAGTGCTCGGTTCTATGTTAATTATTTTCACATAATGCATGAAAGGAATATGATGATCAAGGGCCTGAAGGTTGGATGATGGTGTGAAATGGAGATGAACAATGATCACTGACCTTCACAAAAGAAAACAATATTCATCGAATATTTTGACAGAATAATTTACAATAAAATGATAAGATTATATGTAATAGTATATTCTAGTAGAATATTGAAGTAGAATAATCTAAAAATTATGTTTGTTTGTTTTTTTAACCTTGATAATATTAATAATAGATGATTATTCTTTAATAATGTTGTTATTTTTTAATTCATGGTTTAAATTTTAGATATTCTTCAAGAGGTTCATTTAATCAGAATATGAATGTCAGAATATGTATTATGTTAGAATATGGATTTTGTCATAATTTGTATGCTGTCAGATAATTTATTCTTATAGAATGTCTGAATTTGGAGAATTAATATCTTTTAAAGGCATATTTTAAAAATTAAGGTAATTAATTATTCTCTAAAATCCGATTTTAGCTTTTTTAAGTAAAGTTTAATTGACTAAAATACCTTAACTAATCATTTCATTTAATTAGAATGTTTTTTAATCCAATTATATAAGATAATCACTTTCTTAAATTAACAAAAATGATTGGTCCACAATCATTCATACATCCACACAATAATTAGTTAAAATACAATAGCCTAAACCTATATATATATATATATATATATATATATATATATATATATATATATATATATATATATATATATATATATATATAGGGCTAGGTTATAATGTGGATGGACAATTATTGTGCGGACGTGTGGACAGTGTTATTCTATAAGAATTACTAAGAGAATAAGTTGTTTAGTAATGCGAATACGTTCAACCTTAAAAAAATATTGTTATTTTCATGCATTCTCACTAATTCGTATTCATTTTCGTTCTCACACTTTATTTTCACTCATTTTCATTCTGACAAAATATGACTCAATAAACATTTTGACAATATTATGAAAGAATGAGAATACTAATAAAGTATATATAATAACCTTATAGACGATTTAATTAGTAAGAATGTGTGATAATGACAATAGTTATATAAGATTGAACGTATTCATATTATCAAGCAACATATTTTCTTTGTCATTCTCACAGAATAGCATTATCCACACATGATTTAAAAATATTTTGATTCAAATATTTTATGATCTTTAATTATTATATCTTTTATGATTCAAAATTAAATTATTCAAAAAATATAATAATCCAAATGTTGTATTAAATAAAAAACTTTATTTAAATTAATATATTATGATTCAAAATCATATGATCCATTAATGATATGATCCAAATTACTATGATTCAAAATTATATGATTTATAATTTTATGATTCAAAATGATAAGATCCAGATTTTTATGATCCAAAAATATATGATACATAATATCGTTATGATTCAAAAATTTTATAATGGTTAAACATCACAAAATCAAAATCTCGAATCGATATTTAATTCAAAAATAAAATGAGAAAAAATAAAAAAAGAGAAAAGAAATGAAAAAATAGAAAAACTGAAAAAAAAATATATATTGATCAAAAAAGTTTTTAAAAAAACATTTTCTATAAAAATATTTTAAAAAACGAAAATAATAAAAAAAATGAAAAAAATATAAAAAAAATGAAGAAATGGGAAAAAAAAACTTAAAAACCGACTAAACTATTACCTAAAAAAGTTTTTTTAATAAAAAAAATTAAAAAATATAACAAAAAAAGAAAAACTCATTTAAATGATGTTTCATAGACGATCGTAGCACACATGATTTTCTCTCGAGTCCGTGTTACGTTCCATGGTCGTGTGTCGCGTGCGAACGTGTCACGACCAAGTAAATCTGTTTGACTTTTGTGTCATTGACGAACTGATTGGTGGATAATAGTATTCGCGGTTCCCACCAAATTTTTGGTTCCTATCGGATCTTATATATATATATATATATATATATATATATATATATATATATATATATATATATATATATATATATATATATATATATATATATATATATATATATAGGGCTAGGTTATAATGTGGATGGACAATTATTGTGCGGATGTGTGGACAGTGTTATTCTATAAGAATTACTAAGAGAATAAGTTGTTTAGTAATGCGAATACGTTCAACCTTAAAAAAATATTGTTATTTTCATGCATTCTCACTAATTCGTATTCATTTTCGTTCTCACACTTTATTTTCACTCATTTTCATTCTGACAAAATATGACTCAATAAACATTTTGACAATATTATGAAAGAATGAGAATACTAATAAAAAGTATATATAATAACCTTATAGACGATTTAATTAGTAAGAATATGTGATAATGACAATAG